>NC_059135.1:68046142-68658999 GCF_020740605.2 Lemur catta
GGAATCAAAACTAAGTATAATCAAAATAAATATTTATTACTCAAGCCAAATTAAATTTGATATGAAAGAGGAATAAAATGGAAGAGGAAAATTTATCAAAATAATAATACCGATGCTAACATAACTCTTGCTAAAGAGTACACTAAGCATAAGGAAAATCTATATTATAATTTATATAAAAGATATAATATTGTAACTTCATGATAATCAAAACCTATAGATAAATTTAAAATTGAAAAAAATTTTGCTTGTTTTATAAAATGATTATGTGATTTTTGTGTATCTGTTACGTGCATAGCATTCTAAGGAATGCTTAGTATATAAACAAGTATACCAACATGTATTAAACATTTTATGGAGTAATTGAGGCAAACATTCAAAAATTTGAAAATATTTAGGGTAATTATCTTTTTTCTATACTCTATAGACACAATGAACTGTAAGAAAATGAAGCATATACAACTAAAAACAACTTCTTTAGATGTATTGCTTCAATTTTAACACTTTAAAGTGTTTTGGATATATTTAGGCTCAACTGTCTTCACAATATATTCCAGAATAATCAAATTTCCTTATATTGCTATTTCCCACAAATATTTATTGTGCTACTGGGTAGAAAAGATGAAAGTGAAAAGATGAAAATGCATGACTCTATCACACAAGATATAGTGAATTAGTTTATTTTCCTCACAGCATGGATTATTAGAAATGAGGCAAATTTTCCTATCTCTGATATAGCTAATGACAAATATTTGTCTAGCTCAGGAATAAATTTTTGTGGTAGATAATCAATGTCAGCATCACAGTGGCAACATCCAGTACAAACAGAACTCCAACACTTTCTGGTGGTTTGTAATTTATGTTCCAAACATACTTGAAATTGCCCTAAGTCCACTGTAAATCAAACTAATTTTGCACTTTTTTTCCCAAGTGTTTCTGACTTCCTCTGCCCTCTATGTTTTATCTGTTTTTGTTTTTGCTTGAGAGGTTTGTTCATGTCCTCAACTAAAGAGAAACATTCAAATATTTGGAAATGTAGATTTGTGACAGTTTACTTAGGGTCTTTTGACAGGACATAACCAGTTTCTCCCCCTAAAATTAAAACTTACTACCTAGAATATACATTTTCAGTGCTGGAAAAATGCCCACCTCATCTAATTTGTTATCGCCACACTCTCCCTACTATTTCTCTTCCATAAATTTTCAACTAGCATTGTGTCAAAATGATGTTGAGAGTGCTGTTTTGGAAGTTTGAACTTCTTTAAAAAATAAATAATATGTTTCTAATACACACATACATTCATGAAAACATTTAAGACAAGGGCCTTATCCACTAAGATTTATCATTGTTGTCATGTGGGATGGCTTCTGGTTTGGAAGAGTCTGGAATAGGAAGAGAGAGACAGAGAGAGAATGAGTTACAGTTGGAACACACCGTCTTTAAGACAATATGGAGTGCCAATCTGGACTGCTCACAAAATTGTTGGAAATATGTGTCCGAAGATCAGGAAAGAGTTCAGATCAGGGATAAAGATTTGAGTGGTAACTTTGTGAAGCTGCAGGAAGGTTTAAATACATATATATATATATGGCATATAATCAAGACTTTCTGTGATGTGGCCCATGCCTGTTTCTCTCTCTGCTCCTCCCTACATTTGACACTTTGAACACAGCAAACAACTTGTGCCATATTTCTTCAATATAACTTCTGGAGTGTCCTCCATCTTCTCTTCTCCTACCTTAATTTCTGGAAAACTTCTCCTAATTTAAGACCTTGCTGGAAAGATCATATTTGTAAGATATTCCAGGACCCCTGAAATGAGAATGACTCATTCTGTTCTTTGTTCCTCTACTTAGGTATGTATGACATTAATTGTAGTTATTGGTTTCATAATCAGTCTGCTCTTACGCTCCTTTAGGACAGGTTATATTTTATTTATCCAGAACATAAGCGAATTCTCAAAACATTTGCTGAATAAATGGATTAATTAAGGAATAAATAAATTTAACAGGACTTTCAACTCACCCATTGTAGCATATTCATTTCTGCAATAATTCACAAATTTCATCGCTGGAACAGGGAACAGATTATTCTAACTATCCTTATTTGGAAAGAGATTTTATTTCATCAAAGTCAATTTTTTAAATTATTCGTGGAAAATTTCCAGAGTAATTCATATAATAGCTCAGCTTTAGTTCATATATCCTCAAAATTTTCTCTAAGTATGCATCAAGACTAACATTTGACATAGCAGTGGACAAGAGATAATGTTTTCATACATATATATAAGCTGCTATTTCTAAACTTATCTTCAACGATACTGATGTAAGTCCCCATTCAACTGATCCAGATTTATGGGGTTCTGTTTGAAATATACTTAGTGCCTACCATACGTCAGGCACTGTGCTATGTGCCTCTGGTCCTCACATAAAATAAAGGAGAAAAAATAGAACATATTAAGGTCATAAAATAAAGGATATATTAAGAACTAAAATCTCATTATGTATTAAAAGAGCAAACACTGGAAATATTTTAGAATAGTTAGATAATAAATATCATCCTATAGCAAGAAATATGAACATCGGTAAGCTTGATGGAGTCCATATACTCATAACTTTACTTGTTATAAAGTTTCTATTCATATTGTAAAATATACTCCCATTGACATTAGGCCTCGGTTCATTTTTTTCCATTTAGAGTGTGATAAACAGGAAAAAAGTGCAGAAAAGGGGCCCATTGTCTTTGAAAAAAATCTATTTTTTTCTCTTAAACATGATCTAATTCAAATTAAATGTTTAATAACTGGGAAACCTACAAAATGGAACTCTGATCTAAAAAGTCTATCTCATATGTTGTTAATACTTGGAAAACATCTGGCATGTTTAAAGTTATGTTTCTTTGAATAAACGGCAATATATCAAGACAGGTGTGTTACCCTGAAATTAATTGAATGAGCATAGTGCAATTTAACAGATTATGTTTTTGTTTATAAATAATTTTCTGAAATGGATGATTTTTCTAATGCTTTTGTTGTTTCACCTTGGATTTGACTTTGTAGACCAAACACTGAAGGGTAGGTGACTCTAAAACCCAGTTCAAGAAGAGGGCAATAGAACTCTCAACATTCAAAGAGGCTGTGAAATTTCTTATTTTTTTGTCTATTCTTTCCAGTCTTGCTTGCCAAGCAATCCTATGGAGGCCATGACCCAGCAGCAAAGGAAGTCCACAGGAGTCTACATTCAGAGGAAATGTAATCTTCCTCTTTAATTGGTAGAGCTGTTGTTCCAAGAGTGTTGGGCATCCCCCTTCATCCATCTCTCTCTGTCCTCCTACTACCAAGCCTAAGGTATGGATGCATTTTTAGAATCACAGCAGAGCAGGATAACTAAAGCACACACTTTCCTTTTTCAGAGGACCAAAAGAAACCAGCAACTAATCAGAGAGATTGCAGAAATGGAGAAGATTGAAAAAGTAACCCTATAAAGTTGTCTGTGAGCTCCCTGGCTCACATCTGAGGTGAATGTGCATAGATCTAATCCTGATCAATAAACCAAAGTATTTGAAAATGGAACTAAAAGATAAACTTCAAATGCCAAAATGGTCATTTTATTAATTTCCCATAGAGCTTCAACAAACTAGGGGTTTAAAATAAATTTATTATCATACAGTTCTGGAAGTCAGAAGTCTAAAATGAGTCTTATGGGGCTAAAATTAATGTATTGATAGAGCTGGTTTCCTCTGGGGGCTCCAAGACACATTCATCTTTTGCCTCTTCCGACTTCTAGAAGCTGGAAGACTGCCAGCATTTCTTGGCATTCTTTGGCCACATCACTCCGGTCACTTGCTTTTGTCATCACATCTCCTATTTCTGTAGTTCAGTTTCTCTTTGCCTCCCACTTATAGGACAGCTGTGGTTGCATTTAGTGTCCACCTGAATAATCAGGAATAATCTCTCTCTTAAGATCCTTAACTTAATCACATCTGCAAAGTCCCATTTGCCATATGATGTAACATCACAGGTTCTGGGGACTAGGCCATGGATATCTCAGAGGGCCATTATTTAGTCTAGCAAAGTCACTGAGTGGCACACTTGGGGGACAGATTCCAGGAGCACAGAAAAGGCTTTGACAACGGAACTGGCATCACCTCAGCCCACAGAAGGTGGGTTAGAACTTTTGGCCTTGACCAAATCAAAAATACAAATATTCTTTGTAAGATTTAATCAAGATTCAGATTCTCATAAGATAATATTTAAAATTTCCAGGGTAGAATTCAAAACTGCTCTGCATAGAAATAATCAGGAAAATCTCAACTCACAAGGGAAAAAATAATGAATAGTGAGATGACACAGATTTGAATTATCTGAAAAAGACTTTAAAGCAGCAATTATAAAAAGAAGATACACAATACAACAATAGAAACCATCCAATCTAAACAAACAGCACAATAAACAATTATTGAAAACAAAATGAACAGGGTCTCAGGGACTTGTGGAAAACAACATAAGATCTAACACCTGTGCCATCCCAGTACCAGAGCAGAGAGGAGAGACTGCAGTGCTGGGTAATATTTGAAGACACAGTGGCTGAAAACATAGTGACAGACATACAGCTGTAAGCACTCAGCTATACCCAGACAGGACACCAACAGAAATCCTCACCCAAATGCATCATTATCAAACTGCTGAATACTTAACACAAAGAAAAATCTTTTAAAAAGAAGAAATGACATATTACTTGTAGAGTGATGGTTTTCAGTAGAGGATAATTGTACCCTCCAAGGCAATTTCTGAAGACATATTTACTTGTTATGACTTGGGGGAAGGGAAATGGATAGAAGGCAAAGATGTCATTTAATATTCTACAATGCACAGACCACCACCTCCCGTCACGACACACACATATATACACAAAGAATTATCTGGTCCAAAAGGTCAAAAGTACAAAACTGTGACACCTGTTACACCAGAACAACGATTTGAATGACTGTGTATTTCTATTGGAAACCATGGAGACCAGAAGGAAGTCATGTGGTATCTGTCAAGTGCTTGGGGAAAAACAAACCAAAAACCTTTCAATCCAGAATTCTGTATCTAGTGAAAATAAATTACATGAATGAAGTATAATAAAGACATTTTCAGAAGAAAGAAAACAAAGGGAAATATTTTTGTCAGCAAACCTGCTTTAACTGCTACAGAAAACTTTGCATGGACAATGGAAATGGCTCCAGAAGGAAACTTGGAAATCAAGAATGAAGGAAGAACAACCAAAATGATATATATCTGTGTCAATATAATGGATTGTTCTTCTCTTGAAATCTTTAAAATATGTTTGAGTGTTAAAAACAGAACTTCATATTTTCTAATGGGGTTTTTAATATCTGTAGAAATAATACATGAGACAACTATAACATAATGGGCACAGGGTAATGGGATCTGGGCAGTGGTACAGATTTCTACATTAAACTTGAAGTGGTAAAATATTAACTGTAATTGGAATGTGAAAAGTTAAGAATTTACAGTTTAATTCATAGTGATAAATTTTTAAAAAACTATACAGATACAATAAAAAATAAAATAGGTAATTAAAAAGTAATATTAAAATTGCTCAAATTACACAAAAGAAGGAAAAGGGGAAAATGGAACAGAAATAAAAGAGAACAAACAGAAAATAAATAATAAAATTATAAATCAAAATTAAATCATATCAATAATTATATTAAATAAAAATGATTTCAATGTACCAATTAAAAGACTTTACCAAAATGGAGAAGAAAAGACATTGTACCCAAATACTCACATTCTTTGAGTGCAGGCTGTGTAATCTATGAGTAGAGAATGAAATGTACTTATGGGAAATGAAGTCATCAGTTGTGACTTGATTGGACAGTCTTTTAATGAGAATTTATCATTGAAACCATTGCACAGAATTCTATCTAAATCCTGAGAGGGAAAAATATCTTTTAATCTTCATAATATAACTAACAGATATTTATTATTTATTATGCCCATAGTGATATAATAAAATTAGTCTAGTTTTATACATGATATAATAGAGGTTTATTTTTGTGAACTATACATAGTCTATTGTACATTAGAGTTTATATTATATTAAGCTGTATGGTCCATTTAATAGCATTGGTATATATTTATTCTTTTTAAAGCAACATAAAAGTTTATTCATTTATTGAATATAAACTCTATTGTGAGAAATACAATCATATTAATCTACAGAAAACACTGTACTTTTAATGGCAATTCACACAATGACCTAGTTTCCAGGAAGGTTTTTTTGGTTAAACGTGATGCTGCCTACACAGAAATGTCCCTGGCAGAAATGTTTTTCCCTCAGGTAATCTGATCCAAAATACTTCTGTAAATATTTCACGATTATTAGTGAAATTGTATAATAAGAAAAATCAAAACAAAAATAGTGTTTTTGCCTCAAAACATTGCATTATTTGCTAGTGGATTGGAGCTGGCACTAATACAGGGACAGCAGGCAATACCGAAAATAGCAACATGAAGCTCTTAGGCACCAATTTTCTCCCAAATACCAAACATCTGTGTGCATGTGTTTGTGTGTGTGTGATATTTTCAGGAGACACAGGATAAAATAATTCTATGGGAACTGAAAATATTTGTGTGAGCCCTTTAAAAACTATATATCTGCTTCATATAATGGAATCAGAGGAAGAAAATTTTGATTTTGGTGAAGTATTTAAGGAAGGCACTTATTTAGAAATTATTCTCAATATATTTAAGGGATTCACTCTCTTCCTCTAATATTATGTATCTATAGAGCAAAAAATCTAACAAAAATAGATTATTGAAAGTTACAAATGAGTAAAGTCATGGCTCCCTTTTACTTGGCTTAGGCTTCTGGAAAGATCAGAAGTTACAGGAACAGAGGTTTGCAGCCTTTCAAATGTGCTTGCCAAAGATTTATGCCTTGTCATCTCCGCTACTCCACCTCACCCCCCTTGCCCTCTCTGCACTGCACACAAGTGTGCACAAAGTCAGGGTGGATTGTCATTTTCTGAATTGTGGGGCATATAAAGGTAATGGTAAAATATATTAACGATTGTCAATGATCTAAATGCGATCTCCTTGTTTCTCAGTTGTCTCTGATGATGCTAAGAGTGGAGTCAGTTGTAAAGGGTAAATGGGATATGAGTAAATTTGGGTCCTTTTAAAGAATTTGTATCTAAAGAAACTATGACAAAATAGTATCAACCAGTACATTGCATATTATTATCGAATGTATAGATTTAACAGTTTAAGGAAGGGGACTCTTCTGTTTTTGCCTTGCTATACTACTTAAATCCCTGTTCAAGAGTGCAGAATTTCTTTCCCAGTAAACAACGGGCTTTACTGCAGTTCTCATCTGACCTAAATGTGTTTAGAAAAAAGAAATGATTTACAAAATCATTTATGCTATTAATAGAACTGAAAATCTTTCTCAAGATCAATTCAATTTTCAGGAGGCCAAGTTCAGAACTAGTTTACCCTCCAAATAATAAACAGAGTCCTTTTGGATGATTAAAGCCAAATATCTAAAGCAGATCAGTTCTTAAGAGAAGTTCAGAGAATCCTGCACGTAGACTCCACACTAACGTTGAGCTATTTCTATCTTTAAGAAGCTTGTGATGTCTGTGTTCACCTTCCCACCCCCCATCACTGACTCTTAAACAATTCTACTTTCTTTAAGGGAACCTTGACAATAAAAGGTAAACTCAATACCAATGTAAAATAATGGAGCAAATAGTAGTTTAGACTAAGTGATATAATGCAAAATGAATTTCACTTTTATCATGTAGAGAGAAATATAAGGCTATCAAGTGTTATAGAAAATACCAATAAAATAATAAAATTCTAAGAATGTTCTCCATGCATGTAAGCCATGATGATATTGCTTCCTGGCTGGTATTTTAATTTTTTTCTTGTTAATGCATTTCCTCAGGTTTCATTTGAGTTCTTACCTTCTCAGTTGTAACTTACTAGAACCTTTCTTTCTCCTTCCTTCTATTAATAGGTGGAGGCATATATGTAATGTGTGTATATATCATATATGTAATATATATAAGATATCTAATATATAATATATATTTCCCTTACTAACATAAAATTATTTTATGTTCTACCATGACAATTACTAAAAACGATTTTTAAGATTATGAATATGTAAATTATATAAAACTTCTAAGCATTTTTTTAGCCTAACCAAACTTTGAAGTAAATTGTGTAATCTTGAGTTCCGGTTTCCTTTTGACCTTCACTTTAAGTCGATTCAAATTATTTTCATTGCTAATCTGTTCCCAAACAATACTAAAGATGGAATAAAGATATTGAGTATCTGCTATATATGCATTTCTGTGGCAAGTCTGAGGTAAATTTTCTATTGTTATTGAGCTAAATGCAAATTCAATGTAATCTTCCTTTCCTCTTAGCATCTAGTTTACTTCTTTAGCTTTAGGAATTTTGCAATATCTAAATAAATTATGGAAAATGTATGTGCATCTGAAATAGAAATCAAGTTTTTTGGCAAGCCTCCTAGTAATTCAGAAACTATAAACAAGCAAGGGTAGGGTTTTTTCTCTAGCTGTTGTGGTGAGATCTCCTCTTGGAATTTAAGAAGCAATGGCAAAAAAGAGGTAGGAAAGGGCAGGAGACTGGAAATGTGACATTGTGTGGCAGACATATTTGGGTCACTGATAAATCTTGGTAATTCTCTTAGCAACATTGTAGCTAGTGCTAGATGATCTCATAGAAGCATAGCTGCAAAATATCAAGTAGGGTTTCCCTTGAAAGAATAACATTATATAATCTGTTGACCTGAGCCTTTGAGAACGCTTAATAAATCTGTCAAAGTAGGTAGTCTATAAAAAATCTGCTACTTAGGTATGCCATCTTTGATACTATGCCACTAAAACCACCACTGTGCTTATTTACAGAGAGTAGCATTAGAGAAACAATAGCTAGTGCTGGAATGTAAATATATAACAATATATACTAGCATGTGGAAAATGCTAAGTACTGTAGAAGCCAAGAACAAATGTGTGCTGAAACATTGAATGGCTGACTATAAAAATCTAAAATATAAATTATGTATTATTCCTGGCTTTGAGAAGAAGACTTTTTGGGTTCTATGAAAGGGCCCCCAAAATAGTATTCTACTTACCAATCTGAATTCTGTTCCTATTGATTTATAAGACAGAGTGTGACAATAGATACCAAAATAATACCCAAGTTATAATTAAAGGCTAAATATTAAATATTAGGTGTTCTGAGGACAATTAGATTTACCTCCTCCATCCTAAGTAATACTGCAGGGGTGTAGGCCTCTCAAGACAGGGCCTTGCCCTGAGTGTTGTAGAGAGGGATGACTCCTGCAGGCAGCTTGCTCCCTGGAGAAGGGAAAATCTCATCTGTGCATGATGACTTTCTAACTGCCCAGAAAAGTCACTTCTGTCCTTCAAGAGAGAAACAACTGAAGGGTCAGAAAGAAAATAATGAGCTTATATTCTACTATAGGAGTTTGCTCCATTTTTAAGGAGCAAACTAGGAGTGAGAATAACCATTATCTCTTGGAAAAATATGTATATCTATATATGCAAACACACACAAAACATACACACATGTGAGCTGTTATAAGATTCTGTAGTAAAGACTCAGAAGTTCAAATGTATGTCTATCATTTCACCAATATCACACTTTCCTGGCTATTGACCATCAATCAATTTTGAAATTAGGTTGATGTTAAGTCTATCAACTTTTTCTTTGTTTAAAAATGTTTTGATTATTCTGAATTCTTTGCTTCTTTCCTCTCTCTCTTTCACTCTTTCTCATTCCTCTCTTTCTCCTGTCTCTCCCTCCCCTCTCTCTTTTCCTCTCTCAGTAGATAGATGACAGATAGACAGATGTACAGATAGAGCTGGATAAATGATAGATATAGATATAGATATACATACAGATATAACTGGTTTTTGTAATCCAAAAATTGTTGGGATTTTATTTTTAGAGTTTAGTGAGATATAATTTATATAAAAGAAATATGTGAGAAGTCCAGTTGCTCCACAAACTTGTCAACATTTGGTATTATCAGGTTTCGTATATTTTAGCCATAGTAATAAATATGTAGTAGTATCCATTGTGGTTTAAATTTTCATTTTCCTACTGACTAATGATTTGTCAACAGACTTTGTTTAAGTGTCTGGGATTTTGCTTGTGGGGGAGAATATTGTACTGAATCTATAGATCTATAGATAATTTTGGAGAGAACTGACAAATTAACAATATTGATTCTTGGAGAAAGAAAATTATGCCATATGGAAATCTTGACCTACACAAGGAATAAAGAGCAGCAGATACAGTAAATACATGAACAATGAAAACATTGCTTTCATTTTTTTATTAATATAATAACCCCTCGATACATTGCTTTCATTGTTTATTTAAAAGATTTCTCTTAAATGATGCAAGACCCTATGATACAGTGCTTTCATTTTTTATTTACAAAGATTTTTCTTAAATGATGCAAGAACCAATATTGTTAATTTGTCACTGGACCTCTCATATATTGATGTTGAGAGTAGAAAATATTATAGCTAGTTTTGAAAAACTTTGGCATATTTTTCCAAAATGAATTATACATACACTTACCATATGACCCAGTAATTCATTCTATTTCTACGCATTTATTAAAAATAAATGAATACTCACCCTCAGATGCAACATTGTATGTACATATTCTTAATGACTTTAACCTGGAAATAGCCCAAAGATCCTCCAAAACATGAATATATACACAAACAGGATACATCTGTGCTACGCAATACTACTCAGCAAAAAAGCAATGAATAGTTGATACAGGGAAGAACATGTATAAGTCTCAAATGCACCGTAGTTAAGTGAAAAAAGTCAAACCCAAATGGCCACATACTGTATGACTCTGGAGAGGGCTTTCTACAAAGAAACACAAGGAGATATTTTGGGTTGATGTAACTGATTTATATTTGATTGTGGTAGTGGCTACATAACTGTATTCATTTTTCAAAACTCATAGGACTGCATACTAGGATGGGTGGATTTTAGTGGCTATAAATTACATCACAAATGAAAGATGTATAAATTGAGAAGAAGTAGAATTTTGATTTTGATACTGAAATGAAAGCCAAAGTTTCCGAAGCATAATTTGTTGCATGTGCCTTTAGGAGTTAAACTTGCATTCAATTGCATACTAGTCACTAAAATATTCATTTTAATAAAAAAATCATTCATGTGAAAATGTTCATAAGAATATTAAATACTTTTTATGTGAGAAAGGAAGAATCATATCAGAAAAGCAAAAAGCTAACTTTCGTTATTATTATTGTTATTATTAAGAGAGTAAGCACTTAAAGAAAATGGTATTTGTGAAAGGAACTCTTGCATTTCTGGTAATTTTTTTCTTTTATAAAAATAGGATAAATATAATTGTCAATTTTATTCATTTAATCCATTTATTGGTCAGTTGGTAAAGATTTTTTCACCATCATTTATAGATGAGACAGAACTCTTAGCATTTCTGGTTTTCTCTTTATTATTCTTTTCAAACCCCATTTCAATTGTCATCATATATAGCAGAGTTATTTCAAGAATGGAAATGAGACATCATCTAGTCCAATCTTCTGTGTGGTATATCAATCTCTTACATACACAGAATGTGGAGAAACAAAGTAACATGTCATACAGGTCTATGTTTAATCTGAGTCATTCTATTATTGTACTATTTATTTTGAATGGTCAAATTTTAGGACTTTCAAAAATTCATTTAAATATAAAGGAAAGCCCTTGAGCTATAGAAACTCAGTTAATCAAATGGGTTTTATCTCTGCAAATGAAATTTCCAAGGGAACTGAAGTAAAGACCCAGTAACTCATATGAAACTTGGAAAGACTGAGAAAAGTAAGGAAAGGCATATTTTAATAGGATAAACTTTTATTTTAGTTGTCTTTAGTTTTTCTAGTGGAGAAGGAAGTATTGTCCGCATGAGTACCAAAGGGTGAATATTTAACACATGTAAAATATCTTAAAAAGATTAAATCAACATGTCTAGTTCTACAGGATTAGATTGGGGGGCAATTGTTTACTCACTATCGTAGGGGCCATGTCATATTCATCTTTGAATCAGAAGGGCTTACTCATAGTATCTAGCACAATTCAGGTTCTTAACAGGCAACTAAAGAATTTGATTCAGTCATCATAAAAACCATGGATTGGGTGCAATTGTTTATTTATTGTAGGAACCATGTCGTGTTCATCGTTGAATCAGAAGGGCTTACTCATAGTACCTAGTGTAATTCAGGTTCCCAAGAGGCAGTTACTGAATTTAATTCAGTCATCCTGCAAACCATTTTATGACTATAAACAAGTCCGACTTATAAATGTGATCCTAATACTCCCTGGAATTATTACAGTTATATACTTGCTTTTTCTCTAGGTTTTAGGTATGCTTAGAATAAGGTAGAAAAAATCAGTATTAAAATGACTGAAACTAATTTCTTACATGATACAGAATCCTTTGTAAATCAAATTCTTACCTTTGGCTCCAAAGGAACATTTGAGTGAAGCATCAAATAATTTAGATCCAAAATAATATAACACAGTGAGCACTGGCTGAAATCAACTTATAATAAAGAAACATATAAATAACAATTCAGTTAAAAGACAAAAATAAAAATAGGGGAAATAAATATAGCAACTATTTAAACTAATTGCTGATTGCTATGAGTCAGGTCAAAATGAGAAAAAAACATAACAGGTTATAAAACTCCCATTCTATAAGAAAATGAAGTATCTCAGTTTTTATAAAAGACGTTTTCCTGAAATTAAGTGTTTAAGGAAGTTCGGTTGCACAATGATTACACAAAGGCCTTGAGCAAAATAATGAATATTGCTTTCAGTGATAATTTAGTGCTGCTAAAGCATTATGTTCCTTACCATTGTAGGATAGTCAATGTTACTAAACCAGAAGCCTAATAAGAATTGCACGTTACTGGTGTGAGTGTTTATAACTGAAAAAGCAAGTATTTTTTGTATATATTCTTTTCCATCATTACATTTATTCAATAATGATTTGTTGAGTGCCTAAGACTGATCTGCTAAGCACTTAAAAATTACCTTGATTTTATAGTATAAAGTAAAAAGCTTTCCTGATCTTGACAAGCAGAGATAAATTCTCACCTAAGATTTTTATCTGACACTGTTTTTAGCTATTTTCATCAGTTTTTAAGCTAAATCTATTGAAAGAGTATTTACCTTCTAATTCATCCAAAATAGCACTCAGAAACAGTTGGAAAACCCTAGAATCTTGGATGGTTTTTCATTTTTCCTCACACCATTTCAAATAATTGGCATTAACACAAATGCTTACTGCTGAGTACAGTGTGTTGCTGGGCAAATTATTGAGCCATGGCCATGTATTACAACTTCTCAAAAATGAATTCAAATAATAATTTCCTTAAGGAATGAATAGTGTTTATTATGAATAAGACTTTTTTTAGTAGTAATACCACTTAAGTATAGTCTAATGGCTATACACATATTCTAACACATAATAATTGTGTATAAGTTGAAAGTTTTCAGTGTGTCAAGGGGAACTGGTAGCAGACAAAATAAGGCTAAGCCGTCATAGATATGACAGGAATATATCAATGCCATGGGCATTAGCAGTGCTTTCTCCATGCTGGTTGCAGGGTAAAAAAGCAAGGTTGGGGCACCTAAATTATTGTAATTGGAGAACAATAAGCATAATAAAAGCATTTCTTCCCTTTGAAAAGCTTAGTTTCTCAAAGGCAGATTTTTCAGTATTGCTGTAAAAGTAATTCTAGATTCTTCAGGCTATGACTTCTGAGAAGCAATAATGGAGACACAAAAAGCAACTTTATTAAAAAATACCAATTGGACTAATAGCTTGCTCTGTGTCATGAGAACCAATGTTTTGTGAATTTAATGTTCCTGTTGATATTTTGAGCTCTGAGTACATCATTTAAAGAGGATCATCCATCGTTTAAGTCCATGGAGTTTCCATTTTCTATCTTAGCCTAGAAATCAATTGAAAGTGATTAAAGGAAGAGGGAATTCTATTGGTGCCTTAAAGAAGCTTCTCAAGCAGTTTTGCCAACAATAGAGAAGGCCTTCAATATACTGATTTAATCCTATCTAGCTCATACTTCCCTGCAAGTCCCAAATCAAATCATTTATTACAGAGTAATCTCTTTATTGTCTTTCAAATAAGGCAGGTAGGTTCCCATCCTGCACTTCTGCTTGCACTATCCCATCACTCTTGGCTGACATTCAGCCGTTGAGGCAATATAGCGAAGTACTTAAGAGCTTCACCCTGGAGCCAGACAGCCTGGATTGAAATCCTAGGGCTGCTACTTTCTACACTTTCCCAGTCACCCACTGTGAGTTTTTGTTTCCATATCTGTAAAGTGGAGATAATATTACATTCTCATAAGGTTGGTCTGAAAATTAAATCATATGATGTATGTAAAAAATTAAAAACACGAGCTGACACAGAGTAAGTGCTATATAAGTGCTTATTCAATTATTTCAAATTCTTTTCCATCATTCAAGTGCCAGTTTGACCATATAATCTTGAATAATTATTGTAGTCCGTTCAGACTGTACGGACTGTCAAATTTCTGAAGAACTTTGACAATATCACATACATGTATTAAGCGAATTTCTAATTGTTTTATACATTTTATCAATATTTGTGCAAGGAAATTATTAGCACTTTAAGTAGATAAAATTAATTTTATCTCTAGGTATATTAGCATTAGTCTAGGAAATTTCTAGGAAAATATCAAACCCCATTTTTTTAATTGATTGATTTATGAAACCCAATTTTTAAAACTGAAGACAGTATTCTATTACTTGTGACTAGAAAATATTCAAGTTCACTCATTTCATTTTCTTTTGAATCCCAATGCTGTTAAGTCAATTGAGGGAATTGTATTACAAATATTGTATTATTAATTCATGAATTCCATTTTTTAAAGTTTATATTTTAGAGCTTGTATTCTCCATGGGCTCACCCATTATGTACATAATTTCCTTTAAATCACTGGACATGCTAATAATAGCCTTTTCAATATTCTTTCTGCTAATTTTCGTTTGTTCTGAGTCTATGTTTATTGACTATTATTATACTTGGTTATGGGTTATATCACACTTTTTGAAATATTAATGAAGCATTGTGTATATGATGCTGTTAATTAATAAACTGATATGTGTTCTCTTTATTGAAAGCATGCTGTTACTTCTGGTTTTTCCTTAGAATATAGACAGCTGGTAGCTTGCATTCTTAAACAAAACAAACCAGCCAATGAACTGAGACAATCTGCACTCTTACAAATTTTCTAGAACCACTTACAGATTGGAGGTCACAGGACAAGGAAATAATCTGATATCTAAGCAAAGACAAGTGTCTGCAATAAAAAATGGAACATAGTGATTATTACTTGGGCAGATGTAGCCAGACAATAGTAAGAAGAATTTAGGTAAAATTTCAATGAGCTTGTAAATGTAGAGTGTGGGCCAGCAAGAGCATTTGGAAACCCTGGAGGCCACAGATAAGAGGAGAATACACATATACTCAGAGATTCTACTCCACAAACCTCACAGGCGCTCACAAAAAAAGACTGGTGATAGTCCTGACATAGAGTCATTTGTGGTTCATGCTTTGGGAGAGGAATGACTGTTGCAATGCAAAAGACAACACCGTTCCCCAATAACTATCTCACTTTTCTCCCCTAGAAACAAAAACTATAAATTGAGAGAAGGCGGGAAACAAACACTGTTTTTTGTTGTTCACTCCACTTGAGAAAAAGGAACAGAAAGCACCATCTATGCATCTGAGGAAAGGGCAGGATTATATGCTGAGTTTAGACCTATGGCTGGATAAAGGGAAAAACCACTGAAATAACCACACTTACGATTCTAGAAACAAAGTGCCTGCCTAAGATTAACCACAACAACAGAGACTATTCACAACAGAGACTATTCCTCATCCCCACTAGTAGGCTAAAAACACTGAATGACAGGTAAACAGTTGAATACTTCAGGTATGTTTACTAGAGCATGTAGAGTTTTTCTTCAAAAGTGAACCACAAATGGAAAGCTTAGAGCTTAGCATAGAGCACACATTCTAAATATTTTATGGATTAAGGATGTAGTTTTAAGGAACATTAAATTAATTTTGAAATTAATGAAAATAAAAATACAACTAACTTATCAGAATCTCTGGGTTGTAACTGAAGCAGTGTTTAAAAGAAAATTTATATATGGCAGTCAATTTTTATATTGAAAGAGATGACTTCAAGTCATTGGTCTAAGTCTCCTCTTGTTTTAAACAAAAAGAGGGGAAAAAAAGAAACTTAAAATCAAAGCAAACAGAAGGTAAAAAAAAATTGAAGGAGCAAAATTTAATGAAATACAAATCAAACAAAAGTAGAGAAAAATTAATAAAACCCACACTTGGTTTCTGGAAATAAAGGAGTCAAATAGATAAATTTCTGTTTATCCCAACCAAGAAAAAAAAGAAAGATTATGAACTCAAACAACAAATTAGGAATTATTAATTATAAATCATGAATCTCAGAAAAGAAATGAGTCATCACTACTGACTTCATAGACTTTAAAAGGGTTCAGGGAATACTATGAATAAATCTGTATCCTTAAATCCCACAATTAAGATTAAATAGATATATTTCTTGATTAATGAAAACTACTAAAAAAAAAAGAAAAAATTGAAAAAATGAAAATTACTAAAAAAAGAAATAGAAATCCTGAATAATTCCATTGCTACCTTGAACTCATAGTTCAAAACCTTTCAGAAAATAAATAAATAAATAAACTGCAAATCAAGGTGGTTTTACTAGCAAATTATATCAAATATCCTAAGGAAAAAAATAATGCCAACTCTACACAATCTTTTCCAGAAAATATACTTTTGGGAACACTCCAAACTCATTCTAAGATGGCTGCATTGCCCTAATATGAAAGACATATAAATATACTATAAGAAATGGAACTAACAGTACAATTATACTCATGAACTGTATGCAATTATCATAAACAAACTGTTAGTTCAATTCAACAATATATAAATATAAAAATACATCATGACCAAGTGAAGTTTATCCCAGGAATGCAGTACTAATTCAATACTCAAAAATCAATCAATTGTATTATACCATAGTAATAAAATAAAATTGTGTATTTTCATCATGACAGATGCAAAAAAGTCATCTGACAAAAACTAATATTCATTCCCAGCAATCACTCTCAACTAACTATAAAGAGAAATGACTTTTCTTAATCTGATAAAAGACTTTATAAGAAACTTACAGTTAACATGTTATTTAATGATGAGGGAATAGATGCTTTCATGTTGAGTTCACGAACAAGGCAAGGATGTACTCTATTACTAGTCTAATTCAAATTTTACTGGAAGTTTCAGTCAGTACCACAAGGTGAGAAAAACAGCTATGAACCATACAAAGAAAGAATTAAAACTCTTTCTACTCAAAGATTTCAACATTGTTTACATTGAAAATCCCAAATAATCTCCACAAAAATTCCCAGAAATAATAGTGAATTTAGGAAGATCACAGGACACTGGCTCAATCTACCAAAATCAATTGCACATTTACATATTAATAATAAAAATTGAAATTTGAAATTTAAATAAACTGTACATTTCAAAGCATCAAAAAGGGGAAATATTAAGCTGTAATAACAACAGAATACATGAAAATCTATATGTTGAAAATTATAATACACTGATGAAAAGTATAAAAGAAGTCTGAAATACAGGAAGAGATATGATGTGATCAAGGTTTGTAAGATTTATTATTAAAACATCAATACTCCCCTGAATGATCTGTAGATTTACTGCAACTCCAATTTAAATCCCAGCAGGATTTTTATAGGCAGTGGAAAGCTAATTTTAAAATTTAGGTGATGTTGAATGGATGATGAAGGAGCATGTGAATAAATATTTTGCTAATTCCTTATACTATTTGTGGTAATTTGCTTCGGTATCTGATTATTTTTAAAACTCACTCTTATTTTATTTAGATTTCTGATAATTCTTAATCAGAATAGCTGTTTGTTCTTTCTTGTTTAACATTTTACATTCAAGAATATTTAAAAGTTTAGAAACTTTTCTTGCAGTAAAGATTAATATATACTGCATGTGAAAAAAGTTTAGAAAAATCATCTCTATGCACAAGACGTACCTGGCTTTCTGTGAAGATGTATGACTTTTCTCTAATAAAATACTTCTCATATTTGGCCTGGAGTTATAGACTTAGGGAAGAATATCACAGAGATGAAGTACCTTTTTCATCACATCACATTGGGGAATACCTGCTGTCAATGGTACTCATTTTTGATGTTAACCTTAATCACTTTGCTGATGTGGTATGTACCAGATTTCTCCATTGTGATTAGTGTAAATAATACTAATACTTCTAATCGTAGAAGATACTTTCTTTCTTCCAGATCTGCAACATGAAATGTGTAATGATAAATAATATAAACTTTCATTCCTGAACTAATAATGTTAATATTATTATATATTTTAGTATAGCCATTGGTTTTTTATCACTTACTTTATAATCCACAATACATCTTTCCTGGGTAGTTTTAGGTGCTGATCCTCAAAAATGCAAGAAAACAGATTAGAAGAACTCAAAATCCTACTGTCTTTATTTCACATGATAGTGGGAAAAATGATGAAAAGGGGGAGAGGTAAAAACAACACAGTTTTCTATTTAGTTTTCAATAAAGTAAAAATTAATAAAACCATTACATTAATTTTAGCATAATGTTTATCAATATTATTAACCTTAATGGATTAGTTTCCTCTGTGTTACTTAAAAAAATTTAAACTAAGAAATTGATTCTTTGTTGCTTTTTACCCTCATTTAATCTCACTCTCAAAATACCTGATGCTACTGGTCTGCCACTGGCCTATTATAGCACTCCTGGCCCCAGACATTTCCCAACACCATCCTCCTCCTTCAGTTTTACAAAAAATATTCATCTGCATATGGATACACAGCCAGATTGTGCTCCCAGGGTATAAATTAAAACTATATAATGTGTGATCAGTATTTCCTAAGAACTCACAATGCAGCTGGGAAAACCATGGTTATTTAAGCAAGAATTAAGTGAAGCCATAATAAAGAAGATGGAAATTAATATGTTTTTTATATAAGTGAAGTAAAGAGTATTTTAAGAAGCATGATGAAAGCAATGGGGTTGTGGGGTAGCAGAGGGAGTAAGCATTGGAAAGCCAAAAGAAATAATTGGGATCTGATATATAAAGTAGCAGAACACAAAATAAAAGACTTTTCTGAGTCATTAATCAATCAGTATTATATAGAGCAAAAATTAGGTGCTTAGTAATCTTATTTTCAAAGGATTCTCATTTTTGGCAGTAGCTAGTTAATATGATTAATAAGGCTTGTTAATGGGTGCTAATGGCTAATGTGTAATGTGTTTCTATTTTTAGACAGTGATCTAAATAAGTAGATGTGATGAATGAAATTGGATGTTGAGAAAAATACTTTGAATTTTGTTATATCTCTCAACACAGAATTTAAAAGACATCTCTTTTAACTAGTAAATTGACTACCTTTCATCCACCAAATGTGAATCAATGATCTCTACTTATTGACACTCCAAACATGTAAAAATATGGTACTGCTAATGTATGTCTCAAATTTAATCTCACATCATATTAAAAAATATAATCTAATACAGAGTCCAGAATTTCTCATGTTGGGAAAAAGTCAACTTTTCATATATTTGTGAAAAATGAAAAATAGGCATTTAAGTGCGAGGTACGTGATAGTTATCTCTGAATAAAATAGGAGATTTTTATCTTTTGTCCCCAATGTTCAATTAAATTATTTTAATGACTCTCCTTTTGCAGCCAAGAACTGAATCATCATATTGCCTAGTAATAAATGTACTAGACATAAAAGTTTTATGTTCAAAGTACAAAGTGTACATGTTAGAAAACTACTAATTAATATACAATCTTCTGATTTACAAGATTTCCTCCTGTATCTACTAATCTGTCCACATTAGTCTCTAAAACTCTAGTCAAAATATTTCTAAATTTCCTTTAGACTGTGAAATACAAATATCTACCAATTTTTAATGTAAAAATCTTCCACAATCCGTAGCAAAATTCATTTATATGACACCTTCATAATGATTTCAAGATGCCTTTAATAAGAATTATTTAGCACTTTTCTCTGTCATTGGATCATTGCATATAATTTTTCACATAGGACATTTATATAGTTATTTCCAATGTCTTTATAATTATTCTAAACACTTGGGCTTAGTGTAGTTTTGTTTTTTTACAGATTCATTCATTCATTCACTGATTCTGTGTCTGTGTTTAATGTTGGATGTATGGAGGCCCACATGACAAACCTGATTTGGAGCTAAACAGGGAAGCCTGTTCCAAAACATGTGATAACACAAATAAAAGAAGTGCTACCAGAGAAATATATAGGGTTTTACGAGAACACATCAGGGCCACTGGTCCAGTTTGGGGAGAAGTTTACCAAGAGAGCTATCCTTAATCTGAAGAGGGAAATTAAGGATGATTGTTAATAGTTGAGTATTATTTTGAGGAGAGAACAACTTTTTATTCTCAGGATGTGAAACAAAATGATCTTAATATATACTTTCTAAAATTTTTCTTATTTCTGAATGTTCAAATGTTAGCAAGACTTGATTTTAACTAACTCATTAATGTGATCTACAAGTATAGAAACATTCTGTGCGAAAATTCTTTATTTTAAATATACATGGGAGAGGGGGGAGAAGGGGATGGGTAAACTCACACCTAACAGGTGTGGTGCCCACTGTCTGGGGGATGGGCACGCTTGTAGCTCTGACTCTGCCAGTGCAAAGGCAATTTATGTAACCAAAGCATTTATAACCCTGTAATATTCTGGGGAAAAAAATCCAGTCAAAAAATAACAATAATTCTTTTTTATATGGCACCCAATGCGATACTATTTGATAGATTGTATAGTTTAGAAGCTTAAAATTATTATTTTTATTTTTTTATTTTTATTGATATATCATAGTTGGACATATTTTGGGCATACATGTCATATTTTAATACATGTATGGAATGTGTAATGATCAAGTGCAAGTCAAATATTTAAAACTTTTGTTATGACTACCATAGCTGGATACTTTTTCTACTATCCTGGGATGAGTTCTCAGGAATTGTAATATCTTTTATCTCCATTTTTGCAATCATTTATTAATTGTTTTGTTTTTCTTCTTATTTTTAATCCTGACACTGGTATACAGTAGGTCTGATCAAGATTACCAAAATTTTTCATTTTCCACAGAGGAACTTACAATCTTTAAATGTGAATTTTTTTTTGTAGTAATGTTGGACCTCCCTAATGTGTCTTAATTTTGAAGGCAGATCTGTACTTTTGTTACACAGAATTCTGAACCAAAGACTCCCTACACATGCTTGTTGAATGGATATTGTTTTCCCTTGGGTTTTGATCCAGATATATTTTGTCTTTGTAGATGTATACATATGCTTTCAAATGAAAGGTTACAATCCAATATGCTTTCTCTTTTCTTTTATTTCAAGAAAACTAAGAATAAATTTCAGTGCCATGTTGTAGCTATCAATTTATCACAAGTGTTTAGAAATATTTACTCCTTCTGCTTGCCATAAATGTATTCCATTTTGGTTAACCCATTAATTTTCTTTTTCTCACAATGTGTTTTGATGTGTGGGTTACTCAAAGTCTCCTTAGAAATAGATAGATTAATGCAACCACACATATACTCCCCTACACACACACACACACACACACACACACACACACAAATATTCAAGACACTAGGGTCACTCAGGCTATAAGATAACAGGGATATTCATTGATTTTAATACCTACTTCTCTCAAATTAGAAAAACAGAGTTGTAACCCTTTCATACGTAGAAGAATAACATTTTATAAAATTTAAATTTCAGGTACATATTCCTAAAAACAGGGAAGATGTGACCAAGATAACAATTGGGCAATATGAAAATTAATTTCAGTGCACTAATCAGGATAGTAAAACAGGAATCAAATAAAAAAATAACAAAAATATGTACCAATTTATAAGAGAAAAAGGATGACAATTAGGAAGATTTAAACTTACAAATTTTATTTGAAGAAAGCAATTTAACAGAATTTTTAAAGCCACAGTTTTTCTCATTTCAATGTTTGATTCATTTTTTTTTCTGTCTGTGAAGGGTAGTACCAATGTGGTTACATGATAAATTTGAAAAATACTTGTTTAAAGCAAAAGGTTGAATGGGAACATTTTGCGGACCCAGATATAAAAGCCATTAAAGAAAATTCTAGTGGAAAAACGCAAGAGACCAGTTTCCCAAGGCTCTGTAGGACCCACAGGGCATTTTGTATGCCTTATGACCTGTAAAACTCAAAGATAGAATTAATTTAAAAGATGCTAAAAGAAGAAACAATGGGTCTTGCGATTTCCACCCTAATATGACCTACTTAGATCAATATGTCAGTAGGCATTATCAAGCACACAAAAAGCCTGCATGAATTATGTCTTCAGGTTCATCAATTAGTATATGTGTTCACGTGTGTCAGCAGGGGGAGGAGATTTAAACCATAATCAGATGTTATTTAAATCAAGATGAGCAGAACATTGTTATTCAGGGACACACATACATAGTTGTTTTCCTCTTTATTATAATAGTTCCGCTGCCAAGCATTTAGTTTATTCCTCTCCATGGGTCTACAATGAACTGACTTTTTTGTATTTTCTATACTGCTTCATACTCTCTGTCAACTGGAATGATGCATTGATGAGTACTGTTCTTAGTGCCCAGGAGAGTCACATGATAAGCATCCTATGCTCACTTCATGGATCAAAATGTTGGAAACCAGAAATTGATCAATCAATTTACTAACTGTGTTGGTCTCTCTGAAGCAAAAACATGCCAGCTTTATTCAAATAGTCCCACATGGAACATCACTAATATATGAGAAGGCTATCAATATTCAACTCACCTTAAGTGTGGCTTTACTAATATTTGAAATACACATACAGTTTAGAAGGATATACAATTTAGAATATTCACAGTTGCAAGTTGGAATTAAAAATGGAAATGTGCATAATTATATTGTCCGTATGGCACAACAGCAGTATGATATTATAAGATTAAATCTTGTATGGGAATAAAAAATGATAAATGAGTGTTATTATTGTGAACCACACAATAACATATGGGATGTAGGCCAATAGCATCTCTCTAAATCAGCCTTAGAATTTCACAAACCACTGAATGTCACAGATGGAAGCTGTTATTCATTCCACCTGCTTGACATGACAAGAGACAACGATAAAAGTTCAGAAGTAAAATTAAAATAAAGACAGTTAAGCCTGCCTCTACTCTACTAGTTACAATTTTTAGTGATGTGGTGACTTCAGAGGCCAGAGGTCCACATTAATCATAAAGACATGAAAAGATGACAACAGATTAATTCTACAAGAATTTCACAAGAATCTGCTTTCATAATTTAGATGAGTAAATGCAATGCTCATATAATCTTCTTTGCAAAGAAGGTCCTAAAAAGAAGGCAACATGTTGGGTTAACAATATTTTTTAAAAAGTTTAAACCAAGTAGAGGAAAGGGCTAACAATTACTTGCTAACTCCATAAATTAGGGTATTGTTTTCAGTATTTCTTAAGTTTTTGTACTATGAAAACTTTTATATGAATGCATGCTAATTGTGAAATATTTCAACAATACAGAAATTTACACAGTGAAAAAGTGAACATCCATCTTCCTCTCCTTTCACATGAATATAAACCCAAGATTTACCTCTCCACTTAAGTAACGTACATACACATATAAATACATACTATATAAATATATACATATACACACATATATATATACAAATATATACCTTTGCTTTTGTACATATTTATTGATTTTCCCCACATAAATGGAATGGCATTTTATAAGTGAATTAATAGACACAAACATGATTCTGTATTAGTATAAATAATGTATTATATATACTTGTCTTTGACTTTCTCTTTTTATTTAACAATGTAAAAGCATAAAGATTTATAATATTTTTAAAGTTTTAATAGTTTTTTTATTATGGAGATTAGATAATTTATTTAACTAATACTTACTAAATAACTTTGTTTTAAAATTTTTTCACTATCATAAAAAAGGCTGAAAAGAAAAAAAATATGTAAATGTAGGCAGAGGTATAGACAGAGATATATGCAGATATATGCAGATATATGCATTATATATCTGCATTATATATCATTATATATCTGGAACTTATTCCTATAAAAATCCTTTAACCAGGTAACTATATGAGGAAAACTAAAGCTTTAGAAATAGAAATTTTCTATGTTATTTAAACCATTATGTAGCCTGATAATTCTACAATGCTGTATAACCAAGATAAAACAGAAAAACAGATGAAGAAATCTTAGTAATATAAATTAAAATGTCCAATATAAATATTGGAGATCAAAGGGAACTGTGTAAGAAAAGAAAATTTATCATTTTACCGAGAATGATATAACTTATGAATACAAAGTTATCCAACAGATATAATGAATATATAATGAATATATACATGAGTGTGTATACACCACACACACACAAACACACAAAACCCTGATCAAAATGCACATTCCTCTACTGCCTTGAAATTCTGTCTTAATAACATAGAAAACTCCCATTGATAGATAAAGCCTTTTTTTCCTTCATTTTCTTTTCTAGTCCATTGTTCTCTATGTATTTTGACACATGGTAGCTTTGTAATATGTTTTAATATAGAGATGAAAAATGTCTCTATTGCTATTTTTTTTTCAAAATTTTAGTGTTTATTCTTGCAGTTTTTGTTCTAATGATGAACTTTGAAGTTTTGCTTGAGGTTTCATTTTTAGGTTACATTAAAGAACTGACCTTTCTACCATATTGGTGTTTCTCATCCAGATATCTTATGTCCCCCACTATTATAAATAGTTTCACAAAATATTTGCATATACATTTTCAAATTTATTCTTATGTATTTATATATTTTGTGAATTTATGAAAAATGTTCTTTTTTCTATTATAATTTTTTACCTGAGTTATTCTAGTGAATAAGATGACACTTTTATTGATCTTTAAACTAACCAAATCCCCACATGCTCTTATTTGTTGTAAATAATTTTTTTCTAAGAATATGATTATATGATTTTCATATAATGAGAATTTTCACTTTCTTTTCCACATTTGTATGTGACTTATTTCATTATGGTTTTCTGTACAAAGGTGATTAGTAGTGGCGGTCCTTGTGACTTCGTATTAATGAAAGTGGTTTTCATGTTTTAAAATAAAGTGTAGTGCTTTTATTTTACAAGATATTATTTATCAAAGTAGGAATTCTTTTTCTATCTTAGTGTGCTACAGGTTTTTTTTTTATTTTGAAATATTACAGGCTACACATAATTTTGGTTACATGAATCACTGTTATAATGCTTGAGTCATGGTTATGAGTGCCCATCACCCAGATATTGTTCACTGTATCCATTAGGTAGGTTTTCACCCATCCCCTCTTCCCCCCTTTCCCCTGCTTGATTTTCATTGAGTTTTACTTCCCCTATACACATGTGTGCTCATTGGTTAGTTTCAATGTAATAATGAGTACCCGTGGTGTTTGTTTTTCCATTCTTGAGATACTTCACTTAGGATAAAGGTCTCCAGTTCCATCTAAATTATTGCAAAAGGCATTAAGTAATTTTTTATGGCTGAGTAGTACTCAACGGCATACGCATACTGCATTGTGTTAATCCACTCATGAATTGATGGGCACTTGGGTTGATTTTACATCTTTACAATTGTGAAATGTGCTGTGATAACCATTTAAGTGCTTTTTTGATAAGATGACTTCTTTTCCTTTGAGTAAATACCCAGTAGTGGGATTGCTGGATCAAAAGGTAGGTCGACTTTTAGTTCTTTGAGGAATCTCATACTGTTTTCCATAGAGGTTGTACTAATTTGTAGTCCCATCAACAGTGTTCCTTTCTCTCTGCAGTCATAATAAAGGCCATTTTGACTGGGGTAAGGTGATATCTCATTGTGGATTTACTTTTCATTTCCTTGATGATTAGTGACTTTGAGCATTTTTTCATATGTTTGTTGGCTACTTGATATTTTAAATACATCCTTGTTACCTCCTGAGATAATTAGGCAGATGATATTATAGACACAATACATTGGACTGCTAAGTAGTTAATTGTATTTCACTGTTGGATAACTTTGTATTCATAAGTTATATCATTCTCGGTAAAATGATAAATTTTCTTTTCTTACACAGTTCCCTTTGATCTCCAATATTTATATTGGACATTTTAATTTATATTACTAAGATTTCTTCATCTGTTTTTCTGTTTTATCTTGGTTATACAGCATTGTAGAATTATCAGGCTACATAATGGTTTAAATAACATAGAAAATTTCTATTTCTAAAGCTTTAGTTTTCCTCATATAGTTACCTGGTTAAAGGATTTTTATAGGAATAAGTTCTTTTTCAATTTTTAGAATGGTCACTGATCTATTACAGCTTCCCAACTGTCTCTGTGTTAAATACTTTGTGTATATCTGCATTATCATTCATTTCAACTCGATCTTCATGTTTAATATTAAGCAGCTAGCAAGTTGTAGACAAGATTTGAACACAGGGGCCCGACATCAGATTGTAACACAAAGTACAATTGTTCTCAATTGCTAATTAGAAGAATTAAAAATTTAACTATCAGAGAATACTTTGACTATTTGTATTTTGGGTAGTAGGGGAATGTTAATGGCCATATGTCTAGATTTGAAATAAAAGATTATCTACAATCAGAAAGTTTGTTGCTATTAACAGGCCAGGCTCATTCACATTTAAATGACATTTTACATACTTAGTCATATTTTGTCTATTTCTTATTTATCAAGGTTCATTGTCATTTCTCTTTTCCCTTCATTTTATTAATTGAATTGACTCATTCCATTTTTCTTTGTTAGTTTTACTAGGGATAGATCTTAGTCATTCTAGCTCCATAATTCTAGACATTGCCAAAACCATCATGTATGTTTTTAAGTATTGAAAATTATTTATTATAATTGGATTCCATCTCCATGATATGAGATATTAGGTCTTCTTTCCTTTGTCCTCATTCCTGACTTTGTGGAGTTTTGTAAAATGTTAAATTTCAGGTCCATGCTTTATCATACTTTAATAGTTTAACTCTCCTTTTCCAAGAATTTCTTGAATATATATATGTGTGTGTATGTGTGTATATATATCTCTGTGTGTGTATATATATGTAAATTATAGAACTACAATCCAGCAATTATTTAAACCAAACTATAAGTTTTCAACAATTAGTTGTATTCTTTATCTTTTTAATTTCTAGATCTATGTCTTATTTTTCTGGAACATACATTCCAGTAAGTTCTCTCACAAAAGACTCACATTAGGAAATGTCTCAGTCATCAAATATTCAAAAGTGATTCTATTTGGCCCCATATTCTATCTTCCATTCTTATAAAAATAATTCTACAATATATTTACTTTCATATGTACCCTGGTTTTATTTAGTTTTCTTTTTTACTTTGAAAGATATCCAGTAGTTCCCTAGCCTCAAGTTTTGAAATTTTATCAAATATGTTTAAATGTGAGTATGGTTTTATTAATTTAGCTTTGCATTGTTCAGACTTTTCAGTGTGGATACTTAACTTGAGTTTGCAGCCCATGAAAGTCTTCCTTATTTTATTCATTTGTGTGTTTGTTTTAGAATATCACTTCCTTGGCCTGAATTGTCTCTCCATCATGAATGTCTGTGACAAATATGTGGTACCTTCTGACGCTTTTCTGCTATTTTTCCAACACTATCCTTTTAATTATTCAGATCATCTATTGAGTTTATTTTTCTTTTTTTCTTACACTTTCAGCAACCATGCTTTTAATTTTCAAGAATTCTGCTTCCTTTTTAGAAAATGTTTAATTGTACTTTGCCTTTATGTTAGAAAAAAAGTAGAAAAGAAAAAGGCTTTGTTTTGGATAGAGTACAATTGAGACAAAATGAAATAGCTGGTCATGCCAAAAGGGATAAATCCTAAACTAATAGGCTAGGTTTTCAATTAGAAGGGGAAATAATCCAAGAGCATAAAGAAAGATCTAGAATTCTATCACTAAAATTCTTGCTTTAAAGTCATTGTTGAGTGATTTAAAAAAAATAAATTATAAGTTTAATATTCAAAGTAAAAATATAACTTGTATTAATAATTCAAATTAAGAAAGATTCTTAAGTTGCTGGTATAAGCTTGCTATAGACTGTTTATCAAGAGATGACAGCTTGATACACATATTTCTTTAGAGAAATTCTTTAAGGAAATTGATTAGGAGGCATAAAAGTGAACATTATGATCTCTTATTCTTATTCTTGCAAAATTATTACTGAGCTCTTCCCAATAGCCAAACCACTAATTTTTATTTTTCCAAATGTCATTCAAGTAAACTGAGAGAAGTAGATCTCGTTATTATTTTATATATGAGTGTGTCTATATATAATGTTTCATATTGTTTTAAATGTTTTAAAATATGATCATTTCTATTTGATAGAAGACTTGTATTTAAAAGTATAACACATCCTCTCACATGTAATTTGTTTACATTTTACTTCTATTTATTATATTAATTATTTTTCCTTAGTGTTTAGTTGTTAAGGACTCTCTTTTGTACTGTTGATTTTTCTTTCAATATTGGTTGACCTTGGGGACATTTTTTGGTCTTGTTAATTGATGAGAATCTATATCAAAGGTTGCAAACTGGTTGCCCAAGATCTAGACAGTGCCCAGAGTACACATGGCTATTTTGATATAATGGTACTATTTTTTAAATTAAGTTGGTTTCCAAGTTTAAAAAAAATGGGAAAACTTTACTTGAAAAATCTGGATTTGGTTCTTCCCTTAACATTTTTAGAAGATTCAGAAATATTTGGCCCTGACTTCTAAATGATGAACATCATCTGGATCTGAGTAGCAGCTGACCTTCTAGACAATACCCAATTTGTCTTGGTGGTCCCCAAGACACTCTTTTTTATAAAATCTGCCCTTCATCAGACATTTACATTATTTGTCTGCATCCAGGAATTATTTGAGTAATTCCCAAACCACACGGATAGTCATTGAAGGTTATCTTAAAGAGAACTCAGTTTGAATCACATACACTTAAAAGATGAACTTCAAACCATCCTGAAAAGCTTGGACAACTTAGAAAGAAAAGATTTTTAAGATTATGCTTTTGTTGAGCAACGTGAAATCAAACAAGCAAAAAATAAACAGCCTACAATATCATAATTCTGATCTGATAATGTTTAATATATATTAGGCATTAGCCACATTGTCAAATTTTCTCATGATAAGTCAGTACTAAATTAGTCCACAGATACAAATCTCTTCATTAGAGTACTTAAAATTTGCAGTAAACACCTCTGTTTTATTTTTTAATTTTAAAATTTATTTCCTTTTTAAAAATAGACTTTATATTTTACAGCACTTTTAGGTTCACAGCAAAATTGAGCAAAAAGTATGGAGAATCCCCATGTACTCCCTTCCACACTCTCAATGTCCACCAGAGTAGTACATTTGTTACAATTGATGAACCTACATTGACACAACATTATCACCCAAAGTTTGTGATAGGGTTCACTCTTGGTGTTGTACATTCTTTGTATTCCTTGGATTTCTTTGAAATTTTATGAATGTATAATGCCATGCACCATAATACCATTAAAGTATCACACAGAGAAGTTTTAATGCTCTAAAAATTCTCTGTGATCTGCCTATTTGTCCTTCTCTTCCTCTAACCCCTGGCAACTACTGATTTTTTTTTTTAACTCTCTCCATAGTTTTGCCTTTTTTAAAATGTCATACAGTTGGAATCATATAGTATGTAGCCTTTTAAGATTTAATGTCTTTTAATGGCTTGATAGCCCATTTTTTTAGCATGTAATAATATTTACAGTCTGTATGCACCACAGTACATTTATCCATTTACCTACTGAAGGACATCTTGGTTGCTTTGAAATTTGGTAAATATAAATAAAGCTGCTATAAATGTGTATAGGTTTCTGTGTCGGCATAGTTTTCAACTCATTTGGGTAAATATCCAAGAACCCAATCACTGGACTGTATTGCTTGAGTATTTTTAGTTTTGGAAGAAATTTCCAAACTGTCTTTCAAAATGGCTAAACCATTTTGCATTCCCACCAGCAATGAATGAGAGTTCCTGTCACTCCACATCCCTACCAGCATTTATTGTTGTCAGTATTCTGGGTTTTGGCCATTCTAATAGGTGTGTAGTGGTATTTTGTTGTTTGAATTTCCAGTTCCCTAATAACATATAATGTGGAGCATCTTTTCATAAGTTCATTTTTTATCCACATGTCTTCTTTGATGAGGTATTTTTTCCATTTTTTTAAATTGGGTTCTTTGTTTTCTTACTATTGAGTTTTAAGAGTTCTTTGTACATTTTGGATAAATCTATCAAATATGTCTTTTGCAAGTATTTTCTCCCAGACTGTCACTTGTTTTGTCATTCTCTTGACAGTGTCTTTCACAAAACAGAAGTGTTTAATATTAATGAAGTACAGTTTATCAACTTTTTCTTTCATAGATTGCAACTTTGGTATTGTATCTAAATAGTTATCACCATACATACTCAAGGACATCTATATTTTCTCCTATGTTATCTTCCAGGAGTTTGAATTTTACATTTAGGTCTATGATCCATTTGAGTTAATTTTTGTGACATGTGTAGGTCTGGGCTCAGAATCAGTTGTTTGCATGTGGATGCCCAGTTGTTCCAGCAGCATTGCATTGTCTTTAATTCATTGTTCAAGATCAGATGACCACATTTATGTTGATCTATTTCTGAGCTTTCTGTTCTTTCCTTTAATCTATTTGTCCGTTCTTTCACCAATACCACATTGTCTTGATTACTGTAAGTTTACATTAAGTCTTGAATTTGGGTAGTGTTAATCCTCCAACTTTGTTCTTATCCTTCCATATTGTGTAGACCCTTCTGGGTCATTTCTTTCTCCATATAAACTTCAGAATCAATTTGTTGATATTCAAAAAATAACTTTCTTGGATTTGAATGGATTGGTTTAGTTACTTGTTATTTTTTTAAATCACATATATATGAAACTTATATTTATTTTTAAATGAACACATTTGCCTTAAAATCAACATGTTCCTAAACATATTCAAGTTATTTTCAGTTTGAAATGGTCTTGAGAGTGTGCTTAAATTTTAATCTCTTTAATTTAGTCATATGAAAAGCTCTGGATCACATATTGATCTCTTTGAATAACTATTGACCAGATTTAAAATATTGTAAAACAGTGGTGGATTTTCAGGGAATATATTACTATTTATTTTGTAATTTAGTGCCTTCTTGAAGTATGTGTGTACTCTAAATGAATTGCCAATGTTAGTTGTTCAGGGAGAAAGGATATAATAAAAGAAAGGAATTTGGAAGTCAGGAACAAAGGAAGACCATCATAATTGGTAGATATTTGGGTAAATATAAGAAATATTTTTCTCTTCTTAAGTTTTTTAAATTATTTTTGATGGTTGAGAGTATAAATTGTTATTAAGAAATTGCTGCTACCACTAACCTTTGGGTGTAATTTGTTAGACTGCAGTGGTAACTAAAACATACTTCCTTACTGTAAAGTAAGACTAGATTATCTATTCAAATATAACAACTAATTGTGTAAACTATAACTAACTACCCTACTCCAGCCTATAAAAGAATTTGGAAATATCAAGAGAAATTTAAGATACTAAAGAAGGATTTTTAATGGAGAGAATTTTCAGTGTGATTTCGCCTAAGCTCAGGCACAATGATGGGGGTTCATTTAGAGAGCTTTATAAATATTCACAGGAGCTTGGGGAGGAAGGAGAGGGGTTTGTATTAATTGTAGACAGGTGTCTATCTCAATCCAGAGTGAAAACACTTAAGAGTAAGAGATCTGTAATAGCAGAGTGAAGGACTGTAGAAGGAAGTTACTGCTCTCCCATCAACAGGAAGTGAAATATTGGTGTTTTCTATAGGCCAGGTATCTGAATATCTGGACAAAGCCAGGCAGGGAAGATGAGAGTGAGGGAAGGAGTGAGAGACACTTTCAAAGCATGAAGCATGTCCTGTAAATGTCTGCCAAACCTGGGGTATGTCTCAGCTAATCACAGAAAATAAGACATTTTATGACTCTTTCTTTCATTCTATCCCTTTTTCTCCACTTTGGCCACAGAGGAGTGAGAAATAATAGTTATGGAAGGTGAGAGAGGAGCTGACAGATTAGAGAGAGAAGAAACCTAATGTGCCCTCCCGTCCACCCCTGTTTCCATGTTTCTATTTCAAATTCCTGCTTTATGGAAGTCTGAGCTAGGAGAAGAAGATTTCAATTTTAAATAAAACTTAATAGTTGGACTACTATGTGAAAAATACATTTAATTAAGGAAATGAGAATACCTTTGCATCTTGAAATTTCTGGAGGGAATTTTTTTTTTTTTTCATTATCTGAGAATGACTAGACAAGGCACAAGTCTGTCCTAGATTTCACCCAAAAGTCAAGATAGTTTGGGTTGCTATGAACAGAGAATAAAGTTGTTTTCAGTTCACCTTCTGACTTCCACTTTTTATGAGTTTGGTTACACATACCTTGGTATGTGCTAGAGATAGTGTTGAGTTGTTTATTTTTCTGTCTCAGGAACACCTATAATTTAGTTATTATAATGTTCATGAGAAATATTGAAGATTGGGAATTTAATGGCCAATGTTTTATAGTTGGATGATAGCAAAGGCATGATCTAAAAACGCTCTTCTGAATATGTATGTAGTATGACTGATCACCAGCTGTGATGTCTGACACATCTTCTTTCAGCATTATGGGGGAGAAGACAGATGTTTGGAATGGTTTCTTGTTTGGTTTAAGCCTATTCATATTTAAGATTCCTAGTAAAATAAATGCTGTTGTTCTCAACTGGATAATCGTTTGCTTCTAGCCTTGCATTAGTAAGATGGTGGGTCTTTCTTGAAATCTAGATATTGCATATTTTTTAAAATAACCAATAAAAATAGCAAAAAATAAATTAAAAATATATTTTGTAATTTTTTTCTTTAAACGTGGTTATTCGGTTCAGGATATTATACTTGCATCTTACCTATTTGAGACTCAGTTAATTTTGCTTTTTTGAATTTTGCTTATGTTTTTATTTTTAAAAATATCTTTTTCTTTTGTTTACTGTATCTATTTCATAAAGGACTCTCTTCATTTTATAAGTTGCTTAAAAATACATTTAATTGAAGATTATGTACACCTAACAGAAATTTGATTCCCATGTGATATTTAGCCTATAAAATCTCATATACTTTGTAGCCAGAGTGGCTTTACTGTGCAATTTGTTACCAGGAAAAGCCCTTTTTCTTCTTTAAATCTCTTTTGCAGATTGGTTACACTAATGTTATCTAAGCAGAAGAAAGATTTTATTTAAAAATTAGGGACAAAAGATGAAATGTAGATATCCCTGAGTGTTCACATTTTCCCTTATTCATATAAGATATACTTGACTTTTATAAGATGCGTTCTTGATAGCAGAGATTTGGAAATGGTCACATAGGTCAAAAGCAATGCTCTGGGTACTGAAGAATAAAGTACCTTCTGGGGACCAACAGGGAAACTAGTTGTTTGGAAAATTATCTTCAATCCAAAATATTGCTGAAAGTTCTGAAATTTTTTGGTGGATAACATCTAATTTTTTTAATAATCTTCTCTGTTCTTTTTCCTCCTTTTTTATAGCTTTATTTATCTTGTGTTTTCTCTTCTCTTAGCATTAGCTCTGCTTCCGACCTATGTGATAAGCACTTCATTATTATTAAGTGCCTCCCCACAGTCATTGAGTTATAGTATCTCTGCTCTGAACAGGTGAATACAGCTTTCTAAACATTTTTCAATTTATTTTTTTATTTTCATGAAAAATTAGCACTTGAAATTTATTTTGCAACATTTCTGAAGTAGCACTATATAGTAGCCATCTTTGTTTCTCAATTATAAAATTTCTTTAATTGTACTTACATGTTTAATTTACTCAGTAATTGTACATGGCTTATTTGTGATAACAGAAGAGAAGACAAATAAATCACCTTGTGAAATCTTTTGTTCTGTCAACAAATCCTAGAATTTACTTTTAAAGGCCTGATGTGCTTCTCTGTGGGTTGAGTTCTGCAAAATCATCTCCATTGATTTAACTTGATTTTCTCTTAAAATGTCATATAGATTTTTCTTGCCAACAAAGCATGAATACATCTTGTCACCAAAGTAAACAAATCTAAAAAAATTTCAAAGTCATTTTACATGAACTAATATATGTGGCTAGTTTAATTTTATTAAACATGAAAGGCAAAATAAAAGTTTTTGTAAATTAAAATATTTTAAGAGTACTAAACAGTTCTGTAATTGCAACTGTCTAAAAATAGAATGCTTTGTCTTTATACATCTTACAAATTCCTAAACTACAACAGGTAAAATATTTCACATCAAGACTTGAGACACAAAAAAATCTCTGAAAAGTTGCTATATATCATTCATCCAACAGTTATGTAAAAAATTTTAAGAATATGTACTCTTTTATTGGTAAATACTAAGGAGGGGAGGAAAAAAAAACTTGCTCTTTAATGTGGGAAATTTGAGTGTAAAAGCCATGCTAGAGTTGTAAGGCTAAAAATGAATAAATAAAAGTCATGACTTTAGCTCAGCTGTCAGTTACTGAGCAAGAAGGAAACAAATTTAGCCAACAGGAAAGCTGAAAATCTTTTTTACATCATAGCAAACATTTGGGAAAACAGCAGTTTACGATAATTTGGCAGGCTTACAAAGTCTCTACAGAATGTAGCTCTAGGAGAACTGGTTGAGAAAGAATGGGTATATGAGAGTTTGCTGGCTTTTCTTTGCTGCTTTTAAAAAAGGTATTTCAGAAAGCAATGAAGTAAAAGAATAAACTAACTGGTCTGCAGCAAATCAAGGACAGACCAGAGAGAGAATCCAGAGCTTAAATTCTTTCAAGGGTTGGAAAGGCCAATTGTTCCTGCAGCCCCAAACAGGAGAAAATGACACTAAAAAGGACTTTGAACAATAAAAGCCCACAAAAGAAAGAAAGAATGAAAATCCAGAAGAAGAAAATAATGTTACCTGCACCACAGAAGTCCTCCTGCCCATATTTATATATATATTTATGAAATGAGTAAACATTATAAAGCATATCTTAAATATATTTTTTAGTAAAATAGTTAAAATGCTGAGTTACTTTCATCTCTCTCTTTAAACCCATTTTCTAATAGGTATGTTTGAAAGGAAAACTTTACAAATTTTCCCTAGTTTGCCCTTTTGTATATTAAAACAGTGATGTTTTATTTAAAAATACATACATTTCTTTGCCTACGATAACAAGACCAGTCAGGCAGTTTAGTATCCTTTCTAATAGAGCATGAGTTAATTTTTATTTAATATAAAGCAAATTTGACTTCATTGCTTCTTTGTGTTTCTTAAACAACATTGAATAGAAAGGAAAAAGCAAGCCCATTTTCTGGAACATTAACATTCCAGAGCATAATTAACAACCACCTGACCTCATGATGAGCTTCTGGTCAATAGTTTTCATATTCCTTTTGCATAGAAGAAAGTTACTCCCAAAGACTGGAGCACATGCACCTGGAGTGAATTACAAAATTTGAATTGGGAATGAACAAAATATCCTCTAAGCTCCGATAAGCGTACTCAGATTCCATGTCTGTGTATTCAACACATTTTTTCTAAATTGTGCTTTAAAATGTTTATTTCAGACTGCATATTAAAATAACAACAAAACTCAAAGAAAACAATGTTACTATTAATACCATGCTACCATCTATGTGACCAAGTTCTTACTCTTTCAGTATTTCTTTCTATGAGCTGTGTTAGTTTTTACAAGAAATATTGAAAAGATATATTTCTATATATTTAAGTTTAAATTAATTAAACCAGGAGCACCAGGTCAAGAAATTTAATTTTAAAATTGAAATTAAATCTATCTTCTTATGAAAACTATCTGGGTGATAGGCACACTTGTAACCTTGACTCAAGCATAACAAAATCAATACATGTAACCAAAAACATTTGTACCCCTGTAATATTTTGAAATAAATAAATAAATCCACCCTCTTATTTCTAGAGTTTTGGAAGTTTACTCAGTGAGTGTTATGATATATTAGGGAATCAATCATCCTCTTAATAAAAATAATTAACACTGGCACAAGCTAACATGAAACTTCCTAAAGATTTTTAGACTACAAAGTAGCCATCTATTTTACACAGTTTAGGTGTAGTCTTTGTTGAAGTCAGGGATTGGATCAGATGATAACTAGTTACAAATCATTTGATGTTTACTGTTTACAAGTAGAGAATATTTTTGATGTGATATAAAAATTAGAGGGTAAACACTTTGACTTCAGTGTTCAGTTGGTATTTATATCCTGCTAATGCTTCTAATTTTCTAAATGTAAAATTCTAGATATGAAAGAAAAGTGGTAAAACTTTTATAGATATAACCCTGGATATTAAAAATGGCTGTCATATACTAAAATGAAAACAATTAGCAGTTGTCATATTCAAAGTGTTAGAGAAATATTAAGAAGTTAGTGTATCCCTTTGGTGTACTTTGATGAAACTCATATCAAATACTATCAATAGGACTTTTCACTCCTTCAAACTACAAAGAAAATTTGTCGCCAGACAATTTTCACAGCTCTAATTACAGCATTGCTTTTGCAACTCTATAATTAAGAGTGAACTACAATTTTCCTGCCTACTCTTAGCTGCAAAAAAATAAAATAAAAATAAAAAAGTTAAAAAAATAAAACTTGTTCTGAATTTAATATGCTATTTATTTTCTTAGGTCTTTAGCATATTAGCCTCTAAAATTTTGTTGAAATAAAATTTAATACATCCATCAATAGTTCTAATTTGCAATAGATGTCAGTCTTTAAAACTGTATGTCTATTTCAAAATGTCAGCTTCTGGTAATTACTTTTTTTTTCCTTGATTTCTATGCAATCATTTTTAGTAGTGCATCTGCATGAATCAATGTGCCCACAAATAAACTACTTGATTTCCTGCTTTCTTTTTCCCTTGCCAAAGAGTAGTATGTTTCTCTTTATTTTAAAATGTTATATATTTATATTTCAGATTAAATGCAATTATTACAAAATCATATGACGCTTCAGACATTTCTTCAACTAACACCTTGATTCATTTTGCAAGTAGCTCCTAGAATTATGGCTTCTGGTTTTAAACATTACTATAGACTATGATGCACTTTTCCCCTCATATACTACATGATTTTTAAAATTTTGATGTAATTTTCAATTAAACAACTTTCATTTAATTTGGAATTTGGAATACATTTAACCATACAGTTAGTTCCATTGCAGTTAGTATCTTAACTATACAGATAGCATGTGTTGGTAGTGCTTATACATAGCCCATGGTTCAGAATGACATTCATACAAAACATTAGAGGGGGAAAAACTCACAGCCTCAGTTACTGTCCTAGAAATCGACAATTTAGTGTCACTTCCTTCAGGGATAGAATTTGTAGAACTTTGCAGCCAGTTGTTTAAAACTACCAATGTGAGCCTGTATGGATCACGTGCATGCTAAAACAAAGAACCTGCTTTTGAGTTTCCACCAGCTGAAACTCCAAAGAGTCAAACCATACTTTTACTTTAGTCAGCAAAGGCTATCACAAATCCCTTTTCTGGGTATTTCTTTTAACCATCCTGCCTCCTCCTCTATATCATAACTGAATCTCTTTTCCTCCAAATATTCTGCTTCTTCTAGTTATTCTACCACCTCTTGAAGAGTGTACTTTATAGCCATTCTTGATCGCATGCCTTCTTGGAGCTCATGTAGTCTAGATATTCACTCAATAACTCTGTTGCATACTCTGTATAGAAACTGAAGTCAATTCCCTTTTATCCTGTGTGGAAACGGAGAATACCTGTATTTACTTCTTAGCATCTGCACATCAGCTATTGTTGCACACAATGTCAGTCAAAGCCTGTTCTGCTTTCCTCACTATCTTAATGTATTTTCTCATCTGTCCATTTTGGTTAAGTAATTTAAAGATTTTCTTCTGACTTATGCTTTACTTTACTACCATTTAAAATTAGACAATAATATAAGAATTTACTACAAACACATCTTAGGGGCCCAAGCTAATCTAAGAATTATGTGATGATGTCATATGAAGGAAAAAAATGTGCCTTGATTATTGTTGTTTGTATCAGCTATTATTTAATTTTACAAAAGGTTAACGAGGATAAAAAAATAAAATAAAATCAATTACTGTCTTTTTATATTTGTAGAATGCATATTTTTATAATATTTACTACATATATTTTGTTTATTTTATTCCTCAAGAAACTTGTAATATAATAATTTAAAATATCTCACAATTCTAATAAATGCTTTAATTAATAAGCATCAGTTTTGGAAATGTAAAATCACCTCTTTTTTACAAAAGTATTATTTGTTAAAAATGAAATAATATGCACAAATTATGTTTTCTTCTGTTGACCTTATTGGTGTACTGTACACTCATAATTTTTCATTTTGTGTCTAGTGAAATTGGAGGCATTTCCATAACTGTGCATTCTAGTGGAAATATTTATGTCAGTTATTATGGATGAATTTTATACCAAATAGAAAAATAGGGTGGTGATGGACAGAACAGTGTTGGGAGACTTGGGAAGCAGAAAAGTCCAAAACACATATGAAATTCATCACTAAACTTTTTAATAAACAGTCCTATCCAAATATTAAGAAAGCTTCTGGGCCATCTGTAAAAAATGGTACCTCTTAATGTTAAATGATTATGAGTAACAAATACCTGCTCTAATAAGAACATTTTCGGTTCTTTATGGTATGTGAATTTGTCACCATTCCTCTAGCAGCTCTGATTATTCTGTTTATTGCTATTTATTGTGTTAATCTATGCTAGATAGAAACTGCTTTGCCCTTACCCTTACTTACCTGTCACTTGTAAAGTTTATTTTGAATGATTTGTTACTTTATTCTGCATTGTAATGAGAATGAGCGTACGGTGCCGTGCCTGGTGTCCGGAATCAGGAGCAGACTTTGATGACCTTGGTTCCTGCACGAATCGGCTCTGTGTCTTTCTTGCTGCCCTAGGGGTCAGTTTTCCCTTCTGCTAGTGACAGTGTTCTAGGTAATATTTAAGGTCCGTTACTGATTTAATCTATGATTTTGTTTCCTCTATTGGGGAGTTAAAAAAGTAAATAAACGTGTGTACTCTGAAAATAGGCTGCCTTTCCCATTGCATTCATTAATGCTTGCCTCTCTCCCTTACAGGAGATGAATGATGTTTAAATAAAGATCTCTATCTTGGCCAAATGAGTCTGTTTCATTCTTGCTCTAGGCTGGTTTCTTATGTTTATTCTAGATATTTGAAATGTTATCCATCATGTTCACTTTTTCTCCTCTTTGACTTGAATGAACTAATATTTATTTTTATGTGTAGATAGGCAGAGTATGAATGTCTTTCTAGAAAACATTGGATAATTTTCCAAGACTCAACACCATTAGATTGAATTATCCCCAAAAGGGCCATAGGTAAAATCCTCTTTCCTTCACTGTTTCTTTCTGCACTGTGAAGACAGATTATACCACTGTTCCCAAAAGGGTAAAGTGTTGGAAAAATTGCTAACATACTCTTACTCCTACATAGAAAACCTATTTCTATGAAGAGTTAGTTGTGATCATATTTCTCTGTACAATGCACTCTTTCAACTATTCAACAAATATTTATTGAGTGCCTACTTTCTCCTAGACTGGGGATTTAGCACAAAACAAAATGACAAAGTCCCTGCCTTCATGGGTTTCTATTACAGCAGAATAAGCAAAAAAAGAAAAAAAAAGAAAAATAGAAATAATAAAATTGTTTGTTGGATGGTGATAAGTATCATGAAGAATAATAAAACAGAATAAGATAACTAGAGAAAACTGGGAAAGTATGTGCTCAATTTTTAGAGTAGTGAATAAAGATATCTCTGATAAGGTGACATTTGACCAGATGAGGAAGCAAATCAAAGGTATGTTTGTGGGAAGAATCCTCCAGGCACAGGGGGCAAGTATAAAGATCCTACGATAAGAGCATTTTTGTTGTGTTCCAACAGTGTCAGGTTGCCATTGTGGCTATAGTAGAATATGCAAGCAGGAAGGAGATAAAGTAAGAAAAGTCGAGGGAGCAAAGTATACGGTGATGTGGGCTTCTGGAACACTTAGGCTTTCACTGTTAGTGAGGTGGGCTGTCAGTGTAGGGTTCTGAACTTTGGAGTTACATAGTATAGTGACAGTCAAAATTAACCAATCACACTTAGCATTTATACACATCTGTGTACCGGCATTCTTTAAATCCATGATATTCATGTGTTCATTATGTTGTTTTTTTTTTTTTTTTTGAGACAGAGTCTCACTTTGTTGCCCAGGCTAGAGTGCCGTGGCATCAGCCTAGCTCACAGCAACCTCACACTCCTGGGCTCAAGCAATCCTTTGCCTCAGCCTCCCGAGTACCTGGGAATACAGGCATGCGCCACCATGCCTGGCTAATTTTTTCTATATATATTTTTAGTGGTCCATATAATTTCTTTCTATTTTTAGTAGAGACGGGGTCTCACTCTTGCTCAGGCTGGTCTCGAACTCCTGAGCTCAACGATCCTCCCGCCTTGGCCTCACAGAGTGCTTGCTAGGATTACAGGCGTGAGCCACCGCGCCCAGCCTGTTCATTATGTTTTAAAAAGACCACTTTGGTTGCTGAATGGAGAAAAGACTATAATGTCTCCTGAGTTGTAGAAAGGAAGATTATTTAATACGACAGAAATATAAACAATAAAATGGATAGTTTTATGCATACTTCTACATGTGAACATAGAATATGCAGAATATTTACAATGATGATATTTTGAAAGTCTACCTGAATTATTACTTGAATAAATGTACTACATGAATAAATTACTTTAGAAAGGTATATCGCCTGATGTTTTTGAAATTCAATAATGAAAATACCTATCTTTTAATAGTGCTTTTTTTTAAGTCATAGTTTCTACTAATGTCTGTTAATTTAATTAGCTACTTTTTAGGTAAGTTAATATGATTGCTATTTTTAATAGATGGAGAGAAATTTGGTGCAGGCTATGAATTAAAACATATTTATGGTCAGTCAGTTATATATACACTTTGGAATAACTGTAAGCACTATGTATATATTTTAACACATTTGCTATATGCAGTACATATTGCTTAGAGCAATTTAAAAATGTATAAATACACTTTGGTATATACACACACATATATTGCTTAGAAATATTTAAATATGTGTGTGTCTATGCCCAGTCCTCATTGACAATTCTTAGAATGTTTTAGAACTTAACTTATTCTCTGTGAAATCATTTTTCTTCGTAAAATACTTCACATAAAGCTCTAACCACAGTGTGGGCTCAATGAAGGTAAATGATTAGCATCTAATCACACGTTCTGAATATTTGGCTGGATGCTTTTATTCTCAACATTGTTCAAATGGGAAATAGCTTATTGAATATTTTACCTACAAACAATTCATATTCCACTCAGAATGTCTTTTACCTAATCTTAGATTTGTTTTCTTTCACAATTAATAATACAGTCTAAGTCAAAAGGAGGGTAGAAAATTTTCCACCCATCAATCATTCCCCAAGTTTTCCACCTCATAGCGTGATTATTAAATGAGATTATACACATGAAAACACTTTGAAAACAGCCATACAAATGTTAATTATCATTTTCAGAAATTTCTGCTAAATATCAGCTCTACTATCTGAACTAAATGTATAACTTGAGAACATCCCTGGAGTGATTTGCTAAATCTGGAAACCTTTCCACTCTACTCTTCGTGTGGCTGGGTCCTTCTCCCTGGTGTCTCATCTTTATTGGAACCACCTGAGGGAGGGTTTCCATGACTCCCAAAACAAAATTGTTTGCTCTTATTGGTCTCTTTCCTGCAACGCTATTTCTTTCTTCACAAGATTTATCATAGTTTGTAAGTATGTAATTTGTTAGTTCGCTCATGGGACTATAATTTCCATGAGGTCAGGAACCATGCCAATTTTGTTAAACAATGTATCCTCAGTACTTATTACAAGGCCTGGCTCAGAACATTTGCAAAAGGGAAATGATAATAATTCACATAGTTGCATCAAAATATTGTTATGATGATCAAATGAGATTATTTATGTAAAACTGATTCCCAAATTTATAGCAAATTGAAGGTGCTATGATTGTTTTAAAGAATTATTTTGAGGAATTAAAGTTTAAGATGTTATTTATCTCCACTCTGTTCTCCACCAGCGACCCTCAATGTGAGGCACAAAGAGTATAGAAGACCCAGATTAGCAAATGAATATGTTTTATCATCCTTGTCTTTGTCAATGTGGAGTCATGAGAGAATACTGGAGTCATGTGGGGAATAACTTTCTTATGATTAGAGGTAGGAAGATGAAAGAGACATGACATCTGGAACCAGAGCTAGACCAGTGGCCACTACTGTGTGTCCTCCCTTGAGGTCACATGACTCACAGTGCAAAAAAAAGTGTTCCCCAAAGCGCAAATAACAGTAAATTTGAGTGTACCTATTTCATGCAAAGATGAAACAAGGTATGATTCTCTGTAATCTCTTCTAGTTAGCAAATGGGTCACTATTATTCAGATATGAATACCATACCTGCTTTCAGTCTGATCCTGTCTGGAAATCCTCTTTGGTGGACTACTTTAGACAGCTTCATGTATTTCATACTTGTACAAAAATAGCAAAAATTGAAAATTTCAATATGTCTATAATTTGGCTTTATCACCAAGTTTTCATCAAATAAATAAATGTATATAGTTGTTTTTCCTGTTAATTATCGTACAGTTTCATACCAATTTGTGAAGTTCAGGATCTCAACTCTCCTTCAGTTCTGCATATTAACTGCCTCTAGTATCTATAGTACCAGAAATGAATTTTTCCTCATTTTACATTCTATGGCAGAAGACAGAAAATAAAATGAATTACATAAAAAATTCTGGTTTTTGGAGGCCAGAGGGACCACAACATGAATGAAGGCTACACTCTTTTAGGTTTATTTCCTGTATTACAATCACATTCACCATTCACTATCCTTATATGAACATACAGGAAGTTGTATTTATTATAAATTTTTATTTTTATTTTTATATTGGCAGATATAGATATTTTAGTCAAAACTAAATGCATATTCTAAGGAAAGGATTGCACAATTACATCCAAGGAAAGGAGATATTACCTGTCGTTTGTATGAACAGGCAATGCTTGTTAGAGATGGTGGACGGAGGCATCTGAAATGTTAAGACTAGTGCAATCTCGACAAATATATATCAGGATGAGGAATATTTTAGACACATAAAATAAACATCTGGTGCTTTCTTTTGGGGAAATACAAGCAGTTTAATTTAATACCTAAGAAAGTATAGAAATAAAGAAGGCCATGAAGGTAATTGGGGTCCAAATATGGAAGTCCTTTATTATTAAGTGAAAATATGACATTTAAAATAAGAAACAGTGGATCCTTGCCAGGTTTTGAGCAACAGATCGGAACAATTAAAGCTTTAGCAAAATCAGCCTGGCAGCTATGAATTAAAGTGCAACCAGAAACACGGAATTGAGATTTTTTAAACAGTCAAAAGATCGAGCAATAGGGCAAAATAAGATTAGCTAAAGCAAGAATTGTGGCTATCCAAATCGTCTAAGGCAGAAGAACTCTAAAAAGGGTTCATTAGGAATGTTAGGAATGTGGAGCTCAAAGATTACATTAAAATAGAGATAAAATGTCATAAATTTGCTGAAATAATGATGTGCCCCTAAATGAATCATTTAAATTTTTCACCAGCTGACAAATATAATTGTTATGAAGATCAAATAGTCATTTTACTCTGACATGTTTGTCCTTTTTCCATATGTAAGGAACATGAAAAGTCAGCATGCTTACTGATGAAGAATATCTATGTAGAATATAATAAAATAAGTTCATTGCAAATGCATTTACTATGGAAACGTCCATTTTGAAGAACATATTTCCAAATAAAATTAGTGAAGAATATAAATTTGAGTTTATAGATAAAGATTCAAGTCCTTACTTGAGTTGTTAAACATTCCACTATATGTTAAAACATAATTTGATTTGAAAACCACTTTTCTCTAAATTAGACTCTGAGTGACATTTGCTTTTTTCTTTTTTCTTCCTGAGACAGAGTCTCTCTCTGTTGCCTGAGCTAGAGTGCCGTGGTGTCAGCCTAGCTCACAGCAACCTCAAATTCCTGGACTCAAGCAATCCTCTTCCTCAGCCTCCCGAGTAGCTAGGACTACAGACACGTGCCACCACGCCCAGCTGACTTTTTCTATATATTTTTAGTAGTCCGGCTAATTTCTTCCTACTTTTTTTTTTTAGTAGAGACAGGGGTCTCACTCTTGCCCAGGCTGGTCTCGAACTCCTGACCTAGAGTGATTCTCCTGCCTCGGCTTCCCAGAGTGCTAGGATTACAGGCATGAACCACTGCACCGGGCAACATTTGCTTTTGTGAGATAAAGATCATTGCATCTACTGTGGGTTTTGAAATAATCTTGCATTCCAGCTACTAAACTGATAGAAAATTTATAAATGTTTTACAAACCATTTTAAGAAATCCCAAACCTTTTTGTTTGGTTGAGTCTTTACTTTGCACATAGGATTTTAGTGACACAAAGAGAACACTGAATTTAGATGACAGATATTATTATGGCATTTTAGGATAGTGTTATAATTCATAAAGCCCATTCAAACTTTTCTGTATTTGATTCTACAACATAAAGAAACTCCATAATTTTCTTAGAGAGGTTGCATACATCTGCATGCCACAATCTTTTTGGGGTACCAAATTGCCTTTTTTGTATTTAGCGGTAACAGTACTGGATAAAGAGATTTCGAAGAATTTTAAGTTTCCAGAAGTTCTCTTTATACCATTCAGGACTCTCTTCTTTCTTTGTAATAGCTGTGTAGCTGTAACTAATTAGTTTGATTTTGCTTCAGGAAATCTGCCTCTAGGCCTCTTAGGGAAAATTACTCTTAACCATGTTGTAAAAATTAAAAAAATAAAATAAAAATAAATCTAACTTCCTTTCAAATTGCTATATTATACAAAGATTATCTGTGTATTTTGAAACTAGTTTTTCTAAAATTTAAGCATTTTGTTGATGAGGGGGAAAATAGAAATGCATAATGTTTGGGAGAAATGAGTTATCAAATATTTCAAGTGATTTTTATGAGAATTGGAATTTTTATAAATAATTAATTGTCCCTGTTGTTATTGATGATATTATTGTGTGGTTTTTATTAGATATGATTTCTTTGCAGGGAAGGCTCAGAGAAAGACTATGTACTGGAGAAAGTGAACTGTATCAAACCATACATTTTTAAGAAAATTAAGTTTCCATACTTGCATAAATTATAATAGCAAGGTAATTGATATCAAATATTACTATATTAACATTCATTCTTTTAAACTGAAATTCTTATAAGGACCTCTGATAAATATAAAAGCCCATGTAAATATATACTTATTATCCTTGACTTGATTATTTTTCATTTCTAAAACTTGTCTTCCTATACTTTCACTTTAAAAGCTTGAGTTCCGTGATTTAATCTCCTTACCTAACATAATATAATAGAAGCAATAATGTTCTTGGCAGAGGGTAAACAAACTAGTCCTTAGAGATTGTATTCTTTTCATCAAGCTGAATCAATATGAATAGAATTAGGTGATTTATCAATAAGGACATAGTGCATCATTTTTTAAATGCTGTGTTTCTGCCAGCAACTGGCCACTACATTTATTTGAGGCATTTAAGATCAGCTAATCCCACTCTGAGAGCTACTTTGGACTACCAGGGGAATGAATATTTTCCTTAAACATATTTTTAAAATAAGAGATGATATCAAGAAAATTCAAGAAATAGTACATAGAACTTTTAGCTTTAGCTTTTGGGCTGGACCAAAGGAGACTTTAACAAGGTAGAGAGGCAATAAAAGAGTATAGGATGAAGAATAATATTAATGTAATGCTCATTCTTTAAAAACCTATGTTATAAAAGCACTGGTATTGGGGTGAATAGCGAAGTAGTGTCTGGCAAACAACCATGACGAAACCTCTCATGACTTTCCCAAAAAGCCTATAAAGTAAAGAAAGAATATCCACTGAAATTTAGAACAGATAAGAACAAGGTATTTCCACTAACTTCAAAGATAGACCCAGTAAAAAAACATATTGCTTACCAGATATGAAGATGGAAGCCCATCCCTTTATGCTATGAATTTTACCTTTTACATAATTAGGGCATTGTTTCTCAGATTTCCTTTTTTAAAGTAAGCTTGTAAATATGTTTAAAAACGAAATGGAAAAATAAAACATTATATTTGAAGAGGAGAAATATGAGTTATGATTTGAGCACAAGAATCTAGGTATGAATTCTCAAAGTATATTAACAAATATAGAGTAAAATGATGAAAAATACTAAAATTACATGCCTTCAAAATTATAGATGAAGATGAATGGCAGGTAGAATAAGTCATTGATGGTAAAGTACAATAACAGAGAGAAAGGATATACCAGGAGAGAAAAAGAGAGAAGTTCCAGTAATATATCTTCCCTTCTCAAATCCATAGGAATTTACACACTAAATATGTTTTCAAAGCAAAGTCTTGAGAAGTACAAAATAACTACCAGCAAACTAAGACAGTGAGGATATTCTAGATTATATAAAGCAGATGACTACAGACTGGGAGCAAAATCTACTCAAAGAAAACCAGAATAACATACTGCCCCAAACAGGAAACAGAAACCAGAAGTCATTTAAATAGACAAAAAAGAGAGAAGACAAAAGGAAGAAAACATTAACAATAACAAAAAACAAAACACATTTCTCTCCTAAAAGAACCCTGAAGAGAACTAGGAACAGAGGAAATGAAGGCTGAAAAACATGAGATGTGGTCAAAATAAAATTAATTAAATGTAACTTCCTGCTCTCAGAGCAGCAAACTCAAGAATGTGAACCCAGGCTAAAGCACTGAATACTGATCTCTAAAGTTAGAGTTCTGACAGAGTGAGCATGGTTTCTAGGGCCTGGGAATCAAAGCAGTGCCTGTGATATTTCACTATATTCAACCTCATATCCAGACTCCCTTTCAAATATCACCTGAGAACTGTACTATATTAAAAAATTATGGGAACATATACAACTGTTATGCATCCATAATAATTTAAAAAAATAAAAAAAAAAGTTATGGCAAATAAAGAACATGGCTTGTTATAGCTTAAACAATACACTACATCTTCCAAAAAGTAATTTACCCTTTTCTCCACAACATGTAAGGACAAAAGCAATCTTCTGTATTTTGAGAAAATCTTGCAATATCAATGAAAGAGACTAACCAATATCAACAACCTGAAAACATCCAGAAAAACAGAATTAACATAAGAGGAGATTAAGCTGAAATGAATAAAATGGGTATCTATTGATTCAAGAAGAAATCATAGTCTGAAATTAAATCCATATTTCAAAATCAAAAAAGAGCAAAACCAAACAAATATCTTCAACATGTAAAATTGAAACATTTGGTTTCTTTTTCAAGCTGTCAGATCCTTACCTTACACCACATACAACTGCCACCAGCACAGTAGATAGAATGTCAATAAACATATTTTTTAAAAAAGTAAACTATATAAGGATTAGAGAACTTTAGTAAATGGTGTACTTGTTTTTATTCATTGCTGTATTCCAAGCATCTAGAAAAGTATGACGAAAAGTAGGTGCTCAATAAATATTTGTTAAAGCCTCGATTTCAGTTGGTTATACTTCCCCCAAATTCCTTTTCTTCACTATGAAATTGGACAAGATGATCCAGAGAAGCTTTGTAGTTGGGGACATGCACAATGATTGGGTGTTAGCACTGGGCTGAAACCAAAACAAAACAAAAACAAACCAACAAAAAACCGCCGTGAAAGTTTGCACACTGAACTGTAAAACTGTGGCATCTTTCTCTCCTGCTTCAGGAATGCCAGTAGCATTTCTACACTCACCACTGCCATCAGGAAGGAGATTGAACTATTCATCTCTGCAAAAATTAAATGTTCCCAGGGTAAAACCTCTATATATTGTCATTTGTATGTCTTATAAGACAGAAATCGGCTCACCTCCTCAAAACCTGGTGTGAAGTCCACTACTCATCCCAGAGCCTCCAACCTAATTTTCAGTTTCTCTTCAAATAAACAGACAGCCAAGGTTCACCTGACTTTCAGAGAAATGATCCAGGTGAAGGATTTCAAAGATTACTAGTTACTGTTTGTTTCCACCACTGAAATATATACTGCATGAGGCAGGAACTTTGTCTATCATTTTTAGCCCTGTATCCTCAATGCCTAGAAAAGTTCCTGCCACAGAGTAGGTGTTCATTAAATACATGTTTATCACAACATAACATAGTGGCTGAGAACGAAGGCTTTATGGTCAACCCACCTGTGTTCAAATTCCACTTCTGCCATTTAGCAGTTCTTTGATCTTCAGCGACTTACTTAACTTTCTTTTAGCCAAACTGGGATAACAGCAGCACCTATTTTTAATGTCATGATGATTCAATGCATATAAAACACTTTGAAATCTATTTGGCACATATTTAGAGATGCCAGCTATTACAGTTACTGCTAAAACTCTGTTGTGGGAATAAAAGCGTGAATGAATTAGTGAATGAATAAAGAAGTGAAAGGGGACTTTCATTTATACGTTGCCTTGCTTAGTTTTTTACAACAATCACTTTTTATTTTTTACCTTTCTAATGCTTAGAAAATTAATTTTAACATTAACAGAAATAAGGAATTCCTGTGTTTTTTCTAACAGGAAAGAATACACATGGCTTAAATTGTTTTGCACACTTCTTAGTTCTCTCTGCCACCAAAAATACTGTTCTTAACCTTGAAGTTCGTTTCAAGTTACTCCAAATGAAAATGGCAGTAGTGTAAACATGCTACTTATTCCCTGTTGTTCTCTTTTAGCCCTAAACCCCATCTTACAAAGTTGCCCTTCAATGCCCTGCTATGGAATTTGGCTTTCAGGGTTCCACTTGGATTCAACCAATAAGAGATACCGATAGGAAATCAGAAAAAAGAAGAAAGAACATGATGTGCTAGTGAAGCTCTGCCTTCTCCAGCTCTTTGCCCTGTACCAGCAGTGTCAGTAGCTACATCCCTTTGTGGACACAGCTACTGTAGGGCTTCCATTTCCATAGATCCACTTTTCATTCCCCTTGCCCCTTCATGCCTAGGGAAGGTAAATGGTACCCTGACATTACTAATCCCTGGGTGTGTCACCATCCCTGGTTGGTGTCTATAAACCCAACAACACTCCTGTTTATAGTCCCTTTATTAAGGTATTTCCAGTCAAAGTCTTTTAAACACCTCCTCTGTTTCTTGACTAACAGTCAGAAAATTATGTTTCATGAGATGACTGGTACGTATGACAAATCCAAAAGTTATGCTGTCTTCACCATCAGCCCTCACACACAAAGGTAATGACCCTCTAAGGAAGAAGGCTATTCAGTTTCTGCGGTATCATCGATGGATGACTACCTTTATTTGTTTCGGATTTCTTCCTCCTCCAGCTGCTGATGCTTTTCATCATCAGTCATTATGAGAGGGGTTGGGTGGGGAGAAGATGGCCATTCTCCCTGAGCCATATGACAAATGAGGACTTTCCTCAATCAAGTCCACAAAATATTCTGCTAATGATTGCTGTAAACAAATGAGGTTTTGCCAAATTCTCAGGAGTCATATCTGAGCAATTTGCACGACAATTTGAGACTGAAAATAATAGGGAAAAAATAACTTGGCATAAAAATATTTGAAAATTTTTCTATCTAGACAAATTATGTTAGGTCTCCTGGGTATACATTTTTAAGATGAAAATAACCACTAAAACTGAACTAACTTCAGCTTCTAAGAGGGCAAATAAGGATACTTTGTGTTTGGTTTAAACTAGTCCTGTTCCTCCTAGTCACCATGCGCATTGTCTTTCCTGCATACCTAAATTTTTGAGAGAAAAAGTGGCTCAAGGGAGGAATAACTAGAGAAGAATAAAAGCTTTGTCAGTGAGAGTGAATATACTTTAAATAAATATCTATTTCTGTATTTTAAGACATCCACGAGGCATGATTTTATAGTGAAAACTCTTTTCGGGACTAAAAAGTGAATACAAGTGTTTACCTCCTTAATAATTGCTTATATTATTTTTTTTGAATACTATAAATTAATGTGTATCCATATTCAAGTTCCTCTGATGATGTCTTTGCAAACATTTTAGAATCTTCGAAGCATACATACTGAATTTAATCAATCAGTAAAACTAGATTGATATATTTCTGAAATGCAGGTATAAAAGAAAATATATGTATTAATTTTGTTTATTTATGAAGGTTTTCATTACTTCCTTCTTTAAAAATTTACTAATTACAATACTCCCTTTTTACTTTTTGTTCAGTCTTTCTAACACTTAGTTAAAAAAAGAAAAACAACAGCAATTATATTTTTTTCCTTTTCCATAAACAGCTTTCAGTTTATTTAAGACTTTTTTTCTGAACCAGGTAAAAAGCCAACCCTGCGGTTTCACAAGTGGATATGTATAACATTGGGAAAGCCTTTTATGAGGCTTCAAAGGGGTTATTCTTTGGCTCTTACCTTTGTTATTATTCTTATCAGTTGCATACTTCACTTTAGGAATGAGTATTAAAGCACACTGAAACATTTAAACTTGTTCATTTACTTATTTTTTAATGTAAGCAATCTGTTGTCCATGGAAGAAAGAGGAAACAGATTTGGATGGAAAAGGAATTCCAAGTGATAGAATGTGGTAGAACATTTAAAGAAGAGAAGAGAATATGCTGAATCATTAGGCCTGCTGCCAAAAACAAAAAAAACAAAAAACAAAATTCAAGCAAACAAAACACAGGAAAGAGAGCTGATCTAACAGTAGAAGATGTCCTGGGATATCCTGACAGGTCACTGGTGTCCGGTAGGGAGAAGGGAGTGAAGGAGCCAGTTTGGATATCTGAAGCACTTTTAGCGTACTTTACTTTTTTCTAGGTACAAAAGCAGTGAGGCAAAGAGAGCATCTGTCTTATAATGCTGCCAGTTAATAGGAGCATAGTGATGGTAGTCACACCCAGGAGAGATGATTAGAGCAGTCTCCCCATCATTCACCTTGCTTTCTGGCACCTTGCAGCACCACTGTTATGAACTTGTAGTTCCTATGGCTGAAGGAAAAGCTGATCTAATGAGAAGGATTAACACTTCAAATCTTATCAGAACCATAAGCTCTAGTGTAAAGGAGTTTATCCAATGTCTTCTTGAAAAAACACTTTTGATAGACTGAAGATGGAGAAAGTAAGAAAGAAATATAATATTGGGGGTCTGGAGAGGCTGGGATAGGAGGTCAGGCAGTGTGGCTCAGGAGAAGCGCAAATTGAATGCCAAAGATAAACTTGGCTTATTTCTAATTTTGCCTAAATTGACATAATAAAATCATGACCCCAAGCACATGCACTATCTGATCACCTTGAGATGAGAAATTGCCTGAGAAACACAGATGGATTCGTATACTAAGCAGAATTAGAAAAGCATATTTATCATCCTGTGGTTACTTAGTCCATCTCTCCTAGGAAACCATGGGATCTTTAATTCAGCCATCTCCAGGCCCTGCTATAAACTGCATATTATATGGGATGCTTGCAGTCTCAAAATTGTATCAGAAAAATTCCCTGACTTTGACTGTCAGTGAAGATTTAGAGATTATAATATTATTGTAAATTCACAAAAATCTACCTACTCAGAGGGATACAAGGCAACTAGGTTAATTCATTTTTCATAAAGAAGGAAGATCAATGAAAAATATCACCCAAATCAGTTGAACTCAGTGACTAGGCTATCTAATGCTTCAGTGCTTTTATCAATCCCTGATTAAGTTTTCTAGTCTACAGTTGAAAATCCAGGTAATACTCTGTCCCACACACTGGAATGGATTCTGGCAGTCCATAGAGGATCTCTAGAGTGAACTACTGCTGCATTCATTGTCCCATCAACCTTCCAATAATTCCATCAAATCACCCGCTGGATTCCAATTTTCTATTTTTTCCAGTGATATACTTGTATTTAGTTGAACATTTGTGTAATTCCTATAAAAAACACCCGAATATGTAACAAATCACTGGAGGTTAATAGAGGAAGAAAGTGCCTGCAACCTTGAACAAAGACTGATTTAGAAATTGGCTCAGCAACACCATGGAATAATCCAGAAGCATCTAGTATAAAGGAAACTGACTGGAACATAAACCATAAGTTTACAGTCCTAGGATCCCTTATGAATTCTTCAGTGTGTGCCTCAGTTTCCTCCTACAATAAGATTTATAAACAAAGTAACATACAGACTATAGCAACCACTCCACATCTTTTTTTATTCAGCTTATTATGGGGGTACAAAAGTTCAGGTTTGGCCGGGTGCGGTGGCTCACGCCTGTAATCCTAGCCCTCTGGGAGGCCGAGGCGGGTGGATTGCTCGAGGTCAGGAGTTCGAGACCAGCCTGAGCGAGACCCCGTCTCTACTAAAAATAGAAATAAATTATCTGGCCAACTAAAATATATATAGAAAAAATTAGCCGGGCATGGTGGCGCATGCCTGTAGTCCCAGCTACTCGGGAGCCTGAGGCAGTCAGATCGCTTAAGCCCAGGAGTTTGAGGTTGCTGTGAGCTAGGCTGACGCCACGGCACTCACTCTAGCCCGGGCAACAAAGTGAGACTCTGTCTCAAAAAAAAAAAAAAAAAAAAAGTTCAGGTTATATATATTGCCCATGCACCCCCATCCCCCTGAGTCTGAGCTTCAAGCATGTCCATTCCCTAGACAGTGCACATGGCACTCATCATGTAGGTATACACCCATCCCCTCCCCCACCCCCCACCCCCCACCTCTGTCTGATACCCAATTGGTGTTATTCCCAAATGTGGACTTAGATGATGATCAGGGAAACCAATTTGCTGGTGAGTACATGTGGTGCTTATTGCTCTCTCTATATACATTATTTTGGTTTGGGGAACCAATAATGATCCAGTTGCCCAACCTTCAAATATAGGAATCATTTTTAATTCCTCACTTTCTTTTAATTCTCATATCCACTCAGATCTCAAGTTTTGTCAATTCTGAGTCTTACATAAATCTACAATCATCCACTTTTCTCTTTTCACTGCTGCTTCTTTAGTGTGTGTCCATCTCATCTTTTACTTAGATTATTTTAACAGTTTTCTAACTGGACCCCCTCCAACTTTCATTCTATCCCTATATAATCTTCACACTGCTTACCAGAGCATTTTTTCTAAAAAAAGAAGTTGTCTTAGTCCATGCAGGCTGTGATAACAAAATGTCATAAACTGGATAGTTTATAAAAAATGGAAGTTTACTTCTTACAGTTTTAGAGCCTGGGAAGTTCAAGATCAAGATGCCAGTAGATTCATTGTGGTGAGCATCCCGATTCCTCGTAGACAGGGTCTTCCCACTGAGTTCTCACATGGTGAGACAGCCAAAGATTTCTCTTGGGCCTCTTTTACAAGGGCACTAATCCCATTCATGAGGGCTCTTCCCTCATGACCTAATCGCTTCCCAAAGGCCCCACCTCCTCATACTATCACACTGAGGGTGAGGATTTCAATATATGAGTTGGGAGGGAACATAAACATTCAGGCCATAACAGAAGTTATTAATAATTGTGATAATCTCCTATTTTAAATGAACCGCAAAGATAAAATTCTAAAACATAGCAAGAAAATCTAGTTTTTTGCAGGATCTGACCTGTACCTGTCTCCTATTAATATTCTTACATACTCTACCATTGAGGTCTTAACATCCTGTGGTTCCCTGAATAAGATATGTCCTCTGTTGCTGTCCCTTTTATGTGGAATATTTAATACCTTCCTTCCTCTTGCCCATTTAGCCAATGCCTACTCATTCTTTAAGATTCATCTCAAGTATTACTTCTTCAGCCAAGCCTTCTCTTGACCCGTTTCTCAGTCAGAGAAAAAGAACCCGCACTTCTTGATTCCCCAAGAATCATGGACATGATTCTATTATGCAGTTCTTATGTGTGACCCCAATTATTCACTTAGAAATTTCTTTCCTCCAAACTCTGACTATATGAGTTTGGGAATCACATCTTACTGTTCCTTGAAGTCCTTGGGTTTCAACACAGTGCTTCATGCACATTAAGGATGCCATAACTATTTGGCAAAAGTAATATATGAGCTTTATACAAATGTAAGGCAGTTTTTTAGATACTGTGGCTTTTTAAAACTAGGTTGTCATTCTCTAAATTATGTGTGGTGTTTGAATTACATTTTAGATATTTCCTATGAACTACTAAATACTAATTTCTTATTGTTATGAGCTTCACAGAGATGGCAGTACCTCAAGGTGAACTGTTTTGTTTACACAAACCTCACTGTCACACCAGATTCCTTTTGGTGTTCAGAAGATGCTTGCCAAGGTACTTGAATGGGGCAGTGTTAATAATTAACATTTCCAACCATCCTAAATTAGAACTAGCTCAAGAGAGAGAAAGTGAACTTTAAAAAGATGTTTGCCAGAGAATCATCTGGTAAGAAGCCAATTCTGGAAAATAATCTGTGCTAATGAGAAAAAGAAGTGAAGAAAAAGCGGGATGTGGGCTTTGCTATTTTCAGCTCTTTGTTTTGCTTTCAACAAGGTGTCTCTAGTCCTTGCTGTGAATATTGTACATGCTGTCTGGGTCTCAGACTCTGGGAAGTGCAAATTAAATCATGCCAAGCCATGGCACACAGGGCATGTGTGGGAGGAATAACCTAAGTCATTGACTTAATGACAATTACCTCTGCAGAAAACAAAAGATACATTAATTTGTTATACTATTTTGAACACCCAAATCTCCAAAAGGAACATCGCAGACTGAATGAACAAGCAAAATTACAGTAAACCATGAACACATAATTTCAATTATTATCCATGGTATATATTTAGACCTTGGAAAGAAAAGTTCGGAGAATGTGAACTCCTGGACTATCTCTGAAAAAAATCAGAAATGATGTGCCCTAAAATGAAACTTGTAGCCTGCATTAATTCATAAAATCATACAGGAATTTTTTTTCAGCCAAAATGCCATGAATTTGAATAGGTTGAATGTAAGAAAACACAAGCCTCTCCATATCTCTCCATTTATCTCTCCCTTTACAGTTCACAAATAATTAAATCAATACGTAGTTATTAAACCTGCTTTAATATTTCATTTTGCACAATCTTTGCTTCACTGCACATATTTCCTGTAAACAAATATGATGCCATTAGAATCCATTCTTTTCTCTTTATATGAAATATCTAAAGAAATGATGAGTATCCCTTTGTCATTTCATTTTGGGACACAAACAGTGCTGTGCCTGATATAATCATAGAATACATTAAAGCATAATTAATACCTTTGTTTTCAGAACAGCCTCATCTTTTAAAGCAGGAGAAACAAAATTTTCTCAGATATGTTTCCAGAATGCCAACATTTTCCATACTGGTTTCAGAACCCTAAAATAATTTGGTGAGCTATTTCAGTGTTATGCAGCCAGAAGGTAAGATATATTTTAGATAAGGCTTTGTCCAGGTGAAGTGATCAATTAGGATATAAGCATTACACTTTGTAGATCTAGGATGTTGCTGGATAATTAAGCTGCCCAATAAGTCACTAAAAATTAGGTTGTTCTTAGCTATCCTTATCTTCCTTTGTGAACAAAAGCACGTGTTGATGATGTGAGCAGGTGGGCAGAGGACCTGATGGTTTTTTTTTTTTTTTTTTTTCTGTCACTTATACCTCATACTCTGAAAGAATAAAGGACCTTCATGCACTAAAAACCAAAATTGTAATTCTGTTATTGGGCTTATAATCATTATCTCTGTATCCAGCAAAGAGTATTCTGTGCCTTTACTTTGACAATCTTAACATAACTTTATCTTTTTTTCAAACTTACATATGATGGAAATTTCCTCATTCCTCAGAACCAGTATATATATATGTATACCTATAACTGGTACTATGCAAATTCCAGTGTAACTGATACAGCTGTCTAGTAAGGCATATGTTTTATGTTATTCCCGATTTACATTTTTTTCAGATGAGAAAACTATGGCTCAAAAGTTATGTAACTTGCCAGACATCATCAGATATGTAAGTGGCAAACGCAACATTTGAACACAACTCTTCTCTTTCTATTAAACCTATTAGAAATGCACAGCCCAATATAATAGCCACTCTATGTGTGGCTATCAAACACTTGATATAAGGATAGTTTGAAACAAGATGTGCTGAAAGTGAAAAATATAACCAGATTTTGAAAACTTGAGATGAAATAAAGGATACAAAGTTAAAACTATCTCACTAAGAATTTTTATTAGGCTTGCATCTTAAAATGATAATATTTTAGATATAATAGGTTAAACAAAATATATTAACAAAATTTATATTACTTGGGTGTTTTTTTTATAATGTAGCTATGAGAAAATTTGAAATTCCATATGTGGCTCAGATTGGTGGCTCATATTATTAATATATTTGTATCAGACAATACTGTATTAGACTGTATTATCTAAATCTTTATAGGAAAATTCTCGGTTGATTACTTACTGGTTTTTTAAGGGAAATACAAACCCCTTTTAAAAAATGAATTCTTATGCTTTCCACCTGAAACTTACATATATGTTTCTTATTTATGTGTGGAATAATGCTGATCACAATGGAAGGAAAATGATTTTGCTCAAGAATGAGCTTCCCAAGGTCAATCTGAAGAGACATCACATTCTGTGCTCTGTGTAGATTTCTTTTTTCTCCAAAATGACTGAATTGTGCTGCTCTCTCAAGTATCATCTGTTCTTGTGCGGATTACTTGTGCTGTGAAACTCTCAACACCTGGATGCTCTGCATGACTGGCCCGCTCTCCAGATAATCAAAAGTGTCTGGAATTACATTCTCATCCTGAAGGAAGGGCACAATCATTTAGCAGCTGTTCTCATACTTTCCTCTACATAACAATGATGCGGGCAGCTTTTAAATTAAATTCCCAGGTTCCCACTTCCATGGACTTTGAGTCAGGAAGTTGGGGAAGTAGCCAGTACTGTTCATTTTGTTACACTTCCTGAGTGATTCCTACGTTTGTAACCTATAGACCACCCTTTGGAATGCATTTCTATAGAGCAAGGGCTGTGTGTGCCTTTGGAAGCAGAGTATATAAATGTCTTAACAAATGGTGTAATTTCTTATTTTCCTATGTCTGTTTATACTGTTTGCGTCTTATATAGGACCAACATGAAGATTTTTGTAAATTACCAAATAAACTCCACTTGCCAGCTATGTGAGGCCTGAGAAATTAGAAGAATTCACTCAAAGTTTCAGGTCCACGGTAGCAAGGTGCTCAAGACCACACAAAATTTGGTATGACAGGATGCAAGTCTTTCAGCAAGTAGATTTTTACTAGAGCAGAGATGAGACAACACCCAATGCTTAAATTCAAAAATTAGCATTAATTAATAGATATGTCCAAACCATCAAAATCCCAGTCCCATCAAGAAATAAGGCAAACGGCATCCAGACAAAACAAACAGGGAGACTAAAGGGGATGGGGTCCAGTGTTTGTTAAGGACTCAATATATACTGAGCCCTTTGATTCTGCTTATCTTAATTAATCCTGATACCAACACTGAGAGTTTGGCATTAATTTAATTTTGCAGCAAAGGAAATTAAGTGCCTATCTCTTCAACTACCTAACAAAGCCATATGGTAAGTAAATGATGGAGTCCAAATGTCACTTCTAAGTCTTCAATTTCCTGTGCTCACTTTTCTCACCCTGTCACCCTCCAAGGAAAAATATTGTTTCACAGCCATTTGAATAATTTCTGGGGTGACTGATCTAAGTTTTAACTTCCATCCTACCCACAGAACTTCCAGTGCCTTCTAATGTTATATGTCATACAAAAAGAAGAAAAAAATTTGAATAGGAAATGTCCTAATGTGCAATTCAAATGAAAGCTGCATACCAAAACAGCATGAAAGGTGGAAGTACAAGCAGGGCCAGTCTATGGAATATGTAGAGATTTTGACTTTTGCAGACATAGTTTGAAGCAATCTATATGCAGAGCCACCTACCTGCCATGAATCTCCTTGCAGATCACATTCATTTCACCACAATGAACTAGAGAGATGAGAGGGAAATAAAAAATTAGCACTTTGGCCAGTTCTGGCAGGATTTTCTGTTTAGCTATGTATATGTTTTCATTTCACAGCAAGTCTCAAACTGTGAAAACAATCACAGAACTAAAAAGAACACTGGCCGGGCATGGTGGCTCACGCCTGTAATCCTAGCACTCTGGGAGGCCAAGGCAGATGGATCGTTTGAGCTCAGGAGTTCAAGACCAGCCTGAGCAAGAGCGAGACCCCGTCTCTACTAAACATAGAAAGAAATTATACAGACAGCTAAAAATACATATAGAAAAATTAGCCGGCCATGGTGGTGCATGCCTGTAGTCCCAGCTACTCGGGAGGCTGAGGCAGGAGGATTGCCTGAGCCCAGGAGTCTGAGGTTGCTGTGAGCAAGGCTGACGCCATGGCACTCTAGCCTGGGCAACAGAGTAAGACTCTGTCTCAAAAAAAAAAAAAAAAAAAAAAAAAGAACACTTACTTGAGTGTCTCTAAACTACTCACATTCTATGTTACTTTCGTGCAGTAACTGTAGGTCTTTAGAGAAAGACCCTGCTTTACTAAAATTAAAAAGAACTTTGGGAAAGAATATAACCATTTATGTTAGAGAAGGAGAGAGGCAACTGCTCTGAGAGGGCAAACTCTAAACTAGTCCTGATTTGGGCAGGTAAGAAAAGCCACATCATTGACCGCGACTGATAGAACTCCAGGAACTGTGGGAAGCCATGTCTTTGGGAAGTACAGTCATACCTTGTTTTACTGAACTACATTTTCTTGCACTTCACAGATACTGTGTATTTTATGAATTGAAGGTTTGTGGCAACTCTGCCTGAAGCATGTCCATTGACACCATTTTCCCAACACCATGTGTTTATTTTGTGTGTCTGTGTCACATTTTGGTAATTCTCACAATATTTCAAATATTTTATGATTATTATATCTGTTATGGTGATTTGTGATCAATGATCTTTGATGTTACTATTAAAATTGTTTCGGGGCACCATGAAACATAACCCATACAAGACAGCAAATTTAATCCATAAATGTTGTGTGTGTTCTGACTACTCCGCTGACCAGATATTCCCCCATCTCTCTCCCTCTCCTTGAGCTTCTCTATTTTCTAAGACACAACAATATTGAAATTAGACCAACTAATAGCCCTACAATGGCTCCTAAGCATTCAAGTAAAAGGAGGAGTCTCACATATCTCACTTTATCTTTTTCTCTCTTTTTTTTTGTTTGTTTTTTTGGTTGTTTGTTTTTAATTTAGGAGTATTAAGGGGGTACAAACACTTTGGTTACATAAGTTACCTTTGTACCACCTGAGTCAGAGCTACAGGTGTGTCCATCCTCCAGGGAGTCTGCACCACATCCCTTAGGTGTGAATTTGCCCATCCCTTCCTTCCCCTTCCCACCTGCCCAACGCCTGATGAATGTTACTTCCCATATGTGTATATTAGTGTTGATCAATTAGTCCCGATTTAATGATGAGTACATGTGGTGTTTGTTTTTCCATTCTTATGATACTTCACTTAAAACAGCTCCAGCTCCATCCAGGATAATACAATAGGTAGTTCACCATTTTTTATGGTTGAATAGTACTCCATGGTGTGTGTGTGTGTGTGTGTGTGTGTGTGTGTGTGTGTGTGTGTGTGTGTACACACCACATGTCTCACTTTAAATCAAAATCTAGAAATGATTAAGCTTAGAGAGGAAGGCACACAGAAAGTAGAGATAGGATGAAAGCTAGGCCTACTGATCCAAATAGTTAGTCAAGTTATGAATGCAAAGGAAAAGTTCTTGAATGAAATTAAAAGTGTTCCTCCAGTGAACACATGAATAATAAGAAATCAAAACAATCATATTGCTAATACAGAGAAAGTTTAAGTGGTCTGAATAGATCAAACCAGCCATAACATTCCCTCAAGCCAAATCCTAGTCTAGAGCAAGGCCCTGACTCTCTTTAATTCTGTAAAAATGGAGAGAGGTGAGAAAGCTGCAGAAGAAATATTGAAGCAACCAGTGGTTGAATCATGAAGTTTAAGGAAAGAAGCTATTTCTGTAATGTAAATGTGCAAGGTGAGGCAGCAAGTGCTAATATAGAAGCTACAGTAAGTTATCCAGTAGATCTAGCTAAGATAATTCATGGAGATGCCATTAAGAACCTTCATAACCACAGAGGCAAAGTCAATCCCTGGATTCAGAACTTCAAAGGACAGGTTGGCTTTCTTGTTCTGGGAAAATGCAGCTGGTGACTTGAAGTTGAAGCCAATGCTCACTCTAAAAACCCTAGTGCCCTTAAGAATTCTACTAAATCTACTCCACCTGTGTTCTATAAATGGCACAACAAAGCCTGGATAACAGCACATCTGATAATAACACGGTTTACTGAATATTTTAAGTCTACTGTTGAGATCTACTGCTCAGAAAAAAAAAGATTCCTTTGAAAATATTACTGCTCATTGACAATGCACCTGGTTACTCAAGAGCTGCTATAAGATATACAAGAAGGTTAATGTTGTTTTCATGTCTGCTAAAACAACATCCATTCTGGAGTGCATGGGAGTAATTTGATTTTTAAGTCTTATTATTTAAGAAATAAATTGCATTAGGCTATAGCAGCCATAGATAGTGATTCTTCAGATGGATCTGGGAAAAGGAAATTAGAAACCTTCTGGAAAAAAATTCACCATTCTGTATGTCATTAAGAACATTTTTGGTTCATGGGAGGAGGCCAAAATATCAACATTAACAGGCGTTTGGAAGAAGTTGATTCCAACTGGCATGGATGACTCTGAGGGCTTCAAGACTTCAGTGGAGGAAGTAATTGCAAATGTGGTGGAAATAGAAAGAAAACTAGAATTAGAAGTAAAGCCTGAAGATTTGACTGAATTACTACAATCTCATGATAAAATGTGAACAGATAAGGAATTGCTTCCTATGATTGAGCAAAGAAAGTAGTTCTTGTGGTACAATCTACTTCTGGTGAAAATGATGTGGACATTGTTAAAATGACAACAAAGAATTTAGAATATTACATAAACAGGTGATAAAGCAGCAGCAGAGTTTGAGAGGATTGACTCTAAGTTTGAAAGAAGTTTTGTAGGTAAAATGCTATCAAACAGCATCCCATACCACACAGAAATCTTACATGAAAGGAAGAGTCCATTGATGTGACAAATTTCTTTTTTGTCTTATTTTAAGAAATTTTCACAGCCACCTCAAGCTTCAGCAACTATCACCCTGATCAGTTAGCAGCTATCTATATTGAGGCAAGAATATTATGAATATTGTCTCCACCAGCAAATATATTATAATTGCTGAAAATTCAGATAATCATTAGCATTTTTAGCAATAAAATATTTTTAGTTGTTGTATATGGGTTTTTTATATATAATTTTATTGCACACTTAGTAGCCTACCGTATAGTGTAAACATAAGTCCTCTATGCACTGGGAAACCAAAAAATCATGTGACTGACTTTATTAGCTATATTACACTAGTCTGAAACAGAACCCGCCATATCTCCAAAGTATGCCTGTAGACTGTGTGTAGTGGATATTAAATCTCTGTGGAGATGTGTCTGGAAATCTCTGGAACTTAAAGGAAATGCTATTTATCTAAGCAAAGCCTATTCTGCCCACACTTCTGCTCTGCAGAATTATTTTCCCCATTATTCCCTTTAACTCTGCAATATATTTTGTGATCATCTCTGTTTTTACACTTGTCATACTTTATCAGAATAATTTATTTACATTTTCATCTTCCCCCTTTAACTGTGAACTCTCGTGGACAACCACGCTTGTTTGCTTATTCACTTGATTCTCAAAACTTGGAACACAATGCCTTAGAAATTCAGAATATATTACCTTCAGTGATGCATTTGCCCCCCATACTCACATAGACAGTCCCCACTAAGAATATTCTACTGCCTCCAAAGATGATTGGTTCATGGTTCATGGTAGGTCCTCAACCACTTACTTCATTCCTTTTTGTACTCTCCCCATGTCTCCATGAGCACATTGGCTCCTGTTCTATTGTTACTTTCTTTTGTCCTCGGTCTTACATGCTCTCCCCTTACAAATGACACTTTATGCTGCTTTTACAATATCTATTATATTTCACTTGGTTTGGTATTTATACTGAATTAAGTTTAGTTTGCCCACTCAGAAGGGCATTCCAAGCTGCTCAATCTTGGCTTCTCAGAATCTATATATGAGTCAGCCCATGAATTTGGCATCAATGACAAGGCTTGACTTATCCATGAGAGGTAACTAGAAACATAGTAGGCACTCAAAATAAATATATTGATTACTAAGTAAACATTTAAAATGCAAGAGGCCTTGCAAGGACTCATGATGATACATAATCACATAATGTAGTGATCTTATAAGAAAAAGAAACTAAGGTTGATGCAATTCTGTGCACCTGACACTCATAAAGAAATACAAAGCTTAACTTACAATCTCAAAATAATTAAAAATAATTTTAAATTATACTGGTCTTTTTACTAATTTAAGAGAGAAATTCAAAAACACACACAAGGCAAGAGAACAACATCTAACTGTCATTTTTGATTTTTGAAGATTTCTATGCTCAAAGATAGGGAATTATGACATGAATTAAAATCTAAATTAGTTGTAATTTGCGTCAGTTCACAAACCCTCATATGCAATTCCCAGGGCTGCACACAACAGCATTCCCAATATGGGAGAATCAAGCTGACTTCGTTTCTAGGATGTCCCAGTGCTTGTTTTGGATCTGTTCACACACAGATTCAGATGCATTTTAATCTCCAGCTCAGCCCATATGGTCACCCCATGAGCATTCAGAATAATTTTCAGGTACATAGTTAATCAGCTTTAAAACAAAAGCATGAACATGTCAGGTGTGGAAATTTTTCACCCTCTTCAACATAGTAATTCAGGAACCTGGAAGAAATGGTACAAACTCGACTGAAGCCTATTAATTTCCAAGTCCATTTAATAGCAAGATCAAAAGCTGCTTCTTTTCCCAGTGTCAGGGACATGAACAGTAAGAGAATGGATACTCAGAAATGCTTTCACCACCAGGCTGGGGTATGAAGCTTCCATCTGAGTAGGAGTTCAGGATCTGTTCTGTGATTTCTGTTGCTAGGCAACCACTTCCTTTGTCTGCTTTGTACAGAACAGTTGCTTTATTTATACTTGGTTTAAATGATGCAGATCATAATGTGAAATCATAAAAGAAAATAGGAAAAAATTATATCAAAAATTGTTCCAGGGAATTTGGAATATTGTATAAAAACTAATGAATGTTGATGCAAATAGAGATTCTACAAAAAAACAAAGAACCATAACCCAGCAGTTCCCACCTACCTGAGACTTTTTGAATAGGCTACATAATAACCTAGTGTTAACTTTGGATATCTTCTATGTCTGTCCGAAATAAAACCTAGCACCTAAGCAATAATTAAGCAATACTAAAAACATCTTGAATTCAATTTGCAGGAAAAAAAATTACTTTTTTAGTGTTAGATGTTGAGATTATGTAAAAGAGAGTAGAATGTGTTAACAATTAAAAGATAAACTTATAAATAATAAAAATAAAGAAGGGTAAGACACACAGGAGAGCAAAGGTGTATTGATAAACATCCCAAAATGTGAGAAACCTTAAAATATATTATGTAATAAAGTTTCCAGTAACTCTGGCCTGCACATACTCTAATGTTGAACTAAATAAACTTTTTGACTGAGGAAAACCTCACCTTTATCTACCAAGTGCGAAATTTCTTTAATGGCTCTGAATCTGTTATTTGAAAGATGATGATTAAATGAAGAAAAACAATGGCTATGCTTTGATCATGTTGATCCTCACTTAAGTTTTATCTATGCTTTTCATGTTAATTCTTTTTCTCATTAGCTAGTTCTTCATTTTTTTCCACGTATTTAATAAGAATGAACCATTGAGTACCCACAAAGACCAGATACACTAGCAATTTGCAGGATCTTAATTAATTTGACCTTCAAATGACTCTATGAAGAAGGTACTATTATTATTATCATCTCCATGGTGTAGATGAGAAAAATGCAGCACAGAGATGTGAAATACTTTTCTCCGGGACATCCAACTAGTCGGTGGCAGAACCAGGATTCAAACCCACATACTCTGATGTGGGTGCCACCTGCTCAGTTTCTATTTATAAACTGGCATAATTCTGTGAGTGACTGATTTCATTCTGATTTGGGTTTTTATGAAATACCCAGCCCATTTAGTATTTTCTATCTCCGTCTATTTTTATTCTCAAGTCTAAGCACCATGGGTTATAAAACATTTGAACTGTTGCTTTCTGGTTATAATAAGCCCTATCTAAAATGTGTTCTATTCATGCCGTTGATTTTCATGCCTTTCCCACGGTTGCCTACAGAGTTTTGAAATGCTAGAAGACCTGAAGGATTCCCATATTGTTGCTGTAGACTGGCTTGCCTGCATACTTTTGATTCTCTTCAGGCCTTCAATCTCTTCATTTCACAGAAAAGTGTTACATAAATACCTCTCATTAAGGATCGAACACACAGGAGCAGACTCTACGTGAAGTCTGATTATCGATATTGTGGCTTAAGAAATTTGGGCTTTTGCTAAACTGGGGACTCAAAATGTTTTTGAAAATGCCCCCATAAATCTTTCATTTTTTACTCTTACTTCGTAATTATTCAACAGGGAAACAGTTTTGAGCAATTTTTGAACCAATAATAGATCTTGTGCCTTAGAAGCGTTTGCTACCCTTAAGTCTACATGAACCTTGAATTTCAGAGAGTAGTCTGCTCTTTCTCCTGGGCAAGGGAAATGCAGTGGGAAGAGCAGAGAACATCTGATGCCATCGGGGTTTGATGGTCATAGAACAACAAATAAGATTACACTTCAATAGGGATCCAGTTTGCTTTATTCTATATGCAGTTGGATTCCGAAGAAATTCTCATCTGTAAATCAATAGTTCTCAAACTCTGGGTCCCAGACAAATAGAGAATAGAGTCTCCAGAGCACATTGTGGCCACCTGATTCTTCACTGAACAGAAACAGAGGAGCATGGCAAAATAAACCAAAATATACTGGCCATAAAGAGGCAGCATTAAATCTCCTTAAAGCTTGTAATTTTCATGTGATTACATCCAATGTTGCTATGAACCAAATGAAGTTTATTTAAATCCATTTAAAAATTATAATTTTTAGAGTACAACCTATTTTGTTTATTAATAATATGCCTACAATAAAATTATTTATTATTAAAATTCTTATTATCATTATTGTTAAAGTTGTAAGAAAATTCATTATTGCTCTTTAAGGCTTTCCTCTGGAATCATGTCCTTCCTTATATAATAGACTGTTTTATATAAAGTAATCTTTTTCATAATTTTCATATTCCCTAAATAATATTTTAAAATATTATTAACTTCTAATACACTGAAATATCTCTTGAAGTAATTGTATATGTTAAAAAAATGAAATAATATATATGTGTTATAAAATATATACAATAAAATAGATTAGAAGTAAATAAAATATCATGGGGGGTCTATAAGACTCTTATGAGACCTGGGTCCAGAACAGGAAACTGAGCTAACAATTCATTAGCTCATGTTTCTCTAGTTTCCTATAGTACAGAAAAATGCATAAGACTCAGTCAAAGAACAGAGAGGTATAGTATAAAGTCTACTATCATATACAACAAAGTATCAATGTTCATTGACAAGGAAAGGCATAGGTAAATTAGAGGGCACGCAGGAAAAGAGGAATAAGATTAGAAACTTCTCATTTCTTGTAAAGCATTAGTGTTCTGCTACCTAATATGTTAGAAGATTCATTTGAGTAGAAGATCTCTACGTAGCACCACATCATAAACCTAAATGATGGCAAGGGCCACACAGGTGTCAAAAATATTTGGATCATTGTAGGTATTAAATAATAGGGAATGGTCATTCTCTGAATAAAGACTTTTCACATTGGTTATCTGCAGGCAGAGTCATAGCCCACAGAACATGCACTGGGGGTTCATCTTATATAGCAACGTGGGAAAATACTTAATTTAAATAAATAACAGCAAGAAGGAACATTCCTGTAATGCTTACTTACATTAAGCATTTATTTTAAACTCTTTTATATACACTTATTAATTTAATTCATATAAGAAGCCCATATGGTACATACTGTTCTGTCCACATTTTGTAGATGAGCCACAGACGTGATAATTGGCCCAAGGTCACATAGCTACTAAGTGGTGTAGCTTGAATTAGAACTCCTGCAGTCTGGCTTGAGGGTTCCAGTTTTGACATTGATCTACACTTATTTATTTTGACTTTTATTTCCTTTTCCTTTGAAGAATTAATGACAGTTGTCTTTTTTAAAATTCTTAATTTAAAGATAATTTTCTCTGCTTGAATTTTTCTGAAAGACTCAGTAATAGAATTAAAACTTTATAGCTGAGACCTATGTTCCATAGTATGACTTAATGTCACAAATGAAATCCACTAGAATGTAAATGGTCACCTCTGTTTAAGAGATAGATCCATGGCGACTTAATAAAATATGTTGGTGTATTATCATATATTTTCTTGTTTAATATCAAATGACCTTTCATTTAATAAAACCAATTGTAGGCAAATAATAACACATTATAATTTTAAGAAAAGCAAAAAAAGCACAAGATTATGATACAGCTATTTCAAAGCCAAGTTATTTAAATAATACTATTACTTTTACTTTTGAAATATGAGCCTCTCTTATGATATGCATGATGAGATGTTTGAACAATGGAAACTGACTATAGAAATGCAGTGTTTCTTCATATCTGTCAGAATATAATCACTCATGACTTATAGGAAATTTCTGGGTTTATACCTTTATTTTACATTTAACAATATTTTTTGTATTTTTTCCTTAATTTCTCCATATTTCCTTTCCCCCCTTTAAAACAGAGTTGTAGTGAGAGCTCAGAGCACCTCAAGCAGCTGGTGGTAGAATAAATAGCTCAAGCTGTTTTTTGATCTCTGATTAGTATAGGATCCCAGGAGGAGGAATAAAATAAATTAGCTTTAGAGTAAAAGAAATTATATTCTAGGTAATAAAAGCATACAGTATACTGCAACATTGCAACCTGTCTATATCTCAGTAAACACAACATAAGAGCTAGAGACAATTCCAAATGGCCAATAAATTGTGAACTTACCATTTGTTCGTTAAAATTACCAAACAATTATATTTGTACTCAAGAGTCCTCCATCCTAAATAACTGTAAATATTGAATCAAGTAAAGATGCTTTGCCCACGTATACTTGGAGGCATCAAGGAGCACAGAATTATATGTCATTCATCATCATTTAAAACCATTTTAAGTGTTAGATGATTAATCATATTTTCTCATATTGAAATGCAACATCTGTCTGATTCTACATAGGGCATTAAAATACATGGTATATGTTTAAACTCCATAGAATGAATTGGTCCATAATTAGACCATGCAAATAGGAAACATGTCATTTGAGATGGGTAATAAATTCATATTTGTTGAAATATATGAAAAAATCATATTTTTTAACAAATGATTGCATTTGAAATGTTGAAATGACTATGAAATGTGAACTCTTTATATACTTTGGTCAAACCACATTACCCCTAGCTATGACTTTTCCTCTAACTGGGAAAATTAGAGTTTCTCCTGGTTTATTTATAAGTTTCTCACAGTTTGCTAACAAGACAAATCTGAGAATTGCATGTTAATTTAAGTACATACCATGAAAGTTTATGAAAACAAAAGTTAAATCTCAATTCAGAAAAACCTGTTTTAAAAATACTCCGATAGAAACAAGGATTTTGTTCATATGCTGACCAATTACACATAATTATATGAAAATCTTAGAGATAACTGGATTCCCAACTGGAACCCTACTAGTCTTTTGTCATGTTCCTTAGTTATAAGCTTTGTGTCGCCAGGATTTTAAAAGCTGGATATTGTAATGATTGTGGATTAAATCCACAGTCATTTGGCACACAGAGAAGTTTTAATACATTGCAGGAGGTACCATCAGCAAGAACAGCAGGGGTGAGCTTTATTAAAGTAGTTTTGCCACACTTTGCCTATAAAATTCAAGCTGTTCTTAACATTAGTCCTGATCTAGGTTGCCCTCTGGAAGTGGAATTCTTTGCAAAATTTCACAATGCAAGTTCTTGCCCTGGGCATATCAATGAGGTTTTTCTCTTAAAAAACAAAACAAAATAAAACAAAACAAAAAAACCCCACCTCCTATTGGCTTTAAACATTCTGACATTCTTTCTGTCTGTATTTTTCCATTTTTCTTATAAACATATGCTGCTACATTTAAATGAAACAATCAAATTATATATTTTAAAAATGTGTTATTATGTGCTTTTGTCTTTTAGCATGTTTTCTATTCAAAAATAATTTTTTTTTGCAAACAAATCACAACTTCTTTATTAGGCATTTTTATATTCTCTTGTCCCTCCCTGGAGCTATTCAAGGAACGTTTTTTGTTGTTTTTTAATTGAGATGGGATCTGGCTCTTGCTCAGGCTGGTCTCAAACTCCTGAGCTCAAGGGATCCTCCTGCCTTGGCCTCTCAGAGTGCTAGGATTACAGGTGTGAGCCACTGTGTCTGATCGTATTTTTCTGTTCTTATTTTTTTGTTACTTGGCATTTTCATCTACCATTTTCCCTTGTGACATTGTATGAAATTGTGTAATCTGCTTTTTAAAAATTGTTTTAAAATTTTAAAATTTTGGCTGGGCGCGGTGGCTCACGCCTGTAATCCTAGCACTCTGGGAGGCCAAGGGGGGCGGACCATTTGAGCTCAGGAGTTCGAGACCAGCCTGAGCAAGAATGAGACCCCGTCTCTACTAAACATAGAAAGAAATTATACAGACAACTAAAAATATATATAGAAAAAAAATTAGCCGGGCATGGTGGCGCATGCCTGTAGTCCCAGCTACTCGGGAGGCTGAGGCAGGAGGATTGCCTGAGCCCAGGAGTCTGAGGTTGCTGTAAGCAAGGCTGATGCCATGGCACTCTAGCCTGGGCAACAGAGTGAGACTCTGTCTCAAAAAACAAAACAAAACAAAACAAATTTAAAATTTTATTTACTTTTTTATTTCAAAAATATTATGAAGGTACAAATGTTTTTGGTTACATGTATCAATTTTGTTATGCTTGAGTCAGGGTTATAAGGGTGCCCATCACTGAAATAGTCTTCATTGTACCTGTTAGGTAGGTTTCACCCACCTGTTCCTCCCCCATACCCCTCGATTTCCATTGAGTTTTATTGATACTTCCCTCTGTTCACATGTGTGGTCATCAGTTAGTTCCAATTTAATAGTGAGTACATGTGGTGGTTTTGTTTCCCATTCTTTAGATACTACACTTAGGAAAATAGTCTCCAGTTCTATCCAAATTATTGAAAAGGTTTTAATTCAGTCTTCTTCCTGGCTACATAGTATTCCTTAGTATACATGTACCACATTTTGTTAATCAATTCATGAATTGATGGGCACTTGAGTTGATTCCACATCTTTGTAATTGTGAATTGTGCTGCAATAAACATTCATGTGAAGGTGTCTCTTTGATAAAATGACTTCTTTTCCCTTGGGTAAATACCCAGTAGTGGGATTGTTGGATCAAATGGTAAGTCTATTTTTAGTTATTTGAGGAATCTCTTTACTGTTTTTCATAGAGGTTATAATTTGTAGTTCCACCAACACTGAGTAAGTGTTTTTTTTCTCTGCATCCATGTCAGCATCTATTGTTTTTGGATTTTTTCATTAAAAGCCATTCTAACTGGGGTAAGGTGATATCTCATGATTTTAATTTGCATTTCCCTGATAATTAGTGATGTTGAGCATTTTTTATATGTTTATTGGCCATTTGTCTATCGTTCTTTGAAAAGCTTCTGTTCTTGTCTTTTGCCCACTTTTTAATGGGGTTGTTTGTCTTTCTCTTGCTGATTTGCTTGAATTCTTTGTAGATTTTGGTTATTAGCCCTTTACTGGATGTATAGCTTGAAAATATTTTCTCCCATTCTGTAGGTTGTCTATTTTCTCTGTTGATTGTTTCCTTAGCTGTGCAGAAGGTTTATAATTTAATCAAGTCTGATTTATTTATTTTTGTTGTGCTGTGATTGCAATTAGGGTCTTCTTCATGAATTCTTTGCCTAGGCCAGTATCCATTAATAGAAGAGTTTTTCCACATTTTCTTCTAGATTTCTTATGGTTTCATAGCTTACATTTGAATCTTTTATCGATCTTGGATTAATTTTTGTGAGTGCTGAGAGATAGGGATCCTGTTTCAATCTTCTACATGTGGCGATCCAATTTTCTCAGCACCATTTATTGAATAGGGATTCTTTTCCCCAGTGTATATTGTTGACTACTTTGTCAAAGATCAGTTGGCTGTATGTGGATTTTATATATGGGTTCTCTGTTTTGTTCCATTGGTCTGTGTCTCTATTTTGTGCCAACGCCATGCTGTTTTGGTTACTATAGCCTTGTGGTATAGTTTGAAGTCTGGTAACACAATGCCTCCAGATTTGTTCTTTTTGCTTAAGATTGCTTTGGCTATTTGGGCTCTTCCCTGGTTTTAAACAAAGCATAGAATTATTTTTTATAGGTCTGTGAAATATGACATTGGTATTTTGGTCGGGATTGCATTGAATCTATAACTGACTTCAGGTAATATGGACATTTTAACAATGTTGATTCTACCAATCCGTACACATGATATGTTTTTCCATTTGTTTGTGTCATCTGTGATTTATTTCCTCAGTGTTTTATAATTCTCTTTGTAGAGATCTTTCCACCTCCTTAATTGAGTATATTCCTAGGTAATTTATTTTCTTAGTAGCTATTGTGAACGGTAGTGAGGCTTTAACCTGACTCTTAGCTTGACTATTATTGGTGTATAGTTTAACAGAATCTAGGTGTCAAGAGAAACATTGATCTCAAATTAGTAGATTTTCCCCACAGTTTCTCAACTTCTTTGGTTGAAATATCTTAGTCTATATGCTGGTGGCCAAAGAACAAGGGCTTACTGTAGTGAGTATCTTAATTGTGTCCATGATACCTGGAGACCTTACCCAACCTCTTTAGCTTTTCCTGGCTGAGTGGCCTTGGAAAAGATCCAGTACAAAGTAGACATGATGGAAAAGTAGTTGAGATGTAGAATCTATCACTGCCACATTAATTTAGAAAGAAGAAGCCTGAACCATGGAGACAGCTAAGCAGAATTACAATTTTCATGAATTCCTTTTGAAGATGAAAGACTGTGCAAACGTACTGCCCTTCTTTCAGCCAAAATACTCTCCTGAAATGAAAGTATAGTTACACAAAAGGAATAAATCTGTAACACCAAAGAGAATAGAGGGGAGTGGTTACTATAGGACAAAATTTTTAAACTTCTAGAAGACATAAAAGGAGGCTGCTGCTTGGATGCTAAAGAGGTAGAAGAGTATAACTATTTATGAAACCCAGGAGAGGATCTAGGTCCTAATTAGCAGGTGTAGTTTGAAATGAGGGATGAGGGAAGCAGTAAATTGAAGATCTGGCTGTGAATTAACTACACTATTTGGGGACAATGACATGAGGCAGAATGAAATTAAACCCTAGCATGCCAATAATAAGCAGTATTTATCTTTTTCAAATTTCAGAGCCAATGCATAGGCAAAGAAAAGAATATTTTAGCTGTGATTGAGTATGTAGCATAATGTTAGTTACTTTGACAATGTAAAATTAAAATGAATAGAGATAGCCTATGGAAAGGGAGGAGAAAAGAGAAAGAATTTTATAGGCACTATGCTTTCTATATTAAAAAACAAGGAGTCAACAAACATTTTAAAAAGTGGCTGAAATGAGAAATAAAATTTTGGTTACAATGTTTAAAGTTATATAAGTAATCAATACTAATAAACCAATAATACAAAAATCAAATATTGAGACAGTGAGAGGAACAGAAGGTGGGAGCTAAGATGAGATGCTTAGTTTTTTAAGATGAAGTCAATAAGTACTGCCTGAAGTTGATAAATTAAGAAATTGAAGTAAAATAATATTATCTATAATTATGGAGGAAATCACTACAAGAAACTAAAACAGAAAAACTGTTAAAATATTGCCTGAGGATAGGAACTCTGGAGTTGGTAAGGGTGGTGTTGAAGACAAGATTTTAACCATAAACTCTTCTACACTATTTGGTTGATATTTATTATGTTTTTTTAATAACAGGTTAATAAAATCAGATTTATTTAACTTCTAAATGTAGAATCATCCCTAAGCTGGACCTGGGACAGTAACTAGAACTCACTATTAGAAAGTGAACCCCACAAATTAGGAACTCAAGAGCAGGAAAATCACACTCCCTCTGTCTTGTATAAAACTTCAGAAGAATCTAAGCAGCCTGGTTTTGGGTTTCTGTCCCTACCATTAACATCATCACAGTTTTTGGGGGGCCCAGGCAGACACAGGAGCTGGATGTCTGCATTAACACAGTGGTTATAGACTCATTGTAGGCTCATTAGTGTCCTCCTGTTTAGCATGGTAAGGACTCAAGCCATTCTGATTTATTTCATAAAATTTTTATGCAACCTACTAACAGGAAATGGTGTTCTGCATACTGTTTCAAATTTTAAGTTGAAGTATTTTCCATGTATTAAAAAAAGCTTCTGTTTTTTAATACATAGTTCTATTTAAGTATATAAGGCTTTCTTTGGAGATGACATTAATTATAAGTAAAGCTAATTTAACAGATGGATGATAATGAGATACTTTGAATCATCAATTGAGAGAATAATACACATTTAGAAGAGAATGATGAGTATTCACTGGTCATTTTTAGGCTGTGTATATAATATTTTAAAAAATTAGATTTAGAATTCTATTACATTTATTAGATAGTACATATGTATCATAAATGTGAGTTATTCTTGTACCAAAATACATAATTTCAGTGATGCTGAAATAATATATTTGTAAAAGGATCCTATTTATAAATAGGCCAAAAGCCTATTTCCAAAGCATTCCCCATTAAGTTCTGTATTAATATTTAAATTTAGCACCAAATGATCATGTTTTTTAAACCTGCAATTGTTGTGTACATTTCTTTAAATGTTGTATAAACATATTACTTATCATATAATAAAGACCCAAATGCTTAAGTGCTTTAAATTCTAATTCAATAATATTTAATACTTGTGATATTGTGAAATACATATTTGGTCTTTGTTCCCCTTGAAATCTCCAAAGTGCTGTCTTTTTTGTAGCTTCAGGTTGGGGGCAGTCACCTGAACGACCAAAGCAGACCAAACTCCAGGGAGGGGAGAGGGGCTGAAGGTCAAGTTGATCACCAGTGGCCATTGGTTTAGTCAATCATGTTTACATAATCATGCCTCCATAAAAACCCAGGAGGACAAGGTTCAGAGAGCTTCTGGACAGCTGAACACGTGGAGGTTCCTGAAGGGCAGGGTGCCCAGGGGAGTCATGAAAGCTCCTTGTCCTTTCCCCCATCCCTTCCCCCATACCTAACTCAAATCAACTCTTCATCTGTATCCTTTGTAATATCCTCTATATTAATAATAAACTGGTAAACATAAGTAAGTATTTCTCTGAGTTCTATTAGGTGCTCCAGTAACTTAATCAAAACCAAAAAGGGGGTCATGTGGACCTCAGCTTAAAACCATTCAGTCATAAGTTCTGTAAGCTGGGACTTGAGACTGATGTGGGAAAGAGAGGACCTTCTTGTGGGACTTAGCTTTCAATATGTGGGATCTGTCACTATCTCTAGGTAGATAGTGTCATAACTGACTTGGAGGACACCCAACTGGTGTCCCCTGCAGAATTAATTGCTTGCTTTCTGGTAGGGAGAAATTCCCTTCACATTTGGTCACAGAAGTCTTCTATGTTGATGATTCCTGTGGTATGAGAGCAGAGGAAAAACATCGTAGTTATTAAAGAAATTTAAAGATGTATGAAGAGAAAGATAAAGAGTTATTTAGTAGAAATGTGTGATTCTACCAATATGTTAATAAATTGGCATGTTGAATATGCTTAAGCCATCATTACTGTTCCATAGCATATCTGGAAGGTAAGGAACATGTTGACAGCACTACTTACAAGCTCTGAACACACAAGAATCTCCTCTGGAAGGGACCATAGTGACCACATTTAAAGCCTTTTGTTAAATGGGCTTTTGAAGATCCTATTGCTGCTTAGGTACATCAACAAACTTTGCTTTAAGAAATTCCTTTTCTACATGATGAGTGTGATGCGCACTGTCTGGGGAATGGACACGCTTGAAGTTCTGACTCGGGGGGATGGGTGTATACCTATGTGATGAGTGCTATGTGCACTGTCTGGGGAATGGACACGCTTGAAGCTCAGACTCGGGGGGATGGGGGGGACATGGGCAATATATATAACCTGAACTTTTATACCCCCATAATAAGCTGAAATTAAAAAAAAGGAAAAAAAAAGAAATTCCTTTTCTTGTAATTAGTCAACTAGAATAAGATATTTAAACATGAACAACGTGAACACACATATTCCTAAGGGATTTCAGTTCTTTATTAAGACGTTACAAATTTTAGTCTCTATATTTTGGTATGATTTAAACACACACACACACACACACACACAAATCATGCATTCTGGACTATGTGTCTTGAAAATCATATCCTAACTAGGCATTACCAACCAATTTTAATGCCTATGTTGAAAGAGTTTAGGATAAATTTAAGAACAGATAACACAGCTTTTTTGTCCTAGACTGCTGAAAAAAGGATTCAGAGACTTAACTCCTTAGTTTTACATTCACGCCAAGTAAAATTCAAATGTTTCCCACAGTTCTCTAAAAGAATATATATGTGGAAGGTGTGCGGGGCTGGAGACTCTGCAGACCCCTGACCTGGCAGTGAATAGCTCTTCAAGTCTACAATAAAAAATAGCCTCCAATAAAACTACAGTGCAAAAAGTGGGAAAGAAGTAGGATAAAAAGAGTAAAAACATCAAAGAGGCAGAGCCTGAAGAATCTGTGGTAGAAAAATAGTGGGCTGACTTGTAATGAATGGGAAGGTGGAGGGATTTGCAGATGCTGACAATACTTGGGAATCTGAAGAAAACTTAGCTTGTTCAGTTAATTGAAGCCTTTCTTAATTCTCAAAAAGCTGGTGAAGAAAAAGATGGTACAAACAGAAAATCTTTATCTGACCATGAATCAGATAATGACAAATCAAAGAAAAAAAGAGACTCTGCTGACAAACCAAGAGGTTTTGCCAGAGGTCTTGATCCTGAAAGGATAATTGGTGCCACAGACAGCAATAGAGAATTGATGTTTCTCTTAGAATGGAAAGATTTAGATGAGCCAGCCTTGGTGCTGGCAGAAGACGCAAATACGAAGTGTCCTCAAATTGTAATTGGTTTTTATAAAGAGAGACTAACTTTGCATTCTTGGCCAGAAGATGAAGCACAATAATTATTTACATATTTACATTGCTTCTTATACGCGTTTATACACACACACACACACACACACACACACATATAAAATCTGCATGTTGGTTTTTGATTTACTAGTATGAAGAAATAATTATATTCTAATGGAAAGCAAGTCTGATATCTTCATTTTGAAAGCAGTATGGGGAGAGTTGATGGAGGTTTTTTTTTTTTTTTTTTGCATCAATAGCACTGATTACTTTGAACAAATGAATAAAAGCTTCCTGTGTTTGTCTCCTTTATAAGAAAAGAACATTTGATATCATGGTATATTCATTGTCATTACTCAATTAGAACTTGTGTTTAACTGATATGCCTAAAGAACATTCTGGGATTTTGTGTGAGTGTATAAATAAAGCATATGTAAATAGTTTTCTTTTTTTGTTGTTTTCAAACATTCACCAAAACAAAAGCCATAGGTAAGCCCACATTTCTGAGATGCTGTCATTTTGAGCAACCTAAGAAATAAGTTACTTCAAGTTAAATTAAAAACATTTTTGAAGTCACACCATTTCAAATTAAATAGATGATTCTGTAATTAATTAGATAATTTAAATTGTATAATTTAAAAGCAGCCATATCAGAATCCCCACATGTACCTATAGTCATATAAGTGCAAGTGTTTTCAAAGTTCCTAAAAGGAAAAATTTTATTACTACCAACAACTTCCATACCCAGATGAAGAAAGTAGACAAATTTTGTTGTGCTTTAATGAGCTAATCAAGACTTAGTTAAATAGGCATTCAAAGATTACTCTATTAAGTCATTCCTTTGCAAAAAGTAGAAATCCCAGTGCTTTATTGACTAAAAGATCATGATTCATGGAATGCCTAAGACTTGGCTCGCGGAAATCTCATCAAATGGTCAGAGATGTTGGCAGTTTAGGACCTGCTGGCATAAATGGGTGAACAAACTTTTGTAATCTAACTATTTACCTGCATGTTTTTTCTTTACCCTAACTCATTCCTTACATGTGGGCTCATTTTTTTAAGTGTTTGGGTTATTGCTTCTGGTCCAGTAGAAGCCAGGAAAAACAATAACTTTGTAATAGTTGGAATGTTATCCAACTGTGTATTGTTTATTTATTGTAAATGCTGGTGAAAAATAGTCAATAAATAGTTTTACATTGCTTTAAAGAAAGAATATATATATTCATATATTTTTTCAGTTCAATTAAAAAATATTTAAAATTTCTTGGATATGACACTAAATGCACAAGTAACAGAAGAAAAATGGAAAAAAATTGGACTTCATCAAAAGTTAAAACTTTTGGGCATTAGTTCACTAGCAACAGAGTGAAAAGGCAACCCACATGATGCAAGAAAATATTTGTAAATTATGTATGTGATGAGGGATTAACATACAGAATGTATTTTAAAATTCCTACAACTCAATAACAACGAAAGTCTGATTTCAATATGGGGACAGGGCTTCAATAAATATTTCTTCAAGGAAGATATACGAATGGCTAACAAGTACATTTGTATATCAATATCACTAATCATTAGGGAAAGGCAAATCAAAACCACAATGTGACACCACTTTGGGCTCGTAATAATGGTTGGTATCAGGAAAAGAAAAAAAAAAACAAGTGTTGGCAAAGATGTGAAGAAGTTGGAACACTTATGCATTGAAATGGGAAATGATGCAGCCACTGTGGAAAATGATATGGTTGTTCCTTAAAACCTTAAACAAAGAATTATCGTATGACACAACATTTTTTTCCTGAGTATGTACTTAAAAGTGTTGAAAGCACATATAGACCAGATATTTATATACCAATGCTGACAGGTGCATTATTCACAATACGATAAGGTGGAAGTAATCCTAGTGTCCATCAATGGATGAATGGATAAACTAAATGTAGTATATGCACACAACAGAATATAATTCCACCCGAAAAAGGAAGGAAATTTTAAAACATTCTACAATATGAATGAAACTTCAAGGTATTATGCGAAGTGAAATAAACCATTAACAAAAGAAAAAATATTGCATGATTCACTTATTTGAGCTGTCTCAAATAGCCAAATTCATAAAGACATAAAGCAGAATAGTAAGGATCAAGGGAAGGGGGAATGGTGAGTTACTATTTAATGGGTATGAAGTTTCAGTTCAGGCAGATGAAAAAGTTGTGGATATAGATGGTGGTGATGGTTGCACAATAATGTGAATGTACTTAATGTCACTGAACCAGACACTTAAAGGTTGCTAAAATGTTATATTTTATGTTATATATATTTTACCACAATATAAAAATTAAAATTAAAACTGTTTAGATCAATGTCTAAACAGTGTAAGCATCAATTCAAGGGAACTCTTCAAAAAGGATTAATTCTTAAAACATTATATTTCAATCCACTCATGAATTGATTGGCATTTAAGTTGATGCCACATCTTTGCAATTGTGAACTCTGCTGTAATAAACATTCAAGTGCAGGTGTATTTTTGATAAAATTACTTCTATTCCTTTGGATAAATACCCAGTAATGGGACTGCTGGATCAAATGGTAGGTCTTTTTTTAGTTCTTTGAGGAATCTCCATACTATTTTCAATAGAGGTTGTACTAATTTGCAATCCCACCAAAAGTGTATAAGCATTCCTTTCTCTCTGCATCCATGCCAGCATCTATTGTTTTTGGACTTTTTAATAAAAGCTATTCTAACTGGGATAAGGTGATATCTCATTGTGGTTTTAATTTGCATTTCCCTGATATTAGTGACATTGAGCATTACACCATGGAATACTACTCAGCCACGAAGAAGGATTACTTAGTGCCTTTTGCAACAATATGGATGGAACTGGACACAATTATCCTAAGTGAAGTATCTAAAGAATGGAAAAACAAACACCATATGTACTCCCTATTAAATTGGAACTAACTGGTGAGCACACATGTGCATAAAGGGAAGTATAGCTCAATGAAAATCAATCAGGGGGGACAGGAGGGGATGAGCAAAAACCTACGAAATGGGTACCCTGAACAGTATCTGGGTGACAGGCACCCTTATAACCCTGACTCAAGTAGTACAAAAGAAATCCTTGGAACCAAAAACGTGTACCCCCATAATACTTTGAAATTAAAAACACACGCTATTTTAATTATTGGGGTGAAATTTTCTATTGGTCATGGCACTCATGACTATTGTAGTTAGAACAAAATGCAAAACATGTTGCAGGACATATAAGAAGAGCTGAAATTGACCTTCTCAGAGGCTATCCTTATCTTCAAATGTTACGTATTTCTTATCATAAAAGTCATTAAAGCTTAGGAAGATTTATTCCAAATGCACAATCAAGTGGATAAATTTTAGATAGGAAGATATAGCAAATGCATAATCTAGTATAGATATCTGTTTCTTTTAGAACTCCAAATTTTTGAAATGATTTTTTTTGTGTACTTTCTCTGTGCCGGGGCTCCAAAGAGAGATGAGCCAAAGTTGAGTACATAGTGATCAGTTACCTTTCTTTTCTAATACATTCTTACTCATCTCATGAAACAAATGACTGAATTTAACATTTTTTATCTAATAACAGAGAATCATAAAAATTATTGAAATATAAGTTGCATTTTATAAATTGAATCCATTGCAAGTGCACAGTTTCTCAGTTTTGTCAAATACATGTATCTTTTAACCACTAACATAATCAAGATAGAGAAGATTTCTATGACCTCAAAATATCCCCCTACATCCTTGCCTAATCAATCCCAACCACCACCTGTGGCCCAGGCAACTCAGATATGTTTTCTGATATGCTTTCTATAACTATAGGTTTGGTTCCTCTAATGTTTCATGTAAATGAATTTTCACAACATGTGCTTTTTTGTGTCTGAGCTCCTAAAACTAGAGAACTTTCTGGAAGAAAGAAGACATGCAGTGGAAGGAGAAGTTAGAAGTCCTCAGTCATATAGCCACAAAAAACTGAATCTTGCCACAGCATGAAAGAAGTTAGATGCCATTTCTCCCCTAGATAACAGCGCAGGTGAGCCTTCACCTTGATTTTGGCTTTGTCAGTTCTAGAGCAGAAGAACCATTCAGGCTTACCAAGACTTCTGTCCTGTCCTACAGAAGTGTGAGATATCCGGGCAAGGTGGCTCACATCTGTAATCCTAGCACTCTGGGAGGCCAAGGTGGGAGGATCGCTCGAGGTCAGGAGTTCGAGACCAGCCTGAGCAAGAGCGAGACCCCATCTCTACTAAAAATAGAAAGAAATGATCTGGACAGCTAAAATTATATATATAGGAAAAAATTAGCTGAGGATGGTGGTGCATGCCTATAGTTCCAGCTACTCAGGAGGCTGAGGCAGAAGGATTAAGTTCAGGAGTTTGAGGTTGCTGTGAGCTGGGCGGATGCCACGGCACTCTAACCTGGGCAACAGAGTGAGACTCTGTCTTTAAAAAAAAAAAAAAAAAAGTGTGAGATAATCTGAGTGGCTTTACCACTAAATTTGTGGTAATTTGTTACAGCAGCAATAGAAAAAGAATGCAATATATAAAATAAAAGAATAGAAATAATGATAACTGTAGGGATAAAATAGAAAAGGACACAAATATGATAATGACAAAAAATGGGGAAACAAGGCTTTTTAAAAACACTTATGAAAGAGGAAAACCTGTGGTAAGACTGGTTAAAAAAAACAAGAAACTTAAATTATTTTAGAAAGATAAGAATAGCAATGGTAAAATGTTACAATGCTAGATATCTAGATTTATTTAATATTTTTTATTTAAGGCAGGATGATTTGCGTATAAGTTTAGAAAAATAAATCATTGGAACAGAAGAGAGTCTGTAAATAGATCTACACATATCAAGTAAGGTGATTTATGACAGAAGAAAAACCCCACAATTTAATGGGGGAAAATGGTCTTTACTGAAGAACAGTGCATAGTGCTTGCTCATTTAAATATAAATTTAAAAAAAACTGTGACGATTAACTCAAACCATGCATAAAAATTAACTTGAGATGGATATTAGGCCAAAATGTATTAGGTCTTTAAATGTGAAATGTCAGATTTTGAATCAAAAGTGTAGTTTATTATATCTCAAATAAGAAGCAGTACAATTAATCAAAGTATGTGCCTAAACTGTCGACACAGTTTCACCATCTTAATGGTAGCTTGTTTATGCCATCAGCAAAGAAGCCTGGAGAGTGAGTGGCAATGAAATTGCAAAATTCCCACAGCTTGTTGGGAATTGAATATTTTTCCTTGCAGGAGGTGGTCCAAAGCCTGGAAGAAGTGGTAGTCAACTGGTGAAAGCTCTGGTAAATACATTGGATAACAGAGAGTATCCAAGTCCAGCTTCTGTAGTTTGAGCAGCCTTGTTTGTGTGACATGTGGTTGAGCGTTGTCTTGCAAGAGGATTGGCCTGTCTCTATTGACCTCGCTGCTTAATCACAAGCATCCTCATCATTTCATCCAACTGGTTGCAGTGGACATCCACTGCATCAAGCTGTAGTGAATAATAAATATCAGCTCTGGACCACCAAACAGATACCATTAGCTTATTTTGACAAAGATTCAGTTTTGGACCATGTTTTGACATTTCATCTTTATCCACCCATTGTGCTGAACAGTTGCAATAGTCAAAAAGAATCCATTTTTCATCACACATAACAAATACGGTGTAGTAATGGTTCGCCTTTATGTCATGACAGCAAAGAATGGCAAGCTTTGAGACGATTTCTCTTCTAATGCTTGAATTCACATGGAACACCTCTGTCCAGCTTCTTCACTGTGCCGTTGTTTCAAATGGTCCAATATTGCTGAAATAGTGACATCAAATCTTGCTGCTAATTCATGCTTAGCTTGAGATGGATTGCTTCAATACAGCTTTCATGACAGAATTCATATTCGAAAATAACACAAATTTTTGACTTATCCATGGTTTCACAAAAATTGCTCTAAAAAATGTGAACCATAATCACAAGCCAAAAAATATGCATTTGAAAGACTGAGGATGTACCTTTACAATAAAAATAAAACAAGAAGTGTCAAAGTGAAATGTCACACATATCAACTGTCAAACTTAGTACTTAAGTAAACCGGACATTTCATACTTAATAACCAAGTAACAGGTAAAACAAGTAGCTGCTAGAGAAAAAAAAAACCTCGGGCAATAAAATACACTTGTGACTTGGGATGGCAGCAGATTTTTTTTTTTAACAAGACACAGGAAGTATAACTATAAAAGAAAAACAAAAATTAATCTCTTTTCATCAAATAATGATAAGAGAATTAAAAGATAAGCCACAGATTTGCAATAAATATACTTGAATAAAATATATTCACAAAATTATCCATTATGCATGTGAAAACATGTGCAAGCTCATTAGTCATCAGGGAAATGCTAAGTAAAACCAGAAGGAGACCATCACATCTCCATCAAAACAACTATAATTAGAAAGACTAATGATTCCAAGTGTATGCCAAGGGTGTAGCCATCTAGAACTCTCCTATATTTCGGGCAGGATTTTAAAGGGGTTCAATAACTTGAGAAGTTGACAGTATCTATAAAGTAAAACATTCACATAACTTTATGATCTATATGATTCATCAATTGCTCTCCTGTGTAGACACTAAAGATGAATGAGTTGATATGTCTGCTAAAAGACTAGACCAGCCTTTTTCATAATAACAAAAAACTGAAAATCAAGGAAATACTCATCGATATGGATTGGATGAAACAAGATGAAATATCACATAGCAATTGAAAAGAATTTTTAAAAGGAACTGTTTTTACATGCAACATAGATGAATAATCTCAGAGATAAAATGTGGAAAGAAATCTGACAAAAAAATATTTCTGTGTTTTTATTTATATGAAGTCCAAGAATAAGGAAAACAAATCTCTGGTTTTAGGAGCCCAAATAACAGTTACCTTGGGGTGTGGAGGGTTATTGTCTGGGAGAGGAATAAGGGAGTTTTCTGGGGTGCTAAAATATTCTATACCTTGATCTGAGTAATATTTAAAACAGTGTATGTATATATAAAAATTCATCAAGCCATACACTTATGATTGTTGTATATGTCGTTATTCAATAAAAAGTAATCTTAGAAATAAAAGTGACATAATTAAAACTAGTAATTATATGAAAGTGCTATGAACTACATTATAAAAATAAATTTGAAAAAAGAATATCTTCCTAAGAAGATCAGATATATATTTTCAAAACTAAATCAAGAAGATATTTTTGTTAGTGTAATTAATTAGTGAAAGAAATGAGGTTTAAGGACTGAAAGGTAAAAAAAAAATTGTGATTATTCATAGATGATGTATTTTTCTGACAGAAAATCCAAACGATTCAACAAAATATAATGAAAATTCATGAGAGGTTTCAGTAATGTTAGCTATACAATCTATATATAAAAATCCATACAATTTCATACACCAGGAGCAACTAGTTAGATAATACAATTTTTAAGTCCTATTCTATATATCTAAATTGCTATAACATATCTAGAAATAAGAACATAAAATGTTGTCCATTTGGAGATAATAATTCTCCCCACATCTAGTGATATATTTAACATGTTTCCAAAAAATAAAAAGAAAAGCTCAGCAGGGTTTTTCATGAGACTCACTAAGCTCTCTAAAAGGCTTATAAAAGAACACAAGAGTAGCTAAGACAATTTTGAAAAGTAATAAGCAATAGGAACTTGTCCATTAGATTTCAAAATTTATTGACTAAAATAATGTAGTTTCAGAGTACTTTTAGTCAAATATATATATATTTGCTACAAAATAGAAAAACTAGTGAAAGACTCGAAAAGAAAATTCATGGGAATGTGGCATAAACAGACCTCTGAATATATTGAAAGGTGGTTTTGGCAGAAGAAGTGCTATGCATCAGCAAGGAAAGGATGCACTCTTCCTATAAATGATGCTAGGACAACTGGCTCTCCATATGGAGAGTGATAAATTAAATGCCTACTTCATACCATTGCCTAAAAATAAATTCCAGATGGGTTAAATACCTGTATGTGAAAATCAAAACATTGCAACATTTATAAGAAAATATATGAAAGCATCTTTATGACATCAATGCAGAGCTGTTTATTTTTTTAAGAAGATAAACCGAACTATCCCAATAAAGCTAAATGGAAATAGTATGAGAAATGCGTATTTGCAACACTTATATCTAATGCAATTCCAGTAGCCATTCTTCTCTTAAAAACACTTGCAATATGTACATAAGGAGAGCTGTAAAGGATATTAAGTGCTGCGTTGTTTGAAATAGTGAAAAAATGTGAACCTTAGAAAAGACATACACACATACATATGTATATGTATGCATATATACACACATATATATGTGCATATACATATTCTTATTGAAGTACATATAAGATATATAAACACATATATCTACTCATGTAGGTATGTGTATATATATACATATACATATATAAAATTGTGGTAAAACCATAAAGTGAATGCTATTTGCATTAAATAATCAGATTTTCATAATACTCATGATCTGAAATGATACTAAATACATAATGAAAGGGCAAAGGAACTGTGCAAAGAAAAAGAGTAGATTTCCAATGTATGTATAATGTTCTGCTTTCATGAAAAGTTTGAAGCAAAATTATATATTAAAATTTGATAAGACAATGGGGCATACATAGATTTAATTATATTTTATCTGTATTTTATGATGATATGATAATTATCCTAAGATCAAAATAAAAACACTTTGAGAGGCATGCTGCATGTCATAATTAATGTTCCTTTGCCTATTAAATTTGATAGTTTCCACTGCAGCTCTGTTGAAATAAATAAGAATTGTATATAATTATTATCTATTCTCAAGCTACACTGTATCATTATAAGTGATAAATGTCATGACATGAAATATAAATATGATAATATAAAAGAATTGGAGATCTTAAGCAGGCATCAAAAATCATAGAATTTGCAGAGAAAAAGCAAGCGTAGTTCAAGAAAAGAAAACAAAATTTGTCAGCAAAGTGGATATTTCTAGGATCTGTTGAAGAGTGAATAAGGAGCCTGATCCAAATGGAGAAGATTCTATGTTCTGGGGCAAAATGAGAGATAAGGAGGAATTTAAAAGATGCTATTAGATTATGACGTGTCTTGAAAACCTGTCAGAGACATTAGTAGTTTTTATATAAATTATATATTAATTCATATAAATATATAAAATTATTATTAATATATTATCTATATTAGTATATAGATAATATATTATCTATATTAATATATAGATAATTTCCTACATGTAACAAATTTAACCTTTATGTTTAAATTTTACTTTGTTTCTCCTACAATGGGTGTGCCTTGTTATCTCCTAGGGATGATGAATCTTGTCATCAACTTGTTCTCCAGTTGCTTTGTCACAAGATGGTGACTGGTCCAGAATGAGGGTGATGACTCTACACTTTAATGACGTAATTCCTGCTTAACTTTCCACTCCCCAAAACTCTTCCGAAGTGAAGAGGTTTATGAAACAATGAATGTTTAATATATTTCCTGATTAAAGGAGCTGGAGATTATTCCAAAACAGTAGAAAGTGGGTAATTTGGTGAAGAGAGATCATGGAGTATGCTTTCTCTTTTGGTCTTTCCTTTTTCCTGGGTTTTATGAGTTCCTATTTCCCCTAGGCCTTCCTTAATTCCCTCACTACCTCCCCCCTCTCTGGTTTACATTAGAAATGAATATTTTCTTCTTTTCATATAACTTCAACTCTATACCTTCCAAAAAAGTTCTAGATGCTTTGTCTCTGAAATCAGACTATCTGGGTTTGAATATAAATTCTGTTATTTACTATCCATACAACCTTAGGCAATATATTATAATTTTTGCTTTTCACTTTTTTCATTATAATAAAAGATCTTTGCCATAGGGTTTTGCTGAATATTAAATAAACTAATGTATGTAAATCACTTATAATAAGGCCTAGCACATGGTAAGTGCCAGAATAATTAACTGCTGTTTTCCCACCTGACATTTATTTCACATCTCTTCTGGTAACTTCCAACTGATATTCTCTAGGATTGTGGTCCCCAACCTTCCGGGACGCGGACTAGTACTGCTCCGTGGCCTGTTAGGAACTGGGGTGCACAGCGGGAGTTGAGCACAGGTGAGCTAGCCAAGCGTCATCTGTATTTAGAGCCCTTCCATCACTTGCATCACCGCATAAGCTCCGCCTCCTGCCAGATCAGCAGTGACATCAGACTCTCATAGGAGGGGAACCCTGCTGTAAACTGCACATGCGAGGCATCTAGGTTGCGTGCTCCTTATGAGACTCTAATGCCTGATGACGTGAGGTGGAACTGAAGTGGTGATGGAGAGTGGCTGCAAATAGAGATTATCTTTAGCAGAGAGGTTTGACTGCACGATAAATGTAATGCACTTGAATCATCCCCCCACTCCAGGTCTGTGGAAAAATAATCTTCCACAAAACCGGTCCCTGGTGCCAAAAAGGTTGGGGACTGATGCTCTTGGAAACACTCTCAGTCTATGTGCTTCTAGAATGGCAGATTGCACTCCTTTCTCTAGAAGTGGGCATTAGAGTAACCCATTCTCCTAGCCAAATGATTGGTTTAGGGATGGGCATATGGTCTAATTAGGGCAAATTGAAGGGAACAAACTTGGTGGTGGGGGTGGGGGGTGCTAGAAGTGAGATAGGTGCTCATTTTGTACTGTTAAGAAGTTGTGACAATATACTTTGATATTTTGATATTTTTTGTGACAATATATATATTTTGGTATTTTATCATAACAGTGTCAAAATTAAGACCACAGCTGATTATATTTTACAGTTTTATAGTTTGAGCTTTGTTTCTTGTTCCTTTAACAAATATTCTAAATTACATATCTGGCCTAATAACCTAAGAAGAGATAATTACCTCTCTATACTCAGTTATATCACAAAATCTTTTCTCCTGAACATTTAGAGGAAGTATGTGGGAAGTAATGGAGTAGATATCTCAGCCTTAATCCTTCATATATCTTATTGATTCCTTATTCTCCTGAAAATAAATGTTCTTGGAAATATACATGTCTTTGCTCAATCCTTGCTAGTAGGGCTTTTTACTAAAGAGCAGTCTAGCTACCTCAAAGAATAAATCTAACCCTGAACAAGAAGTATGTCATTTTCTCACCAGTCAGTGATTGATATACTATGCATATCACTTTTTTTAAAACTGTAAACAAAGTTTTATATTTCATTGTAATTAATGAAACAAAAAGTAGTAATTTTATAAGTGATATTTTGTACGGGCAATGACTTTACTTAATATGTAAGTTTCAGATTAGAAAGCAAGCAAAAGGGAAATGCTTTTAGTATTAAGGACCAGAAGGCAAAGAAATGTCTGTGGTACATCTATCCAAATACAGAGAACCAATAGATTCTGCAATGTCTGATTCAGCAAATTCACATTTGCAAGAAGGAGATTTAATAGGGAGGTGATCTTAAATATGCACTTTGCTTCTCTGCAGTGAATAGATTCCCTTCTTAACTGCTTAAAGTTTAGAAATATTTTTGTAACTCTAATAGCCTTTAATTGCTAATTTTCATGAAATGCACATTATATTTTCAAAAAATTAGAAATAGTTACTTTTTTGGCATTCATATCACCTTCAGATGTGCTTGCAGAGAGAAATATTTTGACTTTATTTTTAATTTTGGTATATATCATAGAGTTACTATTAAGACTTAAAGAAGTGTCCCATTCATCTTCACCTTATAATAAAAACAGTTCATTATTTACTTAATTTGATCTAAATTTTAATGTATAGTGAGCCCGAATCTTGCAGATAAATGCAAAATGAAAAACAATTTTAAATTAAATTTGGTTTCAGAACAAACGCTTATCCATTTCTGAAATAAGTATTTTGATTTTATTTAAATTTTAGAGTAAGAGATGTTAGAAAGCATTCTGCTTCTTGTGTTGCACACATTGAGCAGGAGGTCTAAATTTTAAAAGCATTCCAAAATTAATTTTTAAAATTCCAATAAAATTAAAACAATGATTTTAAAATTTAAATAAAAATATGTTTAAATAAAAATACCCCCAAAGCCTTCGTTATACCACTGATTCTTCATGACATTATATTAAGCCTTGAAGATATGAAATGTCTTGTTACAATGACATCTGATATACTGGGCATCCTCAAATGACGAGAAATATACTATCTACTTTTAGAATTCCTCTGCAGTCTGAAGTAACATTGACAATTGGTCATAATCATAAATAAACAAGGAAGGCTATACCAAATCTATATCAAAGGTGATCAGAAACTCCTTTCCCAATTATAAAAAAGCTATGGTTATTTTAATTTAATGCTATAGTCATATTTCTTGTAGTATAATTTACATATGGCAAAAATCACTTTTTAAAAGCATGTAGATAATTGAATTTTGCCAAATGAATATGTGAGTGAAACCATATCACAATGGAAGTATATTTTCTTCACCCCAAATGTTCCTTGAACTTTGTAATGCAAAGCCCCTGAAAATCACTGATCTGATTTCTTTCTCTATGATTTTGTCTTTTCCCGAATGTCATATAAATGCCATCATAAAACATGTAGACTTATAAATCTGGCTTCTTACACTAAGAAAAATGCTTTAATGATCCATCCATACTGTTGGGTACATCAGTAGTTCATTCATTTTGAAAACTGAGAACTATTCCATTGTACAGAGGTACTGCAATTTATCTATTTACATGTTGATGGACACTTGGGTTGTTTCCAGTTTGGGGTGGTTATGAATAAAATTGTCATAATTATTTGTGTAGGGTCTTTATGTAGACATACCTTTTCATTTCTCTTAGGTAAATATTTAGAAGTGGGATTGTTGGTTCATATGATCAGAGCATGGTTATTTTTATAAGGAACTGCTAAATTGTTTTCCAAGGTTCTGGATCATACAGCACTCCCAAAACAACGTAGGAGAGTTCTGTTGCTCTGCAGCCTCATCAGGGTTTGGAATTGTCAGTATTTCTAAATTCAAGCTTTCTAGCAGGTGTGTAGATGTATCTTATTATAAATTTAATTTGCATTTCCTTCCTAATGATGCTCAGCCTCTTTTCATGAGTTTATTTGCTATCCATAAATGATCTTTTGTTCTCATCTTACATATTGCCTTTGCCCCACCCGAGTCAGAGCTTCAAGCATGTTCATCCCCCAGGCAGTGCACACCCCATCCAATACATGAATATACCCATCCCTTCCTCACCCATCCCGCCTGCCCGACACCCGATGAATGTTTCTACTATATGCGCACGTAAGGGTTCATCAGTTAATACCAATTTAATGGTGAGTCCATGAGCTGCTTGTTTTTCCATTCTTGTGGTACTTCACTTAGTAGACTGGGCTCTAGCTCTATCCAAGATAACACAAGAGGTGCTAGATCACCATTGTTTTTTGTGCCTGAGTAGTACTCCATGGTATACATATACTACATTTTAGAAATAATTTTGATGAAGTTTAATTTATCAATTTTTCTCTTTATAGTTTTTTTGTTGTTTTGAGAAATCTTTATCTAATCCAAGGTTTTCTCTTATGTTCTTACTAAAATTGTTACAGTTTTTTAATCTTTAGATCTATTTCTTTCAAGGAAATTTTGTATACAGTGTGAATTAAGGGTAAAATTTCATTTCATTTTCATATAGAAGTTCAATTATTACAGAATCCTTTGTTCAAAAGGCTTTCTGCCCTCTTGAATAATTTTGGCACCATTGTCAAAAAATAAATTGAAGTATACCTTAATTTAGTGTTGATTATAGTCACTTTATTGTGCTATCAAATATTATTACTTATATCTATCTAACTATATATTTTGCACCCGTTAACCATCTCCACCTGATATATGTAGGTAAATTTCTGGACTCTGTATTCTGTTTCATTAATGTTTCTGGCTTTTTATTTTTCTTGAAAACAACATCACTTTGAATTACCTCAGCTTTTATTTTTCTGAAAATGTCATTAACAGGAAGTTTTAAAAATCCAATAGCCTTTGTCCTCCAATTTATTTCTTCTTTTTCAAAATTGCTTGATTGTTGTGGTGCTTTTCCAAATAAATTTTATAATTAAGTGGTCAATTTAGACCAAAAAGAAAAAAAGCCAGGATTTTGATTGAGATTGCATTGATTATATAGATTATTTTGGAGAGAATTTGATATCTTTTTTTTTACATAATTACATATATTTAGAAGCATCAAAATGTATTTTTTTTATTTCAGCTTATTATGGGGGTACAAAAGCTCAGGTTATATATATTGCCCATGTCTCGCCCATTCCCCTGAGTCAGAGCCTCAAGCGTGTCCATTCTCCAGACAGTGTGCCTGGCACTCACCATGTAGTCATACCTCCATCCCCTCCCCCCAACCCCCACCTCCCCGAGTCAGCACCTTCAAGCATGACCATTCCCCAGACAGTGTGCAATGCACTCATCATGTAGGCATACACCCATCCCCTCCCCCCATCCCCCGTCTCAGTCTGATATCCAATTGGTATCATTCCCCGATGTGCATTTAGGTGATGATCAGGGAAACCAATTTTCTGGTGAGTACATGTGATGCTTGTTTTTCCATTCTTGGGATACTTCACTTAGTATAATGGGTTCCAACTCTCTCCAGGAGAACCAAAGAGATGTCGTATCACCATTATTTCTTATAGCTGAGTAATACTCCATGGTATACATATACCACAGTTTACTAATCCATTCGTAAATTGATGGGCATTTGGGTTGTTTCCACATCTTTGCAATTGTGAATTGTGCTGCTATAAACATTTGGGTGCAGGTGTCTTTTTTATAGAATGACTTTTGTTCTTCTGGGTAGATGTCCAATAATGGGATTGCTGGATCGAATGGTAGGTCTACTTGAATCTGTTTAAGGTATCTCCATATTGTTTTCCATAGGGGTTGCACTAGTTTACAGTCCCACCAGCAGTGTATGAGTGTTCCTGTCTCTCCACATCCACGCCAATATGTATTGTTTAGGGACTTTTTGATAAAGGCCATTCTCACTGGGGTTAAGTGGTATCTCATTGTGGTTTTGATTTGCATATCCCTGATGATTAGAGATGTTGAACATTTTTTCATATGTTTGTTAGCCATTCTTATATCTTCTTTTGAAAAATTTCTATTCATGTCCTTTGCCCACTTTTTGATAGGGTTTTTCAATTTTTTCTTGCTGATTTTCCTGAGTTTTAAATATATTCTTGTTATCAGTCCTTTGTCTGATGTGTAGTATGCGAAAATTTTTTCCCATTCTGTAGGTTGTCTGTTTACTCTCATGACTGTTTCTTTGGCTGTGCAGAAGCTTTTTAATTTGATCAGGTCTCATTTATTTATTTTTGTTGTTGCTGTGATTGCCTTAGGGGTCTTCTTCATAAATTCTTTCCCTAGGCCAATGTCTGTAAGAGTCTTTCCTACATTTTCTTCTAGGATTCTAATAGTTTCCCACCTAATGTTTAAGTCTGTTATCCACCGTGATTTGATTTTTGTGAGAGGTGAAAGCTGTGGGTCCTGTTTTAGTCTTCTACATGTGGCTATCCAGTTTTCCCAGCACCATTTGTTAAATAAGGAATCTTTTCCCCAGAGTATGTTTTTGTCTGCTTTGTCAAAGATTAGATGGCTATATGAGGATGGTTTTATGCTGCCCACTGTCCCCATTACTTTTCAACATAGTATTGGAAGTCCTTGCAAGAGCTATCAGACAAGAGAGCAGAATCAAGGGAGTCCAAATAGGAAAAGAAGAGATCAAACTCTTACTCTTTGCTGATGATATGATGTTATATCTAGAAAACCCCAAGGATTCAACCAAGAGACTCCTGGAATTGATCAATGAATTCAGTAGTCTCGGGATACAAAATGAATACACACAAATCAGAGGCATTCACATATGCCAATAACAGTCAAATGAAGAACCAAATTAAGGACTCAATACCCTTCAAAATAGCAACAAAGAAAATAAAATACCTAGGAATATATTTAATTAAGGAGGTAAACGACCTCTATAGGGAAAACTATGAAACACTGAGGAAGGAAATCGCAGAACATGTAAATATAGGTGGAAAACCATACCGTGCTTGTGGATCGGAAGAATCAACATTGTTAAAATGTCTATACTGCCCAAAGTTATCTACAGATTCAATGCAATCCCTATTAAATTACCAACATCATTTTTCACAGATATAGAAAGAATAATTTTACCCTTTGTATGGAACCAGAGAAGACCCTGTTTAGCAAAAGCAATTTTAAGCAACAAAAACAAAATGGGAGGTATTAATTTGCCAGACTTCAAACTATACTACAAAGCTGTGATTGTTAAAACTGCTTGGTATTGGCACAAGTGCAGGGACACAGACCAGTGAGACCAGTGGAACAGAACAGAGAATTTGATATCTTAACATATTTTTTGTTTCCAATTCCCAAATGTAATATTCACTTAAGTTTTCTTTAATTTTTCTTCACATTGATTGTAAGTTTTAATGTAAAAATTCCTAAATCTTTCATATTTTTATATGATTATAAGAGATATTAAGTCCAGTTCCCAATTTCTCATTGTATTCTTCAAGAAAAAAAAGGTCTAATTTCTCCCTGTCCAAGTGTAATGTCCTGAGTCAGTTGTGGGTGGAGGACAGCTGTTAATGCACAATAGGAAGGGCTTTAGCTAAGCTCATACAGAATTTATTTATAAAAGCAGAATAATAAAGAATATATGGACCCCATCTCTACTGAACAAAATAAATAAATAAATAAATAAAAAAATACACAAACAACAAAACCCAGCTGGGCACTATGGCATGTGCCTGTCGTCTCAGCCACCCAGGAGGCTGGCTGAGGCAGAAGGATGGCTCACAGCCCAGGAGTTGGAGCTTGCGATGAGATTACAATCACTGCACTCTACCTAGGGACACCGAGTGACACTGTTTCAACAAAAACAACAAAAAGAATGTGTGGAGCCCATATTCATTGGCTATAATCATTCATAAATCTACTTTAACAATGAACTACAGAGGGAAAATACAAAATTTTACATGGTAGCCTTAGATATACTTCTGCAACAAGATGGCAAAAACGGTCAACAGTGTGAGGTTACTAGGCAATAAAAAAAAAAAAAAAAGAGCCTACATTACTTGTCATTCAAACAACAGGCTATCACTAAATAATTTAAGCAGTATTAACATCTGAATTACATTTGTATCCTGGCATTTTAAGAGGTAATAACATGTTTCTGAAGAACCCTCTCCTATATTTAGAAATCTAAATGAAACACCCTGGAAAATAAAATTGGTGTTGAAATTACGTAATAATCTATCAGTACTTTGATATAAAATTCTAATTAATTGAGGTGTGAAATAAAATTGAATTAACATCACTTAATAGTTACAAAAATAATGCATTATAAAACAGGATTGAATTCAATAGATATAACTTACCATATATTACTATCAATGATTACAGATTTGAGTCTTCAATGTGTAATTTATTTTATCTATCTAGATATAAATATTCAGCTAACCTTGTATTTCTTAGATCTTAGGGTATTGTGATTTTCTTTTCTAACCCACATTATACTTCTGCTGTTTCTATGATTCTACATTATTTTCAACTAAATAGGAAAATCAACTGAAAGCAAAGATATGATTATGTTTGTAATCATATTTTTGTTCTGATTGAGGCAATGAGATGCTGAGTTATAAATCCGAATATTACAAAAGAAATAGAAAAATAAAAATTTGAAAAAAATCTTACTAAAATTCTGCAGAAATTGAAACCATAAAAAATTTTTAAGATGTTTAACCTTAATAATTTTTGTTAATGTTCTCTAAAATATTAACAGATCTTTTTATTATAAAAATACTACTAAAGTTTTAATATTTTATTAATATAATCTTAGGCTTAATTTTACTAGAGTCTGAATAATATGATGTTTAATAAGTAAAGGAACATTTACGTACCTGTTTTAATTTAAGAAGTATGTTTTCACACTAATTAGAATGTCATTTTTACAAAATAACTTCTTATCTCTATCTTGAAGGGCATTATTTACCTATGGTTCTTCCATACAGTGACATACTATGTATTTCTAAAAAAGAATAATGAATTTGTCAATATACTGCTATGAAGTGATCTTGCACGTATGTTATTAAATGAAATAAGCAAGGTAGGAAATGTGCACATAGCGTACTATGATTTCCCCAACAAAAGTAGATGATAATCATAAGTCTATGTATTTGCTTGTATTAAAACATGAAAACAGAAACCAAAGTCTCTACTTAATGATCTTCCGGGGGGAAGGGGAGGATTAAGATTTTTTTTTTTTTTTTTTTTGAGACAGAGTCTCACTCTGTTGCCCCGGCTAGGGTGCCCTGGTGTCAGCCTAGCTCACAGCAACCTCAAACTCCTGGGCTCAAGAAATCCTTCTGCCTCAGCCTCCCGAGTAGCTGGGACTACAGGCATGCACCACCATGCCTGGATAATTTTTTCTATATGTTTTTAGTTGTCCAGATAATTTCTTTCTATTTTTAGTAGAGATGGGGTCTCACTCTTGCTCAGGCTGGTCCGAAACTCCGGAGCTTGAACGATCCTCCCAGCTTGGCCTCCCAAGGAGGATTAAGATTAAGGAGACAGTGATGGAAGCTAAATATCCTTAAATATAATTTATTTTGAAGGTTTACTTACTTTTTAACCATGTAAAAGTATTTTACCTAATGATAAAATACTTAAAACCAACCTCTAAAAATCAAAAGTAAAAAAATTTGTATACTTTATTAGATGCATAACACATCTAATGTATCTGTATGGTTAGATGTACCAAACAGAAACTATTTCAAGTGAATTTAAAATATGGAAATTTTCCTGTATGTCTTTAGTAGAATATAGCTCAAGGGAAAAAAAACACTGAAAAAAGAATTAAGCTTGTTTTAGTAATCATATTGTTGGTGGAGGTGTTGATATTGCTATTGAGTATAGATTGTGTGTGTGTGTGTTATGAAGCAAAGGAATATTTTGGTGTCTTCAATAAATGGGATTTATTTTTTTACTTGTGATAAAAGATAAACTGAATAAGAGGAATAAGGCACGTATGTTAAAAGTAAAGGTCTGTATCTTCACTATGAAGTCAAAGAGTGTGTATTAAGGATGATTTTATTTTAAAATATATGTGTACACACATGCACATATATGTGTGCATGCAAACAGATATACAAATTTCCAGCTCTACATAAATGATGAGACTTAGAAACCAAGGCCAGTCTCATAGAATGAACATCCCTAGATCCAAACATATAGTTTACATACCTGTTTTCTATCAAAAGAAATCAAAATCAATTATTCCATGTTTGGGGAAAGAAACAAAGAAAGTGAGTCAGAAAGATCTTGATACACCAAGAAATAAAGATGCTTTCAAAGAATACCAAAGACGTGTGTAGTAGCCTACCTCAAAAACAGCCACCAGTGACCCTCATCTTCTGGTATTCGTGGGCTTGTATAGCTCCTCTACATTGAAAAATGAAGACCTATGTAACCAATAGAATATTTGTAAATAATTGTGTGTGTGTGTGTTGATGTTAAGTCACAAAATACATTGTTTTTTGTGCCTTGCTCTTACTGAGATGACTTTCTCTGGGGGAAGCCATCTGCCATGTCATAAGAACACTAAAACAGTCTCCGGAGAGGTCCATGTGGCAAGAAACTGAGGTGTCCTGTCAACAGGCACAACAAGCTTGACCACCGTGTAAGCAAAACAGCTCAAAAGTGGATCCTTCATTTCCTTCAAGCCTTCAGGTGACTGCCGCTTAAACATCTTGACTGAAATTTCATAACAGACCTCAATCCAGACCAGAGCTGCTCCAGAATTTCTCATCGACAGAAACTTTGCAAGATAGTGAAGGTTTTTGTTGTTTAAAGCTACTAAGTTTTGGAGCAGTTATCAATACAGTAAAAAGTAGTAGGATAGGTCAAGAGGACTAAGAAACCAAATTGAATTGGCTTCCACTATTCAAAGATAGGATATTTGAGCTGCAATAAGAAAGATAACTGCAATGAGTTGAATCATTTCAAATATGTTTAAATCCATATGGCACTGATACTAAAAAAAAATTTTCAAAGCTTTTATTTTTTTTTCTTTTGGAGAATGCTAGATAAACATTTCATCATATTTAAAATTTGTAAATATAGGGGAAAACTCAAGTATTCATCTTAACTTTCCTACATTAGCTACATATCAAGTAAGCAAATGTTTGATGATGGGGAGTATCATTAATATTATAGATTTCTCTATACTTTTGCATATGTTGGAAAATCTCTGTAAGACAAACTAATGAGCAATACTTAGTCATGAAGATGGTAATTTTTTTAATTTATGAATTCTTTGTGAAATATATTCATATAATAACTCTATAGGACTTCAGCTTCCAGGAAGATGGACTGAACATACTTTTCCCTATTCTTTCCACTAAGTACCACTGAAACAAAAAGAGGCATTATATAGGAAACAGACATAAGAAAGCTCTGAAAGACAAAGAGAAGAAAGTAGACAGGAAAGGGAAATCGGGACTAAAGAATGACATAGTGGTAACCTAACTGGATTTTTTGTATTTTGCTTCTTATATATCAGACATGGAAATGACAAAGCTGGCTGCACAGAAATGCCAATGAATAAAGGAAAGAAAAAAAAAAAAAGCCCTGCTCTCTCTAGCCAAAGGAACATAAAAGGGGAAGCCTAGCAAGACAGAAAACTTTCAGACAATAATTGAATAACAATTCAACTTCAACCAAATAACATAGGAAAAACCATGGCCCAATTCCCACACATATCAGCAGAGGCTGGGGAGGAAACCTACACTGCCAACTTCAGAAAGCTGTTATGAGGCAACCCAATGCCCTTGCTAGAGTGATAGGAGAGAAGGCTGAGTAGAAATGTGGGACTTTTATCCACATTGGGTGGAAATAAGGACCTTTAGTGTCAGTAAAAACCACATAGGGAATGTGGGCATCCAGCCTCAGCTGGTATTAATGAGATTCCTTTGCTCCTCTTCAGTGGGATGGTGTCAGAAAAATACTAGCGGAGGGTCAGGACTTTCAGCTTGATACATGGTAATGAGGCCACCTTCCCCTGTGATGTTCATGAGGGCAAATGGAGAGCAGTAATGAGACACTTCTGTACTTCCTAGTCAGAAAGGGATCAGTGGAGACCTAGTGGTGGGCCAGAACTACCACTTCCACCTATCATTAATGAATAAACTCCACTCAGTTGTCAACTGAGGTCAAATTGAGACTCAAACTTCTATCTCCAGTTGGCAGTACCAAGGCAGTTCCCCACGCCCTGCCCAGCAGTTGGGGAAGGCCAGCTAAAACACAAGTTTTAAATAATATTCAGAATATCATAACATAACACGCAAGTGTGTAGCTGTCAATTGAAAATCACTCATCATATCAAAATCATAAAGATCCCAAACTGAATAATAAATTTCAATCAACAGATGTCAACAAGATGACAGAGATGTCAGAATTATTTGACAAAAACTTTAAGGCAGTTATAATAAAAATGCTCAGTGAGTAAATGTAAACTTGCATGAATAAAATAAAAAGTAGAATCTCAGCAAATAAATAGAAAGTCTCAGCAAAGAGAAGATATAAATAAAAAATATATGGATATTTTAGAACTTAAAAAATACTGAAAAAACACAATACAATACAAATACAGTAACAGAAAAAGTGCCCAAAGAAATCATGGTTGAAGTGTAGCTGTAGGGCTGATGTTCTGCTTTGCCCCATGTCACAGAGGAGGCCTTTTCTGAAAGCCAAGAGATTTTGACAAGAACAGATTTATTGTAGATCATCAAATTCCAGCGAAGACTGAAAGACACCAAAAAGAAGCTCCCGAACTTCTAAAAAAATGTCATCAAGACAGAGCCTTTGATTCCTCAAATGCAGTAGATAATTTTTTAATAAACAATCCAGAATTTACATTATTCTTTACTTTGGGTGGATATAGCTATCTTAGTGAATAGATTTTATAGAATTTATTTAGATAATCCTAGAAAATACATTTTAAATATGTAAGGTGCCTTTATTTCACTATGTTTCAAAAAATAATTTCATGGACTAGTAAGTTAAATGTGGCTCATGAAGCTATAAGCAAGTTCAGCCAGCACAGGAATGGAATCCTGACTCCAGCCACCCTTTCCCAGCCTATGATCATGACAAGCTATTACCTTTTTAATCTTCCTTTTAGATATCTGTAAAAGGCAAAAGAAAACCTGCTTTGAACTATTTTTGTGATAATTAGTGATAATGTCATATATGCTGCCAGGCAATCACAAGCTTGAAACATTTCTCCCACTTACATACCTCTTGAATACCTCTGCTCTTATCCCACAAGTTTCTCTCTAACTAGTCAACTTGTCATCCCTTGCCCGGATGCCCAGCTGCTGTCTCACTGACTCCTGGCATCTGAATCCTTTTGTTCATCACTTCTGTCTGTGAGACCCATCAAGAAAGTCGCATTATATGATGTCCTTGTTCAAAACTCTCCAATGGTGCCCATTACCGGAAAGACAAATTTTCATGTTCACTACATGATATGTAGGGCCTTTGTCATCTGGCTCACTTCCCACCACCCCTGTCCCCAAATCTATGCTACAGAAATATTTAATTATTTGCAGTCTCCAAAGCATAATTCACACTTGAAACACCATCTTTGCACTTGCTCATTTCTCTGAAATACTCATTTGACTTATTTATCAAAAAAATTTTACACTTCTTTCAAGTCTTAGATAAATGTTGTGTCTTCTGTGACATTCTACATGGCTCTTAAAAATCAACTGACTATCTTCTTCAACTATTTTCCCCTCTTACCTTGTAATTATGCACACTATTATTAGTGCCTTTATAATTTTAAATTTGTATGCCTATCTTCCTACTAAGCTATGTATTTCTCAGAGGTGGGAATTAATTATTGCCATCACTGTGTTCCCAGACTCCAGCAGAGTTGTAGCACATGTTAGGAGCTCCGTAAGTGTTTATTGAATACATGAGCACATGAGGGCACTGGGCTACCATTCACATTTTATTTGGATACGCTACTGTGTAGCTCATTTCCAATCAACCCATGTGATTGTTTTTTAACATGCAGGGATCTGAGGGAAAAAGCCAAATACACTACCTTGTTTTTTCCTATAAGCAGACACCCCCTAGCTCCTACACCATTAGTATGAAGTACCACAAAGAGCAAAGGGGGAAGAGAATCAGGGTTAAAGTTATTGACTAAATCATATTACTGTGATAGAGAAACATTAATATTATCTAATGTTTATCGTTTGATATTTTCTAATACATAAGTTTTTAAAGTACTTTAATATTAGCTACTGCTCTGTATCCTTGGAAAATTTCTGAAAAATTTATGTAGGTCAACACATTTAACCTATAGGTGTTGTAATTATCTTCACTTTATATATGAAGAAACTGAGACAGAGAGGTTACATAGCTTGCCCAGGGTCATACAGAAATCAATTGAAGGAGCAGGGATTCAAACCCAAGCAGTGTAGCTTTAGAGGTCTATGTTCTCAACTGCCACATTTTGTCACTTTATACTTGACTGGAGTGTCACAAGATTTTGATTTAGCCTGTTTCTAGGCTTGTCTGTGAACAGTTGGTAAGTCCACCAGGAGTTATTTGCAAAAAAGATTTTTTTGAACCTGAAAAAAAAAGTAGGGAAAAGATTTCTGTGCAGGTGCCAGGGAGAGTTAGGAAAGATCACAGAAGATAGCATGCTGCCTGTCTTGGGTAATAGTTCCCCAGCTGGGGCAATGAACTTGTACTCGAGTCTTATGGAGCAAAGAACTCTAGGCTGAAATAAAAAGCTGTTTTTACAAGAGAATCTTAGAGGCACAAGGCATAAACAGCCTTCAGAACTACAGATGACAAATCAGGAGGAAGTTAGTATTTATGTCACTTTTGCACAGAGCACAGCATGGATTTGGCATATCAGTACTTTAGGGCTGTGCTTCTAAAACTTTAATGTACATAGGAAACACTTGGGAAGTCGCTAACATGCAGATTCTGATTCAGTAGGTCTAGAATGGGCCTGATACTCCACATTTCTCAAAAGCTCCCAAAGTATTAATGCATCTGACCCATAGATTACACTGTCAAAGTAGGAAAGCCTTCAGGGAAGATAAAGTAATTTTGTGGGCTCCAGCCAGCAACAAGGGAGGTAGAACAAAACAACAACCAACCAAACATAAAAACCCCAACAATATGGTAGGGCCATTTGCAGAAGATCATGGAAATAACTGGGAATCCCGAATTATCAGGTTGAAGCTTTGAGGTGATCTACATACATTTCCTCTGTTATTCAAAAGCAGTAGGATGTTCTCCTTAAAACATAATGGTTTATGTTTTCACTGCAATTTCAGACTATCAACACACCAACACCAGTGGCTGCTGCTACCCTCATTCTCACTTGAATCTTTCCTCCCAGGGACACTTGCTCTTTGCTTTAGCACACTCATCCAGAAGAACAACTGAGTCACTTTTCCTCATTTTTTTCCCCAAACCACTTATCAAATACCATTCCATCTAAAGTTTTTAACGCACAGTAAATTTTAGTAAAGCTTTTGGGTGGCGAAGGATGTTTATACAGCAGAAAAGAATACATTCTTTAGCCTAATTATTTTTATCTGGCCACCTTTCCTCACAGAACTCAGCCTCATCTTTCTTGTTGCATGGCTACTTCCCTTCTCACATCCCATTTCTCCCTGTTTGCACCAAATCCCATTCTTTGAATGTTTTATGAACAACAGTGTGGTTCTTACTTTGTTTCACATAGATTAAGGCCTCAAAGGCCCAGACTTCCCCTCCTAGGACAGCCTATCAAAGTACCCTCCCCCAAATTAAAAATAAGTAAATTTTTAAAAAATTATTTCTTATAGAGCTTCAGGTGGCAGCAGTTAAAAATTTTCAGCTAACCACCTATAAATACATATTCTGTATTGATTATCAAATGCACAGTACTGTACATGCCATGGAGGTTTACAAAGACGAATTCTACCTTCCCTAATTATTTACATAGAAGTTATCTCTCACAAAGTCTTTAAAATCAGTTTAATTAGTTTGTGTGTGTTTTTAAATTTATTGATCTTAGCCAACATTGTAAATTTAAAAAAAACAATTATTTTAATTTTTTACATGTGTGCTCATACATATTTAATTTTATATGAATGAATAAATGTGACCAGATACTCGATTGTTTTATTTTAGGACAGTATTTTTCTTTTTCTTCTTTGGTTGGTGCCTCCTCATTTCTCTTCTCCTTTTCACCCTATATTTTGAGTCCCTGTTCCAGTTCTACTTGTTAAGAAACAAGTGAATGTGTTCCTCTATAATTCTTTGTATTAATGGAAACCTAAATAAGAGCATCTGTCTATTACACATATGTGCACATGCACATAGGCAGAAGAAAGGAAGCTGGAGATTTTCTGTGACTTGCTTTCCTCATTCAACAATATATCATAAGAATTCCTGTATATAATCTTCTGTAGCTATAATTAATTCTTTTTAATGGCTGTTTCCTTCGACTCAGTAAAATTTATAAAGAAATGGAAAAATAAGCCTCTTTACCTAATATCCCTTCTCTCGAAACAGTGAATTCATCCCTAGCTAATCAGCAAGAGTGTAAGGAAAATCATGTTTGGGTTTGCCACCCAAAAAGCCAGACACAGGAAGTGAGGGCTAGTTCAAGAAAAGCACCCTTGGTTCAAGTGCCAGCAGCTTGAAGAAACAGCTAGACTCTCACGTCTGAAAGAACCATCTCAATTTCTTAGGCTGGCAACAGGGGTCTTAAGGAGGAAAGTGGTACAGAAACTATGTGCAGGAGTGATGCAGGGCCTGGATATGCTCGTCGCCTTCTGATGGCTATCCTGAGTAACGGACCACAGGAGGTCTGGTTGGCAGCACACTGGTAGGGGTCAAATTATAGATTAACTGTGTGTTAATTTTATATCAGAGATGATTGCAACTGCCCTCTCTGTTTCACACTTGGATTACTTCAAGTTTATCCTTTAGAATTCTCAAGCAAACAGGTAATTAGTTATATTAATACGTGTAGCAAGGAACAAAGCGAGGGAGAGGTTATTTTCTAAAATAAGCTAGCAAACTGGCTGTACCAGTTACAACAGCAGTCAATAAAACTAGAACTTTTATAAATCTAAAAATATTTTATGAAAGTAAACATCCAAATCACTAAGATAACTACAGAATTGCATCTTAAGAGATATTTTTTGGTGTGACAACCAAAAGTGAAAGTTGTTTGTTGTTCTGTATTCTTTTCTGGGATGCTCAGTTAGTTGTAGCCACAAGCGAAGACACAGGAGAGGCCCAGGAAAACAAAATTGTTAATACTCACCGGTCCCGCAGGCATGGCATGCCACTCAGGCTCATATGGGAAAGACACCAGGTTGGTCAGGAGTCAGAAGACAGGAGAGAAGGGAAGATTTAGGCCACTGGCTTTATTGGGGCTTCCTTGGAAAGGCAAGGCAGTGATGAATGGCTCATTTGAATAATTGAGAAGAGCTTTCAGCTACAGGGATGGTCCCTAGTTGCCTTGCACCTGGGATGATGAGGGCGTGGAATATTGCCTGCTGGGTGTATGAGCCAGATGGAGGAGATGTGGCTCCAGATTGGTTAATTTTCACATTAAAGACATACTCCCAGCTGAGCCATTTGCTATCTCTGAGAATTAGCTAACCCTAAAAGGGGCAGTCTCTTCACAGCCAGGAAAGTTTTTTTTAAGATGTCAAAACATCATAATATACAGAAAATTTTAAAAGGTTTACAATACATTGGGTATCGTTAAGTTTACTTGTAGAAGGCAATCATGATTTCTTTTGGACAGAGGCACTGATTTAGAGATAAAATTATCTGGTGAAGCTCCACATTTGGAACACTCATTATATTTTTCTCTTTTTATTATTGACATAATGAAGCGAGACAGTAGTTTTTTGTTTTGCTAAACAAAGATGGTAAATACTCTTTTCTTAAAATTACAACCTTGTAATGCCATCATGAGCCAAGGACATTGTGAATTGAATGCAGTATATGATGTGACACAGATTCCTCTGCACAGTAGCGTATGGGCAAAGGGGGTGGGGGTCCCCTTGGCCCTCTGAAATTTCACTGAAAAATCATCTCACAAAAAGCAGATTAATAGGACAAAAAGCATATAAATATATTTAATGTGTGTACATGGGAGCCTTCAGAATGAAGATCCAAAGATATAGGGGAAATTGTCCATTTTTATGCTCAAAAAAATATAGACAATAGTGTAGAAATATGACTGAACAAAAAGAATATGATCTAATGCTAATAGAATAAGTGGGGAGACTCAGCAAGGTCTGTCTGTTTAGATTCTTCTTGGCCTCTCTGAGCATGCATTCTTTCCTTCTGGGTGTGGGACAGGATCCTCTCTGGAATGGGGGTCTTATGAACTATGCTTAAACAAGGTAGGTCAGTTAATTTCTTTATGGCCAGTTTTTAAACAGATAGGGCAGAGGGCAAGTTAGAATTTTTTGTTGTTGTTGTTAGGTGTTATGAATGGCTTTTGGGGAAAGGAGGCTCTGGTTTCTGTGACCTACCTTGGAGAAGAGAGATTCTAGTTTCTATGGCTGGCCTCAGGGGAAAATGGGACTAAGAGACAGGAGGGCAAGAGAAGGACAGAGAAAAACTTTTGCTTCTGAGGTCATTTCTGAAGCATTCAATTTGGGCTATTGTTTTCTGAGCCCCAAGACCAGCTATTTTTAATAGGTCAGTAGGCACAGCATCAATTAACCTCTATGACCTAAATGGAAAAGGAGTACAGGTTACATTCAACCGCTAGAACAATGCAGAAGACTATGGCAAATGTCAGGCATTAAGCATAGCACTCTGCCAGCTGGAAAAAAAGAAGATATATAAGAAAAGAAAACACATCGTAATTGCCATAGTCAATCATAATTACCACATACGCTTGTACAAGACTGTTTAAAATATGGTCGTCTAATGAGTAGCTAATAAATATTTCTACTCCCTCTCTCACAGCAGTAACGTTATTTAGGAGAGCAATACAGATATTCACATTAGACGGTAAATGATCATCAGATTCTATATTTCAGTGCTTATCTCTGAACACTTCTGATATCAGACAGCTGGATTTTTGCTCAGAGCATCTCAGAATGTGCTATGTGCTGGGATACTGGGGACTAAACTGTGGCTGCAGATGTCTTTATCTGGCATCTCTTGTTCCAGGTCCCAGCTTGGCCTTTGGTCTTTCTTTTCACAGTACGAAAAAATGCTAACAGTGATATCTTTGCCTTTGAGGATAGATAAGGTACGCCATTCATTTCATTCATTTGCTATGTGGCTCCTGAGTTTCTTGCCAATAGCTGCTCTGTAGGACTGAGGCCTAAAACTGTGGGAGCATCTTACCCTTTAAAAATAACTAGACTCCAAATAATTATAGTCTTGAGACAATAGGAAGAAGGAGGGAATGAGAAATTTAGAAGAGATGTGGTGGAAATGAGGCACAGGTGAGGGTAATTGAAATGTATGAAATGAAGTGATATAAAGTATAAGAAATGGAAGATTAAAAAATTATAAAACCATTAAAACGTATAGGCTACTGTTAAGGAAAGATCCTCCAGGACCTTGTGGCTATTGATTTGTCTTCTTGACTCAATTAATCTCAGCTATCACCTGAAATCTATATTTCTGACCTAAAACTCTTGAACTCTTGTTCCACAAATGCTGAGATCTGTTGGTTTATTACCCAATAAGATTAGGAAGTATTCCAATTATTGTTTTCATTGCTCTCACATTATTATTGGTTGCCATACACACACACACACACACACACACACACACAGAGGGAAAAAAGAGGAGAATTTTTAATAAAATTATGTGGCTTTTAAGATATATATATTTGTGTGTGACAATTATTAATTTAGAAAATTTTGTAGAAAAAAATTGTGTTGCACAAATAAAAGAATATGAGGCTGATGAAGCTATTTAATCACACCAAATTTACATCTCATCTTTGTCATTTATCCAAAGCAATATGGTAAAATACCTTCAGAACTGTTTTTTTTTTTATTTTCAGTTCTGCTTATGCACCTAATATACTTTCATATGCTGTATTTACACTGTTGAAAGAGTGTTCATTTATCTCACTTTATTGGTATTGTAGTATGCTATATGATTGATTTGTTGATTATTTGAGAATCTTTTTTTTTCTTTCATACAGTATATAGTATTGTGTTCATTGCTTAAAAAATGCCTGTATTTTTTTCTTCAAGGTATAGACAAACATGAACTTGCAACATTTAAATTTATACTTGATTTTATAATTCTTATTAATTCATTGTTCTAGTTTAATAAGAGTTTATTTGAATATTAGCATTCTTTTCATTTACATTTTATCCAATGTTAGTAAGATTATATATGCTCATGTGATGATACTATCTGTTTTGTGTAAAATTACTCACCTGCTTTGACGACTTGCTAACTTTAAAGCTACAATAATCTAGACAGTCTGATCAGGGCATACAAATGGATATGTAGATCAATAGAATAGATTTGATAATCCAAACTGAACTCATACATTGGCAGTATATTGATTTTTCACAAAGGTGTAGGGCAATTCAATGGGGAAAAGATGGACTTCTCAAAAAATGGTTCTGAGACAATTATGAACATACAGGTTTTTTCTTTTCTTTTCTTTTCTTTTCTTTTTTTTTTTTTTGAGACAGAGTCTTGCTCTGTTGCCTGGACTAGAGTGCCATGGTGTCAGCCCAGCTCACAGCAATCTCAAACTCCTGGGCTCAAGCAATCAGCATCAGCCTCCCAAGAAGCTGGGACTACAGGCATGCACCACCATGCCCAGCTAATTTTTTATATATATATTTTTAGTTGTACAGCTAATTTCTTTCTATTTTTTTAGTAGAGACAGGGTCTTGCTCTTGCTCAGGCTGGTCTTGAACTCCTGACCTCCAGCAATCCTCCCACCTCAGCCTCCCAGAGTGCTAGGATTACAGGTGTGACCCACCACACCCAGCCAACATGCAGATCTTTATCCTTACCTCACAACATGCATCAAAATTAGCTTAACTAGATGATAACCCTCAATGAAAGAGCTAAAATTATGAAACTTCTATAAGAAAACATAAAAGAAAATTTTCATGACTTCAAGTTCAAGATTTCTAAGATATGACACTAAAACCAGGATCCATTGAAGAACTCAATGATAAACTGGGCTTTATAAAAATTAAAGACTTTCAAAAGAAACCAGTAAGAAAATGAAAAGCAAATCATCTACTGGGGGGAAAATATTTGCACTTCAGGTATAAAAAATATTTGTTTCTTAAATATGCAAAGAAAAATTTAACACAATAAAAATGGAAAAAATGGAATTGATATTTCATCAAAGAAAATACATGATTGGTCACTGAACACATGTAAATATGTTCAATATCATTAGTACTTAGGAAAATGCACATTAAATCACAGTAACATATGATTCTACACTTTCCACAATGGCAATAGTCAAACAGGTAATAAAAAGAGTAGTGGGGATGTGGAGAAATTGCTGTTAGGAATGTCAAATGGTGGAATCAGTTTTTTAAAAGTTGTTTGGTAATTCTCAAAATATTAAACATAAATGTACATAGAAATCAGAAAATCTATTTCTAGGATTCTGTCCAAAAGAAATGAAAACACAGGACCACAAAAAGACTTATATGAGAATGTTTATAGAAGAATTATTCATAATAGCCAAAAAGTGGAAACAACCAAAATATCCATCAACAGAGTTCAGAATAGACATGAAATATTCATATGATGGAATACTATTAATCAAAAAAAGGAAAAAACTGCTGACTCATCATGCTACATCACAGATGACCCTCAAAAACATTACGCTAACTGAAAGAAGCCAGACACAAAAGACAGCATAATTCATGATTCAATCTATATGCAATGTCCAGAAAAAGGCAAATCTGTATAGACAGAAAGGAAATTACAGGTTCACTGCAGCTGGGGGCAGGAAAAAATAGTGACTGCAAATGGACATGAAAGATCTTTTGGGGTTAATACAAATGTTCTAAAATTGGATGAGGTAATTGTTGCACAACTTTGTACATTTACTGAAAGTCATTGAAATGAACTTTTAAAATGAGTGAATTTTATGTGTATAAATTATACCTCAACAAAACTGTTAGAAAACAAATTTTATATGTAACCCAGAGCATTATTAGTGAATTTAGCACAGAAACACAAACTGTGTTGTGTAATGTCATGACCATGTGATTGTTTCATAATCATGATTGTGCATGAGTTAATTATAGATGATCTCGCTATATCTTTGAGGTTTATACCTGAACATGACTCCATTCTCCAACAAATTCGTGCCTAGTTAAACCTTTGTTTTCTATACAAGTTTACTGGTATTAGCTTACGATTTATTTCCATTCAAAAATATATTTTAATTGCCTGTTGAGTGGGATGAGAAGATGGGAAGAGAAGTTGAAAATTGCAAGGCTGGACTCTAGTCAATTCACTGAGGACTGTGCTACCACAGGAGAGAATTTAAATGAATGTATTAATTTGTCTATAAAGAATTTTAATTACCAGAGTTACTCTTCCATTGGACATTAGTTTTATATATGCTTTAATCTTTTATGTATCCTTTAATATATCATTAAAGTAATAATTTAAAAGGCATATAAAGGGAAATTATAATTCCTGTAAGTTACCAAAAAAGATCTGCTTATATATCTGGGAAATAGCACATAAAATACATTCATATTTCTGTAAGGCATTTGACAGAGTTTCCTATAATACCCTTAAGTGTATTTCAGGAAACGCATCTTCTCAATAGATTTATTATTATATATTTGTCATTTAGACTTTGGCCTAGAAAAAGCAGATAAAGCTCTAATGAAATATACTGCAAAAAAGATGCATATATACATATATGCATATACAAAATAGAGTTAAAGTATAGAGAAAATTGTCCATTATTGGCAGTATTAGCTATAGTCTCCCTTTTTTCACTTTTTTGGAGGGGAGAGAGAGGACCTGGTTGTTTTACTTATCTTCTAGATATCCTCCTTCAGTTTAGTGTATAAGATATACATAGTGGTTATCTGTAAACCTTTTTGAAATACCATAGACCTAAAATATCTGTACCTTGGCGAACTTGTTTTTTATGATGGGAGGTTTTAGCCACTGATACATATTCTTTTGGCCACTAGGACAATCAGCCTTTTGTTTAGAAGGCTGAAAAAGAAATTAATTCCCTATATAAGGTGCTCTTATGCACAGATATTGGGGTGCTCTATCAGATTTTTAAAAGAATTCTTTCAGGTTTGTCATATACATACACACAGACACATATGTACATATACACACACAATACTTCTAGGAACACCAAGAGATCTAATCATGAATATTGGTATTTTTTATTGCCATTACTTTAAGGTCTTCTTGTTGCCAAAATATTCCAGTAAAAAAGAAATGTGTTAAGTAAAGTACATATTTGGTCTTTGGCAACCAGTCTCTCTTTACTACTAGGTAGTATATTTATTTAACAGAAGTCATAAAGTTGCAGAGAGACAGGAAACTTAAAGAACATTAGCTCAAAGTGACTACAACTTGATTAGGTCCCCACCTTCCTTCTATGGTGTCTGAAAGTGAAATATGCTCATAAACACAGTCTGTTTCTAAGTTTCAACAAAGATTGAAAGTTGAGCCAACATAAGAGACTGATAAAAACCAAATTGCAAGACCTTTGTCTGCTGTGCCCCAGCATTAACTTCTGAAGAAAGCAAGGAACATTTTATTAAGTTGAAAATGTTGTTATTAGCACTAAAACAGAATTAAAATGTAGACTATGATGGAGAATTTTAGAAAATAAGCAAAAAACACACAATTTTTTCCCATTTATAACATTGTTCTCACTTTTGAATTGGTTCAAAAACATGTACTATATCTCTGGAATAAGAAGTATGATATTAAAGCTGACAATGTCTGTGATAATTTTGTTAAATTGGATGCAGAAAACCACATATATTAAAAAGGTAATTAAATCACGTACATGCATGTATGTGTGTAGATATTCTTTTACAGCACTAGACCCATTCATCTTACTCCTTATTATTAATATATTCGCTAATATTTCAACCATCATAAATGTATCTGCTCTAGACAACTCATAAAAATACATTGGTCCCATTTACTTATATCATTGGTATTCCTTTGTTATGCTTCACCTAAAATTGATTGTACAATTCGTTATGACATTCATTCTCTATTCTATGAATCTTTACACACTTGATATTTGAGTTATGTTAGACAATTTTCTGATTTCTTCTGATGTATCTTCCCCTTTTCTGTACCTATATATCTTCCTATACTGTTCATATAACCAAGAATGATTTTATCCCTACGTACCACTTTGCAAATCTCGCTTAACAACTGGATGAGTTCTGCCAATGCCCTTTATTCAAACATCACCAGGAATACACATGTAGTTGAACAAGTTGGGTTTATCATTTATTGCAGCAAGGAGAATGTACATCATGGGAAATGGTCAGATATTTCAGTAAGAGAGTATTGAAAAAACTGATAACAAGACTTGGGTTTGTTAGGCAATCAGGGGAACAGTTCAAAGGACTAGGGTTTTCCAATTCTTGTACATTGCATTCATTTCTTCCATCTTACTGTATTCACCAGGCCCTGAAGAACTCTCATGACCAGTAGTGATGGCATGAGGCCTTTTGTTCCCTAACTTGGAGGAAATGTTTTCAACATTTCATGTCCTATACTAGATTTATTTTAAGTTTTGGTAGGTACAATTTCCTGGTTTATTGATGTCCTTTTTTATTCTGCTTGCCATAGGTTTTCATCATTAATGGATGTGAATTTTACACAATGCATTTTTAATTAATTGAATCATCATAAAAGCTGTTCATGATGTGGTTTACAATAATTGCAATAATTATGGTTTGCAGTAATTTATTGTCTAATGAAAACCACCCTGGTAAGTTTTATTCTCACTTTTATGTACTGCTGGACTTTCTTCAGTAATATTTTGTTTAGAATTATTGCATCTCTGGTAGTAAGCGTTATTAACTTATATTTTTGCATGTTCTATTCTGCCTTTACCAAGTTTTTTTTCTTTGAAAAATTGGTTAAATTTATACAATTTAAAGAGTTTTACTTCCTTTTCTACATTCTGTAAGAATTTGGTAAGATTGGAATTAGTTATTTATTCATAAATGTCTGGTGAATCTTGCAAGTGAAGTGACTTTTTTTCTTGAGTACTCATTTAGTATTAAAGATAGAATCAGGAATTTAAAATCAGGGATAAGACAATGGTGCCTGATGACATTACCTCTATTCATAATCTCCCTCAAGTTTAAGAAAAATATTAAAACAAAGAAAGTATATAAGGAATGAAAAGTAAGAACTAAAACTTTTTATCAGATAACTTGATTTTATACTTAGAAAATCCACAAAAATCACATAAAGATTGAAAAGAAAACATATCATTATTTCAAAAATACATGACTAGCTACATAGAAAATGCAATAAACTCAAACTTTCAGATGCATATCAGAGCATTCCTACTCAAAACTAATATTTGATAAGAAAATGTATTTTTAAAAATATCATTCACTAAAGCAGCAACATCAAGAATTATCAAGGTATTAACTTAACAAATGATGTGTAAACCATGTATGAGGAAAATTATACACATTTCTTAAAGAACATCAAACAAGACTCAGGCAAATGGAAAATTAAATACTCTATTAATGTAGAGAGCCAGTATGGTAAATTTGTCTCAATTATACCAAAGTATAATGTAATTTTCATCAAAATTTTGTGAGAGCTCTTCATGGAATTTAAAAATCTAATCATAAAAGTCATAAAAATCGAAAGAGTAAAGGCCTCAACATACTAATACAATTTTGAAAGCATCAGGTGAGAAGTCTTCCCTTATCAGGCACATCAGCTCCATAAACTGAAACTTCCCTTTTTCTCTAATGCCTTCCATTAGAGAAGTCTTTTTCCCGTAAATGTACATGTCTATTTCTGTGATGTTTATTATTTTGTTTCATTGGTATCCCTTAATGTTTTGTTCTTGATATTCCTATAATAAGCCGTAATATTTGCTAAAATTTTTGCTTTAAGGGTAAACATATCCTCTATAAGAATGACTTGGCTATTATTGGCACTCTGTATTTCCTGGGAAATGTCAGTATCAGCTTGTCAACTTAAAAAAAAAATGATGAGATTCTGAGTGTGTTGCAATGCTTACATGTATGAATTTGAGAGAGCCGACATCTCTGAAATATTGAGTCTTCAAATCCATGAACATAGCATGTAACTCCATTTATTTAGGTCTTCTGAAATGTGAATAATGTTTTATAATTTTCTCAAGCTAGTCTTGCACTTCTTTTATTAGGTTTATGTCTATGTACTTGATATTCTTGATGGCATTATAAATGGCACTACTTTTGGTACATATTAAATATTTCTTGGTGAAATACACTTTTACGTTTAATTATTGAATGTTGACTCTGAATCCAGTAATTCTGCAAACTATTCTTATTAAATCTTAAGTTGATTTGTTGAACCGTTTGAATTTTCTCTATATACAATCACTTTGTCTATGAATAATCACAAATTTGGGTGTTTTCCCAAGTTTCTCTCTCTCTCTCTCTCCTCTCTCTCTCTGTTATTACCCAGGGAATCCTGTGGAATGATTAATAGAAGTGGGAATAGGAAGGGAAAGCTTTCTGTGTTTCATTCTTAAGTGTCGTATATTGCTGTAGAATTTTTGTGGTAATGTTTAATCACTTGAAGAATTTGTATTCAATTCTTAAGGTCATAAAGTTTTTAGTTATTTTTTAAAATGAATGGCTGGCGATTTTACCCAAAATTATTTTCTACAACTATCATTTTTCTCATTTAATCTTTGATGTGGTGAATTATACTGAGTACCTTTAATATTCCTAACCATGCATGTGTGGAATAAATTCAACTTGGTTGTGCTGTATTATTCTTTTTAAATGTTTTTGCATAAGCTTTGATCATACTCATTTTTCAAGGACTTTTTCTCTCTGTTTATAAGTAATACTGGACTATAATTTTTATTCATAAAAGATCCTATTTAGGTTTTGGTTAAGATCATGCTGGTCTCGTAAATTAATTTGAAGAAAGTGCCTCATGCTCTATTCTCTGGAAGCGTTTAATATTTTAATAATTTATTTCATGACTGATAGAATTTACTAGAGAAACTATTCATGAAGTTTTCTTTGCCATAAGATTTTTATTTACTGATTCAATTTCTATAATATTTGCTGAAATATTTATAATTTTTCTCTATTTCTATGTCTATTTTGGTAATTGACATTTTCTAGGAAAATTTTCTATTTCACCTAAATTCTCAAAGGCATCAACATAGAATGGATTATAATATTTTGTTCTTATCATTTATTGACTGCAGCATCTGTAATGATGCTTACTTTTTTTATTCCTGATGTTGTTTTAGTGTCCCTTCCTCTTGATAAATCTTGTCAAACTTTTAAATATATATGTTGATCATCTCCATTTGTTATTTGCTTTGTGATTCATTCATTTTTGTTATTATCTCTATTATTTTATACATCTTGTTTTCTTTAAGTTTATTTTGCTCTTTTTTGACTTTTGGAGAAAGATTCTCAGCTCATTAATTATAATTTAATTCTTTTTTTCTAATATTTCCAAGCATTTAAGATATAGAATTCTCTTTAACTACCTTCTACAAATATTGATAATTAGAATTTTTACCACCGTTTCATTCAAATATTAACTAATTTCCATTTTTATTTATTCTTTAAACCAAGGACTATATAAAGTGGTTTGCTAATGTTTAAATATATGGATTTTTTTTTCTGGTTAGCTTTAGTCCTATTGATTAACAGCAAAATTGTGTTATGGCCAGAGAGCAAGTCCAGAAAGCAGATTCTATGACTTTGTAATCTGAAATTTATTGATATGTTTCATGACCCAGTGTATGATCAGTTTTTGTGAATGTTCCAGGTGCACTTCAAAAGCTTGAATATCATTCTTTTTTTCAGTATAATGTTCGATTTAAATATCATTAAATTTGCTATGAACAGTGTTTTTACATTATTGTTAATAATTTTTACCCAATTTTTCAATCAGTTACTGAAAGAGGCATGTTAAAGTATTCCATTATCATTGTGGATTCGTCAATATTACCTTTTAGTTTATTATTAATATTTTTTTATAAATTTTATGTTTATATTTTTAGGTCATTGCAACTGGAAACTGTTAATATTCTTGTGATGTGTTCCTTTTATTATCTTTGGTAACGTTTTTTGCCTTCAAGTCTACTTTGTGTGTTATTAATGTACCCATCCCGGGTGTATTTGGGATAGCATTTTCAATTTGTATTTTTATTCTCAACTTGTGTCTCTTAAAAAAAAATCATAGAATCGAATTCTAGTTACTATTCAATCATTCAGTAGAATTGGTTGGCAAATTCTATCACTTTTACGGTTTGTAATTTTAACCACAATGGAATTATGACACCTGTCAAGCAATTCCTGAGTTATGGAAGTATGAGTTACATCAAAAAATGTTTAAATTGCTCTTTGTAACAAAATGCAATACATTGTTCACCAAAGCTATTTCTAAGGCCTATGTTCAGAATCTAATTCACCAGTTTTATAACTCTTGTTCTCTCTTGGCTGTGAAATTCCATAGCACTTTTATCTGCACTGTGTGAAATATTGATTTGCAAGAATAATAGACTTAATTTAGTTAACCTAAGAAAGAAAAATGTCAATCCAAAAATGATATGTGTAGAAGTGCTTTTGAAACCAAGTTTCATTTTTTCACTTTCCAACAAACCACATCTCTTTCAAAATGTATCTTGTTCTAGTTCTGTATTCTAAGGACTTACCCTTTTTACTGAATTCTAGAAATTGCTTTGTCTTTCTTCTCATATAGTTGGTTTGTAATTTGCAGGCAATTTTGATTTAGTTTCTAAACCCCATTCTGATCTATATTATTATAACATATGTACAAATAAATGTTTCTGAAATATAGTCACACATCTAATCATTCCAAGCAAAAGTGGATCATACTTTTTTTTCTATATCTACTAATAATATTGTTGAGAAATTGGAGGCCTGCATAGCACTCACATGATTAGGAAGTTGTTACACTTAGTGCCTTTTGAATTCAGATCCTCATAGCCTCAAACATTATTAACCAGTCTGGGGAATTTTGCTAAGAAAAGTTACCATTTAAATAATTACAATTATATCATTTTAAGCATTCATCTCTTAAACAATAAATATGAAATATTATTTTGGTAAACCTTAAAAATAGTGAACTAATTTAAAACTAAAATTATTTAAAAACCAAAATTACATATTCCTGTAAACATTAAGGCAAAATAAAAAGTCTTTATTTTAATTAATTTATAATTTAAAAATAATGTAAAGAAAATAATTATCTTTGGTATATAATCACATATTTTTTCAGGTTTTCTTTTTTTTTCTTTCAAAATATTAAGGGAGTACAGATTGTTTGATATATGGCTTGAGCCAGGGCTGTATATGTGCCCATCCCCTAAGTAGTGAGTGGATTAATCACATATTTTAATCAGTTTCTTAGTGATATCTGTCTCTAATACTATGTCATTGGTTTATCTTTTGAAATATTTTTAATTTGGCCTTATTATTTTTAATTTTTTAAAAATGTGCACTCATTCAAAGTTATGAAATAACTTTAATTTTTGATGCATTTTAATTGAGAAGATACTCTCTCCATAAGTCTGAGATAACTGAATATTGCTCACTGAAATTTGCTAAATGGAGTTATCTTCAATGCAATTTGTATTTGCATTACATCCAAGTTAAACATAACAGCTTTTTACTTTTATGATAACTATAAAGAACTCCAGATTCATAACAATATTGCTAATATGTTGAGAAAAAAGACTGAAGAAATCTCTTCAAGAACCAAATTAAGCCTAGTGAAATACCTAAAAATAATGTCCACGTGATTCAAATGTTATTCAATGCCAAGTAGTAAATATAAACACTTTTAAAGAGAATTAATGACAGAAGCAATCACATTTTCATATTTTCATCAGGGCTATGTCTGCATCTGTTGTGGACAATGTGATGTGTGCCCATCCAATCTCCCATCAGTGACAGACTTCTTGCCCTCACTGCTTGGGGTGCTGTGGGCAGACACTTTCACCCCCCTGCCTTTTCAAGGGTTGCCAGTTCCATAGTGTCTCAAGGTCATTTCCCTTTGCAGGGAATTGCATCCGGTGTTTGATCAGTGAAGGCACACACAGTCCTGGCATCTCGGGGACATTTGAATTCTGGAGCTCCCTGTATGGTCAGCAGAGCTGTCATGGGACGTGCATCACAGCTTGACTTCTTTTGCCCCATGCTACTTCCGCCCCCTCCCTTCGATAGACTTTGATGCCCAGGTCACTCCTTAATGGACATCTCACACTAAATGCTTCCCCAAGAATCCAGCCCGTGACACCATCTATGTTCAAGTAAGCCACAGGCAAAAACTGTAAGTGTGTTTTGTGCAAAATAGGGTAAGCTCAAATGGAAGTTCCACAGCAAAACTCTAAGAAAAACAGGAGGCTCTGTCATGTACACAATCAGACCTGTTTACACAGGAGGAGGTAAATATTGAGAGTTAAGAAAAGGACAACTTGGCAGAAAAATGGGTAAAGGTTATTTACCAAAATAAATGCAATATGAAAATGTGCCTAATCTCTCACATAAGGAAAGAAATGCAACCTAAAATTGCATATTATATTTCATCTGCAAGTTTCAAAAATGTAACATAAAATTGGTAACCAACCGTGTAAATGAAGGTGTGGGGCAATAGGCTGGTGAACATTGAAGGTGAGAATTCAAATGGGTGCCAACTCTAGGCAGAGCAATAGGCATTATCTACCAAAATTTTAAATTTATATACTTCTCTTGACCCAGCAATTCCACTGCCAGCTTTATATCTTAGAGATATATTTCAAGACTTACAAAGTGAATAAAAGAAAGGTTGGGACCACTGAATGTATGTTTGTAGTATGCTTCAATGTGTGGGAGGAAACAAATTTTAAAAACATAGCTCTCTATATATAGTTAGTTATACGAACTACGCAAACATAAGTATGTGTGTATAATTTTCTATGAATTCTATGTTTAGAGCTGCATAAAATGTCTCTGAAATATTCTTTAACTTATATATTTATACCTCCAGGGAACATTTCTGGATATATGCAAAAGGAGCAGTCAATAATCTTTGCCTCTAGGGATGGAAACAGAATGGCTCAGTGAGAAAAGCATAGAAGATTCATTTTTCACTAAGAAGACTATTGTATAGTCTGAATTTTATACTACGACCATGTATTAATTATTTGAAAAATAACATTAAGAGCTAAAAATATTAAAAACCTAAGTTTATGTACAACATGTCATAATAATTACATTTACTTGATCAGCCGGAGGTCAAATGCTTTCCCTAAATCCAATATGCAATATTAAAGTATTTAGATTTTTCTGGAATTTCTTTTAATAATTATAGGTATTTTTTAATAATTATAAATTAATAATAATAGTTTTTGCTAACAACTAAGAAATCCTTTTTAATTTTATTTATACTGCCCATTATGCTCTCTCCTAGCAGCTCAGATATTAAAATGGGCATTTATATTACTGAAAATAACATTATTCCTCTACTTTAGAACAAAATTTTAGTATTCATATCCTAAAATTTTTTCTCCAACCGTAGGTCTCCATCTATCTGTGGTTAACTAACAGTCCCCTTTCAAAGAGAACGTATGTTTATTGATGTTATTATCTGAGTTGGCCACCAGGGAGTCTCTATCTACTACTTATTCTCTTGTTTTTGATTAAACTCATTACCTGTAGATAACTGTGTTAATATTAACTACATATTAGAAAAACTAGTATTTCTGCTTCTTTTAATTATTAATATTTTTAAGAATGTCATGGGTATAACACCTTTTTTCTCTCATTGACTGTTGAAGAAAATTTGAAGACAAGAATATTATTCTCTTACCTAGGATCAGGCATAATGGAGTATATACTACTACCTTCAAAAACCTAGATTAAGAATACAGCATTTTGTGAAAATCGGAAAAAGGAGTTCTCTCTGGAAGAAAACATGAAAGAAAAATCCCCTCTCTGATTGAACGATAGGCAAAAAGGATGCCTGTCTGGTGAGCACCACAGTATACAGTTTGGTCAGCGTACAGACGGATACCAGCCCTTCAGCCAAAGCACAAACCACCCAACAACGTGCAGCAGGGCGACCTTGGCCAGCCTAAGGAGGGGACAAACTACAGGCAGGTATAGCTAGGACTTAATAGCAGCAGTCAGTGCTATGGAAGGGAGCTAACACTTTGCCCTGCCTACGCTAAGAGTGAGCAGTGTATCAGAAACCATGTCAGAGAAAAGGAAAATCACGAAAACTTTGTTCTTTCTGATAAGACAAGATGAATAAAAATTACCTTCCCCCTCAAACACAGTCACCCCCTCTCCATCTAGTTTCTATCCTACCAATATATGAAATCTTGAGCTTTTTGTAACCCTCCCCCAAGAAAACTATTTTCCCCCCTGATTTTGTAGTACCGATTTCTGAAAATCTATGAGCAGCCTGGCAAATATGAAAATCATGGGAGGAAATTGCAGTTTTCCATCAACAGATTTCCATCAGCAACCTTGCTATTTTTGTGTTTAATTTTGTTTTGTTTTTCATTTTGTTTTGTTTTTCCTTGAAGTACCTGCAATATTCTTATTTGGTGAGCCAGTACCCCCAGTCTCTCTCAAAAGACTTTTTGGAAGTGAACATTATTTTCCTTTCTAAATTCTTTGATGTCTGAATATTATTTGGTAGTTATTATTTACAAGGAGTTTTGATGGGTGTGCTAGGTTTACAAAATACCTGGAAAGTTTGATTTGTCATGTGTTGTGTTAAAACGTAAGGGCAATCCCATTTTATTTTGCCAGCAAATCCCACCAGCTATCTTCAAAAATATCCAGAATACAACAACTTCTTACTAGAATGCATAGCTATCTCCCTGGTTCTTTTGTCAGCATCTCTTGTGTGGATTATTGCAAAAGCCTCCTAAATAATCTCCCTGAGTTGTTCATGCCACTTATCAATCTATTTGAATCAAATTATTCCACATATCTTTACATATCTTCTATTTATCACCACCTGCTACCACTTCACTTACTTAATCTGGCCCTTCTCAATAATTCCTAGCTAGATTGTTCTTGCTGTTTCTTGACATCGAATTACTAAATAGACTCCTGCCTTGAATATTCCCACTTTCTGGAATTTTCTCTTCCCACAGAGCTTCTGGGATCTCCTTTCGGTCTTTATTCAGATGTTGCTATCTCGTCAAAGCCTTCCTGTGTCCCTACTCTAGAACTTTTTTGTCAACCTTCCTACATTTCTCTGCATAGTGTTTGTCACTGTCTACCAATTATATATTTTACCTATTTGTTTTGTTTATTGCTTACACTTACAATAGTGCAATATAAGCCCCATGAGAAACTGTTTTTGTTTGTTTTGTCTTCTTTTGTAATATATGTTTGTTTATGAAGTACATGCATTCCAGTCATTGAGTGTGCACTTCCCTGCCTTAGAAAAGCATTGGTCAAGCTACTTAACATGGCTGTGTGTCAATATCTTCATTTTTAACATGAGGGTAATAATTGAATTTATCCCACTGAATGCCAGTGAAGTTTTAAAAAAGAACAAAGTGCACATAAAGAGTTGGCACTATGCCGGGCACATAGTTAGGGCTCCATAAACAATCATTATGATAATGATGATTAATAATAATGATTTGCTTCATGGTTCAGGAAATACTTGGTAAGATTTAGTTCCTTAGAAACACAAAAAATAGAGCAAAAACTCTGCCCCTTATTCCTTAAAAAGCACACAAAACTAAAAGCTCATATTCATATTCTCAGATTATTTGCATTTGCCTGCCATCCTACACCAACCATATAAGTCACTGCATTTCCATTCTATAATTTCATCTTCTCCATCTTGCTACTTCACTTTAACATAAATCTCCTTCCTATACATATTGTCAAATCAAAACATATTTTGAAACAAAGGATTCTCCTTTCACCTGTTTATTACTCAAGCTGTGCAGTTTAAAACATACAAGCAAACATTTGATCTTCCCAAGGCTTTAATTCTCAGAGACAATTGCAGCTTCTGGCCCCTGTTACCAAATCAGTTCATTTATTAATATGAGTTCTATTTACATGGCTTCCATTTCAGCTGCATAACAAACCACTTTCCCTTCCACTTATTGGGGCATTACTTATATCTCTCCGTTCATTCTTGTTGTCATCTTCAATTTTATGCTTTTGCTCATTTTGCTGCATTGCCTAAAACATCATTCCCTGGAGAACTAGATACAGTCATACCAGCAAATGAGTTATACTATCATTGCTTCATCCAAAAGCTTTAAGAATGCAAATGACAAAATGATTAAGTACTTTAGTATTTTGTAATCAGCTCTAAAAATCATGCTGTTTTTAAGATATAATATAAAAGACATTGTCTTAAATACATCCTATAAGAATTTTTGTATTGAATATTGCAAATTAAAATTTCAATATCAGATTTGAGAACTGACCTCAGAAGTTGAAATATTTAAAAAAATTACTGTATGCCCAACACATTTTACATATATACACACACAAAAACTCACCTTTTTTGTTTTTTACCCAGAAAACTGAAGAGTTTTAAGGCCACTATCAAAGATTACTCTGCTTATATTTTTTAAAATCTAGTGAAATAAACATTGCTCTTATTTGTACTTTTATAATGTAATTGTACTTTGACCTCACCACAAGGAGATGTATTTGTAGGTAGTTCAGTTTTAAAAGTGCTTACTGGTTGAAAATAATTGTTGAATCCAATGATCGAGTGGACTTGTATGCAAAAACATGTATTCATATTGCAGTTACTTCTGTAAGGAAAGATTTTAAGGGGAAATGAAAAGCCTAAATTAGCAAAGAAATAATTGGTCAACAAATTATTCACCTTTAAAAATACACTAATGTAATCTAGATATTAATACATAGAGAATACCAAAAAAATTTAAGACTTAGGAGATAAATGACTTTATGCTTTTGGAAACAGGATAATATTTAGTCTATGAACATGTTTAGAAACTGTTGTCTTATTGACCATGTTCATGGAAAACATACTATCACATTTCTTGCTGAGATTTTATAAATTGTTATCCAAATAAGTGTGTTGAAAGTTTCAAATTACAGCTTGCAGAGTTTTCTTGTGGTGGTGGGGGGAGATTGTTATGCTTTATTACTCAACAGAGGAACACTACAGAATAAAACTATACCAGCCTGGTTATTTCAGTAACCAGGTCCTCATAGAATTTGATTGATAATGTCATCTATGGTATCTATCAAGGTGTCCTTTGTGAAAATGCACATGAAAAGTTAATTTTTAAAAATTTTCTCTTTTATACAATATTATGCTTGCAAAATTAATCCACATTATTATCTGTAGTCTAGTTTCTTTATTTTCATTGCTTTATAACATTTAATCAAATGGACTTGTCACAATTTGTTTTTCCTTTCTACTGTAGAATGACATTTTGGATCTTTTTGTTTTTCAATATTATGGACAAGGCTATTGTGAATACTCTTTTACATGTACCCTGGGGAAAATGTGCCTGAGTTTCTTTAGCATACAGTTGTTCCTCTGTATCTTCAGGGAATATAGTTCCAGGTTCCTCACTCATACCAAAATATCTGCAGATGCTCAAGTCCCTTACCTGAAACGTAGTATTTACATATGATCTATGCACATCCTCCCATACACTTTAAATCATCTCCGGATTAATTATAATGCTATTTAAATAGTTACTATACTGTATTTTTTTGAATTTGCATTTTTATTGTAGTATTGCTATTTTTTTATTATTTTCCTGTGAGTTTTTCCATATAAAAAAATAAATGTTCTTCATTTCATTTTGGTAGCAAATTCCATCCAAATTTTCAACCCAATTAAAACAAAATGTAAGACCTTATAAATCACATATTTCTGTTTAATTTGGATTTGGGAAGGCTCTTATGTTCAAATTTTAAAAATAATTTTGTTTAAATTTTTCAATTTTATTGTAATTTAAAATCTACCTTAGATCCTTCATGGATAAGGATCTAAAAAGCAGAAAAAAGAGTAAAATAAATAATGAATAAATACACAAGTAAATAGAGTAGGTATATATTTATAATTAGTATCGATTAAGAAAAATATGAATTTAAGGATAAATAATAAATTATCTTTCCTAATTATGGCTACACAATTTTTTTCCCTATAAAAATCTCACTTCACATCTGACTATAGGTATGTATCTTTTCTTCAAGTACTTTTAAGAAATCTTGAAACTTATGTAGGACTAAATAATTGGTGAGCTAATGAAGGTTTGTATGGAATACTACATATTTGATAATTTTTAAAGATGGGGAGAGTAGCAGAGGACATATTCTGGCAATTACCTATTGACCTAGAATCTTGGGAATTTATCTATACCAAATATTCTGATTGTTAAACTCTATTTAAAATTATCAGAGTCTCCAGGGCACATGGAAAAAATTCCTCATATGATTCCCATCCCCTGAAATTCATACTTTTATGTAATACCCTCCCCTTGAGTGTGGGCAGGACCTGTGGATTGCTAAAATGAAATGAATGTGGCAATGGTTGTGGGATCTAGATGACTTCATATATGTGATATATAAAAATATAGCAACAGCCTTACCCTAGGACAGGTCTCTTTCTCTGTCTCCCTTGCTTGCTTTGAAGAAGCATGCTGCCAGGAATCCTATAGCCATAAGGAAAGGAATTTTCCTTACTTATCCCGACCATATTGCTTCTGAGTAGTAGGGTTAATAGAGCACTTCACTTAATTATTACTCAGAGATAAGCAGGCCCATATATTTCTCACCCCATGGTGGGAGATCAAAAGAGTCATTTTAATTAGACTTTATCAGGAAAATAGCACTCAGAAACTATATTGGATATTTTATGTTAGAAGCTACCATTGTGTTGGATGTGAAAAGAATGCAGATTAAGTAAGAGTTCAATAGACTTGTATCTAAAACTTTCTGGGAGGATAGTTGTAATGGTAATTGTACACCCATTATTAGCTGAGGAATATGTTCCCTTGTGCTATAGCTATAGAAGAGAACCTGATGTAACTCAATACCAATCTCACTGGCATGAGACCACTATTAATATTTGGAAGATGCCTATGAAAAGTAAAAAGTTTCTGCAGTTTGGCAAAAAAGGTGTCATCAGTTTACTGAAAATAATTACTGACACACAGTCAAGCCACAGCATGAAGCAAACTGTTGAACCATCCAGATTGTTTATATGAAGGCCTGGTGCTGGTTAGAGGCACCAAATTTTCTCCATTTTTGGTTAGTTCCCACCTCAAGACCCAAATGAAATATTTTATGACCTGAGTGGCTCATTTATAGTTAAAAGCAAACATAGTCCTCCTGATGTGCTAAATAGTTGTCTGAGTATTTTAGGTATTTTCCATATTCTTTTGCCACTTGTGTATTTATTTTGAAATAATTTGTATATGTGAGTGCAAGCATCTAAAATAAATGTAGCCTCTTTCTTCCCTAATAAAGATAGCACGATTTTCACATTTCAAACTTTCTAAGAATGTGATGTGTATAAATATATCTATACCAAAATATATGAGGTCACTTATTGTTGTAAAACTATAATCTAGTTATTTTTATGCATTAAACAGGCATGAATTCTAACACTAATTAAAGCAAGTACTTGGCTTAGTGGTCTGGCAATTTAGATTTTTTTTTTCAAAACTGGTTTGAGATGGAATTTGGTTGACTTGTTTCTTCTTCTTGTCAGATGTCTCGGTATTGTTTCCCTTTTGATTTTTGCCAAGTCAGCTGCCAGTCATCATTTTGGGTACTCAGGTAAGTCCAGGAATGAATTTCTTCCAAGAGAACACTCTCTTAATTGAAAATAAACCTGTATTTAGTAAGGCCAAAAATATCTGCCATATTTGTGTAATAGTTTTTCATTAGATGAGTTATATTGTGTTAATAACACTGAATGGAGACTGGCATATCCCTAATTCCACCAAACTCTTCAGAAAATATACTGCATTCACGTCCACCATACCAAATATTGATTAAGGTGGTCACATCAATTCAATATTTATTGACATTCTAAAATGGTCTATGATTTTTGGAGACACCAAGATAATACCGATAGGCTGTGTTTTCGTTTCTCTTTTCTTAGATTTGGTCATTGTCTGTAAATTAAAATTTTAAAGCAGCAACTCTAATTTTTATTTTATCAAAGCTTATGCAAGTTTCACTACATAAATGTACATGATTTATGAATATCAGTCCACATGTGGACTACATTGATCAGTCACTATTCTGAACTCTTATATTTTAAGAGAGATTCGATGTATAAACATTTAATGCCTAGGAGAATGTCTTCTAACAATTATTCATTTTTATGAAAATAATTATGGAAAAAACCTTCCTTGCATATATTAAATTGTGGTGATTTAACCAGTGAAACTTTAATTATTAAATTTCAAATAATGGAATATCTATAATATTATTTCAGATGCCTCTAGATTATATGCCTTATGTACCAACACTGGGCATTTCCTTTCTTTTTTAAAATTTTATCTTGGGTTAGAGATCAATAGGAGTTATTGATCTGGAACATACCTGATACAAAATAACCTCTTGATTAGCAATCACCCAACATTTTTAAATCTTTGCTTCTTTACAGTCTGCATTTTATTGCCTTTCTTTATACCAAATTCATGTTCTTAAATGTAGTAAGAGAAAAAAAGGGAAGAATAAAACTTTCAAATAACATTTTCCTTTTGGGCACGGTTCAGGTGTAGTGCTTAATTACAATGGTTGAGGAAAGAGACATTGTTGTGGAAGTCTAATGAGACTAAAAATGTCTAAAATTATTAATTGGTCTTTGGGAAATTGTTGGCATCCCCCCTTTTACATAAGAAACACCAACTAAAATGAACACTTCTCCTTTTTTTCCCTTACATGACAGGAATAAAATATTGTATTCAGTAATAGCATCTATATTAACTTTTCCAGTTAGAATATAGTTTTGCTCTTTTTCCTCATTTTTATTTCATTAATCTTCTCATATGACGTTTTTTAGGCCTCACACATTCTTTTTATGAAGGATGTTTACTATAAATAAAGTTTAATGAAAAATATATTGGTTCCAGTGAAATTACAATTGTGGAATTTATTTATCCTTGGTGTATATTGGTAAAGTACATTTCCTAAAATACATTATCTGATCCTACCATCCCTTTAAAATCTTTAAAAGCTGTCTTCAACATAAAACCCTCCTATTTTCTTTGAGTTATAACCCATTGTGAATAGGCCTCTACTTACCTCTCTGTTTATGTCCCATATCAATGCACTTCTCACCCCCAAGTTCTAGTCTTCCTGAGCTACTTGTATTTGCAAAACATAATCCGGTTTCCAAATTCTATGAATCTGTACAGGCTACCTCCTTTACTTTTCCTCCTTTTCATTATCTATATAATTTCTTCAAATCTCTTAAAACAAAATTGCAGTATTCTTTACTATAAAATACTTTACACGATCTTCCCACCTCCTTTAATCTCATCCCAATCCCATATCATATATAAGTTGGATAACCTTTTTCTTTCAATTTTCCCAAATATCCTGTGCAGTTATGTTTTAAAACATTTGGAACACTGAATTTTAGTTAGCAGTCACTTCTAGTAAGTTTGGAACTTCTTTCCCTTTATTATTTTCTATAACCCCAGTGTATATCACAACACCTACTATATGGTAAGTACACAAAATTGACCAAACAAGTGATTATTGATTTAAAGCTTTTAATTTGATGGGTCTCTGTGGAGATCTGAATCCTGTACTTACTTTCAAGCTGTACATGAATACCCAGAAAGCTCATGTTAATGGGCAAGAGGTGATGCAGATTCTATACATGCTAAAAATTGATTCTGTAATTCTCAAGTAAGAGCTTCCCCTATAGAAAAGGCATATTTAACAATTTTGAAAGTAATAGGAGAATTTTTGGAAAATAAACCAAATAAATACATAACAAGTGACTACATAGTAACTTACTGATTCAGAATGATAGAATATTGGTTTGAATAGTGGTCACTCACAGTTTTTGCTCCATTCCAACACTTTGGTTGTCATCTGGGACTCTCTTCAAGGTAGACTACTACCTTCTTCAAGACTAAGTATAATGCACACTTTCCAAAGCAAATTTTCTCCCCCAACTTAGTCATCAATAATTATTTTATTATTTAACAAACCAAAAGTATGTGATTAATCTTTTTTTCCTTAAAATACTGTATGTCTTTACAATAGTGTATAACTCAATTTATCAAATATCTTCCTCTTACTGTCTTTTTTACAGTTGAATATCAACTCTGTAAGTCAGCCAAAATGGCAAGTGACTGGTATAATATGCATGATTCATATATTTAATCAAAAAGCAATGGTTAGATGAGATAGTTCATTCACATGTCCAAATCTAGATACTTTAAGGAAGTTGTGAATGTGAAATATGAATCTCAGAATGAACAGGAAAGGAATATAATTTTATCTATAAATGTTATGTATAGGGAAAGAGAGAGCCAGTGAAGTGAAACCTATACAGGATTACAAAAATATGAGACCATAATATAATTCATTACCTTATTGTTTGCCCATTTTCCCCTTTAATATTTCCTGATTTATGAAACTATAACTCACTTTAGCAGTGAGGAGGAGGAGGTGATCAAAGTTGGTAACAAAAAATAATCATTAACTTAGGAATTTTTACTAAGAAAGGAAGTTGTAAATCTCATCAGACTTCACAAGTCTTCTTTATAACAACGGACAACTGGTAGAGGACATGCTAGCAGCTTTCATGTGTGAAACTAAACTTGCATCTAAATGATATTTTCTGATTTACTCTTCTCATTGAATCACTGAAACTTAAACCTTGAAAACAGCACCAACTTCCACATACCTCTACAGAGTCTCTGCATTCAGTTCATTGATCATCCAGTGAAAATACATTGACATTTATATATTTATTTATTCCTTATTTATTTAATTTCAGAATATTACAGGGGTGCAAACACTTTGATTACATACATTGCCTTTGCAACACCTGAGTCAGAGCTACAAGCATGCCCATCTTCCAGACAGTGTGCATTGCATCCATTAGGTGTGAATTTACCCATTCCCTCCTCCCCCTTCCCACCTGCCCAACATCCAATGAATGTTACTTTCATATGTGCACATAAGTGTTGATCGATTAGTACCAATTTAATGGTGAGTACATGTGGTGCTTCTTTTTCTATTCTTGTGATACTTCCCTTTGAAGAATGGGCTCCAGCTCCATCCAGGGTAATACAAGAGGTATTAGTTCACCATCGTTTTTTATGGCTGAGTAGTACTCCATGGTATACATATACCACATTTTATTAATCCACTCATGTATTGAGGAGAACTTGGGTTGTTTCCACATCTTTGCAATTGTGAATTGTGCTGCTATAAACATGCAAATGCAGATGTCTTTATTATAGAACATCTTTTTTTCCTTTGGATAAATACCCAGTAGTAGGAATGCTGGATCAAATGGTAGTTCTAATTTTAGTTCTTGAGGTATCTCCATATTACTTTATGTAGAGGCTGTACTAATTTGCAGTGTATGAATGTTCCTATCTCTCTGCATCCACATCAACATTTATTGTTTTGGGAATTTTTGATAAAAACCAATCTCATTGAAGTTAAGTGATATCTCATTGTGGTTTTGATTTGCATTTCCCTGATAATTGGAGATGTTGAACAATTTTTCATATGTCTGTTGGCCATTAGTCTGTCTTCTTTTGAAAAGTTCCTGTTCATATTCATTGCCCATTTTTTAATGGGATTGATTTTTTCTTGCTGATTTTCCTGAGTTCTATATAGATTCTAGTTATTGGCCCTTTATCAGATGTGTAGCATGCAAATATTTTCTACCATTCTGTAGGTTGTCTGTTTGCTCTTGTGATAGTTTCCTTGGCTGTGCAGAAGCTTTTAAATTTGATTAGATCTCATTTACTTATTTTTGTTGTTGCTGTGATTGCCTTTGGGATCTTCTTCATAAATTCTTTGCCTAGGCCAATGTCTATGAGAGTTTTTACAACATTTTCTTCTAGAATTCTTATGGTTTCATGCCTTAGGTTTGAGTCTATTATCCGTCATGAGTTGATTTTTGTGATAGGTAAGAGTTTTGTGATAGTTTTCTACATGTGGCTATCCAATTTTCCCAGCACCATTTGTTGAATAGATGTTCTTTTCCCAAGTGTATGTTTTTGTCTGCTTTGTCAAAGATGAGATGACAATACGAGGATGGTTTTATACCTGGGTTCTCAGTCCTGTTCCATTGGTCTATGTCTCTGTTCTTTTGCTAGTATCATGCTGTTTTGGCTATTATTATAACCTTGTAGCATAGCTTGAAGTCTGGTAGATTGATGCCTCCCAATTTGTTCTTTTTGATTAAGATTACTTTGGCTATATGAGGTCTTCTCTGGTTTCATACAAAATGTACAATTATTTTTTCTAGATTTGTGAAAAATGATGTTGGTATTTTAACAGGGATTACCATGAATCTGTAGATCACTTTCAGTAATATAGACATGCTAAGGATACTGATCCATGAGCATGGTATGGATTTCCATCTGTTTATATCCTCTACAATTTCTTTTGTCAGTATTTCATAGTTCTCCCTATATAGGTCTCTCACCTCCTAGTAAAATATATTCCTAAATATTTTATTTTATTTGGTGCTATTGTGAAAGGTATGGCATCTCCAATTTGATTCTCAGCTTGACTGTTATTGGCATTTATGTAAGCTACTGATTTGTGTACAAAATCTGTGGGATGAAACAAAAGCAGTCCTGAAAGAAAAACTCATGACCTTAAATGTCCACATCCAGAAGACAGAAAGACCACACACACACACACAAAAAAAAAAAAATCTGATGAAACATCTCAAGGAACTGGAAAAGAAAGAGCAAACCAATCTTAAACACAGCAGAAGAAAAGAAATAACCAAGATCCAAAAAGAACTAAATAAAATCAAGAAGAAAGAACTATACAGAAGATTAATGAAACAAAAACCGTGTTCTTGGAAAAGGTAAACAAAATTGATAGGCCTCTTGCTAGATTGACCAGATGCAGAAAGAGAAGGACTTTAATAAGCTCAATTAGAAATGAAAAAGAAGTCACAAATGATATCACAGAAACACAAAACACCATCTTTGAATACTATAAAAGGCTCTATGCCAATAAACGTCAAAACATGGAGGAAATGGACAAATTCTTTGAAACACACAGGCTTAATTGGGAAGAAATAGAATTCCTGAACAGACCAATATCAAGCAACAAAATTGAAGCAGCAATCAAAAATCTTCCTAAAAAAAAAAAAATATCCCGGATCAGACAGGTTCACACCTTAATTTAACCAAACCTACAAATAAGAGCTAGTATCTATACTGCAGAAATAATTCCACAACATTAGGAAGGATGGAGTCCTCCCCAACTCATTCTATGAAGCCAATGTTACCTTGATACCAAACCCAGGAAAGGACACAACAAAAAGAAAATTACAGACCAATATCCCTTATGAATATAGATGCAAAAATTCTCAATAAAATCCTAGCAAGCCAAATTCAACTGCACCTCAAAAAAATAATTCATCATGAACAGGTGGGCTTCATCCCAGAGATGCAACGATAGTTCAACATACACAAATTTATAAACTTGATTCACCATATAAATAAAAGCAAAAACAAAGATCACATGATCCTCTCAATAGATTCAGAAAAAACATTTGACAAAATTCATCACCCTTTTATGATAAGAACTCTTAACAAAATAAGCATAGATGGGACATACTTCTAAATTATTAAAGCCATAGATGACAAACCCACAGCCAACATCATACTAAACACGGAAAAATTAAAAGTGTTCCTGCTTAGAACTGGAACCAGATAAGGTTGCCCACTATTGCCACTTCTATTCAACATAGTGCTGGAAGTCCTTGCCAGAGCAATCAGGAAAGAGAAGGAAATGAAGGGTATATTGAAATTTATTTCTAAAATTAATATCTAGGTCACAAGCTTTTATACATTTTACGTGTCTGTGTGGCACAGTAATATTTTTCTGCCAACAAATACTGTCTCCAGCTCTCAGGTTGATTTGCTAAAATATGAATTTACTCTTTATACTGTTTTAAGACCATAGGGTGAGGTAAGAAAAAGTGAACTTGATATATAAGCTTAGATTCAGAACATTGAAGTTATGGATGTTATTTCCAATCTATTTTAATATACTTTGTTTTGTTTTCTCTTCTAGGAAGAAGTGTAAAATAAAACCTAGTTAGACATTTATTTGCTCACAGACTATGACAAAAATAGATTTTTAAGAGAATAATTAAATAATGTACTGTTAAATATGTTTCTTCACAAGGAAGGATGCCATTAATGAAAATGAGTGACTGCTTTTATTTTTTAATTTACAAAAAGATGTACATAGATTTGGGGAAGAAACATTTTTTAAATAATTCTCTTTTCATAAAAGGAAGAAAAAAGAGAGTTTAGTGAGATAGGCAGAATAATGGCCCATAAAGAGGTCTGTATCCTTATCTCTGGCACCTGTGAATATATTACCTTACTTTGCAAAAGGGACTGGCAGGTGTGATTAGGTTTAGGATCTTGAAATGGGGATATTATCTTGGATTTCTTCCCCAATGTAATCACAGTGTTTCCCAGAATTGTAAGAGAAAGACAGTCTTCTATCCGAGCAATATGTGACTATGGAAAAAGGCACAAAGAGATGCCACTTCTCTAGCTCTGATGATGGAGGGAAGGTGCAACAAGTTACAGTTGAACCTAATCAGTTCAATTTGTTGATTGCTGCTCTCACATCCTGGTAGAAAACTGAAGGTTTATTTTTGGATGAAGGTAAAATAGAATATAAGCACACATGAGGAGGAAGTACTGTTCCGAAAACTGGGGGTAGATAAAGACTTTTCCTGAGCCCACTCTGAACTCAGAACATTGGCGGCCAGGTGCCTATCCTGCATAGCCTGCAAGAGGAGATTCTTATCTGGGCACTGTTACTGACCTTAAAGAGGAAGCCTAAAGGTACTAAATTCAGGTAAAGAGTTTAACAATGTCAATCAACAGTGAAATCCATGTTTTACTTACATTTGCACAGAACTTCATTCATATTTGTAATTGCCCTGCTATTAAATATGAGCAAAGACCTAACAATCACCGGATATATGAGAAAATCATTTTGTATGAAATATAGACTCAAAATCATACATATAAAAAGAAATTAAAAACAAGTATAATGAATAGAGAAGAAGCACTTAAAACATACTATCATTAATAATTTGAGAGAGCTAAAATCATGCATTCATGAAACAATAAATCTTTAAAAATTTAGAGAAAAAATAGTCTTGAAAATTAAAAATAGTATAGCAGTAATGAAAATCTTGGAAGATAAATGACATAAAATGAAATAAATGGATATAAATGAAAGTCAATAGAGGATAAAATCAAGAAGATCCCCAAGAAAGAGAAAAATACACAGATAGCAAGTAAAAGAGGAAATGTGAGAATATTAGAGAATCAGTCTAAGAAGCCCGACATCCAAATAATAAACATGAGACCTCCAGAAATAAAATTCTACTATTCTATTCCAACATCCAGAATAATGAAATGAAAATAGAAGAAAGTGGAGTGGAGTAAATGAAATAACAAGAAAATTTTCCTGAAGAACATGAGAGTCCAAATTGAAAAGGCCCAGCAAAAGAGATTAAAACAAACCCATACTTAGGCAGATTATTTTGAAATTTTTAGAACACTGGGGAAGAACAGAATATTTTAAGGGTTTTAAGGACATATTTCATACAAGGGATTAAAATTCATAATGCCATCAGACATCTCAATAGCAACACTGGAAATTATTTAATAGAAAAACAAAACAATGCCACTGAAATTCAGAAGGAAAATAATTTCTGCAAGAAACCAATTAATTAATTATGGGAGAAAGATTTATTTAAAGATATGCAAGGTCTCAAAGAGATTGTCACCCATTGTCCTTCTCAGACACTCCTACAAAATGTGCTTTATCAAAACAAAGGGAAAATACAGAAAGAAGAAAACATGTTCCATGAAACAAGGTTTCTACATCAAGAACAAGGTGAACAGAATCCCTAAAATGTTAAGGGAGCTCCCAGGACAACAGCTCTACAGCAGACTTAAAGAACTTTACATAGTAGAGAAGGTCAGAATGCCTTGGTAGAGATTTCTTCAAGAAGATAAAATTGATAGCATATCTAATCAGTTTGACAAATTAACAGGAAAGCATTTACATAATTGGCAAATTCTCTATGGCTAAATTTGCAATAAGTACATACATAAATGAGCAAGGCAAAAACAAGACAATTATCAACTCTAGAAAGAAGAAGCTTTGAAGGGTGAGAAAATAGATCAAAATGCATGGAGTCCAAATGTGATAGAACTTAATGAAAACATTGATAATTAATCTATTAAACTATGATATATATTGGAAATTTAACTATATGATAAAGTGAATGTTATAGATACATAGTGGGTAGCAAAGGTTGAAATAAAACTAAATTTTCTTCTACCACAGTGGAAAGCAAACAGATAATGCCACAAAATTGAAAATCAAGAAGCAGTAAAAGAATGGTTAGGAATTTGCATGTAAATAACAACAGAATTATTCAGAAGTGTTGAAAGTCTGTCTCTGGGGAGAGAGTGAGGAGAGAGTAGGTAGTAGGGACTGTTGTTTATTGTAACAAGCCTTATAGAAACTTCATGACTTTAATCTATATGTATGTACGGTTTTCTACTATATATATATACACCCACATATATTTGTGTGTGTATATATGTATATACATATATGTGCACATATATACACATACAGGAAACAATGTCTTTGAAATTCAGAAGGAATTTCTCCCATATATGAGAGTGTGTGTGTACATGTGTGTGTGTATCTTCAGGAGAATTAAACTTAGGTGAAGGTCTTAATTTGGGTGACTGAGAGTTTAACATTCATGACGGAAATATGCTTGTTAAGACACTTGTAAAGCAGATAACAAGAAGTGAAGATCCTACATAACTCTAGGGCCCTGTAAAGTCTTATCGGGGCCAAAATTTTACACCTATGCCCCAGTGATGATGAAGCTTGGCTGTGCCTGGGGCTATGGACAGAGAAAAAGATATCCTGGGAGAAGTTGAAACTCCAAACCTAACATCATGCAGGTATGGATATCTTCTCCAAGATATCCTACAGGAAGAAATTCGTTTTAACCTGGTTTCTGATTAATGAAATCATGGTGAAACTGAAGAATGTTTAAATCAAAGAGAAAATGCAAATACTCTTCTCCCTGAAACACAGCAATTAGATACATAATAGACTTTTAATCAATATGAAAGTCCAGAATACAATTATAAAAGAAAGAAAAAATATTTCAGATGATCAAGAACCGAGATTTTTCTACCACAGATGTTTGCCTAAAAACCTATTGGGATATAGACCTAATAAAAAAAGAGAAAGAAGAATGAAGGAGTTAAATGCAAGAAGCTATGGTGAACAAAGAAATCAGTAAATTTATAGGTAAATATAAAAATGCATTGACTTAATAACAATTATTTGTTAGAACGTTAAAAACACATATAATACTGTGCTATAAAAATAGCACAGACAACAGAAGATGTGGTGACTTTAACAAACTCTAGGACATTTATGTTGTTTGAAAGGAGAGTAGAAATGTTAATTAACTAGATTTCATTAGGTCATGTATGCAAACTGAAATATTAAGGATTACTAAAATAATAGACATGAAATATTTTTAAAAAGGCAAAGAAAATACAAAATCCAAGAGAAGGCAGAAAAAAAACTTATCATTAAGGGTGTGTGTATGTACATATGGTTTGTTATATCTACATATGAAATATTTATATATAAATATTTAAATATGCTTATAGTATATGTACATATATATACACATACTCATTTTTATACACACACACATGCTCATGAGAAGCATTTGCACAAATTTCCAGATAGTGATGGCTGGGAATAGTGTAGGGTTTAGAAGACAAGAGGTGGCTGTTTTAGCTATTTCTATCACACTTTATTTCTTTAGCAATTCATGAGGCATATGCAGCAAAATGTTACTATATCATTTGTTTTAACCTCTAGGTCTGTGGTACCTCTGTATGAGGACATTTCCTATTTATTTGAAATATTTTATATTAATAATTATTTTTTCAATTGTCCAGTGGACTTCTTTTAGTTTGGCTTTCATTTTACCATTTTGCCATTCATGTATTTCTCTGTGGGCCACTTCAAGTTTCCACCTTCCTCCATTACTTCCTTCATTTTAATTTGTCCTTGTCTTCACAATGCTGACCACAGCTATTCCTCAAGCACCTACCGCCTTCCACCCACCACTTCTCCAAATCACAGCAAGGATGCCCCCTGCACAAGGCATCCTGCAGGTTTGAAACTATTGCACACAGTCGTTGAATATTTATGTTTATGCATCCAAATTGCCTGGGATACACAGTTGTCGTAAAAGACAAAGATTCTCCATAGATTTTAGACTCCCGGGGGGCAGAGACTACATCTCATGTTTGTGGATTTAATTAAAAAACCCACTAAACAGCCTCTTTGAGAATCAGTTTCTTCAAGTGTAAAATGGGGATGAATCTCTACTATGCATAGTTGTTCTGAGGATTCAAATAACGTGTGAAAGTTCTGAGGAATCCAATAGTGGGGGCATATTCTCTTTGCCTTAAACATTCTTCGGTTTCACCATGATTTCATTAGTCAGAAGCCAGGTAAAAAAAAAAAATTCTCCCTGTAGGATATCTTGGAGAAGGTACCCACAATTGCATGATGTTAGGTTTGGAGTTTCAGCTTCTTCTAGGATATCTTTTTCTCTGTCCATAGCCCCATGCACATGTGATTGATATGCAAGTGACGGACACATCCAGAACCAGGAAAGGATAAATAGGAATACATATGTGATATTTAATAAGCAAGGAAGATATAGTGGGACCTACCATATTTCTTCACTATAGAACCCATTGGTCATACACAGCCCAGGTATTCTGAAACAGCCATGATTTCAAGAAAACCTTACAAGGAAAGAAAAACTCCCAACTTGGAAAAAAACCAAAATGAACAATTCTACTAAATGATGAGGACCATTCTCTCTGAACTGCACCAGAGCAGAAGCTGCAGCACCTTAAATTTTTAAATTAATTCTGTGAGGTGCCTGGGAGTTTGGTGCATTACATATCATGGAACTCATCTGATCCAAGATTAGAAACACATTTTTCTATGAGACACTTTCAGGTGAAGCAACTGAACACTTTATTAAAAGATGATTTGATATTTAAACAAAATTAAGAAAACTACGCACTTGTCTGCTTTACTTACTGTGGCTTCTAAAACAGTTCAGCAAAGAATACGATGGTCATGTAGCTTCCTCCAAGAAACGCAGGTCTCAATTATCTGCATTATCAAGTTCAGGTTCCATGCTGTTCAAGCGTCTCACCAACAAGGAGCCAAAATAATAGGAATTCTCAAGGAATGACTGGTGATGGATTGAATCAGGGTCTATCAGGAATTGAGTCTTATGATAAACGAACTGAATCAAGGAATGTGAATAATTAACTGTTGAAAAGTAGAAAAATGATGAGCACACTGTAAAAATTAAACCCAATCATGTTTCAAAAGTTTAATATAGTTTTTATAAAACTGAACTTGCAGTGTTGAATACATGATTTTATATTTTTGTAACCTAAAGGACCTTGTACATTTAAATAATTATAGATTGCATGCCAGAAAATGCAATTAGTTTGATACTAATTTAAATATGTACAATGAAATTCAAGCATAAATTCTGAAGTAGAGCTCACAGACATGCTGTGCAGTCAAGCGGAACCCTCTTCATCATATGGAATGGCAGAAATTTTCATAATACAAAGAGAATGTAAGTCATCTTCCCATGACCTCGGTTTTCCTCCCACAGAAATAATGCATTATGAGCCCATTCTGTCCAGACAAAAAGGTTCTTGAGTACTGATACAACTGAATACTTTTTATAATACTTTATGCCATATATGGATGAATTTAAAATAGCATAAGAATTTTTTTCAGAAATAATGATAAAATATCCTTATTTTTCATTTGGTATATATTTACAAAAGTGTATACACATTTTGCTGAAAAGAATAAATATTTAAATTGAAGATAAATATTATCAAAATAATTGTCTTTCTTTTATTTACATCATTTTGATAAATAGAATGAAATATTTTACTATAACAAGAGCTATGTCGTGAAAATCCTATAAAACGGGACTAGTTTCCAGTGGTTAAGTTATTCAGTTCAAAGATCATATAATGTTTTCCTTTTCAATAACCACCACATCGGTGGGGTGAAAATTATCTTGGCTTAAATTGATGTTTAGTCTCTTTGATTTGAGCTCTTACAACTTCCAGAAGTGGAAATAGCAGAGGTTTATTTTTTTATTCATTCAATAAAATGCATAACTTTTCATTGCTGCGAGACATGTCATGTACAGATTGAACAAACATTACATAAAGTCACTTTAGTAAGAAGGCCTGCAGGCTGAAATATATGAAACTGAGATGGTTTTTCTTATAATGATCAGTGTCAGAAAAATCAGCAAAAGGAGAAGAAAAGCAATTCTTTATTTTTATCCAAATATATCAGACTTTATAATTTAGTTTCAACAAAAGCTTCACCATATGTCATTCAAACCAGGACATTATAAGAATGAAAGGGAGTGCTACTAGTATTACACAAGTACAACAGGTATAAACTGTAATATTTCTGGGTCAACTGGGACCTATGAAAAACCTAGGAAGAAGGGTTAAACTGCAATTACATGCAGAAATCATACCTTTCCCACACATATGTGGAAAAGACAGAAGAATACCATTCACTCAGACAAGTTAATTTTGGCAACAGTAGCTTTCTCATCATTCAGGTTTCTGTTGAAATTTCGCTCTCCCTAAGCTAGTTACATCTTCTAAAATAATCTATTCTTACTCCACAGTCATTTTGCATCATGTTACCCTGTTTTCATTCTTTTAATTGATATTTTGACTACCTGAAATGGGCTCATTTCTTTTTCGTTTGTCTCCTCCGACTCTCCTCTGGTGTGCATTGTTCGTGGTGAGCAGTGACCTCCTCTGACTTATTTAAATCCAAATCCCCGGGAACTAGAAAATGCCTACGATATAGAAGGCAGGCAAAAAATTGTGTTGAATGTGTGACTACGTTTGGAGAGTTTGTTTTTGGTTCCATCTTCTCCCTGGCACCAAAGACAAATGAAAATGACTCTCCAAAGTAAATTATGGCTCTGTTTATATTTAAGTTGTTGGACTAAATGATCCATGCAGCTTTTTCCACTGCTAATAAACATACCGTGCCCTCTGGACCCCTTTCTCTCTCTCTCACTATTTTCCTTCCTACATCTAGCAAGTGAGAGAATTTGGTAATCAAAGGAAAGGGCAGTCCACTCTCTTCACAGTGGATGGATGCTCCAGTTTGATCATTTTGCCAGTAACAATTCCCTGGTATATTTTTGCACCTACAGAATTTGGTTGATATAGAGGTAGCCAGAAGGTGTTAGTATAGTCAATGATAGAATTGTGAATGCAATAATTTGCCAATAATAAAATCATCACAGGATTCTGAAAAAACAGGCAACGATGGCAGCCCAAACCAGCGATTCATTATTTACATATTAATGAGAAATATTTTAATTCTGGGCAGACTTAGTAATGCCCAAAGAAGTTTTATAGGAAACCCCACAATATTCTGATAAGGAACACTTCTAAATTTTCTTAAAAATCTCATCATTCCAAATCTTTATTTTGAAGGTCATCTACTGATCACTTTTGATTACTGCCAATAAGTCATAAATATCAGACTTTGGGGTTAGAAAACCATACTGAAAAAATTATTTGAGTAAGCCAGGGATCCAAGAAACCAATAAAATCAGTGTTCAACAAAAACAACTGTGTGTAAGGTATCTTCAATTCATCTAGTTTTAATTTCTCTCAGGTCTTTTCAAAACAATCCTCCTGAACTACAAATGACAAGCATGGGATAGGTACCCCAGGTGAGGAAAAAGTCTATCCTGTTACAACAAATGCCATAAACAAGAAAACAGAATAAAAAAGAGACTCAGTTAGACATACATATTTTAAGCATAATTATTTATCATCTGTTTCACTGTATCGTCATGTCTTCTGAAAGATAAATGATTGGTTTTTTTAAATGGACAAAGATTCCAGAAAAATGATGAAAATGTTTCCAATTGACTCAGTTTGAAACAGGGACCATTAATTATGTAATTTCACACAGATTCTGATATATTCAATATAACTTGGCTACTGACTATTACAATGATTCAGCATTTGTTTAGAGCTCACATTTGTATTAGATTGTATACAGAACAAATTTCCAGATTTTAATTAGTCCAGGAAAGGACCAACTCTCAAATTAATCAACATATATTCCCCCCAGTACTAGCAACTTTTAAAAATCATAAAAAAAAATTTTTAATGATATACCATGACTGGTATGATCCAGAATTTACAAGTTAAACATATAATGGTTATATTTTTGCAGGGCCATAAATAGCACAAACTTGTGTGACTCTCATAGAAAATACAAGTGAAAACCTCCCAGGACCTTAACAGCAGAAAACATAAATCAGATTTTAAAATGACAAATAATTTAAGGCTAAAATATTTGGTATTAATAATTAATGCCAGTAGCCTCTCTATTCTAATAAAGTAAACATGCACAAGAACTACAACTTTGAACAAAACATCACAATTTTATCAGATATTTATGTATGTATGTGTGTGTATGTATATTTATGTATATGTATATGTGTGTATACATACACACACACACACATATATGTAGTTTTATCGCCCTGAAAGCTATCCACTCATGTTTGGCTTAATACATATATTAGAAATGTTGGGGAGAATACCTCCCTTTAAATATATATATATATTTTTTTCCAGAATATACAATATAAATATGCCATATATAAATCATGCCATAAAACTAAATGCAAAATTTGCACATTATTGCATGCTTGATGTGATAATACATGCCCATTAATAACTTTCTTATAATATCCTCCCTTCATAACCTTTGTTTTCTGTCTATTAAGCGATGTTTGGGAAGGAAGGGTTTTCAAATATGCTTATAGGACTGGGAGAAAAATGTGCCTTCAGATTCCTTAGGGAGGATTACCTCATCAGCCAAATATTGGACTATTACTAAATCAAACATTAAATAATGCCTAAGGGGGTGTTTTGTTATGTGAAGCGATCAGAGTTCATTTTTCTTAATTTGGCTGGGAGATTCCCTTCCATTCTAGCTGCTCCTCCAGCCATCTTTTGAAGCTTTGGTGGCAGATCAGCCACAGACTGGCTCATGGGATCAGACAACATCTTGGTGGTTTTAGAAACCAGTTTTTCTTCTGAGTTGCCAGGAACTGAACTTATTCGTTGAAGTTTCATGGGCAAATCTCCCAAGCTGTAGGCTTTTTCTGAAGTTGTAGAACTCATCCTCAAGAGTTTTTTGGGAAAGTCTTCTCTTCCCGTAATTTTCTGCAGCTTAGATGGAAGTTTTGTACTAATGTCATCTAGACCATCTAAGCATTCCACAGAATTATGTCTTTCTTTGCTGTTAGTTATGGCTGGTGCTATTAAAGGGGATGACATAAGAAGCATTTCCTCCTGCTCTTTCACACTGTAAGGTGGGGTGGGGACTTCAAATGTTGCATGGAACTGGGAGTAATCAACTTTAAAGAATCCTTCTTCTAAGGAAATTACAGGAAAAAAACGATGACCCCAGAGAACTTCATCTTCTGTGTATGATGTCCGAGCTTGACAAGTCATCCCTATAAGCAAAAAGAAAACCCTTAATAATTTTTGCATAGTAGAAGCAAATATAAAGTCAGTTTGATGTAAAGAATTCATCTTGCTTTGTTAAATCAGTTTTGGACTATTTATCTGAGTAGACTGAATAATAGAACAGGTTAAAAGATTTACTATAGGTTAATAGTTTTGATACATACATTTTCTTCCAAAAAAAAAAAAAAGAGAGAAAAACAACAGAGTGCTGATACTATTTCTGTTTGAAAGCTAAAGTAGCATAATTATTATCCATAAACCAAAAGCAAAAATGGCACATAATTATTTCAGAACTATGTGTCCTTATAAGGAAGTAAGTGGAGAAATTATGTAATTATTTCCTATCATTTAAAAAGCAATGACATATATGAAACAAACCTGACTTTTGATCCAAACTTTACCAATGTGCAAGGGTAAGACAGATACTTAACTGAGTATCACTTTCCTCTTCTGTAGAGTAAACATGGAAAACAACATTTGTCTCATAGGATTGTTGTGAGCATGAAATAAAATAACATATATGGAAATATGAAATGGGTCATATGATTTCTACAGATAGTTGGCTCTTAACAAAATGAGAGCTCAACTTTTTCTCTTCATACAGTGAAGGCTTGCTATATATAGGATGCAGGAAGACCAATGATAATTCTCCCAAGTATTTGCTAAAGAATAAAAGGTAAAAATATTTCTATGCTGGATTATAGAAAGTTATTGTCATGATTCTATCCTTTTGGATCTATAAGGCCAGAAAAAAAATTTGCTAAGGTTTTAGAAATCCATATGCTACAGCCAGTAGTATGGGCCATGTGATATATCAAGTTCCATTCTTGCTCTAGGAATATCTGGGACTGGATGCTGTATATCAGATGTAAAACTTTGCAATTTATATATTATGTTGCTTGGATGTCATTTGCCTCAAGATACTCTTATTTACTCAATTTTGTTCTCTTTATTAGTCATTTATTTTGATTGAATTCCTATCAAATCAGTCAAGCTCTGAATATTCATTTTGTGAAGACTGGCAGTACATAAATAAATCAAAACCATACATCAAGTTTCTGTCTTATATTCGTCAAAAGATACAATTTTCTGTAAGTGGTAAAATTTACCACTTTCCTCTACCTTTACTATCAGACTTCTATTAAAGGCTATTAAAATGTAAAATGATGAATTTAAAAAAATCATCCCTTCAATAATCAAGTACCATTTAGGTAGGGAATGACAATCTTTTTTCATTCATTTCAATTCTCCCCCATCACATTCTAAGTAATTTCTATTGTTTTTAAGCCTGGCATAGTTTTGATAAAGGGATATTTTGCCTTTTTTCTCTCTGACTAGTAATCACACATATAATATGTACAGAAAATTAGGATAAAATACATAATTAAAAAGCCACATTGAAGATAAATTAAAACCTTCACTGAGTCCTTCCGAAATCTTGCCTTATGAATAATATCACTTTTATATTACCAGGGAATTAGTTATCATTATATACCATCTTTTTCAAGACAGTTTTCAAAGAAGCTTACATAGGAAATAAACGCCTATCATATGACAAGTGTTGGATTAGGTGCTCTGTCTCTCTTTTTTTCCTAATCCCCAGTATGGTCCTGTTAAGAAGATATACTTATGTCCATTTTAAAGATAAGGAATCTAGTGCTGAGAGAGGTTAAGTCTCTTGAAAGTGTATCTATCAAAGCTATAAATACTAACCTAGTAAGCTGTAGAGAAAAAATGTCAGGATCATTCTAATTTCTGTGTGTGTGATTTGTTTTGTTGTTGTTTTACTTTGCAATGATGCCCCTAATAGTTAGGAACCCCATTCCAAACAATTTATCACTTTATCTCTGTAATGATACAACTGTGACAGTGACCAAAATATCAGTGTTTATAATCAATCTTCTGTCAGAAAAAGCCCCCAGAAACATTTATATATGAAGATAATGAAATTATTTTAAAAATTAATTTGTAAGTTATATAGACACACACATAGCAGCATTTTGTATTTTCCAATAATTTCCTAGTCTAAATATTTCACAAGAGAAATTTGCAGATCATCATTTAATCAGAAAAGATCAAAATGCATTTCCTGTTATATTTACTTCATTGCATTTTGAGAAATTTAAAGATATAGGAAAGTATCTAGAATAAAAAGCAAATATTCAATGTTCCTATCTATTAAGATATGAAATAATAAAATAAATAATGTTACAGTATCCCTTAATTTTTCCCTAAAAGCAACCATTCTCATAAATTCTCTGTATCTTTCTAGTCCAGGACCTTAATTTAAAAGACCATAAATGTATGTTTTATTAAGTGACAGTACTTCCTTATAACCTTATTTTAGTTAAAAAAAACTTACAGTATTGAAAATTGATGGCAGGCAGAATATCCTAAGCGAGTACACACTCAATATAATTCAATGTTTTGAAATGTAAGGTCAGTTTGTAGGTTTGCCCTTTGATTAATATAAATTCATGTATATATTGAGTTAAATTCAGATCATGAACTTTGTTGGATTATTTCTAACACAATAAATATTGAAACAAAATTTGGTGACTATCATCATCTTAGCACATTTCACTTTGGTGACTTTTTTTTTACATTAGAAAAAGAATATAAAATGTAAAATCAAAATTCTGTCCCCCACTTTAACCATCACAACATACCACATTGCTGATCCCCTTGAGTTGTTTCCTACTGGGTTACCAGAAGCCATGGAAAAGAACTAGAAACACTTAAATGGAGAAAAAATGGAGGGGGAATAAAATAAAATAAAAACAATTTTAACTTTGGGGAAACAGGCCATCAATTATTAAGGTACTTCAGGTGCTATTACATCTATAGTGGAAAGAGGCATTCAATTGTTTGTTCACATTAAAATACCTGTAAACATTGTTATTGAAATGCCAGTGCCTGATTTTGACTGAAAAGGAAGGTGGGGATTCTACTCCACTATATAAAATTAACTTTCCTTCTTTTCACAGAAAACTGATAATACGTGAGGCAAAATCATTATATAATTACAAAGTTTATGAAAGTGGCTGTCAATATCACTACTAAATAGCTTGTGAAAATTATCTAAAACTCTCTGGGCCTGTTTTCTCTTTTATAAACTAGAGGTAACATCCCCTCTTTTATAAACCTGCTGAGAATTTGAAAGTAAAGGCACAGAACCCTGTTTGGCGTTTAGGCAATGCCCATTCATGATCACTGTTCTTATTGTTCCATAGTTACTACCTGCATTTCCTGATCTTCCTGAAAATTAGTGAGAATAAATTACTATAAGTGGGGAACTTTTACATATTAGTCATTTATTCCATGTTAGTAATATAAAAAATTAAATATAAAAGTCACTGTCAGATAATAATTCTTTTTAAATGTTGTCAGACATATATTCAAAATATTTAAAAATACAGAAAAGGTTACATTCTTCATATTCCCAACTTTGAGGGTTTCTCCACGTTTTCCACCTCAGTATCCCCAATAGCAGAGGGCCTAAGTGTAGAAACTTGGAGAAAAGGCTTGGAGCAAGCTGGATGGCTAGAATCAATTACAATATTTTAGAATACTGTGTTAATTGTACGGAGAACATTTGTGAGCACTTTACCCTTGTTTGTTCTTCTGTTTTTCCTTTCACACATTCCTAAAATGTAGTTACACAACAAATATTTCTAATCCACACATATCATAGTTTTAAAATCTGGTTTCACCTCAGGATCTTATTAATTAACAAGTTATATATGGATAATGATATGGATGATTTATAAATTGGATACAGGAAAATGTCTATGATTGCCAATCTGCAGCTTAGACAATGAACCAAGATAAGATATAATTGAGAGACTACTTCGTTTTGCAAAAGTTATCCCAAAATGGTGTTGAAAAAAAATAAAAATGCAAATTTCAATTGAGAAGCTTTAAAGTAGATATAATTATGTTTTCTAAGAACATGCATGTATCACAGCATTCTTCCTTCTATAATGCTTTATCTTCTCTTCCTCTAATTTTCTTCCTCTAATTCAAATTATTTTAAAATAATCCATGCTTGAATTGCAAATGCCATCTGAATTAAAAAAAAATGCAAATGAATAGCATTATTCAAAGGGTACTATGCGATTGCACCTCTTAGCCAGCAACAGGACTGTTTGCATGTTTTAACCAGATTCTGGGCTTGAACAAATGTGGTGAAGATCAACAGGAGCTCATCTCTGTGGAAACTGGCAAAGCAACAGATGCTGCTACTGGAAATAGCTGGAACTTTTGAATCTTTAGATAAAAAAACATTTTGTGAAAAAAAAAATAAAGATTTATTCTGTGCCTTGATTCACAGAATTTAAAAGGGTATATATTATTGTTTAATGTAATTTATTCCAGTGTCAGTATGTCTATTTAAAATGGTAGAGGAAATGTAGTCTAACCTCTTTATTTTTGACATTTCCCTTTCCTGATTCTGCTTTTACATCACCCTGAGTTCATCCTTTTAACTGAATTGAATGTTCATTCAAAGAACAGGTCTGAAAGGTTTTTAAGCGAAAATGACAAAGTGAGTTGTTATTTGACGAGACCTTAATTCAACTTTCAGAATACCTCTAAATCAGTTATTTTCCATTATTTCTCCTGACCAGAGGTGGTGGCAGTGTCACTCACACAAAGTGGGCATGATATGGTTAATACCAATATAACCACAGGCCAAGGGCAATGTCTGGATGCTGTGACACAGAAAATATCACACAATCAATAACTTCAGCACAGCACAAGCTTTATCTAAACCTTATCAAATATAGAAGTTGCTTTGAGCGGGTGGGTGAGGTGAAAGGGAGAGAATAGACAGAGGGAGAGGGAGAGGGAGGAGGAGAACCAGAGAGAGGAAAAGAGAGAAGGGGAAGGAGAGGGAGAGGGAAGATGAGAGAGAGAGAGAGAGAGGGAGTGGGAGTGGGGAGAACACTCTCCTGTAGAGGTTGCTGTGTCTTATCACACATGCATTAAACAAAAACAAACAAAAAAGCAAATCCCCTTCAGTTGAGCCATGTAATAATAATCTATATAAGGCTATGTGCCAAGAATCTCTCAGAGCACTTTTTATATGTTGGTTTTAATCCTCACAACTCTCTGAGGAAGGTGCTGTTATCCCTTTTCCTATTTTCTAGAGGTAGAAACTGAGTCACAGAGGGCTACAAGATAGTAAGATCACACAGAGGTGATGAAGCTGGAATTTGAATTCAAGAAATTTGGCTTGAGAATTCATGTTCTTAATGCCTATGCTATATACCGCCTCTCTACAAAGTTGTAACTACATGGTCAAAAGAAGGAACAAGAGGGAGTTCAGCATTAGAAATATAGTTAATCAGTACTAACTTAAAAGTGTCAACTTTTGGGTACAAGAGCATCAAGTCTGTGATTTTTTGTGGTCAGGGTGACCAGATTTGCTACAGTTAAGACAAAAACAAAGCATGAAAGAAATGACTGTTTTTATAGGGATGAACACCAGAGGCACTTGCACAACTCCTTGAAGTAAGTACTCTGGTGCCAGACAACCCTGGGGCTACTTCCCAGCTCTATCACCTATGCTATTTAATTTTGGGAAGGTGTCTTTGTCTCTCTAAACTTCAGTTCTTCTAATCCTTAAAATAATGATAATAATTATAGTACATATGTTCCATGATCTTTGGAATAACTTTATGAAATATTATGTGCAACATATTTACCAATGTCAATAAATATTAGCTATTATATTTATTATAGCTATTATTATATGTGGAAAAAGTATGGGAAATCAAAGGGAGCCATTTACTTTTAAGAAATAATGAATGAGTCCTCTTCCTATTGGACAGGAAAAAAAATTTTTCTTATGTTCCCCTGACTGTTGGTTAAAATCATTAATTATTAACAGTAAAGATAATAGTGACAAAGTTAATTACATATTAGGTACTTAGGAGTACGTAAAACATGCAGTATAGATATTATATATTCTATCTCATTAATCATCACAACAACACTGTAAATCAGATTTTATTATTTCCATATTTCAGGGAGAACTCTGGAACTTGAAAAGTCAAGGAACAGAGAGTAAGCACAGAGCTAAGTCCAGAACCCACACTGATTCCCCAACCTAAGCTCTTAACCAATAACTTCACTATCTCATGAAATCCTTAGTAAGAGCACATTAAAATCTAATCTCAGAATTAAAAATCAGTATCATTTGTACATACATATATATATATGTATGTGGGTATAGGTATATGTGTATATATATACATATATATTTGAGTTTATTGGTTAAGTAAATTGTATATTGTTCATTTGTAGTATGATATCTATATTTCTCAGATATCTTCTTAAATAAACAAAACCTTTAAGTATCACTAAAACAACTGAACCATTCAGCTTCTTGGTCAGCTGGACAATCCTAGTTGATATTCTGTTGTCTGAGGTAAACAGGTCATGTCAGCTGTGGAGACCATTTGCATAGAGGATAAAACATAGATTTTAAGGTCAAATTCACCTAAAATCAAACACTGAATCCCAACTCCACCACTAATTAATGTGTGACCTTAAAAAAATTACTAAATCTCTTTAAGCTTTAATTTCATTATCTGTAAATTGAGTCCCACTCTGCTGATTTCACATGGATAGTGTGAGAATTAAATGAAAGTAAGTGACATATGTAAACTGCCTGCACAATAAATATTGGTCATTTTCTCCCAGGTGAGTTCTCCTTGGAATACAGGCTATATGACTACAGCTTTCACACACACACACACACACACACACACACACACACACACACACAGAGAAGCTGAAAAATTTAACCAAATAACAAATTTTTCCTTAAATCTATCCATTTTGTCTATTTTTCCTTCAAATTGGCAGCTGTTTTTATAAATGAATCAGCTAGTAGCTTAGCATGCAGAGCATATTCTATATCACAAAGTAATTTCCTAGTCCACCCTAAATATTGCTCTGAGAATTATTGAATAAGGACTGTAGCAGTTTCTTCTCTAGAGTACTTCCAAAATTTCACCCATCCCCCAAGATGTAATAACTATAAGCCTTGCTTGGCATTCTCTGCACGCACTCTATTGTGTTGCACTGAGCTGAACCCAGATTTAAACTATAAACCTTCTGAGGAAGTTTATTATGTTTTTTTTTCCTTATCTTGTTTATAAAACATAAAGAAACTGTGTACACCACTGTTCAATAATACTAAGGTTACTGGCATCAGGCTCTTCTGGGATATAGGTTACAAAACCATTAAGAATACATAAATTGCTTCCAGAAACTGCAGTTTTCAAATAGATGGAATCCCTTTAAAGCTTAATATATTCTGCTCAAGACAGACTTTTAGAGGGGAGCAGAAGTTTCTGGCATGCATTCAACTCAGTATTATCCTCTATTATTTACAAGCACTTGGTCTTAAAATGTGTTCTCAGACATCAGTTTGCCATTATTGTTCAAGGTAGGTCAAAGAATTATAAAAATATATACATATATATATATAAAGAAGAAAAGCCCAATTATATTTGTTAGAAAATAAAGTTTCAGTAAAACATTTAGCAAAAAATATTTCAAATATAATACTTCAAGTTTCTAGTCCCAGAACAAAAGAAAAAAATAGATTTTTAACAATGACCAATAGAACAAAATGTTAGATCTTCAAAAAAGAATGTAAGTACAGGTCAGGCACGGTGGCTCACGCCTGTAATCCTAGCACTCTGGGAGGCTGAGGGGGAAGGATTGTTTGAACTCAGGAGTTCGAGACCAGCCTGAGCAAAAGTGAGACCCCATCTCTACTAAAAATAGAAAGAAATTATATGGACAACTAAAAATATATATAGAAAAAACTAGCCGGGCATGGTGGCACATGCCTGTAGTCCCAGCTACTCGGAAGGCTGAGGCAGGAGGATTGCTTGAGCCCAGGAGTTTGAGGTTGCTGTGAGCTAGGCTGATGCCATGGCACTGTAGCCCTGGCAACAGTGTGAGACTCTGTCTCAAAAAAAAAAAAAAAAAAAGAATGTAAGTACAGATGCTAAGGATCAAAGACAAGGGAATATTAAGCAAAGGAACAATGGGCTTTGAATATAAACTTGAGATTGTTCTTGTTTGAACCATCCACTATAAGTAAAGGCATTGGGCATATAATTTATCTGAACCATGATTGCTATAAAATATGGATAATAATGAGGGGATAATATTATCTAATTTATAAGGTTTTTGTGACTATAAATGATATAACCTATTTATGGGCCTACCATATTACCTGGTAAATAATAAAAGTTTAATCGTCGGTGGCAAATATCAATTATTATTAAGGTTTCAATTAATTAGAAGGTCAGTTTAGATATATTTTAAGTGATTCTTTTGATTACCTCATTTCTAAGAAACAGCTCTAAGCAAATGAAATAATTTTCACCTTGTTTATTTCTGGCAATTTGATATAGACTATGTTGCCTTTGGTATCTGGACTATGAAGAAGGGTGTATAAGGAACTGAGCCAAATCCACTATCACTGTCAACCTGGCCTGCCCTAAACAAGTATGACTTAACTTTGTAGTAGCAACTATTTTCCCCAAAATACAGTTAATTTCTCTACTGGGTTGACAAAGCACTATTTTCATCTCTTCATTTTTGCTTTATATAGAAATATTAACTGAATTTGCCAAATTCACTTCCAACTGATTATCATTCCTTTAATCTAACCCAATGGAAATGTTCCAGTCTTAGCACACCTTTTTCTGCCTTCTCTTTATGATAGCTATTAAATCATGTTTCATTGTATTGCCAATTATACAATGAAAACAATAGCTACCTAAATCCATTCATTGTTAGCTTCCAAAACGTCTTATCTATGTAGGTATAATAAATCCAATTGCTGTTGGAGGATACTTCATATTGTAAGACTGACATCAGAAAAGATATTTTTCAAAAGGAAAATTTAACAAATTTCTAGCTTAAAGAAAAACAAATGGAACATCTTTCAGGGGATGCTGAAATTTCATTATTTTAGAAAACATTACCCCTCGTCATAGGGAAGAAAACCTTTTGAAAAAATTATACGAAGCAAGAACATTCATGTCAACTTTTTCTAAATGTTACATACGAATTACAAAAAAAGCTCTGCTTTATATTGTCCCCGTTCATATGATACGATTGATGCTGTTTCAACTGCTTGGCAGGTCCTTTACCCTCTCTCCACCTGTTGACATGATTCCTCACATTCAAAGCTCAGAGCAAATGCTTTTAATCTATGAAGTCTTTCTTGATTTCTCTATTTTAATTTATTATATTTTCCATATGTCATATTGTCACACGCACATGCACATGCATATGCACATCCTTGCCTGCTAGGTAAGGTAAATGTCTCAAAGCATACATAATTAAGTTCAAACAGTAATGTTTAACATCTATTAATTTATTAAACATCTCCTTTCTGCCAGGCACTCTTTTAGGTGTTCAATTAAAGGTGCTTTTGGCAATGGAGGAAGGATCAACGTGCTCAACTTCCATTTAAAGCTAGTCTTGAAAGATGAATCATAGTTTGCTACAGGTACATATCCACAAAGTTAAAAAAAAAAACCCGTTCTGGGGTGAGGAAAGAGCACAAGCAAAGGCCTCACCAGTTCTACCTGTTCTACGATACAGTTCCTATTTGGTAATTCACTGCAGTTACAGACACATTTCAGATTAGAGTAAGCTTCTTAAGGGAGCACCTATATTCCTTATCCAGCTCCTTACTCAACATTGTGCCAGGTATTAGATGATCAATGCACTCCTGAGGAGAGACAGCAAGAGGAAAAGAGGAAGAGGAAGAATGGGATGGTTAAGAATGTTAGCAGAGGTGAAGTCAACTTTTTGAATGAAACAGATCTTCCATTCCCATCACTATACTATTCTACTTCACAACCAATACAGAGCGCCACTAACAAAAACGCAAGGGATATAATTATTAATGAAATAGATATATGCAATATGCCAGCCTGGATTATTTTCTATGCTTTTAAAATGATGATAATATTAATCAGTTTAACTCATGAACTCAAAAATTGACTTTGAAATATCTATACTAAGAGCTTCTTATATTGATAAATTGGGTGAATAATATCAAAATAAATTATATATAATTACTATTCAAATTATGAATCACCCATGCACAAAGAAACAAGATATACTTGCTGATAAATCACATTCAATGATAACCAGTTGTTTTTTTCCTTATACCTTTATAAAATTAAATATAGATGCATGTATATCTAGATACATTTAGTGGAGAGCTTGGCTTTATCTGTATTTAACCATTAAACTGTAGGATAATTACATTAATTGGATATTTCTGATACATTTGAACTCTATTGAATTTAAAGTTTTGGTGAAATTTTTATGCTTTATGCAACTGTAATTGATCACCTTATAAAATGTAGTATATATAATTTTACCTGACAATTTAAAAATTGTTTTCCTCAAACCCATGAATCTTACTTTTTATATAGGCTGCCACATCTTTTTAAATCACAAACTATAGCTATTTTTTAACATCTCCTTTGGCAGAAATTCAAATACATTGTGTTTGCTTGCAGGCTTAGAACAGAGCTTGAATAAATATTTGCAATTCAGCAGTTGTTCTGGTTCTATGCTTTGCAGTAAAAGGTCATAGAATTTTGCTTCTAATTTTGCTGTTATGCTATTTATAGAAAGTAAATGAAAAATAAATTTCCCATAATTTTATGGGAACTATTTCTGAGCGCCTTTTATTTTGGTTGTGAAAATGCCATATCACACCAATAATCACAAATATATGATATTTTAGCACATTATTTTCAAAGAAAAATGAATGTTTGGTTTGAACATGTATATACAAATCTTATAAAGAAATTTAATTTTCTGCCATGACATACACTTAAAGTCAAATTATTGTGTTTCCCTAAACTACATGGTTTCTCATCTCCTTAGATACTATTATAATTCACTTTAATTTCATGAAAAAAATAGAAAATCACTTAAAGAAGTCAAAGATATAAAAATACTGAGACACATAACATATAAGATACAAAAGTGACTAAAAAGTCAAAGATATAAAAATGCTGAGACAAATAAGATACAAATATAAGGTACAGTGACTTTCTTAAAATTGATATTTTCAGAAAAGAAATCATAAATGAACTCTAAGTTTATGCTAAAATGTAGTTTAATTCCTACGGCAGGCTACATTTTCTCCCAGGTTTTAAAGTGAAAAATGATCTGTCTACAAGCATTTTGTTAATGTAGTGAGCCAAGGGTACTAGAGGTAAAATTCTCAAATAGTCTGGGGACCTTTTAGGGGAATTTTATCATATATATCTTTGCAGAATGTTTTGACATTTATGCATAGAATTATCCATGTTATATAAATGATGCCAATATATACAATATATAAAATATTCAAAGACTTGTTAATATTGCAAAACAATAAGGTCTAAACAAAGAAGGGAGAGAGAAAAGTGGAAGGTCCGGGAATTTAATCCACCTGCAATATTGGAAATTAAGCTCTCTGGCCATATCTCAACTTAGAAATTATTAGATAGAAATAATAATAGGAGAAGAAAAGGTGTATGTTATAGCCAGACATATCCACAGGTATTAAATTTTGTGTCATTCAGAATCAGAAACTAAATTCTTATACATTCTGACAATTTTAATGTCCCTTGAGCTAGTGGTATATACCATTAAATATGTCACTTATTGAACAACAACAACAAAAAATTAGAAAATAATTTAATGCCATGTAGTTATTTTATTTCAAGTAATATTTTACTCTGCCTAATAAACATTTAAAAAGTTAACAAGGCAATATGCCAATTAACCTGAGAAATGAACTTTGTATGATTAAATCCTCTCTTATACATAAGAATAAATACCTTGACATAAGTATCAAAATTATTATAAGACTATTTTTTTCCCTAGCTCACATCTTGGCTTAACAAAAGTTCCAGAGGAAAGAATAATGACAGAAATTTGTTTGCATTTAGGAGATGAATAAAGAATAATAAAAATATTTAAGCCAAATAAAAAGGAAGAATATTGGAGGTATTGATATTTTTAAAAGATTGGAAGGGAAGCTGGTTGAGGGACTGGGGAGAGTGAGTTCTGTTTTATTAATAGATATGTTATTAAGAAGTGATGTAGATAATCTATAACAATTTCATCTAATGTTTACTGCATATATATTATATGCAAGCTTCTATGATAAAAAATTTAAATTACTTATTTTCAAAATCCCAGTAATATACTTACAATTTTCTTTTTCAAATGAAAAACCTATACCTAAAAATAAGTGGGCAAAAGACATCAATAGACACCTTACCAAAGAAGATATACAGATAACAAGTAAGCATATGCAAACATGCTCAACATAGTCAGTAAATAAAATACCAGTGAGATACCACTACATACCTATTAGGATGGCTAAAATCCAAAATACTGACAACACCAAATACCAGTGAGAATGTAGAATAACAGAAACTCTTATTCATTGCCAGTAGGAATGCAAAATGGCACAGCCACTCTGGGAGACAGTTTGCCAGTTTCTTATAAAACTAAATATATTCTTGCCATATGAGCCAGCAATCATACTCCTTGATATTCACCCAAATGAACAGAGCATTCTTATGTCAATGCAAAAATCTGTACAGGAATGTTTGTAGCAGCTTTATTCATAATTGCCAAAACTTGAAGCAATAAAGATGTCTTTCAGTAGGTGAATGGGGAAACTGTGGTACATCCATATAATGGAATACTATTTAGTGATAAAAAGAAATGAGCTATTAAGCCACAAAAAGACATGAAGGAACCTCAAATGCATATTACTAATTGAAAGAAGCCAATTGAAAAGGCTACATATTATATCAATTATATAACATTCTGGAAAAATGTAACTATGGAGACAATATGAAGATTAATAATTGCCAGGAGTTTAGGAAGGAGAGATGAATAATTGGAAAATCAATGATTTTTAGGGCAGTGAAAATATTCTGTTTGATACCACAGTGGTGGATACACGCCATTATATATTTATCAAGACTCAGAATATACAACACAAAGAATAAACCCTGATGTAAAATATGAACTTGGGTTGCTAATGATGTGTCAGTGTTAATTTGTTGATTTCAACAGATGTACCATTGCGCTATATGTTGATGGTGGGAGAAGCTGAGGCAGGGGTGGGGTTGGGGGGACATGCATAGAAACTCTCTGTACTTCCTGCACAATTTTGCTGTGAGCCTAAAACTGCTCTAAAAAATAAAGTCTATTAATTTTAAAAATTTAAAGTTTTAAAAGTTTAAAATGAAAAAAAAAAAAAAAAAACCCTGTACCTAAGAGAGGTTATACAACTTGCTCAAGGCATCACAGCTTACAAGTGGTATAGCCATGCTACTTCTATTCTTTTAGTTAACTATTCCTCAGAGCCTTTATCTAAGATTACGTGCTACATTTCAACCATTTCACTGGAGAACCTATGTATGTGTCATGGTATATATGGTGGAAAAAAACCATTGACATAAAGATTTACCACCCAATCTGTTTCTTGTTTAACAATTTCTAAATTTTGATTATTATAATTCATAAAGCTATGATTAAAGGGATTTTAAGAAGTTTTTAAAAATTACTTTTAAGGATGGAACAAGAAGTCACATTGTCAAATCCTATTTTGTTCTTACATTTCTATATGGCAAATACTCAGCTCACCACATTAGACTATATCTTGCTTATTCACATAAGTGTAAATAGGCATATCTGTTTTACTATGCCTATAGTGTATCTCCACATATGAATGAAGGAAAGGAACAGGAATGTTTTCTATAATTTCTATTATAAGCTACTTTCCAAAACCTAAGTCTAATGTCAAAGTTTCCATGAACCAAGATAAAATTATATAATCATTCTTTATAATAAAAAGGAAATTTTCCCTGTATAATTTGAAGCCAACACCATTGCTTACACTATCCACAAGGGCTCATTCCCTCCGTAGTTATTTATAGGCTGCTATCAAACTCTTTTTGATCTGTTTCTTCCCTCCAGCAATATCTATTTATTAATCTGTCTTTAGCCATCAATTCTTTAAGCACATAAAACATCTAATAAATGGTGGAAGAAGTAGAGATTCCTATAAAGTAGTATCATATAATATCCAAATCTAAGATTGTTATGAGAATATGCTAGATTCTTAATGAGGTATTCCCATAACCATCAGACAAAAAGAAGCATGCATAGATGATTTTTCAAGAGGAACAGAAAGTGAACATTCAAAACTTCAATTGTCCACAGGTAGATGTAACATGATATATATGAAGTTTAAGCTTCAGGGACTCTCGCTAGCACAAGTCCTTTCCATTTTCATACATGTGATTTAATAATTTCATATTCAGTTTTTCTTAAAGAAAATCTCCCTAAATTATGTGAATGTCTATTCTACTATGGTTAAGATATTTGATCCCTCCCAAGCTCATGTTGAAATTTGATTCCCAATGTTAAAGGTGGGGCCTAATGGGAGATGCTTGGGTCATGGTGGAAGGACCCCTCATGAATGGCTTGGTGCTGTTCTTGCAGTGGTAAGTGAATTATCTCTCTAGTAGTTCTTGGGAGAGCTGGTTGTTAAAATGACCTGGCATCTCCCATTGTCTCTCTTACTTCCTCTCCCACTGTATAACCACTGCACACTAGCTCTTCTTGCCCTTCCTCCTGAGTCCCCTACCAGGAGCAGATGCTGGTGCCACACTTTTTGTATAGCCTGCAGAACGCTGAGTCAAATAAACTTCTTTTCTTTATAAATTATCCAGTTTCAGTTACTCCTGTACAGAAACACAAAGATACTAAGGCACAATCTCACCTAGATTTGCTCCTACAAAGTGCTATAACATGTAATCAAAACAAGGGTCCCTGATGTAGACCGCATGTGCAATTGAAAAGATTTACCAGTACCCTGATGGTATTGTTTCAAAAATTTTCTATTCTTAATATTTATGAACATTGAAAGCAGAGTACACATTTTGCCTATCACTTACAGGCATTGCCTATTTCAGCTCAGTTACACATCTCATTCATAGAAACAGCCCGTTGAACACCATTCTTAACCTGGTAGTATTCTTCCCCATGCCAATGCTGGTCCTGACAGTAGCCACTGACAGCAAGGACTGGCCATTATCTTGACTTAAAAACTCTCCCTCACAAACTCCATTCTTATTTTTTGAGGGTGCTACTCAATAAATATTGACTATTAATACTACTATTATTATTAATATTTTAATATTTACTTTTAGGAACCAAACACTTATACAAAACTATTTCTACAGTAAATGGTTTGACTTTTCCATTTCCTTCAAATGTTGACAAACCTCTAACAGACAAGGAATATTTGGTGTCCTATACTGAAGGGAAGTTGTACTTATCACCTGAAATAATGTGTTACTCCAGTCAGTGGGGGGTAACCGATGCATTTTATCAAAGGCTATGACACAGTCTGATAGTGTTTTGCAGAGATCACTTTGACTGCTCTTTGGAGAAAATATCTGATGAGATCAAGACTGAAGCAAGTAGACCAGCTGGGAAGCTGTAGTAAAAGACAAGGCCAAATAAGTAGCTGTAGAGCTAGATCACAAAGGTATTTAGGAGGCAAATTCAACAAGACTTGACAACTGATTGGATTTAGAAGGTGAGGAAAACTGGCTACCAACAATTTCTTATTGTTGGAATGATGAAGACGGACATAGTCTGAAATTTTACTTGTACTTCTTGTAGGAAAGAGAATATAAAAATAGTAAATGAAATCACGTGTTTTCATTTTCTGAACTTTCTGATCAAATATGTCTGACAGTTTTGTAGTATCACACCTGTCAACAGTCTTAGCAGCCAGTGGCATGAGAAAAATAACCAGCCTCATCTAATCATGTGCCATTAAACTAAGAACAATTACTTCCAACTAAACTGTCTCTCCATTCTGCTAAGCTCAAAGGAAATGTTATGACCGAAATGTCACCTCAAGTCTCAAGTTTCTATATCTGGCATTAATTTCATTAATTACAGACTCTTTGTTTTACTCCCGATCTGCTGACAGAGCACTGGCTGGGTCTCAGCCAACTATTCAGATTAAATACATGAAATCTGAAATACATGTTGTGCATCTTAATGCAGTTGTCTTTCCAAAGCTCTTTTCTGGACAATTAGGTATCAATAATCTTATGGTGATTTAGTGCTGTTAAAATATATTTCAATGAAAGCTATTAACTTCCCTATACAATAGGAATCTGCTGGAATACAGTCACAATTCCCTGCTGCTTTTCCAGGAATATGATAGCAAAATAGGCAAAGAAAATGTACTTTGTTAAGGGCTCTGATGAGATAAAAATTATGTCCTTTGTAAGTGAATAACCTTATTGCCTGAAGAGTACAACTAAAGAAATAAACCCAGACTATTTTGAATTGGAGAGGCCTTATTAAATGTAATCTAAAACACTAGCTTGCATCATAGAGCGAAACTGAGGTATAGATGAATAATCTCTCCTGTGTATGTGCTAGCATTACCTATTCTTACTTTTTATAACACAATTTCATTTATAGATGATGTCAACAGTAACAAGGTGAAATAGGTCCATGGCCTCAATGACCAGGTAACTTAAACATAATCTAAATTCTTGCTTTAAAATGAAAAGAACTGTGATCTTTCTTACATTTTTAGGTTTAATTTAACTCTCTGTAGAGGTTTACTTCCATTCTGAGTTACCTCTTATTTTAATTAACAGTTCTAGTTGCTATTAGAATATGCAAAGGAAACAGCCATCTGTCTTGTTCTCTACTGCCATTTATAAATAATATTTGGGATTCAGTCCTTGTTATACCTATTTTGAAGTCTCATCAGCTATTTTCAACCTCTGCTTCACCAGGGCAAAGAGGGAAGTAACAGAAGCAAGATGGTATGACAGAAGAAAAGATACAGTCATTATTGAGTATTTTTTAAGTTTTTTACTTCAGATCTAAACTTTATATAAAATCAGTTATTAATATATACTGTAAGAGTACATATATGGCTTTTGTTTGAAAAACTCAAATATTTTGTCCCTAAATCTGTCTATTCAGCAATAAAGAACAAAAGCTCTTGATTTTGAAATGATATAAGATTTTACATATCCCAAGGCACAGGCAGAAGAGAGAATTAGTAATGTGAGATTTCCCACCTCTGCCAGAGGGAGGAGCACTCAAGGGAGCAGCTTGGGAGCCGAGGCGATGCCCAAGCTTGGGTTTCACATTAGTCTAAAATAGCCCTGTCTGGCCTGAGCTAAGAATTTAGCTAGCTGCTGTTCTCATTCCTATTCCATGTTGACATCTTTTAACCCTGACGTTGCTAAATCCACTGATTATTTCAACCCCCTTGATGAGTCTTGACAAATCACCACCCCAAAATGCCAACACTTGTCTACCATTCAGCAAAGTGATGATCCTAAACATATTAGAAACTTCTAACTCGACATTCCCCCTTCCAGCACTTGGGAACTCCTATCCTTCCCTGCCTTGGTTGCCCCTGCATGTGGTATGTGGGCGGCTGGCATTACTGCAGCAGTCACCAGGCTTTTTGGCACCAGGAACTGGTTTCATGGAAGACAATTTTTCCATGGACCCAGGGGACTAGGGAATGATTTTGGGATGACTCCAGCACATTACATTTATTATGTACTTTATTTCTCTTATTATTACATGTACAACTCACCATAATGCAGAATCTAATGCCACGGCTGATCTGACAGGAGGCAGAGCTCAGGTGGTGATGCAAGCGATGGAAAGCGGCTGAAAATACAGATGAAGCTTCGCTTGCTCACCCACCATTCACCTCCTGCCATGCAGCCCGGTTCCTAACAGGCCACAGACCGGTAGTGGTCCATGGCCTGGGGGTTGGGGACTGCAGGATTACTGGGAGCCCCAGTAGGATATCCAATGCTTCTAACGTCTACTGAAAACACATGAACAGGTTTTCTAACGTTCAGGTCCATGTGGTTTTCATATGATGGCTGTCATCAGTGAAACTACCCATGCAGTGATCTTGGGATAATCATGTTTTATAATTTTTAAATGTAGAAAATAACAGATTAGTAATTAGTTGTGTTTTTTTGGAATTGAGTCATTGTAGTCTCAGTGTTTATTTGTTCTCTAAGACTTAATTTTAGCATAACTACAATGTAAATGTCAAACTTGTCACCCATTTAATATGAGGGTAATTAAATTGAAGATAATCAAATATAGAGATGCAATCAAAAATTGTGCACTTTAGTCTAACACAAGAATAGATACCTGACAGAATCTGTTTATATTTTCTAAAGTCTAAGTTAGTTACAGAAAATGTATTGGTCTTTCCAGAATCTGATGATTGAATTGCTAAGAGTTATACTGAAGAACAAAATTGCTTATTATGTTTACAATGAACTGTATGACTATAAAATGTGTTTATATTTATTACTGTCTATTAAGATGCAATAGATTATTACAGAATATTACACTGGGTATAGCTAATATAGTAAAAGCCTAGTTAAGAATGAAATCTTTTAAATGCACCTGCTTAAAGAAAATTGATAATTTTCTGAACATTTATAAGAAGCACCTATATAAGCCTGTCTTCAATTTACTTACTCATCCCTTTCCCTCCTGTGTCCTCCAAACATCATTAGACTGTGAGACTCATAGAGCTTTAGAGCCTCTTGTAAATTGCATTTCAAGCAGGAGTCGTTGCTGGAAAGGGGTACCAATCTCATCATACTTGCCAAGCTGAAACAGTCTTGTTACCATGAGGCAGCCTATTTAGCAGAACATCTGTTAAGCTGATTTAGGAAAAATATCACCTTTCAGAGGCCTTAGGGGAAATTTCTAGGTTAGAGCACTAAGCCACAGAAAGATGATGGATTTTGTCAACATATACATAAAAAGGAATGAGGGCCCTTTTCAGAACTTCTTTGATTAAAGTAGAATAAAACCCCACAAAATTATAGCAAACCAAAAAAGTAAAAGGACAAATAAAAAAGTCTATGCCTAAAACACTTTACCTCTAAGAGTGAGAGTTTCTCAGCAAAACAAAGAGGATCTAAACTGATTAAAAGACATGCTGATGTTAAACCACCAGAATGGGAAAATGAAAGGAAAATAAAGGCAGATTTATTAAGCTGGAAGAGTGATGGATTTGATTTGGCAAAGGGTTGTGATCTGAGAGAACAGGAGGTACCAATCAGAAAGGGAAACAAGGATCTTGGAGGCTCAGCTAAACAGACACATAAAAGGAAATGGAGAGACATACACGATGACCTGCTCTGGAAAATGAAATTGTACAAGATGCCTAGAGGCCCCCAAATCACATATCCTGTTTTGAACAATAACTATAATAAATATATGCAAATTTATTAAGTTCACAATTCTGTTAAATGAAGTATACCTGCTTTAAATTAAAATGAAATTGCAGAAAACATCCTCCCCCCACACACACATACACATATATACACACACAGATATGTTTATTTCAAAAATAAAATGTCTGGTCCAACTATGCTTGACAGAATTGGTGCTTTCTGAATTCATTGTGCAGCATTTTGTAGTGAGGAGACTTGTCCAAACTCCTCGTATCCAATTTCAGTACCCTGATTATCAGGGTGCTCTTGTTAAAGAAAAACAACACTTCAAAAGTATCTGCATGTATTTACTACTGGTTCAATATAAAATTAGTTTTAACATTGCATCTAAAAAGCAAATTTTAGTAACAATTCTTAATAAATTATCTATGTGGAAATAGTAAAGGTTTTTCCCACATTAAATTAGCAAAACTCCATGAACTGACACTGCAAATGACTAATGTCTTCATCAACTTCCATTTCATACAAATAAAAGAAAAACAACATATGGGTCTGAAATTCTTTAAACAGTTTATAAGTGCATGAAAATTTTCAGATGACAAGGTTAACAATGAAAAAAAAAAAAAAAAGCTCTTGGCCAAAATGCTATATCTTCTGAATTATTTTTTAATGAATATTTTCACATACCCTGTTGGGGAAAGACTACTTCTTATTCATCTGTGCCCTTTCTAATGATTAGTTCAGTCTGGTGTATACCTAGACCTCAATAAACAATTCATGAATCTTGAAACCATGTGACCAAAGATGCCATGGAGAAGTTAGAGCCTCAATCAATCTCTTTCTCTCTCACTCTCCCCTCTAAGTTAAATAAATTTGTAACACACCTACTCTATAAGACCAATAAATGGGATAGAAGTATCATTGAGGATTCGTTTCCACAAAATAAATTATGAGTTCTGAGGTAATTCTACCACAGATCTTTTGACTACTAAAATTTCCACCGAAGCCCTGTATCCTTGGTGGAGTGGGCATGTACAATTAAAAGCTTGTTTGTAATATAGGTGATCACTAATGAAAAATTTCACACAAGTCCTCAGGGCCCTGAGCCTTCATTGCTGGGACTAGCTCTTCGAAATTGTCACTTGCTACTTAACATTTCTCCTGATATTTCAGTTAAGTCATTAATACATTCATTTATGCATTAGATATTGAACGTTGTACTAGACACCGAAGATAAATTGGAAAGCAAACAGATTTGATCCTCACTTCTATGGCCCTAAGGGTTTAGCAAAGAATCCACTTTTTAACACAACATTTCAGCACAGTGCAATAAATTCTATCCCAGGCACTTTTAGAATACAGAGCTGGGGCATTCACTCTGAGCATTAGAGGTCAAGGAAAGTGAGAAGGCTTCCCAAGGTAGGTAAAACACTGAAGGATAATAAAGAAAGAGTAAGTTGGGAGGATGACTGTTCAGGGCAGAGATCTGTCTACTAGAATGCCCAGAAAGGAAGCCAGAAAGCACCTTGAATATGTTAAAGAAAACCAGCTATAGACAAAGCATGGACTACTAAAAAGAAAGAAAGGGTGAGACCCCAAATAAGTAAGCAGCGGCCAGGTCACAGAGAACCATGAAGCCATAGTAAACAAATTGTACTTTAAGAGAAATACTCAAGCAGATTGCATAGGACTGTTTGTATCAAATAATTCACATGACTATTTTCCCATAAAGGGACTTCGCATGTGCTTTATTGTATCCCCTTTGGAGAAGACCCCAGTGCAGTTATTAATGCACAGTAGTTGCTTAGGACTGCACCCCTGCAAGGTTAGCTATAAATGTGTTTTTAATATAAGTCATCATCTAGTTACACGACTACTCATCTGGTCTCTGCAACATCCCTTTCTTGTGGGATGGATTCTGCTTCCTGATTTCCACACATGAAAATGGCCTGTGTTACATGATTTAGAAATAAACACTGTTTTATCTTCCTATTTTCTAAATGCATTTATATTTTTCTAAATACAAAGAATACCATTGCAAGCAAGAGGTAGATCTTAAGTTTCTTACAGATTACTCACCAGTTTCATTTCAGTTGCAGAGCCTCAATAAATACTTGACTTTTAAATGACTTTGAAAATCTGACTTATTTTAGGCATTCAAATCTTTGTAAAAATTAAGAGCTAATATTTAAGGAGACTGGCATGAATATATTAAGAATAAATACTAGTAAAAATAAAATTACAATGATATATTCTCGAATGTAGAATAATTTAAGGCCAAATACACTTTTCCCAAATTCACATTACTTAAGACCAAAGCAAAGGAATTAAACAGTACACATCAGGAGTGTGTACTCTTCATTCATTCATTCTTCTTTCATTCCACAATTATATGACAAGTACTTCCTTTATGTCAGACACTAAAAGATCAGGAGATTGAAGTTGAATAAATAACATAAAACCACTGACTCCATGAGGATCACAGTCTCCTATAGAAGACAAAAATGTAAACAAATACCTCACAAAAAGCAATATAAATAAAACAAGATATGTATGTATAAATACTGAGATAACAGAAAAGGAACTAGCTTATATAGGGAATGCTGGGTGGAACAGGAGACATCACTTAAGAGGATGCAATATATGAACTGATTTTGCAATACAGATATAAATTACATAATTGAGAAAAGCAATAAAGGACAAGGCATTGGTATATTCAAGGTCAATGAAGGCAGTGAGATCAGACAAGAGATTACATTTGAGAGATGTAGGCACTCAGATGCATGTGCTTATAGTATGGAAGATGCTTGAAAAATATTTGTTATTTGAGGAGATAAAAGACTGAATACATCAAACCATGAATTATTGCTGGACTTTGGTCATTGACTGGATGTGGGAAGATTCTACGATACCTCAGTCCTCTCTACTTTTCCCTGGACCTCCCCATCTCTGATTCTCCCTCTCTCCCTTCCTTCCATCCTTCTTTCATTCCTTCCTCTCCTCTCCCCCTTCCTTCCTCACTCCCTTCCTTCCTTCCTTTCCTCCTCCTCCTTCTTCTGCACTTAAATGTTCTATTACAACATGAACTGCTCCTTGTTTCAGCAGTGTTTTCTTGCAATTATTTGTAATATAATTACATTAATGTACAGTACTGTAAGAAATGGTTAAAAGTCAAGCCAATGTTGCATATGCATGATTGTATATGTCATACTTTTTGTTAGTGCCATGTCAATATTCCTTGGCAATGTAAATTATTAGAAACATCTGTTAAGGTTCCCAGCAGTCAAAAAATGAATACCATGATATCATGAACTCCATTAAAAAATAATATCCTTCATGTTAGCAAAATGCTAAATATTAACATTATATTAATACATATTACAAGAAATATATTGATGTATTAAATATTAATTATATATGATTAATACATAGCATTCATATAATTGTATTAATGTTTTCATAAAATGTTCAATGCCAAATTTAACTTCAAGATTAAACTACTACTTAAGCTAAAAGTATTTATAATTGTAGTGTCACAAATTGTATTTTTGTAATACTAGCTTATTTCATCCAGCTCTTCTTTGATATTCTGTGAACTCAATTGCTGATAATATTAGAAAATGTATTTTATTTTAATAATTTGATGATTTTTAAAATACATATTTTAAAATATTTTATTAGTATATTAGTTAAAATAATGACTCATTTACTTGGAGAAATCGAAACCTTGCTCTTGTAATCTAATAGGTATGTTCTGCTCTCATTCAAACATAATATACGTTACACAGCAAATGTTCAGCAACTGCTAAATAAAGTATTACCTATACTGGCTAAACTAGTTACAGCTCTTCTTGTCAACAAAATAAAGGAAAGTGGAAAGATACCTTTTTTCTTTGTAATAATGAATGAATAGATTTTCATGAATCTAATTCTTCTAGTATTTTCCATACCACTATTTCATTTGGTCAATGAAAGAAATAAAATGTATGTAAATGTCATCCTAGGTCATTTATTGCTGCTAAAATGCCCCAGTTGCTCAAGATAATTATAAGGCATACAGATCAGAAAGGAAATTATTATAAATGCCTCTTTTAGTATTATAGTTTTAATATCACATATTAAAAAATTAAGTGATCATGTATATTTGACTTATGTCACTTCTGATATTTGAAAATCTGCTCAGGTTCATTTGTAAACATCTGCAAATAAACTCCAAAACTAATTACTGGAGTCATCAAAATATTATACCACTACCTTGTTTTTACTGTTTTTGTGGAGAACATCATTAAGTTTGACAAGTGTACTACTGTATAAGTAGTGAACAGTAACAATGACATGCTTAAGTGTTCTAAGTCCAGAAATAAAAAAGTAGCATGAGCACATTCTTTGGTATAGTTCTGCTGTTACACAGATGCATATTGATCTCAAAAAATTCGCATATTCTTTTATTCTTTTTTGGAAAGGTTTTGGTGAGAGCATTTCCATTCACTCACTGTAAGCTTCTGAGATGAGATGTGCTTTCTTTAAATTAGAAAGTCATCCCAAGGAAGGTACAAGATACAACTAATGGAATCTTATTGAAATTGCTGTGCAGAAAATAATTTGTAGATAGGTTGGCTCTGAGGAGATACAGGAAAAGTCTTTTTTAAACAAAATTTCCAACCTCTAAAACTTTGCAGCAGATTATTTTCTAATAGTTAATTGGCTAGTAATGAGCTCATGAAAATAATGCATTTCAAAGAAATAGTGTCCATGTTTTGAAACTTGTGTCCTGGCTATGATCTCTTAATACCATTTTCATAAGAAGAGGAACTTGGGCTTTTGGAAGAATTGGCTTATTCCAGATCTAAGGCAAGAAATGCACAAGATGAGACTGCTAACTTGTGCTTACAAACAAGGAAACTGTCAATGTCTAATGGGGTTGTGCCCAAAGGACACAAGAGGCAGCTTGATAGGGCTAGTAATAATAAAAGATGAGGATTTGAGCATGAAAAAGAATAATGAATACAATGAACAGAAACAGTAAATGTATAAAAAAATCCAGGAGCTCATAAGAATGCTTAAAAACATATATGTAGATAGACAAATTACTCAAATAGAATAAAAGAGAAAAGTAAATCTCTAGTTTTCACTGGAAGTAGCTATACCACCAACCCTTTAATCTAAGAGTTAGTAATTGAAAGGAGAAAATTAAATTCAGGGAAACTAAATAACTCTAGCTTTTAAGGGCAATTTTTTTTTCTTTACAGAGCAATTCCAGATAATAAATTTCAAAAGAAACAATAAAATTAGAAGATTACCACCATTTTGCAACCCAAAATGAAATATGTGATTCAGGCAATGATTATCAATGAATACTAAAACCATAAGGAGAAAAACTGATGGAAAATTTTACGATAAAAGAACCTGGCTGCAAGCACCTGCAGCCTCCAATCTATATCCATCACTAAAATGGGACAAGCAAATATTATGTGTCTCCTGATGTGATGCTATATTATGTAAACAGCATCACATTTGAAGTATTTTTGTCAAAAATGATGAAACTAAACTTAAATGAGTTTCTTCAATAACTCAATGACTTTGGGTGGGGGGAAGTGGGATATATATGCAACAAGGGTCCTGGATTGAATCCTGGAAGAAAACAAAAAGCATTAGTGAAAAAACTGGTGAAATGTGAATTTTACCAGTAAGTTAGTTAATAATGGTGGCCAAAGTTAATTTCTTGATTCTGATTATTGCATTAGGGTTAAGTAAGATGTTAATACTAGGAGAATCTGAAGAGAACTCTGCAATGCTATATTATTTTTGCAGTGTTTCCATAATTCTAAAATTATTTCCAATTAAAAAGTTAAAAAATAGGGACACAACAAATGCAAAGTGCACAGCTTGTTTGGTTCCAAATTTGAACATATCAGCTATAAAAGGACTTTTGTTAGATAATCTGGGAAATTTAAATATGAATTTGGCATTAAATGTGCTTAATTTTTTTAAGTATGATAATGATATTGTGGTTAGAGAAGAAAATCTCATTATTTTGAAAAACTATATAGATGTATTTAGTGGTTAAGTATTCTATTTCAAGGACTTGACTTAAAAATTCAAAAGAAAGAAGGAAAATTATGACTTGATAATTTTTCGCTGGTATTGGTTGAATCTGAGGATCAGTATATAGGACATCCTCTCCACATGTGTGTGTGTTTGCAAACTCTAACAATAAAAAGTTATTAAAAAGTTTACATTCCATAACTTTTGCTTGGCTATATGACTAGAACAAAGTTCTGGATCCATCTAAGCCTCTGCCCATAACTTTCACACACTATATGCTGTTTGGTGCCTCTGCTACTTCATAATTTTTTTCATTTAAATATATTTAGGAGGTACAAGTGGAGTTTCATTAGATGGATGTATTGTATAGTAGTGAAGTCTGAGCTTCTAATGTACCCATCACTTGAATAGTGTACATTGTACCCAACAGGTAATTTTTCATCCCTCACTGCCTTGCTCTCAGACTCCCCCATTTTGAGTCTCCAGTGTCCATTATACCGCTCTAAGTGACCATGCATAACCGGAGATTAGCTCCCACTCATAAGTAAGAACATGTGGTATTTGGTTTTCTGTTCCTGAGTTACTTCACTCAGGATAATGGCCTCCAGTTCCATCCAAGTTGCTTCAAAAGACATTATTTTGTTCTTTTCCCTGGCTGAGTAGTATTCCATTGTCTTGCTACATTGCCCAGGCTGCTCTCAAACTCCTGGGCTCAAGAGATCCTCCTGCCTCAGCCCCCTGAGTAGCTGGGACTACAGGCACAGCCACTGTACCCGGCCTTGCCTCTTGATCTTGCTGTTGCGAGCACTGCCTGGCAATCCCTATGCCTACTCTGAGGGCCTGCAGGAGAAATTCACAATAAAGGCTTTGGCAACTAAAGCTTAAGTGCTATAGAATTTCTATTATGTTTAGCAGGCTACTGAATTGTAACAAAACAGACAAAATGTCAAATGCATCAGTTGTGTTTTGTCCATAATTAAGATTTTTAGAAGTTTTGGAAGCTCTCTGCAGCTAATCACAGAGTAATTAGAGAAAAAAGTATAGTTTCTTAAACATCTACACAGCCAGTAGTTATTGAAAAAACAGCTCAAAAATACGTGTATTTCTTTTCTTCTGCTGGGCTTAGGATTGGTTTTCTCTTTCTTTTCACATTCCTTGAGACAATTCATTATTTTGTTGATTTGTTATCTTTCCGTCTTTTGGATGTGGGCATTTAAGGCTCCGAGTTTTCCTCTCAGGACTGCTTTTGCTCTATTCCACAGATTTTGATAACTTGTGTCCCCATTATCATTTAATTCAAAGAATATTTTGATTTCCATCTTAATCTGCTTGACCCAACAATCTTTCAGTAATAGATTGTTTAATTTCCATGACTTTCTGTAGAGATGAGTGCTTCCATTGGCATTGATTTCTAATTTTATTTCACTGTGATCTGAGAAGATACATGGTATAATTTCTATATTTTAATTTGCTGAGATCTGTTTTGTGGCCTAGGATGTTATCAGTTTTAGAGAAAGTTCCATGAGCTGATGAGAACTATAACCTCTATGGAAATTAATATGGAAATATCTCAAAGAATTCAAAGTAGAACTACTGTTTGCTGCAACAATCCCATTACTGGGCATCTACCCAAAGGAAAAAAAAGACATCCTATAAAAAAGACATTTGCACTTGAATGTTTATAGCAGCACAATTCACAATTGCAAAGATGTAGAAACAACCCAAGTGCCTATCAATACTGAGTAGATTAATCAAATGTGGTATATGTATACCATGGAGTACTACTAAGCCATAAAAAAACAATGGTGAATTGATACCTCTTGTACTAGCCTGGAGCTGGAGCCGATTCTTCTAATTGAAGTATCACAAAAATGGAAAAACAAGTACCACATGTATGTACCATTAAATTGGTACTAATTCATCAACACTTATGGGCACATGTGGAAGTAACATTCATCGGGTGTCAGGCAGGTGGGAGGGGGGAGGCGGGGATGGGTAAGATCACACCTAATCAGTGCCATGTGCACTGTCTGGGTGATGGTCACACTTGTAGCTCTGACTAAGGTGGTGCAAAGGCAATATATATAACCAAAGTGTTTGCATTTCTGTAATGTTCTGAAATTAAAAAAATAAGAAAATAAGTGTAGAATGGCAGCATAGCAACATAAAGTTAGGATTTAAAATTAGACATTTTTACCAGGTGCATGACTTCTCTAGGCCTCTCTCTAAGCTTCAGTTTCCCCATTTGATAAAAGGAGCTAATAATAGAATTCTGAGAAATAGAACATAAACAACTAACTTATGTACAATTAAAAAAGTTATCTAGTTCCACTTACTAGCCATTTCTGTGGGAAAATAGTTTCAAATTCTAATCCAAAACACATGCTTCAGCAGGACTGCAGACTGAGGAAGGATATGTTGTCTACCCATAACCTGGTGGAGCCCAGGGTAATATATGCTATGATAAAATCATACTTCATTTCCTGACACTTGTCAATGGAATATTTGTTCTCATCTTCCTTCCACCAAAAATGGGGTGCAAATAATCTTTGAATGATCAAGTCTGGCTTGGAGGAAGAAACAATTTTATAAAAAAAAGAGTATATCCATTTCTATAAGACATATGAAATAAGAGAATTTATTTTTCTATGTTTTTTTTTTAATTTCAGAATATTATAGGGATATAAATGTTTAGGTTACATATATTGCCTTTAGTTGATTAATAAATATAATTTTGGTTGACCAAGTTTTTGCCTTTCATAAGTTTTCTTATTGTTCATGTTCTGAATCTCAATGAGATAAATGCAAATCTTGCTTGGGAAATGGGTTGCATATGAGGTATAGAAAGAAATGGACAATAAAACAAAGATTAAAATAAGAGAACAGCACAAAATTAAAGGGTGGGGGAAGATTTAGCAATTAGGAAGCACTTCCCAACAATGAAATCTATTAGAGCAGAGAAAGTTCTCCTGGGGGAAGTATAGAAATCTTATGGACCAAGTCATTTCAATAGACTAGACAAAATAATCAAAAATGGCATTAAGAGAGCAGTCCCTCCAGAGAAAGAGGAGGGTGGGAGGTTGATTAGATAATGTAATAGAGCTGTCTCATCTTTAAATTTCCATGATTCTAAAATTCTATGAGATTTTCAGACAGTTTGATCACTCACTAGAGAGACTTTAATTTCATTTTTTATGACACATCTAATAGGTGAACAGCAGTGATCCTGAAAGCTTGTCCTGACTTGCTCTCTGGGGCTTGGATTTCTGGCACAGAGCTAACTACAGCTCTAACATAAACCTCAATGAAACCAATAATTACTAAGTAATCCCTGTGCAGAATTTCCATCAGACATCTAAGGCTCATATCGGCACTAGTAATGTAGAATTATTGAAATTTAAATCAGAAGTGTTTATCCAACACTGTGATGAGATAAAGTGATTTGAGACTGCTTATCATGATTAAGCCTGCAGATTGCAGATTATTATTAGAATGAAAAAGGAATATGAAATTAATGGAAAGAAAACCAAACATAGGTTCATATTATCAGGGGGAAGAAAAAAGATTGTATCTTCAATGCAATGAATGCACTTAAATTGTTGTGATATTATCATGTTTCCTCACATTAATCACTTTTATAACCGAGGACTGGCATAGATATGACATAATGCCTCTGGGCCAAATGACTTTCCAGAACAAAACACAGTCCTAAAATTACTCACAGGGAATATATGAAACTAATATTTGTGAGTAAAGTAAAGGCCAATGAGAAACTGCAATAAAGATAAGAGGGCTGGCCGGGCGTGGTGGCTCACACCTGTAATCCTAGCACTCTGGGAGGCCGAGGCAGGCGGATCGCTCCAGGTCAGGAGTTCAAGACCAGCCTGAGCAAGAGCGGGACCCTGTCTCTACTAAAAATAGAAAGAAATTATCTGGCCAACTAAAATATATATAGAAAAAATTAGCCGGGCATGGTGGCGCATGCCTGAAGTCCCAGCTACTTGGGAGGCTGAGGCAGGAGGATTGCTTAAGCCCAGGAGTTTGAGGTTGCTGTGAGCTAGGCTGACGCCACGGCACTCACTCTAGCCCGGGCAACATAGCGACACTCTGTCTCAAAAAAAAAAAAAAAAAAAAAAAAAAGATCAAAGGGCTAACAGAAATACAATTTAAATTCGCATTTCAGAACATTTCTATAGAATAATTATTAACACTTGCATAAAAACATCATCCCAGGGAAATTTCTTTTTCCTAAGCCTTACATAAGCTGAAAGTTTAATGGTGAAAGTTATTTGTTATGATATTTTCTGATGTATTAAAATTTTTTCTATCCATTATTTTATAGCCCCAAGGTTATAAAGGACACTGCCTATAGAGCCTATCAATACATAATTATTTGCATTTATTTAATACCATGTGTATAATTAATTGTAGTCAATTGTTAGTGCTTTTATGTTTTCAACAATTTACATATGTTTAATAGTATTTGTGGATATGCTTTTATTTTCACCTAGGAAATGACCTCCTTCAGCTTTGGAGTCTCACTTATTCTTATACTATATTGTGTAACACATAGCAGCATTCCAAAATCTATGCTACCTGAAAGGAAAAGTTAAAAACAAATGAAAAACAAAAACAAAACTATAATACTTTTTTCCTTCTTAATCAGTAACATCCACACTATAGTGTAGAAACTATTTTTTAAATGTAAAACTTTTTAAAAACTTTGATCAAAGTATAACAATCAATATTCCTTTTCACATAATATGGTAAACAGCAATTTTTACTGATTTACTACAGCTACTTTTATAAGATGTTTTTTAATGTTTAATCATGTTAACTAATTTGCTCCCTTGTATTTTAAAATGTTCTGCATTTCAAATAAAGGTTGTCATCATTGTTTTCTATAGTTTTGTGAATCTTCTATATGCCAGGCAAAATAACAACCTAATAAAATGTGCATTCTAACGGGAAAAACAACAAAAACTAAACAAGCAAACAAATAACTTAATAACATCATGACAGGCAGTAATCAGCTCTCTGAAGAAAAATAAAGCAATATGGTGGAGCATGTATTTGTATATTGAGTGCCAAGAAACACTTCCCTGATGAACAGATGTGTAGATACAGTGAGCAAAGGAAGCCATGAAAATATCTGATAGAAGAAGGTTTCAGCAAACAGACAATAAATGCAAAGGCCCCGAGGTGGGTACAAGACCGGCAAGTATGAACAGCAGTAGGCAGTCCAATATGATTGAGGGAATGAGAGTAAAGCAATGAATATTAAGAATTGAATCAGTGAACTCATAAGGAGTTTTCTCATGTAGGCCTTGTGAATTGATGGAAGGAAATATAAGGTATAAAGAAGACAGTTAGGAAGGGAATCTCTCTCTCTAGTTAAAATGCATAAGCTCTTCACATATGCCCATGCGTAAGAGCACACACGGTCAATATTGGGTTAACTCCTGCATTTTCCATCTATCTAGTCCATTGATTTTTTCTGGTGAACATGGACATGTATAATAAACCTATAAACAGATTACAAAGGACAGCATTGAGAGCTGACTACACAATCAATATTATGTCTAATGCAGTTTTAAAAGAAAAAAGCAGCAGCAAAATAAAGAACTGAACAAAAGATAGCAGGACCTGTTTGTTATTAACAATTATTAATATAGATCTTTGGAGCAGAATTAGCTGTTGAGATTTTTTAAATTCCTGGGTGTTCTTTATAGTTGAATTAATAACCATGTACATTTATTTTTTCAAAAGGAGTCAAATTTGAAACATATATTGAAGAAGCTGAGAAGAACCTCTTGCTTAAGAAGAAAAGATACAGAAAAAATAATTTATGTAGAAATATGGCTTTAAAGGAAATGAGGAAATATATATATTGAGTAGAAGTCAAACAAATTAGGCAAAGCAACTTTCATATATGCTTGACTCCTGGAGACAGCAGCAGCTATTCTGGTACATTCAACATACCATAAATACACAAGTCTTGCTTTTGTGCAAGTCATGGTGCCTGTTTTAACTGCCTTACCTATTTATGGCTGTGATCTTTTCCAGAATTGCTTTCTGGCTCTGAAAGTATTATCTGTTACATTTCCTACCATACAATAATTCCTTTGGTTACTACTTTATTCTTAGAACTTAACAAAGCTTACAAAATGTTCCATTTCTCCTGAGATAAGTATAAAAGAAAAGATTGAAAGGTGACCAAAAATGATTTTTATCAATTTTATGTATTGAGAGATTTCATCCCTTAACATACTTCATTTTATATCCTACAAATGCTTTGAGAATTATACTATTATTATAGCTCTACATTGTATTAGACATTATATATTTGAAAGCTTTGCCAGTAATTTATAGCATTATATGTACCCTGGGAATGGAGCTGTGTCATCTTGTGTCAAAAGTCACACAGTTAAGTAAAAAACAAAAGAAATCACTAAATTTGGTTTAAAAGATGAAAGTTAAACCTTTAAAAAATGTGTTTTAAGCAATAATTTTGACAGAACTTTTGAAGAAGTAACGACAGGGTAGGAGAGAATGTGATGAGATGAGATTGGAAGACACTGTAAGGGAGAAATGTAGTAATTGCCCAGTAAGTGGCAAATATGTAGACAGCACAGCCAGTTTGTTAGATCTGAGTGGAGGGCAAACGAGTGGCAAGGCCGGTAGAGGGAGCAGCTAACGGTGGAGAGTGGGAACCAATGAAAATGCAGAAAAAAAACTGCAAAATCAGATATTTGTGGCTAGAGACTTTCCCCTGGATGGAGCATGCACAGTGAGGAGCTCCTAGTGACCTTAACTGACCTGGGGCTCATTGCCATCTAATTAGCCTTATGGTTTCGAGCCCCCAAGTAGGGTTTTTATGAAGGATTCTGAGAAGATGCATGTGTAAAAAGGAAATTCTTATATAACTTCAACTTGTTATGTATAACCTGTTACGTAACCTGTTATATATCCCCAGCCTGTCCATCACCCAAGGTGGGAAATGACAACCAGTTTCACCCGGGAGAGAGGCAGGACAAACTTGTGAGCATATAGAAGACTGTGTGCTAAGACTTTGGGGTCTTCTCCACTCACGGAAAATGACCTGTCTCTCCGAGATGTAATTTTGCTTTGCAGTAAATGCTGTGTGTATGAGATGGCTTTGTATTTGTGATCACTCCCTCACCAGCTTGACTCCATGCCAGTACTCATTCCTGACACTGGGAACCGAGGACCAGGGAACACCAAGGAACATTGAGACAGACCTAACAAGATGATTAACATACACATGTAAAAGAGCTACAAATTGTGACTATCTGGGGCAAATAAACCCAATTTTGGAACATAATATTATAGGGATAATGCATTTATCTCTGACTCCGTGTAATACATTGATCTTTCTATGCGAGGAAGATGCCAGTTGACAACATCACAGTCTGTAACTCAAGCCCTCACAAAATCTTAACACTTTGTCCTTAGGGCAAAAGGGTTGAATTTATAAGACCAATAACAAGAGTTACATACTTCAATCTCTAGATCTGAAATTTCATTCAGCTCACTGGATGACATGATCAAATACATATTATTTCATATTTTGCTTAGCTAATTATAAAACTGATCCCAAACAATAACAAATTTATCTTGAAAAGTGGAAAATTAGCATATATATCTAAACCTACCTTCTACCAGAATTCACTGAATTAGGTAAAAAAATATAAGAAAAAGGGAATAAAAAGATCTTAATAGAAGTAATTTCTGCTAAACGGAGTGCAGAAAGAACTAGAGGATGGAAAGGCCACTGTGATCCAGGACTCCATGCATGATGAAAAAGTTTGTTTGAGAAACAAGTGGAGCAGAACTCAGAGAGCCATGAACAACATGCTCTATCTTGGAGAGCTCATGGGTGCTGGGTTCCTATCAGCAGCGTTTTGAGTAGATGCTTCACAGGGCATCCTATGGTTTGCACTTGGAAATGACCCCTGTGCCAGCCAGAAAGTAGGCACAGCAGCAAGTAGTTATTAATGAGGGCATAGAGGCTAGGGAAAAAGATAGGATTGCCTCTGCTGACTACTAAGTATATGAAAGAAATGCTTTTGCCATCCACACAGTGATTAGTAGTGTGAGTTCTAGCTACTTACTAGCTATGCAACCTGGGTTAATAAGACAGCTTTACTAACATCAACATCAGTTCCTGCATCTGAAAAACAAGGATGATAACAATAATTACCTATGGATACTACCTGGATTAGTGGAGATACTAAATGTAAAGCACTATCATATAGGAGACACACAGGAAGTGCTCAATGAATGTTAGCTAAGATTATCATACACCATATCCACAATGCCCTTTTTCCGGCTTCACTCGCAATTCGATATATGACCTGACAAAGCAAATTATAGACGAACTATTTTCATATTTCTTCACCTGGTTATAGGATAACCAAAGTAAATCAAAACAAACTTTTGTAAAGCCCCCAACATCTCCCAATATTGTATTGTACCTATAAGAATGAGAAGACAAAAAGATCTCCAGATATTTTTTAAAAAATTCTTTAGTCTAAAAGAAGGGAGTTCCTCTGTAGATCAGAACCACCATCGATAAATGCCCTAAATGAAATACCAAACAACTTAAAAAGTTTATCTTCTTGACAGAATTTAAAAAGATTCTGCAGTTTTCACCATAGAACAATCATGAATTAGCAATGATAGACTAGAAAAGCTTGGAGATTTTGAAAAGATTGTTTTAAAATTAAAAGTGTACATATACATTTTTAAAATATATATTATACATTTATAATTTTTGTCCTCTTTCATCTAACAAGTTGTATATATTCTGTGTCCCACACACCATACCAAGGCAGTTTGTTAAAATTTCCTTGATTATATAAGTACCTGTTTGATCCTACTGGGCTTTTGATTAAAATTGCATTACTTTTAGAGATCAATTTGAGCAAAGTTTTACTTTTCTAATATTGATTGCTCTTGTCTAAGACAATGGAATTCATTTTTTGTACAAAAATCAGTCAAATAAGCATTTATCAAAGGAACAAGTAAATGTCACCTAATTACTCTTTTTAATGCTTCTAAAATAGGTCCCAAAGATTTCTTTTCAAAGTTACATGAAGTTATTTTCTACTTTTGATAAATGAGATCCTTTCCCTCTTATAGAACTGTGTTAGTTGTCACTATTTAGCAGGGAAGGATGCTGAGTGGGACGTTTTTGTTCAATAATTGAAAACTAGGGAACAACCTAAAAACACAGGAGGCTTTAAGGATTTTTTTATTCTAAAGAGAACTTCAAGCAACAGGAGGAGACCTTTCCTTCCAGGCTTATTACATGTACAGAATTAGGTAAAATACCACCAATGTCTGCTATGTGCCTGCAATCTTCTTCCCCTATCCCATTTCACTAAGATGGCTGAGAAGCACACTAAAACTGCTTCTTCACTGTATGTTTCAGGAGACACAAGACTTGCTAGAGCAACTCACGGGAGTAGGACAAGAAGGGACAATGGTGCGGTGGAGTGATGGATCATGGAACTGATAGTGTACAAAGAGGGACAAATCTGCCCCTCTCCAAGGAAGTGATGGCAGGGGGTGGAATAAAGTTGAAAACTACCCCAGAAAAATATTTATCTTTTCTGAGAAAGCACATCATTGGCAGAGGCTCCGGGACCATACAGAAACAGTTTTGAGCCACCATCCTCCTGTCCCTATCACATTTAACATAACCTGTCACTTGACATCTACCAAATTCCCTATCCCTCTTCTGACCATGCATGCCAGAAGATTTTAAAGGGGTAGGGGAGGAGACGTCCCCAAACTACACTTCTCTCCCACAAGATTCTGGATGAATACACCCTAATCATTCCCAGAATGGTGCTTGATATATATTAAGTATACAATAAAAGTAACAAATATGTAGAAGTGGAGAAAGTTGCCCAGGCTTTATTCCACACAGGAACAAACCTAGTCATTCTATTTCCACTTTGGACAAGAGAGTACAAGAGACCTCTTACAACAACTTGCTCTAAAATAACCTCTCACATAGAATAGTGAAAAGTTCGCCCAGAAGCAGTGGCAAATAAAATGTCTTTATTCCGACAAAGTTTATAAGAATTTGAGACCAAAGTACTTGCCAGAAAAGAAAGTTTTATGTATTTAGACCTCAGTCTGTAGTTATCATACTTTCTTTTTGTGGCTTAAGAAATAGCTTAGCCACATTAAGCTCAAATACATATTTAAATTATATTTTCAGCTAGTTAATTTTGTTTTTTAATTTTTAATTCATCTAGACTTTAATTTTGTATATTTTTGACTATATTTTCAAATAGCAAACCAATTATTATACTAACACTTAATGAGTTTTTAAAATAAAAATTGGTTTGAAATGCTAGGTTTAAGATAGCCCAAATCTGTTGCTGAGTCTTTGCTTTGATAAACTGCTCTATCTATTTTTAAGATAGTATTATTTTAAGTATTAGATCGCTTAACTTTTATAAATTGCTTTAATTTTCATAAATTGGCCCTTATGATATCCTATCTAGTAGGATATGCTTTTTTTATGTGCCCTTGCCTTATCTTCTCTGCTTTCTTATTCCTTAACCTAAATGTGGAAAATAGTCTTAATCATCTTTAAAACCATATTTAGTGCCCTGCACGTAAATATATTCCATATATATAATACTGAATTAGATTTTTGAAAACTGTAAGTAAAATAAATGTGTGTATACATGTATGTGTATATACAGATGTTTTATATATATGCATATGTATACATATTTATGTATGTATACATAATTTTCTATGACATAGACTTTCATATGCAATATGTGAAATAGATGTTATTTTTTAATAAACATTCACACACAGATATGAGAACTGGCATAAACCCATAATATTCTGAAATTTAAAAAAATAAAATAAAATAAAACTTGTATAAACTAGATATGCTATGTTGGGTTTTTGAGTATTAGGCCAAAAAAAAATATTTATGGATAAGATATCACTCTGCAAAGTATATTATTGCTCTATATGAGTACACAATCAAGACAGCTTTAAGTTTTGGGTTAAAGTTCCCCACCAAACAGAAACAGTGAACTCCTCTGCTTCTGATAGAAAACTGGTGAATAAAGGAAAACATTAAGCCAAATATTTCTGTGGTTGAAGGAGCTAAAACAAAAAACCTGACTACTCTTTGACAGTCCAACATTACTTATCTTCTGCCTTATATGGAGTATTTTTGATAATTGCTTTTATAAACAATTCACTTTGCCTCTCAATTTGGTAATTAACCTGAGTATCTCATAAATTAGCTAACTATCTAGCCTAGTCATTTTCACAGCGCTGTGGTAGGTGAGAACGTGAACTCCTCGTCTCAGTTTTCTGCCTATAAAATTCTGATCTCTCAGAGGTGATGGGAAAATCCCTCTCCCCCAAATCCTGGTGAGATATGGAGAAAGAACTTGGTGATTTATCCTCCTGCCCTTCCTCTGCTGTGTGGTCAGGTGCCCACTGCTGGGCAGGGTTACCTGAAGCCGTCTAAGGCTAATTATATACGAGGAAATAAGCTGGCAGCTTGGGGAGGGGAGGATGAAATGAAACTGTTACTATTCCAGGCTGATCAGCCAAACCCAGCTACATCATGTGGCTCATGAAACTAAACTGTGTCATGTTTTTAGCTCTCCAGACCATTTATTGTCTGACAGTGGAGCAACTTTTGTCTCAAAGGTCACCCAGTAGTGGGCCAACAATAGAGGTATTCGATGGACATTTCATGCCCTTTTTCATTCTGAAATTCTGGCATCATTAAGAAGTGTCATGGTCTTTAAAAAATATACTGAAAAAGATCTCTGACTTCACCTCCCTCACCTTCTCCTGATCCACACAACTTAGAAAAGGTCACTGAATGTGGCAGTTTCTCCAAATGGTTCATTTTTTTCTTGATCATCTCCTGGGTAATGATCAGGATGAAAGGGTTAAGGAATTACATAAATCTATTTAAAAAATTTGGGATTCAACTCTGCTATTCTTTTTCACCCTTAATGACAACCTCAAAGCCAGCCTGGTAGGTTCTCAGGCTAGATGGAAGCTTGGCAAAAAGGTGGTCTAAGGAATTCAAACTTAATTCTTGTTCAGCCATCTGAATTCTCTTGTTCGGTTGTTATGGTCCTCAGGTCATAAAGATAATAATCACTAGATTGAGTATAATTATCCCCAAGTCCATGACAGATGTCCACATGGGGCACAGTGAGGGGTATAATGCTAAATGCATCTCGATACATTTTATTAAAAGGGCCTTATCCTTCTTGTATCTGATACTGCAGATGAGAGGTCTGGGTGCATGTAGATGATGACTGAAAAAAAGTTGAATTTACAGCTACTAGAATGGGGAATGGGACACATTGATGTTGGGGGATTATAGGAAGAGCAACTTTAACGCTTGGGAAAGAAACACCTTAGAACCCAGGAGGGATAGACCAAGGAGGGAAATTAACGATCTTTTGTCTTTCAGAACCACCCATGGAGCCTTCCTCACAAAGAAAAATATCTCAGTGCAGCTATCCCAAAGGGTAGCAAGCTGCCTAAATTTAAATGATTCTTAGGTCTGCCATCTCCTATCAAATGGTGGTCACTACAATTTGATCACTAGTCTCTACAGACTTACCAAGAAGTCAACCAGAAGAAACATTAAGAGGCAGCCCCAGCTCCTATAGATCCTACCAGGTGACACCTGTCACCACCTCTAGATGTCTTCCCAATCCCATCCCCATCTTTATCATGGGGTCAGCTCACAGGAGAGTTGAATGTTTCTTGATAGGTGGTATACACAAATATTATAGGTTAGAATGTCTTCTTCTCAGGTAATCGCTCAAAGACACAGGCTTAACTGAATTTGGACCCCTAAGGTTTACCAGCTAGCCACGAAGTCACATTGGAGGCACTGTTAACCTATTTCCCCTGACTGATGTAGATAACACTTGGAGTGAACAACAATTGTAATTAATACTTCCCTTCCAGGGGAACTATGTGTGCCTCCAAGACTGTATAATTTCTGTGGAAGCCAGACAGTAACTTGTCTTCATTCTAAGCCTGCTGTGGCCATAAGAACCCTTCAGATGTTTAATAAACACTACCAATAGGTCATGGAGCCCTCAGATGACTGTGTAGATCTCTCTGGAATGAGCCACCCCTAGCTTCTCAGGGAGTTCCAGTGGGGGAGCTACAAATGACTCATTGTTTATATGTACTCCTTGAGTGTTTATCTCTACAATGGGAGCTGGGAACCATCTACTTAGAAAAAGTGGTAATAAATATACCAGTGTCCTTGACTTTATCTAAGTTATCAGTGATACAATTTTGGACACACAAGGCATTTAGATTAGCTTCAACTCAGTGGCTATTATGGAATATAGTATTGTCCTATACATCCCTCTTTGAGGCCAAGGTGGAACCTGTGTGATCACTAATATACCCTGGTGTACCTGGATTAATTCCCCTGGACAAGAGGAAAGGTCAATACAGAGACTTAAAGAGAAAGTCATGTGTCTTTCTAAGGTATTCTAATGTTTAGTGAATTTGTTTAGCTAGCTGAATCTAAGACCCTGGGCGGTGGATAGTTGAGGTCAATAGTGCAGGTTAGCATTAGTGCATGGTTAAGAGTCATGCTGACAGTAGCCTTAATTAAATGTTACATGAGACAGATCGAACCTATATTGGTCCAGTTTCTGTTGATAAGATTAATAGTGGCATACTCATGTGAAAATCTGAGTTCAGCTACGAATGCATATGGCCAAGGGGTGTTTTTTAGATGAGACAGTCTTCTAGGGAGCTAAGCATCCTATATGTTTTTGCAGAGTATGCCAGTCTGCGAGGCTTATCTGTCTCCTGATACTCAGCAGTTTTTCTAGCCAGTCACAAAAGCAACTAAATAGGTCAAGTCTACCATAGTATGACAACCATGAACTGCTTGCTATCCAGTGGGAAGGGAATCTGCTTATTTTCCATTTGCTACAATATTTGATGCTTGCTCAAAAAGTGCTGGGCCCATGGCCCTAAATTACTCAGCTGTAAAACCAACCCGCTGCTTATGTAGCATCTATCTGGTTCCATCGCATTGCCTTAATGTTGCTTGAGAGGCAAGGCATGCAGACACAAATCTGCTGATGCTCATGCTGCTTGCTGTACCATGGTAATAAAGTCCTTTATCTGTGACCCAAGAGTCTTGTGTCTTTTGCCAACATCCATGTAATGGTGGAAGGCTTACTTGTTAGCTTGCAGGTAAGGTAAAATTAAATCTCAGAAATTTCACAATTCTTGAGAGAAACAACATACATTTTGAATGGGATATAATTGTTTTCAACTTAAGTATCTTAATCATTTATAAAAAACATTGAATATGTCCTTATAATCTGACAAAAGGTACACTAGTTATGAAATAGTTAGGCTAGTATTTGAACCAAGTGATATGAATGCGGAGCATGTTTTTAACTATTATCCTATATTTCCCTATATGTTAATATAGTTTGAAAACATTGGGATATTTTGTATTTTATTTACTAAATTTCTCATGTCTGTTTTATATAATTCTGTTTATAATTTTCCAAATATGAAATTTTTAACATCCTACTTTCTAAATTATTAATCACCTTATATAAATTTGATAAATATAATCATTATTTTCTTTAGTTTGTATATAATAAATATACATTCTTAAACCAATTATTTAATTGTAACATGCCCACATTATGTATCATAATCTATCATTTGAATATAATGAACAGCTAAAGGATGTTAATGCAACATTAAAAATAATTTAAATCTAGTTATATCATAGTCCTTTAATTGAAAAGTTCCAGAAATCTAGATGCAAAGAGTTTGTTAGGTAAAAATACAATCTTTTAGTTCCTTGGCTTCTAATTGTAATTTTTATGATGTGCTGACTTTGAATTTATCCTTGCATTACCATTCAATAATTAACCAGGAAGAGAGAAAGACAAATTTAACCAGAATCTACATAGAACTCAAGCAAATCAGTAAGAAAAAAACAAACAACCTCATCAAAAAGTGGACAAAGGACATGAACAGAAGTTTTTCAAAAGAAGATAGACAAATGGCCAATAAACATATGAAAAAAGGCTCAACATCACTAATCATTAGGGAAATGCAAATTAAAACCACAATGAGATATCACCTTACCCCTGTTAGAATGGCTTTTATTAAAAAGTCCAAAAACAACGGATGCTGGCATGGATGAAGAGAGAAGGGAACACTGATACACTCTTGGTGGGACTGAAAATTAATACAACCTCTATGGAAAAAAGTATGGAGATTCCTTAAAGAACTAAAGACCTACCATTTGCTCCAGCAATCCCACTACTGGATTTACCCAAAGGAAAATAAGTCATTTTATCAAAAAGACACCTGCATTCAAAATGTTTACTGTAGCACAATTCACAATTGCCAACATGCAGAATCAACCCAAGTGCCCATTAATTCATGAGTAGACTAACAAAATGTAGTATATGTATACCATGGAATACTACTCAGCCATGAAGAGGGATTACTTAATGCCTTTTGCAACAATTTGGATGGAACTGGAGACCATTATCCAAAGTGAAGTATCTAAAGAATGGAAAAACAAATACCACATGTACTCACTATTAAATTGGAACTAACTGATGAGCACACATGTGCATAGAGGGAAGTACAATTCAATAGAAATCAAGCAGTGGGTAGAGGGAAGGAGGGGATGGGCAAAAACCTACCTAACAGGTACAATGAACACTATCTGGGTGACAGGCACACTTGTAACCATGACTCAAGAATTATAAAAGTGTCCATTTCCCAGACAGTGTGCATTGCACTCATCATGTAGTTATACCCCCATCCCCTACCTCAGTCCGATACCCAACATGCTTGAAGTTCTGACTCGGGCGGATGGGCGGGACATGGGGAGTGTATGTGGCCTGAACTTTTGTACCCCCATGATGATAAGCTAAAAGAAAAAAAAAAAAAGAAAAAAGAAATAAGCAATGTGTTATATTTTATATAATTATGTAGATAACTTTTCCATTGTTTTAGTGAACTGTCACTAAAATAAAAATAAAAATGATAATAAATTTAAAAAAAATTATAAAAATGATCCATGTAACCAAAAATATTTGTACCCTCATAATACTTTGAAATAAAAAAATAAAAGAAAATCATTTCAAAATGTTACTAAAATGTTTTCTGAAACAGGAAAAAAAAGACTAATAGATACCGTATTTATGAGTACAAAATAGCTCAATTTCACAAGACTTCTCTTTAATTTTAGCTTGGAGTTGTTCTACTCCCTCTTAAGTTTTAGCTCCTATCAAGCCACTTAAATGATTTTGGCAGTCTAGCTGCCTCAGGCTGATGGCACGACTTTATAAGCACAAGAGGAAATTATCCTGCCCCAAATCCCTACCACTTCTTTTTAGCCCTCTCTTTTGCTAGGGTCTTTAAAAAAACCCAGCGATTTATTTTTTTTAATCTTTCACCAGTAAGTAAATATACCTCTTTGGTACACATACCTATAGATTGTAGCTTTCACTTCCACACCATATTCCAATTGGCGCACACACTTCTATGTAAAATTGTTCATTCTTCTAAGGATTTTATTTTACTCCTTCAAAATACTCAGAAGGCTCCCTTTAAAGTTTTACACATCTTGATCTAGATCCTTATTCTCTTTGATTACTTTGCTTTTTGTCAACTTAAAGTTTAAAAATAATTTTAAATTGTATTTCTTATCCTTATATTCTAAGATCTGATTTGGAAATGAACTTTTGGACCATAATCTATTTGTAACTTGCAGACTCTCTAGGATTTTATATTGAAATATATAAAAACTGAAGTGATACAATAATGGAAAATTGATAACATGTAAATATTAGTTATTATAGACTACTTATGTTTACCGTATACAAAATTTAGGAGCATTTCAAACACTGGAAAATGCTTCCTCCAGTTGGGAGCATGGCTTCAATTCAGACTGACCTGGATTTCAACATCAGCACTTAATTTTTCAGTGTATGAACATGGATAAGCTCCTTAATTCCTTTCATCTTGGATTATTCATCAATAAAATATAGATAATATCTACTTTACAGGGTTGCATGCTATATAAGCAGCACCTTGCCTAGTACCTGACACTCACTTGTCACAGAGTAAATCAGAGGTACTATTATCTCATGAAATATTTGGCAGGAAATTATCATAAGAATATGGTGGATGGCTTCTTCTTCATTCTTACACACTTGCCCACTTCTCCCCATTACAACAATGTGAAATATCTGCTATACAGTCAGGAAATAAAGAGATTTTGCAATGTGCACCATGGAGAAAAATAAAGTTTGTGTGACTGAGAAGAAGAGCAAGTGGCACAGTATCAGAAACAACTCGACCATAAATATGTTTGATTAGGTTTTTTGCTAAAACCAGCACTTTTGGGGGAAGTTGAAACCCTTATTATTTCCCTAGAGATATCTCATAAACCTCAACCCCTAGATTAAACATTTACTAACATTCATTGGGGACTTATTATGTGTCAAAGGCTGTGCTGTTTTACATGTATTATCTTTTATGTGTCTGAAAAACTATTCTTTGAAATAATCTTAACATTTTATCAAGATGTCATTTTTTGAACATTAGTTTGTATCATTTCATTGGCTATGTCTGTATCTTAGCCAATAAAATTTCAGGCCTCCAAAATTTGAAAGGGCCTTCAAAATGCTGAAATCTTTCTTAGAACTATAAATTTTTTTAAAAAATATGTTTGAATACCTTAATGTAGAATGCATGAAAATGCTATAAGACTCTATCACAACTATTACATTTTGTAAGTTTATGTTCTTTTTAAATTTTTTTCCTTCAGTTCAAAAATTATACTTAAAAATGTCATAATTTTCTGTATCCAGAACACTGTTATTATTCACCTAAAGCCTAATCAGCATTACTTACTCAATTTATATTACACTTCCACTCAAGTTCAGTATTAGTCTTGACCACATTTCATTTCCAGATCATGATATATTTTTATTTTTATATACACCTTGTCAGTGAGATGCTCTATTTATTTTTATTTTCATTTTAAATCCATCAGAGAGAAAATAAACATCAGCATACACCCATGTAAAAATACGTATTTTAGGAGTCAGAATTTAAATTCTAGGTTTTGGAAGCAATAACTAAAGAGATATAATAATTTAGTTTAAGAATAAATACAGTAGATTCTTAATTCTGTGTGGGAAAGAATGTGACTTATCAGTCTTCATTCTTTTGCCATCTTACTTGGAATTGACACTAGATATTTGATAAATTAATATACTGAATCTTTCTCAGTTTTTATGTCTTTGTGTGGGTGAACCATTTTGATTTAGAATCACTTTATACAAGACTAAGTCTAGAGGATGATTTTTAAATTATTCATAATCATATTTTTAAAGACAGGTACTCATTTAATTCAATTCTAATTTCATGACTCACCACACTCATGTTTTATAATTTACTAGAAAAATATAGGACATGAAGAATAGATTATTTACTAAAAAATAATTTTCTTTTTGGCTTCTTGAATAATGCATCCTTTGAATATGAAAAATCCATCTAAATTAAATGACAAAACATTCTTTATTGATATAATCGGCAAACTTTAAGAAATCTCCAAGTTTGTTTCCTCTGTGTAACGGAAAGCTTCTCCTAAATAACCTTGAGCACCAGGAAGTTACAATTTAACATTGGTCTCAGCGACTCCCATCATCCTTCCTTTCATCATTAGTTCCAATAGTGGAATTCTGTTACATTAGTTTGATTTTAGAGCCTTTAAAATACTATTGGATTTACCATTAGAAAGTGAGTAAAATGATTTAAACTATAATCTATAAATTATTTTTACTCAATCCAAGCTGGTAATTCCTCCTTCCCCTCAAAAAAAAAAAAAAAAAAAAAATTCAATGCATTGTAAAAGCCATTAAAAAGTAAATAACCTATTAATATCTTCAGTTTGTTACCCTACAAAGGAGCTGTACTATAAAACCATATAAACAACATATATATATGTATATATATATAAACACTATGAGACTGAAGGGGATGGAATTAATGTCTTATAGCCTTGAGTTACTTGTTTGTGGGAGTGAAATGGGAATGTGGATCATTTTATTGATAGAAAAAAGTAGTCATGCATATGTATCATGTAAGCACACATTTAAACTTTCAGTCAAAATTATCAATATACTGAAAAGATTAAATTTATGATTAAAAGCATCCAATCCAGCTTTTCTTAGTCCTTCTCTGAAGTTCTCTATTTACTCAAAAACACTAAGAAGGTGCACAACTATAAAAACTGGCAATATGAACCAAAACATACGTGGGATACAGAACCAAGTCGAGGTAAGGACCAGAGAACCAGGCAACCATAATCCTGCTTAGGGTCCCTAACCCAAGCCACACTGAACCATGCCTCCTCCCCCTCCCATGACCACTCCTCTGTCCCCATCCGCACTTTCTACATCCCTGTAGACAGCTGGGAGACATGAATACAGGCACAGTATAAGAGGACAGTTGTTTAAAAAAAAAAAAAGAAATGAAACAACAAAACGCTTAAAAACCCTGGAAACATCATATAATGCGTAGCAGGTTTTTTCATTAAAAACTGATATAAACAGTTATGCATTACTCCTGACTCAGAACTGCAGTTAAAATCAGGTAGCCAGAGCAGGAGAAAATTCCAAAGCAGCAGTTCTATAGATTCAAACAATAGTAATGTTAATAAAATGGGAGTAAGGCTAATTATTTTGTTGTTGTATTGTTTTGTTTTAATTCTGGGTATAACATGAAAGGGGGCCTTCCTGCAGCCTGGGAAAATTGCAGCAGGTAGAAACAATTCCTTCCAGGTACCAAAAGCTAATAACTGATAGACATGTTCTCTTTTAAAGATCAGGAAACAGAAACAAATAATTAAAAACTATAGGATCTATAAATAATAGCACACAAAATTAAGAATAAATTTTCTAACACTCTTTCAGTGCTTACTATTTACTAATCATTCTTTTAAATATTTTGCATGCATCTACTCATTTAATCCTAACAATAACCCCCTAAGGTCAGTAACATTTTTATTTCTACTTTATAGATCAGGAAAAGGAAGACCAAAGGAATTTAGGTAAGTGACTTTCCCTGAGTCATGCAGTTGACAAGAGTCAGTAAAAGTGGGATTTAAACTCAGGCATCTGGCTTCAGAGTACACAGGCTTAATACTACACTGTTCCTTCCACATCCAAGGCTTAAGAAAAAGTGAGAATGTCTAAGACAGATTCTAACACAATCAATGCTTGTCTCCTCCAAGTCAGGTGGGAGCCAGAGAGGCAGAAGGCTCCTAGGGATAAGGGAGGCTGTGGAGCTTGCTCCTCTGATAGTGACGATGCCGCCAAGTATTCTGCATTGCATGGCCATCTTCCAGTTATGCTTTTATATATTTTACTTAAAATATCTTAAAATCTCTACAGCAAGCAGAAGCTTCCTCAAAACATAGCAGTGAAAAATATTTTTTAAATGAGATTCAAAATGCAATTTTGAAAATAATTGTTTGATGTCATCAAAAAGTGTCAAGCTCTATGAAATGGGAAAATGGGCCATAAGGAGAAGACAAGCAAGCATGAATGAGGAAGTGTAAGGAAGTTGGCAGAAATAAGAAAAAAATGCAAAAAGTCCTAAATACTAAAGCTCAATTAAAATTCATATCGAAGGCAGTAAAAAAGCAGAATTAAAGACATAAAAGCAGTGATGTGAAGGAAAATAACATAATAAGTGCTCTGAAAATAGAGAAGAAAGTCACAGAAAGGAAAGCTAACAAGAAATATGACAGATGTGGGGAAAGAGGATGGAGGGAAAACCTCTGCATTCATTCCTACATTCAACAAGTGCTTTTCAAGTGTTTACCTAGGACTGGTCGAAACCTAAAACCTCTTGCCTCTAAAATCAAGTCCATATTTTTATAGAATTCATAAATTGAAAAAAGCAGAACCCTTCTGCTCAATTTGCTTGAATTTTAGTGGAATTGTAAGTGATCCTGTAAAAGAAACTAGAACAGCCTAAGTTATATTCAAAGATTTTAATAGTAAACTTTCCAGAGCCGAAGGAAGGGAGGATCTAAACCTATAGATCAAAATAAGTCAATGAAGACCAGACAAATATAGTGCAAATGAACCAATATGTACGTTTGTTGAGTTTGAGGGATAATGAAAACAAGCTATTTAGTGTAGAGTCTCGATGTCTTCACTGCTAATTCTGCCAGCCTCTTTTGAGACTCTGAACAAATGTCTCCACCTCATTGCCTCTGTCTTGCCCATTGTATTTAAAATTACAACCCGCTCCTCAACTCGATCCCGCTCTACTCTACGTTTATTTATCCTTAGCACTCACCATGTGCTTCTGTATTACATAATTTCTTATGTATCATGATTAGAAGGTAAACGCCACTCCACACAAGATGGGACTTTTTTTATGCCGTTCATGGACAAATCCCAAGAACAGATAACAGTGCCTGAAATATATTAGGATATCAATAAGTGCTCATTTTATTATAGAGTGAAGTCACCAGAAAGGGGGTGGAGGGAGGCTGCATACACAGTAGGAAATAGCAGCCCTCGAGCACTTACACTGAGAGAAGCAGCAGAAATGTGTTTGCAATGGTACACTGACTGGGGTCAAACAGGAAGAAGGATTTTTATTCTAAGTATGGAGATGGTCTGGTGGCAATGGATTGAAATTTTGAGCTATATAAGGTAAAAGGAGGGGTGGTTGAATCCAACGTGCAGAGCCTTGGAGACATCTGGGACTTGATGAAACCATTGCTGTCTCCATCCTCTTCTCCCCATCACCACACATTCCTTCCTCAACCTTTTCCCACGAATTGCTTTAAAATCTTATGATTTCTTTTCTTTTGACTGTGGAGTCTGTCAAATTCATAAAATGACATACATAATTCTCACAGATTCACAGACTTATTTATTCAGCCTTGTTCCTCTCCCACCCCAACACACACACACACACACACACACACCCCACACACCATGAGCACAACACACATACACATCACGCATGCACACACCACGCACATCCGCATGCATATACATCATGTACACACACACTTCACATACACATGCACTACTCTCATACATACCACACACACCATGCACACATACACACTAAGTGCACACATACTGCACACACAAATGTACACACAGTTTCTTCTCCAACAGCATTCATGCTCACCACAACCCCAAATGTAAGATATATAGTTAAACTTAAAAGATTCCTAGACAAAAGGTTCAATACTTTACATATGTCAACTCTTCCCAAACACATCTAAAACTCACGGCAATTTTAATCAGAATCTCAACAGGTTTTTTTTTTTTTTTTTGATAACTTGTCAAGTTGATTATAAAGTCCATCTGGAAGACAAACTGTAAGAACAGCCAAGATATTTCTGAAAAAAGTAGAATAATAAGGGAAGACTAGCCTTTCTTGTGATCAAAACATATAAAAAGTTACAGTGATTAATATAGTGTGGTTTTGGTGCAGGGATATATCAGTGACAAAGAAGAGAGTCCATGAATACTGGGACCTGAGCATTAGGATAGGTGAGCCATGATATTTGCTACAACTACATTTAGTATTAAAAAAAGGTAGAGTTCATTCTTCTGTGACTGGCTTATTTCACTTAGTATAATGTCCTTAAGGTTTATCCATGTTGTTGTATATTGCAAAATTACCTTCTTTTATAAGGCTGAATATTTCACTATATATATATATATATATATAATTTATATATAAAACACATTTTTTTATCTATTTATCCATTAACATTGTTTCCACACCGTGGCTATTATGAATGGTGCTGATAATGGCTGCCAGGGCCTGGGAAGAGGGGAAAATGAAGAGTTGTTCAATGGATAGAAAGTTTTAATTAAGACAGACGAATGTGCTCTAGAGATCTGCGTACAACATTGTGCCTACACATAATAATCCTGTAATCTACCCTTAAAAATCTGTTGAGGGCAAATATCATGTTAAGTGCTCTTATCATAATAATGTAAAATAATAATAATAAAAAGTAGAGACAACCTAAACATTCAATCTAAGAAGAATGGTTAATCATTATATATTCCATAAAATATTATATATAGGGAAAAGTGTGTACAATATAACTTTTAGGAAGAAAGCAAATTATAGTAGGATACATTTGTATATGTATATGTTTACATGTGTCTCTATAGATATATATATATAAAACATGTTCTGATTTTTATAAAATAACACTGAAAACAGCAACAACAGCAAAACTAAATATATTTGCTTGCATATATGACCACAGCTAAAAACATCAGATATCACCCTAAACTGTAAACTGCACACACAGTTTGGGAAGGAGGGATTTCACTTTTTATTTTATAGAGCTCTAATTTCTTAGATATTTTGAATAAGAAACAGATTTCATATTTTCCTTTTGTAATGAACTGTATTTTTATCCTTAAAAGAATATTTTACACAGTTGAGTTTCAGAGCTGCTTCTAGTAAATGTATTCTGTGATTTTTATGTACTCTAACAGACTTAAAGTAGTACATAGCAATAAAACTAACAAGGTAATCAGTTGGTAACCTAGGTAACCTACTTTATTTTTTATTTATTTTTATTTCAGGATATTATGAGGGAGTAACCTACTTTAAATGTTGTCCACATCAAGCCATTCAACTGTCATATAGTATATTTTTTTCATAATTATTATCACAAAGTAAACTTTAAAATATGATTTGAATTCAGTGACTCAAAAATTAATAAGCAGTATAAACTTCTGTATTACCTTGACAAATGTTAAATGCTTTGCCTGCATTTGGTGGAAAAACATGACCTAGGATCCTCAACTGAGTAATGAGCAAAAAGTGTCACTTCATTTACCAAGGTGGTTAGTGTTTAAAAGACACAAAACCAATAATTATGTCACTATGTCAGTGAAATCACTGAAAGAAAATATAATAATAAAGGTAGGTAATGGGAATACTTCAACACTGCCTGGACAACATAATTGGAAAAACTGCATTTTTTACTTTTGTATGAAAATGTATTTTATATCCACAGAAATCCACAGAAGCCCTTCAAAGTCCATCTGGCTTGGCATTTCTTCTTTTGTGACTGCATCCCCTAAGTGTCATTCCTAGAATGACTCTTTCTATTGTACAAATCGATATTGTACCTCAAAGACAGACTTCAATTCCTTCAATCCCTCAGATTACCTCACACGATTATGTATGTTAGCACTGCATTACAGCCTTTGTTAAGACACTCAACACTGTTTGCTGTTTAATCCATCACCCACATCACGTAAGTGATAGTCGGAGAAAGGCCAATGAAAAAATCTGCAATCTAGTAAAAAAAAAAAAAAAATAGAATTTAACTGTGGTCCAGGGCCTTGAAAACTAGTCTGCAAGGATATTCCAAAGGATGCCCTTCTCTTAGAGTTTGAGTTCCTGTCATTCACACTCTAGTGTAGAAATTCAACTTCTCAAAATCCAATTTCCTGAGTAGAAATCCAATTCTCTAAGTCTTTCCTTACGGTGTAATGACCCTTTTGGCTCCACACTGATTTAATAGAGAAGATAAAAAGGAAAACACCTTACAAAGAAATGCAAAAAGTAAAGCATCAGGTATTCTTTTGTGACTCAAAAGAGGCCTGCTTTGCAAGTGTTTATAAGGAAAAAAAAAAAACACTCATAATTTATTTAATCTGTACAGCTACCAAATAAATCTGAAGCATTAAAAAGAAAAACTTTTAGCCTATTAGCTTGACTCTGGAATATTGCATAAAAATACCCTTCATAAGCTGCAAGGCTTAAAAATTCTTAAATAGGAAAAAAGTTATGCATGAAAATATTTTTTAAAATGCAAGCAAACGAATGCATTTTGACAGTAAAAGCATCTTGAAATATTTATAAAAAGTATACTAAAGAATATTACATTAGAATAGGTAAATGGACACAGGAAATTCATTTGAAATATTGATTGCAACTAAAGGAAAAGCACTTTATGTGCATGTGTATGTATATATGTATATATACAAATATATCTCACATACATAATAGGCAATAAAGTATAATTTCAGCTTCAAAGAGATAATTTAGCTTGACTTTTATCTTTCTAGGTGAAAGATTATAGGTTTAGAATCTCCAATTTCATAAAACACAAATTTTCCTCTAAAACTGTGGAAAATATTAATATATCATAATTATGCACCAAGCCCAATGAAACAAGTAACAAGAGGGTCAACATAGTATGTTTCTTTAAGGATTCTGCATAGATAAAATCAACATTTTTAAAAATATTATAAATCTAAATCTAAACTAGTAAAAATGTATGCTGTCAATCAAAATTATTTACTGTGGAGCACTGATTCATGCCAAGGGATATGTATGTTGCTGTTCAACAACGCATCTTTGTTTGCTAAACTTAAAATATCAGCTTCCTATAGAAGATAAATTACAGATCTGTGTCCTTCACTTCACTATGAGTTTCCTGATGAGTAGAATCTTATATTCATTTTTATATCCAATTATATAGTGTTTGGCATATGACATTAGGAAAGAACATTGTTCTTTGATAGGAAGAGGAATAAGCCACTTTTTAAGGATGTTCAATATTTCCTCATTTGCTAATATTTATTAAATACCTACCAAGCACTGTGCACAAATATCTTAATGTGACATAGTCAATATGACTAAGCACTAAACTACCTCTGATTGAAAATAATGACGGGTCAGATAATTCATTTATTATTCAAGAATATTTACTGCTTCACATAAATAGAAATAATTCATCAAAAGGAATGATCACACTTGTTCATAAATGAGATTCATTATGACTTTGAGGGCAAGATGCCATTTGGCAGGTTAATCCCCTTTGCTGGGGAAATGAAAAGAGAATTTTGCTGCGAGCACTCTTCTAGATATATTTATTCCTGGATCTCTTTCTCTCCTCCACTCAGTCATACTGCAACATATTGCACACTGCTCTAACTTGGAACAAGCACCAACCTCAAAATTCAAATTGGAGAATCTTAAAAATAGACTGAACATATCATGACAAATCAAACGTTTTGAAATAACACTGTTGGCAAGGTGGCTTTCACTTAAAATTGAAAATGTTAACATTTTGCAAGAAGGTGAATTATTTTTCTTGGCAGATATATTTTAAAGAACATTGAGAGGAAATACTGAATAAGAACAAAAGTTTCTAAAGTAAAATCGGTTCTCTTAAAAGAAATAAAAACATCAAAAAGAAATGACAACAAAATATGTATCACTTTATATCTGACAAAAACTCTACCTGAACAGTTTCCTAACAATAAAGCAATACAAATTCTTACTCCATAGCCCAATACATAAAATGATAGAACATATTAATCTGATTCTTTCAGTTAGATTTGAAATGTCAGCTCCCAATTCAGCAAAACCAAACTTTCCTCATAGATTGGTTTTGAGGAGATTCCAGACACCTCCACTTTATGTTGCTGAAAGTGAACACATAATAGTCCCCGAAAATAGCAAGGCATTTGCTTCAGGAAAAACAAAAAATTACCATAATGTTTTGGCTCAGAATCTACAGTATGAGCTCCTAAAGGCATTAAATCCAATTACATATATTTAATCCATAGCCTTTCCTTCTGATCCTGTTCACTCACTTATTCATTCAACCAGCAAATATCTAAATGCCACCCTCCTTGTACTGGTTGCAGAGTTTACAGAGAGAGACATATTAAAGGTTAGTCCCCCATTCTCTGAAAACTTAAATCCCAGTCCAGCTTCTGTGTGTATGTATGTATGTATGTGTGTGTGTATTTACAAGAACAGCAAATACTTGGAAACCTAAAATCTTTGAGACTTATGTGTTCTAAATTACAAATAAAGCTTTATGAAAACACTTCAAAAATTTAATGTAAGGAATATATAAAAGGACTGAGAATGAAGCAGTAATGGTAAATTTAGGTAATCACATTTTTCTGATGTAATGTAGTCCTGGAAATCATGTTTCTTAGAAAAAAAGATGTTAAAAGGCAGAACACTCATGTGGTGGTCCTTGTTTTCATTTGTTTGGATAAATGCCTGCAGTTTCCAGCTCTCATCATCAATCGATAAGCATGTGTCTGAAAGGTACAAACTTGATAGAGTTTATGCTGTTGTCTTTGATTATTCAAAATGATTCCATGTCATCAGTGAATATTTTCCGATGAGCAAAGAGAAGTAGTGAAAAGAAGACTGCAGGTATTAACTGCCTCAAAGAGAGGAAAAATGTAGTAAAAACTCACCAATCTAATTCTTATGGCCCAAGTTTGTATTTTTTTGTTTACTCACTTATTTCTCCCAAATCTTGAAGTCGTTTACTTTCAAATGTCATGATATGAATCTTTAGAAACTACACTATATTCTGGGAAAAAAATCTTGAATCAGCCCATGGCCTAAGTTTATTCTGTTCCCATAAAACTGACCATTTTAAGAAGCACTTTCCAAAGTGCAATTCAGTACAACTCTGGGCTTTCATTTTAAATAAAACTGTTTTAGAAATCTTTTTTTAAAAAACCACTTCTGAAGATTCACGCTAGGGGTTTGTGGTAAAGCTTTATCTTTTTCTTACCTCTGTGGTCTTTATTTATAAACATAAGAGACAACTTTGTTCAGAATATGTTTTCCCAAGTGGGTTGAAGTATGGTCAACAGTATGACAAACTAAGCTAATATTTTTAGGTAGAATAGTTATTTCTCTAAAAACACATACAAATAACTAAAACAGAAAAAAAAAAAAGGCAATCATTCTGTGAAGACACAGATCTCTCTGCCTTTGAGTTTGGCTATGATGAAAATAGAGAATGATTCTCCAGGTAAATACAATTACTTATTAGTGATGACTGATTGAGTAATCTGCATTGCTCCTAATAGAATTTTGTTGGACTCTTATTCTACTTAAATAAGTGTGATTGTGGGAAGGAGAGCTAGTAGCAGGGCAATTTACACTGAAACAGCTCTGTAAGCTAGTAAGTTATTCTGTCAAGCCCCATGGATTCTGACAGAAGACACAGACTCTTCGGTCAAAGAAGCAGAAGTATCAGTGCAGTTGTACTTGTTCCCCAATCCACAAATCCCACAGGGCAACCCAAAAAGAGAGGTGGAACTTGCCTGTACAATGGGGTGTGTTACCAGAGAGGAGCCCTGAACTTAGGGAATCTACTACTTTTAAACAAGCAGTAAGGCAGTCTCTGTTCTGCCCACTGTGCCACCAAGTACAGCTCAGGACTACACGATGTGCTCCTAGGATGCACTGCCTCTCTTTTCAGAATTGCTTGCTGCATAAACAGTCCCGAGAAGGAGCACAGGATTGTGATTTTGCGATTTTTAATTCTGGCACACTCAGGAAGACAAGTAGAAGCATAAGAGGACTGTGGTAGACTGCCTTCCAGAAGATCTGAAAATTGTTTTGTATGTACCCAAGGTCAGGAAGTCATGTGCTCAGAACTAGAAATATAAAAGCAGTTAAAAGACAAACCACTACTTCTACTTTGCCTCCTACAGAAGCCACATAAGGACAGGCACTCTCATTTGCTTTGCTGACTAATATAACCTCAGGGCCTAACATAAAATCTGGCCTATAGTAAGGTTCTTAATACATTTCTTGAATAAATAAATGCATTTTGTTTGCTAGTGCACCTATCACATTCTGTTGGGCATTCTGCTGACTAACTACTTGGATCTTGTGTATTTTCTGCTTTAATCACCATCCTTGGCTGTATCAAAATTTGGCTTGTTCCTGTACATTAATACAAAAGGCTTTCTAGTCTCTGCTTTGATGCTCTGTTTCCCAAGCCCTTGCTTTAACTCTCCTATCCTTTATCCACTTCAGAGCTTTTATACCACCAGCCTATTTCTGCTCTCCGCAGTCATGCAATCTTATCTCCTGTTTTACCAGTTCTGACACCTACTCATATTGGATAAAAGGACAGATTTCTAAGTCAGAGTGTCTAGTTTCAAAATCTGGCCTAGCTATACACTAGTTGTATAAACTTAGGTTTTGCAACCTCTCTTGAACTATCATTCCTCAAATGGCAATAATAATAGAATCCACTCCACAAGGATTAAATGAAGTAAGCACCTACAACCAGTTTGCAGAACAGGCTGGACTCAGAAGGCTTTAACAAAGAATAAGAAATTTTACTTAATTTTCTAACACGAGCTCCTTCCAAAATCAACTTTGGAGCCCCCTTCTTCCTCTTCACTGGACCAAATTTTGGGTATACTCTTTAGCTTTTTAATCACCTTCAGAAATTAGTTAATAAGCAGTTCTTACATATTTTCAGCTACTAAAACTTTAATCTTAACCAATTAAAATTTCAATACTTTCCTAGCTCAGGCATAAGCAACAAATCCCACTTTTCAGAACTGGGGTGGGGCTTCTCTCTTTTCCCAGTATTCTTCCCTGTGTTCTTCCCCTCTTCTTCCATATCCAACTTCTATTCATTAAACAGCTTCTGGATCCCCATGCTGGTGGGAAAGAGGAGGAACATGATGATAAGATCAAAGTCTTACTGAACTAAGATCGTTGAAATCCAGACATTGATAATATCTTGGAATTCTTTTCTGAGTTATTCAAAGATCACTCTCTCTCCTTGCTGGGGTATCCCCACTACCAAAATCCTCGTCAAAGGTGGCAAAGCCTCTCTGGATGACTTCTTAGGACTCCCACTCAACTTCCACTGAACATTCCACACACATTCTTTCTGCTAGGATCATCGTACCAACTGATGATACCTTGGTTTGAAAACATAGGCCTTCTAAGTGGGAGATAATAAAAAAAATCCCAAAATCTTTGTCATTAAAAATAAGGAAATACTCTTATATCTTATGATAATCTACATTTTATGAGCCTGTTTAATTTTTCTTTAGTGGGGGAAACTTCTTCAAAGCATTTAACCTTACCATGAAACTTCAGTGAGAAATGAGAGAAAAGCAAGATAGCCAATCATTAGTGTATCTATCATCCACTAGATAGAATGGCATTTTGTGTATCTCAAGGCACATTTGAATGAATTATCCCAATAATCAAGTTCACTTATACACCTATTCTGTTAACTATGTTAAGGGCACAACATGCAGTTTTCCAAAGAAGGCAACTCTCAAACTCCCTTTGCTCTTCTAGTTCCTAATAAAGCAAACTTACACAATTCAGGTTCCTAAATAAATATTCTTAGCATTTTCCTCATATAAAAGTCCCATGATACTCCAACAAACAAAGTACATTTAAAGAGATAGTGGGTTTAATTTCCCCTGTGGCCACTGTCTTCTTTAAGTTTAACCTAATTATTATTAGGCTCTGGGTACATGGTAAGTCTTGGGCTTCTTAGTTAGAAAGAAATCTAATACTCAAAGATCCTTGTACTTTTCCTCCTTGAAATATTATGCAGCTAAGAAAAATATCAGCTACCAAATCTCTGTGCCTTCAACAAATTAAAAGTTATGGAACCAGTATAACACAGGAAAAGCTATAATAGCAAAAGATAACATTCATACCAACAAATTCTCAACCACCTTTTACAGGTTTCTCAAACTTTAAAACTGAAATTAGGAGTGAGAGTCTTAAGCCACTTTGAATCAGGAGCAGATAATAGAGGTTTTTTTCAGAACTCTCACAGCCACACTGAGGCAAATTTTCAGTAACCTTTTCTCCAGCATATCCTCATTTTTTTTCATGTAATATATTGCCTCATTTCTTGAATATTATCATTATTTCAAATATCTTTTACTAGTAAATCTCTCACCTGAGTTAAAAAAAATAACTCAAACTCACATACTGATATTATTTCATCCATCTTAAAAATTATAGAAATAATAACAGCAGAAAACATAAATGTATTTAAAATCACCTTTTAAAAAAGAGGAAGAATGTGTAGCCATGCAAAACACATGCATATAATAAATGTTACTAGCCATCTCAACTTTTTCCATCAATATTTATTTAAAAGACTACTTTTGCTAGCAGACAGAGAGTAGTGAGTATCAAAAAATATAAGAAAATGATAAAACATCTTTTGCGACACAGGAAAACAATCTGGTAAATTGGTTCTTCTGCAAAATGTGAACAGACTACCATTTTTTGTCAATGGTAGCATTATAGCACCTTGATTCAAATGCTAAAAAGCTTCTGTACAGCTAAGGAAACAATCAACAGAGCAAATAGACAACTTACAGAACGGGAGAAAATATTTGTAAGCTACACATCTGATAAAGGGCTAATATGCAGAATTTACAAAGCACTCAAGAAAACCAGCAAGAAAAAAACAACCCCCCAATAAGGGGGCAAAAGACATGAACAGAAGCTTGTCAAAAGAAGAAAGACAAATGGCCAATAAACATATGAAAAAATGTTCAATGTCACTAATCATCAGGGAAATGCAAACTAAAACCACAATGAGATATCACCTTATCCTACTTAGAATGGCTTGATTAAAAAAATCCAAAAACAATAGGTGCTAGTGTGGATTCAGAGAGAAAGGAACACTGTTGATGAGACTACAAATTAGTAAAACCCCTATGGGAAACAATATGGAGATTCCAGAACTAAAAGTAGACCTACCATTTGATCCATCAATTCCACTATTGGCTATCTATCTATCCAAAGGAAAAGAAGACTTTTCATGAAAAAGACACCTGTACTCAAATATTTATTACAACACAATTCACAATTGCTAAGATGTGGAATCAACCCAAGTGCTCATCAACAGTGGATTAATAAAATGTGGTATATGTATACCGTGGAGCACTATTCAGCCATAAAAAAAGATGAATTAATACCCTTTGCACCAATCTGGATCGAACTGGACACCATTCTCCTAAGTGAAGTATCTCAAGAATGGAAAAACAAACACCACATGCACTCACTATTAAATTGGAACTAACCAATGAGCACAAAGGGAAGTAAAACTCAGTATAAATCAACTGGAGGAGGGGGAGACGGGGAAGGGCAAAAACCTACCTAATGGGTACAACGAACATTATTTGGCTGATGGGCACACCTATAACTGGAACTCAAGCATTACAAAAGCAACCCACGTAACCTAAAATATTTGTATCCCCTTAATATTTTGAAATTAAAAAAAAATTCTAGAATACCAGCAGTCTATAACATACACTAAGAACACTTGCCTATCTCATGAGTTTACATTCCAGAAACTCCTATCTTCCAAAAAGCAACTGGATACAATAATTTGCAATAATTTAAAAAATTCTTTGTCATAACATCTCAATATTTCCATTTGCCAGCTGCATATTTTGGATATATTATATATACATTATATTTACCTATATAGCAATAATGAATTTAGATATGTGATGTGTGTACTTCTCACTCTCACTGATAACTTCCTTTTCTGTATCTTAAATATGGTTATCTTTTATTACTCTGTATAAGCACATCTTCTCATCTCAGTTTTCACACATTTAATGGCAATATCAGCTATTCAATTTCTTAATTTTCCATACTGATTAAATGAGTGTGGATGAATGCCTATGTGTTTTCCTGAATATTCTTCTCTCCCATCAAGAAGTTTCTGACCAATTTACATAAGTGTATGTTGGATTATATTACAAGGAAGGGTAAAATAATCATCATAAAAAAGTACTGAATCTCATTTAGTTGGACAGTACCAGGGAATGATATATGGAATACTTGAGGTGACTATCAAATGATGTTCAGGTTTTCATAAAAGAGAGAGATGGAAAAAGTTGCATTCCAATTTGAATAAAAATCATGAAAAAAATGTTTGAATATAAAAGGACACAGGGTAGTTTCAAGGAATCTGTACAATACAGGTTGAATTTTGGGTAAGGAATGCCAACTTGGTTACATCTAAATCCACCTAGAAATTTATTTTAGATTTCTTTGTGCTTGTTCATTTGTTTGTTTATAAGCAGAATTAAGCTGTCATATGTTTAAAATAATTGGTTATGTTTTTTGCAAGCCTCATAGTAACATCAAATAAAAAAAACCTATAACATATACAAAAAACAAAAAATAAAAAGCAAGAAATTAAAACACACAACCAGAGAAAATCACTTTTAAAGGAGGACAGAAAGAAAGGAAGAAAAAAAGAGAAAAGCACAAAACAACCAGAAATCAAATAACAACATGGCAGTAGTAAGTTCTTACCAATCAGTAATAACATTGAATGTAAATGGACTAAACTCTCCCATCAAAAGACACAGAGTGGGTGAATGGATAAAAAAATAAAACCCACTATATATGTTGTCTACAAGAACATACATAGATTGAAAACAAAGGGATGGAAAAAGATATTCCATGCAAATGGAAACCAAAAAAGAGCAGGGATAGCTATATTTCTATTACATAAAATAGATTTCAAGAAAAAAACTGTAAAAAGAGACAAAGAAGGTCTCTTTAACAATAAAGGGGTCAATTCAGCAAGAGGATATAACAATTCTAAATACTGAAGCACCCAGATATAGAAAGCACATATTATCAGAGCTAAAGAGACACCCTAATACAATAATTGTTGGAGACCTCAACATCCACCTTTAAGCATTGTACAGATCATCCAGACAGATAATCAACAAAGAAACATTGGATTTAATCTGCACTATAGACCAAATGGACCTAATAGATATATACAGAATTTTTTATCCAAGAGCTGCAGAATACATGTTCTTCTCTTCAGTTCACAGATCATTATCAAGGATATATCATATGTTAGGCCACATAGCAAGTCTAAAAATTCAAAAGAATTGAAATCATGGCAAGTATTTTCTCTGATAACAATGGAACAAAACTAGAAATCAGTAACAGGAGAAATGTTGGAAATTACACAAATACATGGAAATGAAACAATTTGCTTCTGAATGACTTGTGGATCAATGAAGAGATTAAGAAGGAAATTTTAAAAATTCTCAACACAAATGAAAATGAAAACACAATATATCAAAACCTATGGGATATAGAAGAAGCAGTATTAAGAGGAAAGTTTATAGCAATAAGTGCCTACCTATACCAAAAAGTAGAAAAGCTTCAAATAAAAAAAAAAACGTAACAATACATCGTAAAGAACTAGAAAAACAAGAGCAAACCAAACCCAAAATTAGTAGAAGAAGAGAAATAATAAAGATTAGAGCAGAAAATAAATGAAATTGAAACAAAAAGAATACAAGATTAATAAAATTAAAACTTGTTTTTTGAAAAGATAAACAAAATTGACAAACCTTTAGCCATACTAAGAAAAAAAAACAGACCTGAATAAATAAAATCAAAGATGAAAAAGAAGACATTATAACTCATACTGCAGAAATCCAAAGGCTCATTAGAGACTACTATGAGCAACTATGTGCCAATAAATTAAGAATCCTAGAAGAAATAGATAAATTCCTAAACATACACAACCTACCAAGATCAAATCAGATAGAAATCTAAAAACAGAACAAACCAATAACAAGTAATAAGATAGAAGATGTAATGAAAGTCTCCCATCAAAGAAAAGCTCAGGACCTGATGGCTTCACTGCTAAATTCTACCAAGCATTCAGAGAAGAATTAATACCAATCTTACTTAAACAATTCCAAAAAATCAGAGAGGAGGAATTATTGTGAAACTCATTGTACAAGGCCTGTATCACCCTGATACCAAAACCAGACAAAGACACAACAAAAAGAAAAAAACTATAGGCCAATATGTCTGATGAACACAGATGCAAAAATCCTCAACAAAATACTATTATAACAAACCAAATTCAACAACAGATTAAAAAGATTACTCATCAGGATCAAGTGGGATTTACCCCAGGGATGCAAGGATGTTTCAACACATGCAAATCAATCGATGTATATATCTTATCAACAGAATGAAGGACAAAAAACATATGATCATTTCAATTCATGCCAAAAAAAAAGCATTTGATAAAATTCACTATCCCTTCATCATAAACCCCCCCCTAAAAAAACTGGGTATAGCAGGAACATACCTCAACACTATAAAAGCCATATATGACAGACCCATAGGTAGTATCATACTGAATGGGAAAAACTGAAAGCCTTCCCTTTAAGATCTAGAATAAGACAAGGATGGTCACTTTCGTCACTATTATTGAACATAGTACTAGAAATTCTAGCTAGAGCAATCAGACAAGAGAAAGAAATAAAACACATCCAAATTGGAAAGGAAGAAGTCAAATTATTCTTGCTTGCAGATGATAAGATCTTATATTCAAAGAAACATAAGGAATCCACTAGAAAACTATTAGAACTGATAAATTCAGTACAGCTGCAAGATACAAAAACATTCAAAAATCAGTAGCATTTCTAGATGGTAACAGCAAACAATTCCAAAAGGAAATTAAGACAGTAATCCCATCTACAATAGCTACAAATAAAATAAAATATTCAGAAATAAACTTAACCAAAGAAATGAAAGATCTCTACAATGAAGATTATAAAACATTTGTGAAAGAAATTGAAGAAGACACACAAAAAGGAATATGTCATGCCTGTGGGTTGGAAGAATCAGTGTTGTTAACATGCCCATACCACCGAAAGCAATTTACAGAATCAATGCAATCCCTATCAAAATATCAATGACATTCTTCATAGAAATAGAAAAAATAATCCTGAAATTTACATGGAACCACAAAATACAGGGTAGCCAAAGCCACTGAGCAAAAGGAACAAAACCAGAGGAATCATATTAGTTGACTTCAAATTATTCTGCAGAGCTGTAGCAACCAAAACAGCATGGAAGTAGCATAAGAACACATAGACTGATGCAACAGAATAGAGAACCCAGAAATAAATCCACACATATATAGTGAACTTATCTTCAACAAAGATGCCAAGAACATACAGTGGGGAAAGGACAGTTTCTTCAATAAATGGTTCAGGGAAAATTGGATATCCATATACAGAATGAAACCAGACCTTTATCTTTCACCATATACAAAAATCAAATCAAAATGTATTAAAGATTTTAATCTCAAAACTGAAACTATGAAACCACTGGGAAAAAAAAAATTGGGGAAATGCTACAGGACATTGGTCTGGGCAAGGACTTCTTGAGTAATACCCCCAAAGCATAGGCAACCAAAGCAAAATTGGACAAATGGCATCTCATCAAACTAAAAAGCTACACAGCAAAAAAAACAATCAACAAAGTGAAGAGCCAACCCACAGAATGGGAGAAAATATTTGCAAACTATCCATCTGGCAAGGGATTAATAACTAGAATATATAAGGAGCTCCAAGAACTCAATAGGAAAAAAAAATCAAATAATCTAATAAAAAATGGGCAAAAGATCTCAATAGACATTCTCAAGGGAAGACATAAAAGTGGCCAACAGGAATATGAAAAAACACTCAACATCATTAATCATCAGAGAAATGCAAATCAAAGCTACAATGAGATAACATCTCACCTTAGTTAAAATGGCTTTTATCAAAAAGACAGGCAATAACAAATACTGGGAAAGATGTGGAGAAAGGAGAACCCCGTAGACTATTGTTGGGAATGTAAATTAATGCAACCATTATGGAGAATGTTATGGTGGTACTTCAAAAAACTAAAAATAGAACTACCGTATGAGACAGCAATCCCACCACTCTAGGTACAGATCCAAAAGAAAGGAAATCAGTATATCAAAAAGATATCTATGCTCCCATGTTTATTGCAGCACTATTCACAATAGCTAAGATGTGGAATCAATCTAAGTGTCCATCAATGGATGAATGGATAAAGCAATTGTGATACATATATACAATAGAATATTATATAGCCATAAAAATGAATGAAATCCTGCCATTTGCAACAACATGGATTAAACAGGAGAACATTATGTTAAGTGAAATAAGCCAAGCACAGAAAGGCAAATCTCACATGTTGGAGCTAAATATTAATGCAATTAATCTCATGGAGACAGAGTGTAGAATGATGGTTACTAGAGGCTAGGAATTGTAGCAGGCAGGGGAGATAAAGTGGATATTGTTAATGGGTGAGAAAATAGATGGTAAGATAGAATGAACAATATTTGATGACACAATAAAGTGACTATAATCAACAATAAGGGTATATACGTTAAAACAACTAAAAGAGTGGTATTGGAATGTTCCTAACAAAGAAATGTTGGCCGGGCGTGGTGGCTCACGCCTGTAATCCTAGCACTCTGGGAGGCCGAGGCGGGTGGATCGCTCCAGGTCAGGAGTTCAAGACCAGCCTGAGCAAGAGCGAGACCCTGTCTCTACTAAAAATAGAAAGAAATTATCTGGCCAACTAAAATATATATAGCAAAAATTAGCCGGGCATGGTGGCGCATGCCTGAAGTCCCAGCTACTTGGGAGGCTGAGGCAGTAGGATTGCTTAAGCCCAGGAGTTTGAGGTTGCTGTGAGCTAGGCTGACGCCACGGCACTCACTCTAGCCCGGGCAACAAAGTGAGACTCTGTCTCAAAAAAAAAAAAAAAAGAACTGTTAAATGCCTGCGATTATGGAAACCCCAATTACCCTGATTTGGTTAATACATATTGCATGCCTGTATCAAACATCACATATGTCCTATAAATATATAAAATTATTATGTATTCATAATAATTAAAAATTAAAAAAAATAAATCCACCTGTAGCTTTTCCATGTATGAACTGCTACTTGTTATGAGAATGGGACTTGGGTAAGTTTAAAAAAACAGAAAGAATAAGAAGGGGAAATAGACAGCTTTGTAATGCTTGGAGCAGTCACATTCACGCTTTGCTCCTGGTGCCCTAGGGTTTCAAAGGCCACCCAATGGTTGCTGAGTGGGGGAGGAGGAGGGAAAAGGAGGTAGGAGCACACAGGATTGAGTCAGTTCCTGGTGCAGAGCAGCCCCATAGAGATACGGTGAAATTCTGATAACTCAAAAAGAAGTTGAAAAAGGCAAAAAAAAAAAAGACTGAAAATCAATCTTTTCAAGAGAATGCTAAGAGAAAGAGCACTAGTTAACGATGGAGCTTAAAAAGCAATGAGTAAAACAATGCAGTATCAATAATAGAAAACGTTATTTGAAAAGGCAAGGAGGATGAAAGAGAACCTTAGTTTTAAAACAGAATATTAAATATGGTTTTCCTCTATTTCTCAAATACTAAAAATATCTCACTTTTCAATATACTTTCTAATATGTTTTAAAATGACACACATTCTTCCTAGTGGCAGAAAAAAACACTTATTGGGAGATTCCAACAAATAAGCCAACCAGTATCATTGTTTACAGTGTGTTCCCACTTGATATCTCAAGATTCCCTTTAAGTTATATAGCAAGTTAAATTTTAGATTAACAAATTAATATTTCCTGGCTTATATTTACAAACATAGCTACTAAATCTTCTGCTTTCCCTGTACAAATGGACATTATCCTCTGGTATTCCATGGCTAATTTATTCTTGGTTTGTTCTTCAATGAAAAATAATACATTTTATAATTCAATTTTGGCAATTATTATACTAAACAAAAGAGTATATATATCCTTTCTTGATTTTTTTTCACCTAACTGAAATTCTTTTCACGATAACAACTTTATTAGTACTGCATAGCAATCTGTGATGTAATCAGAAAATGTTATTATTTATTTTGTTTTGGCCAGGGCAATAAATAATAGAGAAGTCTTGAATGTGTGTGTGTGTACACATCTCAATGGTACAAAATATTGATACAATAGCATTGAGCACAAAGAAGCAATTTTACTGACTGAAAATAACATAGGGAATGACATTTCATTTTTTGCCTAAATGGTGTCCAATAATCAATTATTATATAACATTAGTGGATAATATCATTGATCCTAAATATTTCTCTTCTCCAAATGCCTCAAAAATGAGGGAAATACAAACTTGAGTACCTATTTTTCCTTAAAATGCTTGGCCTTCAATAAATGACTCCTTGGCTCCTGAGGGTCTATAGAGGGAAATTTTTATAACTCCCACAGTTATAAAGGAAGCCATGACTGGGTAAGGGAGTATTCACGTACTCTGTGTTCTCAGAAAGATGTTGCAAAAGTCTCACTGGACCTCCCTTTCTACGATCAAGCCAAACCAGTTCCTGTCGTCGATGCTAAGATAGACTGCAGCTGGAAATTGCCAACTGACCACCAAACAGACCACCTGCTACCAACCAGCAACCACCAGGAACTAGTCAATTAGGAGAGACTGGTGATTTGGGGCTTAAAGGTCATCCAATCAAGAGCCTGACTTCCCTTCTCTCCCCTGCAGATTTTGCCTTTATAATTTCTAACTCTCCAATCCCCACCTTAGAGTGCGCTTTCTTTTGACAACAAAAGTTGCATCTCCCCAATCTGCCAATTTCTCTTAGAAAATAAAGTTCATTTGCCTTCAAAGATCTATTGGTCTTTTGTTAACATAATCAATTCATTTCCTTACAAGATGAAGTTCATATCACAACAGTAGTCCTAAAAAAATGATATCCATCAAAGTCTTGATTAAAATTTTGGAAAGAGATGATAATATTTTAAAGTTATTCCAGACATTTAGTCACAAGTCTTAATTCATGTGCCTGAAAAGTGACTATTATTAATTATGAATTGTGTTCTGTCCTCCCCGAATTCATATGTTGAAGCCCTAACCCCTAGCACATCAGAATGTAACTGTATTTGGAAATAAGACCATTAAATAGGTAATTAAGTTAAAATGAAACTATTACAGTGGGCTCTAAACCAATCTGAATGTTGTCCTTATAAGAAGAGGAAATTTGAGAACATAGAGAGATACCAAGGATACCTTCTTAGTCTATTTTCTTCTGCTCTAACAACATACCACAGACTGAGTAATTTATAAAGCAAATAAATTTATTTCCCACAGTTCTGGAGGTTGGGAAGTCCAAAAGCATTATGCTTGCATCTGAGGAGGGTCATCCATGGCAAAAGTCATCACATGGCAAGTGAGCCTGTGAGCCAGAGCCAGAGAGGGAATGTGGGGGGCAAACTTACCCTTTTTTCAGGAGTCAATTCCCATGATAACTAACCCACTTCCATGATTAACAGTATTAATCCATTTTTGAGGATGGAACCCTCATGATCTAAAGGCTCCACCTTTGAATACCATTACAATGGCAATTACATTTCAACGGGAGCTTTGGAGAGGACAAATATTCAAACCATAGCATGTTCTCAGAGAATGATCATATGAGGTTGCAGTAAGAAGGTGGATATCTGTAATCCAGGAAGAGGGTCCTCAGGAGAAATTTAATCTGCCAACACCTTGATCTTAGACTAGGAGCCCCCTGAACTGTGAGAAATAAATTTATGTTGTTATTTAAGATATCCAGTCTGTGGAATTTTATTCTCCCAGCCCTAGCAAACTAATACAATGACTTTACTGAAAATCTTTGCTATTCACATGAAATTACAAATTTTCTTTATATATTCTCAATGAGAGAACAGTTTATAGCACCAACACTTGATAATACTTTACTTACATAATGTTGTCATGTCTTATCTGCTATTTAACACATTTACATGACAATTCAGTAAAACCCCATTCTCTTCCTCCTCATCCTCACCACCATCACAACAAAACCTAACTTTTATTGAACATATATATCATATGTTGTAGTCAATGTTCTAAACACTTTGCATATTAAATCATTTACACCTCATAAGGATTTTATAAGGTAGGTACTATTACTTTGCTTACTTAATCAATTTGGAAATGGACACAGAAAAGTTAAGTAACTTGGCCAAAGTAATAGAGCTAGGATACAAACAAAATGTGAATAGTCTAACCCTGGAAACATTCTTTAACCATTATGTTATAGGATTTCCAAAATACTATTCTGACTTTTAGAAAGTTAAACTGTCTTCCATTTTAGCCCAGTTACCCTTCTTTGATAGTCTAAATCTTTGTTACAAAAGTCATGTATGTCTAATTTCCACTCAAAGATTTTTTCTCTTTTACATAATACAAATATCTTCTTGGCTCAGATAGATAAGCTAAATCTAAATTTTGTCCAATATTGCCTTGGTCAAAAACAATATTTCTGTGATAAACAAGAAATTTTAAACTTAAACATTGTTCGAACATCCTTGCATTAACATTATCAACTGGTAGACCAAATTTACCATTGTCACAATTATTGATATATTATTAAAGTAATACCTTCAAATCTAATAGGGGCATATTAAAAACCTTAAATTTTATCACCCAGCAAGAAGATTTTAATAACTGGATTTTTATTTAAAAGTTATAAAATAAAAAGAGTACTTTACTATTCTATCATTCCTTTATGAATCAATGCTGTATGATTTTATTATAAAATGTGTACAAGAAATTGTGTTTTTTTTGCATCTAATCCAATCAACAATATTAGTAATTCAAATGCATTATAAAGTCGCAGCATATGTAGAATTCAAACTGGGAAATTTAAAATAAAATAGAATAATGGAAATAGTTACCATGGAATTTTTTACATAGAGAAGAAACACCATCTCTTGTAGTTAAAGAGGTAGAGTATAAGGTTACTTGGGTTCAAATCTGACTCTAGCACTTAGGAACTATGCCACCTTGGGCAAAGTATTTAGCCTCTTGGTGCCGCAGTTTCTCTTCTATAAAATGGGAATGATTAAAATGCCTACTTCATAGAATTGTTATGAGGATTTAATAAATTAATATCTATAAGGCACTTAAAAGTGTGATTTGGACATATTATTAACTTCTATATGTGTTTTTCAAAAAGACATGTATTATAATTTTGTGCTGAACCTAGGATATTAGTAGTGGCAGCAAAACATATGCTAAGGAGCTCTTCTTTTACTATATCACATGAAAACATATTTGATGTTTCCTTTTCTCTGTCTCATCTAGAGCAAAATAAAGAATACAACAAAAAAGGAACAGATCTGTGAACATCATTAAAGCTCATTAAAAAAACAGAATTATGTAAAATTCACTGAAGATGCAGATTAAAATTCTTTAATAGCCCTGACTATTCCAACACTATCAAAATCCAAGCCATTTCTTGTTGTTCCATTGTCTCCTGTGGGCATTTCTTCACCAAAACATATTAAAAGTACTCTTTTATGATTTAAATGCAGAGATATGCATTCAAAAGCAAATATGAAGCTTTGTCTAAAGTAATTTAATCGTAACCTCTATTCTGTTTTTGTATCTTAACACACCCTGGCCAACTGAAAAAATAAACAAAACAGGCATGGGGTTCTCTGTGTTTTGATGATCTGAGTAGAACACTGTGAGATAACCACATCTCTCTACCAAATCTTTTCACCAAGGCAGATTAGAAGGGAACACTTTATTATTCTCATGCATGGGACCAGAAGGCAGTTGAAGACACAGATTTATTAGTAGGTATTTTATCATGTCATTTGCTTTCATTTTCAGACCTATAAAATGGATGTTGGATGTGAAAGTGTGTGTGTGTGTGTGTGTGTGTGTGTGTTGTAGGAATACGAATATGTACGACATAATGATGCTATGTTTCATAACAGTTTAAAATGTATATTTTGCCTATTTCAATCACATGTTTAAGTAAATAATTATAGCTAACATTTATTTAGCACCTATTATGGTCCAGTCACTGTTCTGACTATCTTAAATGTATTAACTCATTTAATCTTTTCTAATCTCTACGAAATAGGCACTGTTATTATTCCCATCTTGCAACGAAAAACTAATGTATAGAAAGGATGAGGAACTCTCTCAGAATGACATGGTTAGCAAGTAGCAGAACCAAGTTTAACCAGGTAATATGGCTCCATATTTCTTCTTCTCAACTATTACAATGCCTCTTTAAAGGATCCTATTCAATAAGAAAAGGATCCTAGTCAATAAGACTTCCCAAGTCTATACTGTATTCATGAGCATGATGAAGCTCTGAAAATACCCAAAACTAAAAACAATAATTTTACATATCTCAATATCACTGACAGGCAAAATAATCACAAAAACAGATTAAAAGGCACAAAGAATTATTTACTCACTTAAGAACATTTCTCAGCACTCAAAGCCACTGAACATTATGTCCAGCTGTAAAGACTAGACTAGATCATGTTAGATTGACCTAAACAAAATGCTTACTAAATATAATTCTATTCATTAAGGCTATCTTGAGTGCCTAGTGTCAGGTAAGCATTGTGGGAGAAATAAGTCACAGATGTATAACATATGTACATCATAATCTCTATATGCATTAGATATAGTTATTGCAAATAAATTATTAAATAGTTATTATTAAATTATTAAATAGTTCAGGTAAGTAAGAAGTACCCAAATATTGATATTTCCTCTTTAAGATCCATCCACCTACTATATCATCAGTAGCCAAGAAGCAAACAAATCAGAAGCCAAGATCTTGCATGCTATTGAATTCTGGTATCACTTCAGCAATTAAAATGCACATAAGTACAATTTTCAAAACAGATTCCTCATAACTAATTCTTGCATCTGTACTTTTGTTTCATTGTGTGCCGCTTCTTTTTTTCTCTATGAGACTGTTTTTTTCTTTGAGCCCAATACTAAAATTGAATGGTAAGCCTTCCCTGGGAAGGTTAAGGATGATGATTTAATATTCAGGTGCCATTTGCAATATTCATGTAAATAATTGAGCACAAGATGGCAGGGAAAAAGTTATAGTGATAAGGCTCATTCATTTTCCATGGGTGAATTAATTTCCTGTTGTGGTTGTAACAATTACCACAAACTTAGTAGTTTAAAACAAATACATTATTTTATAGTTCTGTAAATCAAAAGTCCAAACTGGTTCTCACTGGGCTAAAATCAAGGCATTGGCTGGGCTGCATTCCTTTTTGGGGCTTCTAGGGGAGAATCCATTTCCTTGCCTTTCCACCTGCTAAAGAATGTCTTCAATTCTTCACTCATGACCCCCTTCCATCTTTAGAATGAGCAGTGGCTGGTTGTCTTTCTCACATCTCATCACTGTGATGTCGACTCTTGCTTTTTCTCCCACATTTAAGGATCACCTGTGATTACAGTGAGACACCACCACTCCCCTCCAAGCTTATTCAGGATAATCTCCCTATTTTACAGCCAGCTAATTAACAACCTAAATTCCATCTGTTACCTGAATTCCCTTTCACTGTGTAACGTGATATATTCAGCGGTTCTGAGGATAGTACATGAACATTTTGGGGGAGGTATTATTCTGCCTACCATAAGGGACCATTGTTTCTCTGCTATTCAGAAATTATTTATATCAACTCTTTTGTTCAATAAATAGGACAGCCGGGGAATAGGTTTTAAATGCATGTGTACAACATACATGTATAACATATATGTATAAAATGTATGTATAAGACAAGAAAATAAAAACCACAAACTTCCTGTACCACATATCTGAGAGATTTGCAAAAAGGAATTCCAGCTAACCCAATAATTAGCTTCCTTTTCTCTATCTCCAGTGATATTGTCTTGGTGTGAACCCCATCCACCATCCACTTTTTGCCTGCATGATGCCTATTGACTGTTACCAGTCTTTCCCTCTTCTAACATCCTTCATACTGATGAAAGAGTCATTTTCTATTATGTAAATCCTCATATGTCCCCTTTGCTTAAAATTGTTGCATCATTCTTCATCACCTACAGGATAAACTTAAGCCATTCAAGAAAGGTACCTGTATGAATATCTAGCAGTCATAGCACCTGAAACTCACAATTCTCTCTCTTACATCATGCACGCACACACACACACACACACACACATCCCTCTCTATCCATATCGAAATACTTATTGTATCTAGAATGTGACAGGCTATGTTCTACATTTGTCCCTATTTTTTCTTTGCTGAAATCCCTTCCTTGTGTGCCTCAAATACTCTTCTTCATAATCTAATTCAGGTTATTTCCTCATGAGTAAATTCTTCAATGACCTTTCCAAGGTAGGATATTTCCTCCTCTGTATTCCCACAGAACTTGACATACTGCTCTATTAGAGGTTTGCCACATTACCCTGGAATATATGTTCTAACCCCACATGTACATATAGACCCTCTGTTCCTCTTTTGCTCTTTTCTCTCCTTTGTCTTCTTTTCTGACTGAAATTTGATTCTTTCAAGGGCAAGGGCTATAAAATCAGTATCTTTGAATATATTCAATATATAATATAACTAGAGCCTATCAGGACTTAATAAATGTTTGTGAAATAAAAAAACAAATTAGTATATATTAATCCTACCACAAAAAACTGACTTTTCCTTACAATAGTATTAATGGAGGTGTATTTTTAAGCCATAGAAAATGAAAATACAACATCTTATCATACTGCTAAACTAGAAGAGCACATGGAAGGGTCAAACTTTTTAAAAACTAGAAGAGCATGTGGAAGTTTGACATTGGGAGGTATCCTAACCAGCGCATTATTCAAATGACACATTCATGATATGAAACCTAATAACTGACCTGATAAATCACCAACTATTTGAGTCCATAAGGTTACTAGGTGAGGTCTCATGCTAGAGAAGCCTGAGCAGCTTCAAGTTTCTAAGTGCCTTCTCATGTGGTCTCTTTTTATCAATAATTCCTTTGCACAAGATCTGCAGAACCCACTTCCAGCCTCAAGGTAAGTATAATAATTCCAAACCAACATAGTTAAACTTCTCAAATAATTCTCCAACCAATCTCCAAATACACTGTGGTTTTTTGTTATGACACAAGAATATACTATTAATAAATTATCAATATTTTTTCTCTAATTTCATAATAAGAAGTATTGCTAGGTTTTATTAGGTACCAACTATTTGTCAAACACTCTCCTATGGGATTTATACATATTGAATCCTATGACATCTCATTGAGGAATATATTATTATCTCTATTTCACACAGAAGAAAACTAAAATTTAGGGTATTACACTAACCCTTTGGTAATGAGGACACAAAGCTTTACCTCCTCCAACAACTCAGCCTATGCCCTAAACTTTTCTACTTCCCCATGAACCCAAGGGGAAGAAATATTTAAGTGATTAACCTCTCCTCTGATGACAGGAAAGATAGAGAAGGGAGAATATTCCCAATCTCAACTATAATTTTATAGAAAGATAATTGCTCTCCAGCAGAGTTAAATGCATACATATTATGATAATTAAATAAATTAATAAAAATAACTTAATAAAAATTATCTCAGTTTTTAAAGCTATTGCATCGTTTACATGGTGCTTAATTGTCTTAAGGGAAATCTATCCATGTCTAAGACAAATCCCATTATAATGTAATAGGCTAAGAGTTTGAAAGGAGATTAATGTTTTCAATCATTAGAAACAACACTCTCTGACTGATACTACAGAAAATACTTCCTGTCCTATGGATTTTCGTCTACCAGACAAAAATTAACAAATGGAAATCCGCCACTCTATTTTTGAGTTTCAAAGGACAATTTGATCTGTTTTTCTTGGCCTTTAAATATCTCAGGTCACCATAATAATGTTGGTAAGAGCATACTAATCAGAAACTAATACTGCTCATTAATTCTCTATTTTAATAAAAGAACAAGATGAAGTATTACTTATTACTTTTTTTAGAAATTTATTTTTTTTTCAAAATATTAGTTTCAACAGTGAAAATACAAATAAACCTTTGGTTATGAAAACTTTGAAGAAATCTTTAGCATTTAAATCATCAATTTGGGTAGACAGACATAAGGATTCTTCAATAAAGATTTAGAAGACAACACAATTTCATATGTATCACAGCTACTACCTTATCTCTCCTGTATGATTTCTAGTTATTCCTTTTCTTTGTGAAGAAGAATTAAATGAGAATAAATCAAGGACCAAACTAGGGAATATCCACTACTTGTCATGGCAGGAAACAGAGAATGTGGACAAAGTGGTGTATTGAGTTAATTTTTGGTTATTTGTCATTAAAGTTCCACATTAAAGCTCCATATTTATGTCCATGTTTTATTTCCTAATGGCTACCATAAAGCCAATCTCCTTTTTCTCTTCAGTTTTTTTTTTTTTTTTTTTTTGCCAACCATGTCTGCAAATTAAATTGGGACAACTGACTCAGAGTAGCTAAAGTTGAAAAATTCAGCAAGTTTATGCAAAAAATCATTTAAGCCTTTTAAAAAGCATATACATAAAGGAATACATTTCAAAAGAAAAAAAATAAGTTAAAACACGCTCAAAGTCCTATATATTTAAACAGGATATACCACACCATAGGGGTGGAGGGAAGGGCTGCTACTGATTGAACTAATAATATAACCACTTCCAATATCCTACATCATGAAGAGCTAGAAAAAATATCAGTTTACTGACAGAAAATGAAGAGGGGGGGAAAAAGTGAAGTAAAAAGAAAAGATAAATAGCACTTGTCAAAGTGACAGGAAAAGAAGACAAGCTATGAATTTCACAGGACTGTCAATGGTTGTATGGTTCGCACCGGGTCAGTAATTTCTGACAGCAGAGAAAGTCAACCTGGCTAATCCAAGAAATGCACACGGTGTTCACTAAAAACGGAAAATTTAAAAGAACATTTGCTTAAGTTTGAGACACATACAGGCAAACATACACATACACACATAACCATATTCACAAAGTCGGCAGATATGATGTAGTCACAGGAAAATTACAAGGCCTATTGCAGTGTAATCCATACATTCTCAATGAAAACTCTTTGAAAAGACTCTAGTTATATATAATGTTTTCATATGTGTGCATTATGTATGAAGAGACATTTAAAGACTAAAATTACTATTTTGATCCGTCGGACAAATTTAGCTGAATCTTTCCAATTTTATGTCTGTGTGTGTGTGTGTGTGTGTGTGTGTGTGTGTGTGTGTGTATGTGTGTGCGTGCACATGCGCACATGTGTGAAAATTGGTTGAAGAGATTTCTGGAAAAATTAGCACAAGATTTCCTTGAAACCTTTAGAAATGGAGTGACTGGTACATGAGATGTCATTTTAAAATAGAACACTAGAACACAATTCTTAAATTCCTTTTTATAAATATGGAGATTTTCCTATTTATTGCCAATGGATTGCTAAGAAACTTAAAAATACAAGATCAAAAATAATAAAATTTCAACATCTTGTAGAATATTGCTAAATGTCTAGTACCATCATTATTATCATTTAACTACAGTGATTTTTTAATTGAGATTGTAGTTATATATTTTTTCTTCAGTGAAACTAGGGTATTAATTCAATATAGTTATAAGAATGTTTTTAAAGTACTTATCTGTCCTTACTGAATTGTATCGTAGAGGTACAGTCATATAATTGAAAAAATGTTTCCTATAGCATATATGTGACAATTTCAAGAACGGAAAGGACCTGTTTTACTAAATAATGTGGTTTGAAAATTACCATAAAATGGCTGAAATCTTTAGTTTGAAATCCACTACATTTAATTAAAGGGTCTGTAAATTGATTCATTAATATGTATATCAATATATTATGAGTACCCTCATGTCTCTGTCATCACCAATAGTGAACAACTATTCTCTTCCCCAGTTATTCTCCAAACCTCTAGGCAGACAGGAAGGGTGGGAGGGAACCATAGGAGAGGGGAAGAGCAGATGCACTAAGAATCTCTTCTCCTGAATTCCTTTTATAAATGCTCATGAAAAATAAAGATCCTAATATGCCTTACAAAATAAAATATAAAAAAGCAAGCAAAAACTGAAAGAAATTTCTGTCTGCCTCATAAAGAAGTTTACCTAAACTTTCATTATATTATATCTACCACCATATCCATCCTAGTATGTTTTCCATCTCCCAAGATTGCCCTGGTCTAAGGTCTTGTCTTTTGATATTTCGTACAATTACTTGTGCCCAGATGTTTTAGTAGAGAAGTTCTATAAAGTTCCAAAAAGGCATATACTGAATTCCCTTGATTCTGAAACGAATGCTGTTGTACACAGTGACATTTATAAATATGAAAATGTGTTCCAAATTCAATTAAAATATTTAATGTAATGGTATCATTTGATTGTTTTTGATGTTTAGTTATCTCATAAAATGTGTTATAACCCAATCGTTTATTTTTTAGCAGTCTATGACATTTAGGAGAGGAAAACATTAAGAAATGTACATATCAAGAAAACATCCAGCAGAAAAAGATAGATGCCCGATTTTGTGAAGCCAACATCGCTAGAATACAGGAATAAAATAGATGAGTAACTTAGCAAAACTTTTCTGCAAAATATTGATTTCTAAATAGCTAAATAAATTAATCAAGCTTCTCTGAAATAATTTTAAAAATTTTATCCAACTGAAAAGATACGTAGTTTACAATTTTTTTGTGATACTAATTATGAAAGCAATTATTTTGCTTTACAAAAATGAAAAGTTAACAAAAATAAAATTCGGTGGAAATGTTAAAAAAAAGGGGGGGCTAGCTATAGGGTTTGTTTATCTGAATTTTAAACATAAAAATTGTTCAGTTATTATCATTATAAATGCTTAAAAATAGTGACAACCTAAATGGCTAACCATGATTTTTAAAAAATAACTTTGCATTTGCCTTTTCTACTTTTCTAATATCTTGAGAATTTTCAATTTTTTCCAAGTATTCAGAATTGCTTCCACACAGCACTTAAGTAAACCTTCTAATTGTAAGTGATGTGCTTGGTTTCCATCAATTATAGTTTTCCTACTTGATTTAACCATTTTATCAAGATACTTTTTGCCCCTTTACAACTGCAGTTAGTCTTTGAACGCATGAAAACTCATTACTCCTCTAAAGTCTATAAATATTTTCCCATAATGATTAATTTAAATTAAATCCTAAAATAAGCCAAAGGTATTGCAAGAAATTATATTAATCATTTATGAATATGAGTTAGTCAATTGACTATCTTTCTTTGAATATTTTATTACTGGAATATAATAAAAATGTTAATGTATATAAATATTTTATGTAGTATATTGAATTTACCCATCTGACAATAAATCACTATATTAAAACTCTGAAGTAATGCAAATGGTTAAGAGGTAAATAAGCAGAGCCTTCTTTATCCAAATGCTGTAAAACCAGTCTTAGAGGAAAAATGAAGCAGAGTTTTACAGGCAGGGAAATTAGCTTCTATTTGAGGGAACCAGTTCTACTCTATCAAATTTCCTTTAAAGTATTTGTCCTAGACTAGTGACTTGTTTCATCTGAGAATACGTGTCATTTCAAAAATCACATGCTAGAGGCAAATTATGACTGCCAAATGATAGTCAGTCTAATTGGAAGTTATTAAAATAGTAAAGTATTACTGAATAAATTTTAGGGTTTTTTAAAATGATTTTTAATTATTATGGGTACATAATAGTTGTGTATATTTTTATAGGGTACATATGATGTTTTAATATAAATTTTTAAAAATTAATAAAATAGGAGAGTGATGGCCATCTTTGGTCAACTTAACATGTCAGAATCGCATTGTATGACCTCTGCAGCTCACTGGGGTGCTATATATGGAAAAATGAACTCCAAGAAAAGGACATTATTTAAGAAATCAGGCAATTATGCATTGGCGGTATTAATAGTTGTATAGTAAGTCTAAATATAGCTGGAGACTAATGAATTTGTATCAAAAAATCATTCTCTGACACAGTATTCCAGAAATTTAACATCTCATAATGACTGCACAAATGTTTTTAGTAGATATAATTTACATTTTACGACATGCTTCAAGTGTGGATATTAGACAGTCAATCAATTTAATAACCCTTCAAAACTTCTGAAAATGTATAAATAAAAAATGTGCAACCTAAAAAAAGGATAGGTCTGAATTATTAAAAGCTCATTAAAATACAGAATACTAGTGATATCAAACTCAGAATAAAAAGGCATTAATTGAAACATTACTTCATATGACTCCAGCTTAATGGTTCTTGGCATGGGGGAGAAAAAGTGAATTTGGCAGCATCATGGATCTGAATAAAACCAAAAAGTACTCCAAAGGCAAAGTTCATCTCAAGATCATGAAATCTCACCCTAAACACTAGGTACCTAATACTCTAATACTGCCTTTAGTCTACCCCCAAATTCCTATTTTCAGAATCACACTTAATCCAACCGTCTAATAAAATAGCCTATGTTCCAAAAAACATGCCATACTTAACCATCACACACATATACTCACATACATACATACACACACACATTTAAAATTCATATTTTGGTGCTAATCTCAGCAGGTAATAAAAAAGAAAGCAATCTCATGATGTGATGCTTAGAGGAAATACAGTGAGTGAATCATTCAAGGAGCTGTTTACATAATAAAAGCAAAGACAAAATACATTAAAATAATTAAAGTATAACAAATTTCATATTAGTTAAAAGTTAATTTCAATAGTAAAAATGTACTTCTTTCCCCTATTAGGTGTGGTAACTATTCATCAAGGGTCTCTTTTTATATCTCTTGCTTAAGTCACTTGACTACTGTATCTCAGTCTATTCAGGGGAATTTGCCAACCCACTGCTTAAGAACTCATTGATTGTCCATCACAAGGCACTAAATGCTTCAACGATTTTTACAGAATAAGGTAAATTTAAACTTGGAAATACCATTTTAATACAAAATTGAGTTAATAAAATTACTTTTGAGAAAAATATCCTAACACTTGGTTAACTGCATAGTTTGAATGACTTTAAAGTTTTCTGTGATTTTTAGACACTAAGATGAGTAAAGACACTAAGGCTACTGCCATCTCTGATCAGGCTTATAAGAAATGGCCTTTGAAAATAGAACTTTAAGAATAATAATTCAGAATAACTCTCAGTCTTCAGATTATTCTCATTTTCTCAGTTAATGTTTAAACTCAATCAAATATTTTAAGCATTTTTACATTTGCTACAGTACGTTTTCTTTTCCACCAATTTGAGGGAAAGTAGCAAGAAAAGTAGAAAGTTAATATGACCATGCAGCATTGTGCTGTCAAAAATCACATTTCAAGAACAAAAACAACAGTTAAATTAGATTTTCTATCACTTGTATTTCAACCATTTCAAATTCCATGATGAATTTTTAATATCCATGAATTGCACATTAGAATTTCCATATATTCCAGTGGTATGCAACAAATTTTAAATATGAACTGAGACAGGAAACAATCCTTTAGCCATAATCATTCTCCACTTTATCTCTTGTTCTCTCTCTTTTTCTTAATGTACTATTCTATGAAGAAAATAAATATAAGGAGATGGGGACAAGAGAATGAGACTGATCTAAGGACAATATTCAATATATAAAATACAAAAATATCTTAATTATTGAAGCAATTAGAAAAACATTTATCCATACTTAGATTTTTCCCCAAATTCAAATTTTTATTACAGATGATTGGTTAGTGTCAATGTTGGTTTATGGCTTCACTCAAAATCAGTCATCTTTTTCAGTATCAATTTATGTATTTTCAGCATCTTGACAACAGATCTTTCACTTCTGTCTCTGTATGTTTCCAGCACTGGTGGTGCTAAATGTCCACAACCGGGTGTTCTTTCTCTCATTACAATAATCCCAAACATAAGCATGGGGAATTCAAGCTAGCATATTACTCTGATACTTAGTAACAAGTCCCTTTTTTCGTGAAGCCACTATTCTTGGGTTCAAAGGTCTCTATTTAGTAACTGGTATAGTGCTACCTTGCTATAGTAGCATCAATTCCTCCCCTAAGGTTTAGAGGAATCCAACCCATGACCCCAATCTATGGGAAGGTCTTGCCATCTATCAACAATATTATCTAGTTCCTAGAGTCTACTTGGCTCTTGAACAGTGTTGAATGTTCCTTTTCTACTGAATGCTCAAAACACCCTAACCATGTTGGATATAGCTGATACCAACTATAATAAAACACAACTGCTTGGTAACTGGCCTACGGTAAAAGGGTTCTCTACCTTTTGGAAAACACTATCTCCCAACTTCTGCTTGGGTCTGCCCTGTTCTACCTACTCATGCTTATCCCTTCAACTGCCATATTCTAGTAGCTCCAAACCTTCCCCTATATTCCTACCAACCGCAATCAAATTAGTTTTTCACAGTACCACTCCATGTTATAAACCAATTCTGCAATATTTTCACCTAGAATTTTCATGGTTTCATTTCTTTATATTTAAATATTTGATATATTTGCAATTTATCTTATGCATGTGAGGTATGGATCCAAATTTATTTTCTTTTTCAGAAGACTGGTCACATATCCCAACATCATTTATTGAAAAGCCAGCCCTATTTTACACAGGGAATGGAATTAATACCTTTCTCCTTCCTCTTCTGAACAAATTACTTTTAACAAATAACCTTTAAAAATTATCTTCTTGAGATTTACTGTCTGTGAAAGGAAATTTAATATTTTTATTATCACAAATCTATCACATAAATTGAATTCTTTTGGCATCTTCAAACTCATGGTTTTAGCATTTTGCTCTAGGAGAGGTGTCATCCACAGACTAGAGTAGGGAATAACAAAACTGCTTCTAGTGAATGAAAATCCCAGGATCCATATGAATACTTATGATTCCTAAACTACTCCTATTTCACTACCTCCCAATACCCCAAAACAACAACATAAATAGTACTTGAATAATAATAAGACAACTTATTCAAATCAGAAAATCATCTAATTAGCAATGGCATGAAATGATCAAGATACTCTACAATAATATATCCTTAAAGCATTACGTGCAAGGAAAAAAGAGAAAAAGAAAAAAACATAAAGGGAAAAAATCCTGTTTCTCAGCTCCTTCAAGCTGCCAAGTATATTGCTCACAGTTTCCAAGAGCCGTCCTGGAACAGAATTTAGGACCATGAAGATTTCCACCAACAAGAAATCTATTCATCTTTCCAAGAAATCTCAGTGATACAAATTCTTAACAAATTAGTTTGGTGCACAGTATTTGGAATTTCACAGAAGATTGTTCAGAGGCCACATGCAAAGATATATACCAAGGAGAGGGTATGAGGAAGCAAAAGAAAGCTCATGATTATGTATTTTTAAAAAACATGTTTAATACTAGGAATTGTAGATTGCTAAATTACCTTTCAATGACATACTGGTCTCCTCAGTTAAGGTGTGCAATTCACTCTGAAATTTAATCTATCAGTGTAATACTTTTCCAGAACTAATGATAATATAAGAGTGAAGATATAATCACCTTATTAAAAATGTCTTTTAAGAAGCTTGACTTTAAATTTCTGAATTGACTGAAGTTTTCTGCATTGAAACTATTAATGGAGGAATGATACCAATAAGCAAAGTTCATTACTAGTTTCAGGATTCATAAAGCTTTCCTTCTACCCATTTCTGCAGTAATTTATAAAACCACAGGATGTTGGGATATATTTATAGAGCCCAAGAAAAAGTTAAAAATGTCCCACTAATTAAATAGGATTTGGATTTTCAGCTGGAATAAATTTGATTTAATTACAGTTTCATTTATGGAATTTGTAGTACAATTGAATGAAAATTATGGAAAAAGCAGAAAGCAAAGGGATCTGTAGTTTAATGAAAAGTGATAGTTACGACTTATTCCAAATAAATTCTTATAAAAGCTTTATCTAGCACAGCCAAGACATTAAGACCTGTGAGGAGCTTGGGAATTCTCCAGTAAGTACAATGACAAGGTCTAACATCTACTTAAGATAATAGTCTAGTTTGAGCATTAACAGACAGATAGAATCAAGGCAAGTAAAAATATATAAATAATTATGGATCATTTTTATCAAAATTTCTTGTATCTATTTCTAGTAACCTGAAAAATCCTCTAAAATCAACACCAGTTTCTTTGAATATTGACCTTCAGCATCTTGACAGAAGAAAACCTTCAACCCATATCCATTTTAAGTTTCTTACCATATATTCTTTTACAAATCATGGCATAATACACAATGAGATCTGTTAAAATATACTACTGCTTATATAAGAAGCTGCAAAATAGCATCTATAAGAAGAGAGTGTTTATAATTAAAGTGGTTAAACTGGCTAATGCAGAGATTCCAAACTTCCTAGTTTCATCAACCCTTTACCGTCTCAGTAATTTTTTCATTATGCCCCTTAGCCAAAAGAAATACCTACTTGCTCTATTCATTAAGTATTTAAATTCAAACAACCCACTACTTATGTTCTTAACAACTTGATAGTCATTTGGCAAAATAGTACACATAAATTGAAAGAAAAATAGCACTTTATTTAATTCTTAAATAACCACAGTTACTCTCTAATGGCATGTGTGCGTCTGTTTAGCACCACACTATTTCTGAAATCCTGGAATCAGACTAAACCTCGCCACCCTCATTTTCTGTTCCACATGGATTATTTTTTTTTTTCCGGTAATTGCTTTTCATCACAGCAACTGTCAAATACGTGGCTTGCAAAGATGAGCATGGTGCATTCAAGGAACTAAGAGGGAACTAGTGTAGATGAAGGCTAGTGTAGACAATTGCAGTAATTGTCAAAGTTCACTCAGGAAAGTTACAAGAAAATGCAATAAAAAAAATGATTCTGCCTGAATAATCTTTACAGTAAAAGAAAGAGGCATGGCTATTATTTTAATTATTCAGGCAAATGCCAGGCGGTATAAAACATTCAAATTTTTCTTCTGTTGCGAAATGTGACACAGTATAAAAGGCAAGTGATCTATATAAAGGCTTACACAGTCATTACATGCCCACATGGTTGTGTTGGTGACAAGTCAGCCACGATATTTGGAAGGTTGCTCAAGCATAACCCGATCAAACCAAAATACCCAAAAGGGAAAAGCAAGGAGGACCTTTTATAATCAGAGCTGTTTTCACCTCTTAGCTTTCATTAGAAATGATTACTTTCACTGTTCTTAATACTATTTCTTATAGTCTATAATTTAATTGAGGTAGTTCTAGTATTTTTCATGCTTAAGCAATTCAATGATGCAGTTCTAGTATTTTTCATGCTTAAGCAATTCAATGATGCAGTAAGCTGACAATAAGCATTGGTGCCACAATTGAGAACAGAGAGAATATCTCCTGGTTTGAATGATAACGTTGGATAATTCAGGTGGGACACACATATATCAGCTACATCCTAATGTACTCACCATCAGACAGAGGCTATGATAAGCAGCATAGACTTAAAACAATTCTTCTTCGTACTAGCAGTTGTACGAGAGAAAGAGAAGGGATGTGATATTTATTAAATACTGAATTTGTATATGCCAGGTTCAGAATGAAACCTTTTCACTTATTTATATACAGCCTCTCAAACATCCTAAATTTAAGGCAGTGAAAACTAAGGCCATACAAGGAGACATAACATGCCCAGATCCTGCATCTATAAGCTAGAGCCAGCTGTAGTCTGATTCTCAGGGTCTCTCAGTATGCAAGTTCCTACCATACCACACTTTCCTTCAGCAGAAAGGAGAAAAATAACTGCTTTTCCTCTTCTCTGTAACTGATACTACCTCTTGGTGCTTTCCAGTAGCTGCTGGGCAGACCCTAAAGTAAACACCTACTTTCAAATCTTCTGCTCTTACTCTCATAAGGAAAGTCTATCTCACTCTGCACCCCAAAAGTAAATGATCAATGGTGACATAAGGTCACCACTATCACATATCTATTAGGCCACTAATATTAATGCAGAAAAAAGAAGTGTCTGAAAGGAATAAGCATCCATGTTAACAAGAAATACTGGTACCCCCAGTAGCCTAGACCTGTGCAGAACCACCTGCAAAGAGTGAAAACTAGAGGGCACATAGAGGAAACACAATGAAGAAGACAAAGATTCCATTTATTTCTTCTTGACACATTAGCATCTAAGCCTTATTAGATAGCCACAGACAAGAGACTAGATTCATTCTGGTAGCAGCATATAAAACAAATTAAAAAGGTGCTCTCTAACATATTTAAACTTTTAACAACTAGGTAAATTTCTCATAAAATTCACTGTCAGAAATGTGAATTCCAAAGTTACAAATACAAATATGCTGGATTGGGTATTTTCATTATACTATTTCATTGATTATCATAACAATTCTCCAAAACCTTGGAATTATTCTCATGTTAACAGTTGAAGAAACTGAGAAACTGAGAAACTGAGAAATTAAATTACTAACCTAAGCAGATGATTCATGGTAGAATGGAAATTTCTCTGTGCTTTCCAGGAGACTACCTGTGGGACATTTTTTTTTTTCACCTTTGGATTCCTCTTAGCCAAATAGCTTAAAGCTTCTCAGTCCTCTCAATAACCACTGAAGGCTACTTACAGCTTTTTCAAGTAAATATCTAATGTAATGTAATGGACACATTAAAAGGGTCTCATCCATTTTCACTACCAATTTATTGCCTCTTTCTAACACTATGTTCCTTTGTGTGGACCCTAGGGAGTAAAGTCCCTCTTACCATATCCTTTTGGGTATCACTTGAGAGTTTATTTACAGGATTTTATTTGTTTCTCCCAACAACTCCTAGAGATAGAAGATGATACGTTAATAAATCCTATTGCGCAAAAATAGGACACTGACTTTCTGAGAAGGGAACTGGCTTTGCTGGGAGCACTTTTGTAAAAAAAAAAAACAAAAATATGTAACTATCAATTCTTCAAAGTTCTGGTCCAGAACTTCCTCATTAGAACTGGGTACCTCCCTTATCTCCAGCTGGGCTTAAGTCCTGGCCCACTTTCCTGGGGCCTGTGTCTATATCATGGATGCATAACTGGTAAAACTGAACCTCCTCTAAATGCCTTTACTTCTAGATCAACATCAAGATACTGGTAGGGCTATGTTCCTGCTAGAGGCTCCAGGGGAGAATCCATTCCTGACTATTCCGGCCTTTAGAGGATACCTATATTCCTTGACTAGTGGAGACATCAATCTAGCCTCTACTTCATCATATCCACTTCTCCGACACTTCTAACTCTCTCTTCCACTTACAAAAACACTGTGTTGTCATTGGGTACACATAGATAATCCAAGATAATCTCCCCATCTCATGATCCGTAAATTAACCACATCTGCCAAGTTTCTTTTGACATGTAAATTAATATATTCACAGGTTCTGAGGATTGTGGCATCAACATTTTTAAGGGTCCATTATTCTGTTTACTACAAAACATAAATTTTTAAAAGCAAGCACACTAAATAATTACATTTTTACATAGTTCTGAAAGGCTCTGATATATCAATAGCTCTCATATAGCCATTTCCAGAAGTTAAAAAAAAAACAATTTGATTCATATTTAATGGTAAAAATTAAAGTACACCCTTTAAAGTACAGAATATGATAAAGTCAAGTAAGATCATCTATTTAATTCAATACTGGAGAAATGTGTGTCCTAGAAAGCATAATAAAATAAGAAGCAATTAAAAGACTTAGAAGGATACAAAGATCCAATATTATAATGATGGAAAGTCTCACTAAATAAATCTAAAAGTTCAATAAAATTCCAACCAGCATTATAGTGTGTCTTTTTCTAGAACTTGATAAGCTGATCCTATAACTATACAAAAGATCAAATAACCAAAAATAATGATGGGGACACACGCCCACAAGATATAATGACTTATTTTACAACTGTAGTAATTAAAACAGTGGGGCTTGGTACAGGGATAGATATATGTATCTCTGAGATGAAATTAAAGCCTAAAAACAGATGTGAATATAAACAGCAATTTGTGAAGGTGGAAGTGTCATTACAATTTTCTGGAGAAAATATGCTCCATTTCTTCTATTAGGAGTCAACTATCTATATGGAAAAAGATGAAGTTAAATAATTATCTCATACAATATTGATAAATGAATTCAAAAGGGATTGCAGACAAAGAAGTAAAAAGCAAAACTTTACAACATTTAGAAAAATAAGAGAATTTACTCATAGTATTTAGATTAAAAATAGATTCTATAAATATAAACAACTAATTTTTTTTAAAAGGGATGAATAAATTTGATAAACTGAAAGCTACTATACAATAAAAACTCTTACAAAAATGTTTAAAGCCAAAAACTGGGAAAAAATAATTATAACACACACGTCATAAAAGGTTATAACCAACATAATCAAATAACTCCTACAAATCAATAAATAATAGATAATTCAGTAGAAAATCAAATGACTAATAATCTATGAATAAAAGGTAAACTTCACTAGAGTTAGGAAAACATAAATTGAAACAATGACAAGGTATCATTTTATAGTTGCTCGACTGGCCCAAAATTTTAAAAGTCTAATAATACCAAGGACTGGTTAGGATGTATTGGTTATGGAGTTCATGAAGAGCTGGTAAGACTGCAAATTGGTGATGTGTAATGGTATTTAGAAAATCTGTTGTTGTATATTCCCTGCCATTCATTACTTCTTCAAATAGTTCTGTAGCCTCATAAAACTCTGTCTTATCTAAAGGGATTCCTAAAATGATATTCAGTTCAGCAAGGCTGGTAATATGTAAAATTGGAAAACAAATGAGCCATTAATAAAATACTGATGATTGAACATGGTTCATACCATAGAGACTATAGAGCTGTTAACATACATGAACAAAACCCTTAGTTTTTAAAATAGACAGTGAATTTTTTTAAAAGCAAGTTGCAAATGATATAATTTACCTATATTTTAAAAATACGACAGTCAATACTTATTTTTATGAGTACATATGAATAGGAGGAAAATAAAAAAACAATGCATGGTATTGAATTTCCTTGGGGGAAGGAAGAAGTAGAAAAAAAAGATAGGTTTTAGTGATTACATATACAGATATCTATCTATCTATAAAATATAGATATCTTTCTATAGATGTATATTTTTAAAAAAGAACACCAATAGATATTGCAAGCCATATGAAACAGATATTTCAAAATGTAAACAAGTGTTAAATCTGGATGGTAGATACACAAATGGTTCTTCTTACCATATGTTTGAAATACAAAGAAAATTAGGTTGAATTAAAACCAATATGAAGGTCCATTATGTATATTGCAAAAATGACCAGCTCAAATGGTAAATAAGCCATTTTCAGACTTCTATAACCACATCAATATAAAAAATGCAAAATCCTTGCAGTATACCTGAAAACCATTGGATATTATGTTTCAATATCTGAATTTTGAGGGGACACCAATTAATATTCTGATCATAGCAAATGGCATTTTTAAAAATTATGTGCTTAATGTGGGGGAAATACTCAGCATTTTGAATTTATTGGACATAGTATCAACTAAGTGAGTTTCCTTCTTTTCAGGCATTTTATAAATCTCTTGACAATAGAGAATCTAAAAGGACTCCTAAAATGATATTCAGTTCAGCAAGGCTGGTAATATGTAAAATTGGAAAATAAATGAGCCATTAATAAAATACTGATGATTGAACATGGTTCATACCATGGAGACTATAGAGCTGTTAACATACATGACCAAAACCCTTAGTTTCTAAAATAGACAAACATTAGACTGAAGTATTAGTTCAACTATACAAAGGAATAAGAATGAACATCAGTGTCCCAGCACTAGGAGTTTGTTCCAGGGTTCAATCCAATTCCACACAATCCTGTGTTTAACAGCCATGAGATTTGCTCTGGGTTGGCTACAGACATGAACATTATAAATGGACATTTAATAGAAGGATTAGGAGCACCATCTGTTCCTGAGTCAGCAGAAACAGAGAATTTCCATCAACCTTTTTTTATTTCTATGCTTATGAAATTTGTTTTTCTGTTCTCAGAGGCCTCTAGGACAAATTTAAGAGTCCAGTCAACAGTGTAAGACACAAACTTAAAATCACTAAACATAATGCCCTGAAGAAAAAGCTAAAAAAAAAAGAGCTGTCAAGATAAATACTTTAAAAGCACCCCTTTCCTTAAAACTGGGTTCCTGACTGCTTATACAGTCTTGCTATACATTCAGTTTAATGTAATCCAAGAAAAGCATCAGCATTTGCTCCAAGTCAACAAAAGAAGCTTTCTCCCTTAACACATCTCACCTGAAGTCCAAGATTGCAATTTGTCCAGAGAGAGCCAGCACTAATAAGCAAATGTATTTGATTAAGCACAGCTCTTACATTACAGTAGGCCCTCCCTATCTGCGGGTTCCCCATCTATGGGTTGAACCAACTGGAGTCAAAAATATTCAAAAAAGAAAAAAAAAAAAAAGGTTGCATCCACACTGAACATGTGCAGATCTTTTTTATTCTTGTTGTTATTCCCTAAGCAATATAGTATAACAACTATTTCCATAGCATTTACATTGTATTAGGTATTATAAATAATCTAGAGATGATTTAAATATACAGGAACATAAGCATAGGTTATGCGCAAATTATATGCCATTTCATATCAGGGACTTGAGCATTCACAGAATTTTTTATCCATAGAGACCCTGGAACCAAACTCCATAGATATGGAGGGATGATTCTACTGTGTTGTATGCTTTATGTCTTTAATTTTTGTAAATTGCATTTAATGTACCACTTCTCTAGAGGGCAACACTAATAAATTCTAAACAATGCTGCTGACCAAATACCACACTTGCCATACTAAAAACAATCCTTACTCTGAAATTCCAAGATTCCCCATCAAAAAACAAGCAAATGCACTCAGCTTAAACACAGGAGACAATTGTCAAGAGATTCTCCATTGTTAAGAGATTTATAAAATGCCTGAAAAGAAGGAAACTCACTTAGTTGATACTACGTCCAATAAATTCAAAATGCTGAGTATTTCCCCCACATTAAGCATATAATTTTTAAAAATGCCATTTGCTATGATCAGAATATTGATTGGTGTCCCCTCAAAATTCAGATATTGAAACATAATATCCCATTTGATAGCATTAACAGGTGGGGCCTTTGGGAAATGATTACATCATGAGGGCTCCACCCTCATGAATGGGATTAGTGCCCAAGAGGTTCCAGTGAGCTCCTTCGCCCCTTTCCACCATGTGAGGATGCAGCTGACAGCAAGTCCTCACCAGATGCCAAATCTGGTGGCAGCTCGATCTTGGACTTCCTAGCCTCCAGAACTTTAAGAAATAAATTTCTATTATTTACCAATTACCCAGTTTAAGGTATCTTGTTATAGCAACCTGAATGGACTAAGACACTATCAAAATCAGAGATTAAAAATACATTTACAAAGAGGAAAGCATGCATATCCCTTTTCCTAGTTCCTATTGCATGGTAAGATCTCAGGTGGAGGAAAAACAAAGACAAAAACAAAATATGCACATATATAAAGTTGGGAGATATAGAGAGAAATTTACAGAAGGAAAAAGAGCAAAAAGTTTGCTAAGTTAAAATTATATTTTAAGCTCTTATTTCTACTACTGATGTTCTAGAAGTGCTATTTGTGGTAAGGGAATAGCCTGAACCAGGTGTTGCAATACTAAAGGCTCCTCCCCAAAATATTCACCTCACTTATTACACTGCTCTATTGCTCACAGACACAAAATTAGCAGCTTTCCTTATTAGCACCCCCCCAAAAAAGGAGGCATGAAAAGGACATTCAAGTGTCTTGATTTATATTTTGATTTATAATATTTTTATCTACTAATACACCTTATTCCACTTTGAAAAATCCCTACTTGCTGTAAAAATATTTATATAATGCTTCAACATTTAAAAGTACCTTTTAAATTTGTTATTAATTTATTTCTAATGTCCTATTAAGTTATCCCCATTTTTTTTACCCATTTTACTTGGAAGGATATAAGAGCTTACATATAAATTCTATAATTTTTCCAAGATTATATAGTTCCCAAGGGTGAATTTTAGTCAAAATCCTCTCCCATAAATCTTTGGCTCTTTCTACTATCAATTTCTTGGGTGTTGAAATTCATAACTTTACTTTTCTCTTCAATATCAAAGTAGAATGAAAACTAAGGGCTTTGCTGTCTTATACCACATAACACTTTTAATGCAGTGGCACTATGAAAATATTATTTGTAGCACCAATTTTATAAAAATCTAATAAGTGGATTTCCACTATTAAAAATACTAACTCATTTGATATTTACTGAATTACCAAAGATGAGCCACAATTAAGCTAGGGGACATCAGAATATTAGTACATAATATAGTGTTGTTTTCAAAAATAAAATAACAGGTGTAAAGTGATTAACTAGAACCTTACATTTAGGAGATAATACATATGACAAATGCTACTACCACTATCACTATTATTTATATTTATAGGCAATAGTTAACTCTTTTTGATACTGGTATCAAGTTTTACTGTTTATGTGTACAAAATGAAAAACATAAGAATGTGAGAAGGGTTGATCAAATGTCACTAGTAAGAAAGCATGTGACAGGTATGTTATTTATATAAAGATAGAAACCTATCTGGATATGCAGGAGCCATAATGTAAAGATGCTGAAGAATGGAAAGCAAAAAAGGAACATCCCTAAAGTGACATCTTTAGGGGTAGATGGTATGGGAAAAAAAATAGCATATTTAAAATACAACAGAATTTGTGACAATGTTGTCCAGATAGTTCTATATACGTTAATTATCCCTAATTGACAGATGAAGAAATGCAAGAAATATTTAACTAATTTACCTAATATCAGAAAGTTAAAACAAACCAGAGGCAAATCTAAACTGTCCAATCTGCCACATTAGACTTTAGATGAAAATTTTTGTTACATTTCTACATTTCTTTTGTATAACTTCATTTCTAAGCAAACTTAAGAAGAAATAAAAAATGTATGCGTCTACATACAATTTCAAGGCACAAAGAAAAGCAGGTTTGTGAGAAAAATGTGAATGAGAACCTTAGGACAAAATATCTGACTTTGCCCATAGAGATTTTATGAACACAAAATGCTGACCATGGTCAGAGACAATCTAGTATGTTGCAATAAAAAGCAAAATTACTTGAATTTGAGTACCTCCTATAACTATATGCATTGACAGGAATTCTTAACCTTTTTTGTGGCATTGATTCCTTAGGCAGAATAATGTTTGCAAATGCATAAAATATCAGATTAAGTAAAATATTCAAATAATTGGAAATTTGGCAACAAAACTCTAAGAAAACCTCACAAGACAAAACTCAGAATGAGAACCAGAGAATACTATTTTGAATGTATTGAAAAATCAAGAATAACATAATCTTTCATCCCAAAAAGCTAAGAAAATTCAGTAAATCAACCTCAAGAAGAAGTACAAGAAAGGAAAAAAGAATGTTAATGGAAAAAATTAATAATAAAGATGGCAGACATACAATGGAGAACCTCAAAAAATTCAAAAGTTTATTCTCTGAAAAGCTTTAAAAATGTGGGAAAACCTCTAGCAAGAATGATAGGAGAAAGAGAGAAATTACACATTATCAATTATAGAAATGAAAAGAGAGATAGCACTACAGATCCTGCAGATATTACAAAAAATAATACAAAGATATCACAAACAACTTTACATCAATAAATTTGACAACTTAGAATAAAAGACAAATCCCTTGGAAACATAACAGACCAAAATCAATACAAGGAAAAGTAGAAAACATGAATAGTGTTATACCTGAAAAAAAATTAGGTTTGCAATTAAAACCTGCCACAATAAAAACTCCAATACCTTCCCAAGTAAATTCTTTCAAATATTTAAGGCAGAAATAATATCAATTTTACACAAATTCTGACAAATCGAGAAAAGTTTTACCAACTGGTTTCATTAGGGTGGTATAACCTCATGACAAATTTGACAAGGACATTATATATAATTTTCACCCCCCAAAAGCCCCTGAAGCCAATATCTCATAAAAATATATACAAAAGTCCTAAGTTACATAGCTCCAAATCAAATTCATTGGTATATAAAAAGGATAGTATGACATGTGTTAAAGTCTTATTGAAGAAATGTTTATTCAAGGCTGAATAGTAAATATTCGGAAAAGGTTAGTGGTAAGCTATTACTGGCTTTGTCATTATAATCATCAAATAAAGTTTCATAATATTTCCTATTTCTATAGTGAAGTATGTACAAAATAAATAATTTCTCCTAAATCAGTATTTTACATCATAAAGTTTTGTGTTAACCAGAAACATGTCTCTTTCCATTTCTTCAAGCTTTTTTTATATCCTTCTATATAAAGCTCCATACTTTTTGTGCATTTTCCACATTTTTTCTTAGATTTATTCATATGTATTTTAAAGTTTATGTGGCAATTTATTTTGTTATTATAAATGGATTTGATTTTTCTCATCACATTTCCTAATTGGCTGTTGCTACTTCTAAGGAAAACTACTAATATTTGTTGCATTACTATTATGACAATAGTACTTTTCAAAGTAAAGCAATCTTGAGCATAACAGAATGTTTCTGTATTCAAGAATATTTTCTATTCAGTACGTAAGATAACATCAAACTATTTTACTTGCATGGAGATTTATAAGAAGGAATTTACTCCAAGACGAAAATAAAGGAAATTATATTGCTTTAAATGAGTACAGTATAATTTTAATTGACGTTATGGTCTAACTTGTGTCCCTCTATAATTTATGAATTGAAAGTCCTAACCCCAGTTCCTCAAAATGTGACTGTATTGGAGATGGATCCTTAAAGAGGTAATTAAGTTAAAATGAAGTCATTAGGATGCCATAATCCAATATAATTGATGCCTTTATAAGAAAAAGAGATTAGGACACACACAGACACAGAAGAAAGACCATATGAAGACACAGGTATGAGATGCCCATCTACAAGCCAAACAGAGAGGTCTTAGAATAAATCAGCCTTGCTGATACCTTGATCTTGGACTTCTAGTCTCCAGAACTGTGAAAAAATAAGTTTCTGTTTTTTAAGCTACCTATTGCAGTATTTTATTAAGACAGCCCTAGCAAACTACCATAATAGAAACAAACAATAATGTTTTTTCTACAGGATATAATTGTATAATTTTATTACATATTATGAGAGACTATTTTAATATTTCAACTTTTTAAATAAAATGCGATAAATACACAGAAAGGAACACATAATAAAGACATATAACTCAATGGATCAATAGATGCAAATCATATAGGATATATTCTTTGTAAAGCAATTAAACTAGCAATTAAATTAATAAGGTTTCATTTGAAATGTCACATATTTTGGCAAATGATGAAATAAAGTTCTAAGTATTAAAATAAATTAAATATAAATAAAAATTAGAAAATATTTTGATTGTTAATGAAAAACTATATTATCAAAACTTTTGGGATACAGCTAAAGCTTTCCTTAGAGAAAAATTTATCTCTTAGAGGGAAATTTATAGCATATATTAAAAACATATGACAAAGTCAACAAGCTAATCTTCTATTTCAAAAAATTGGGAAAACAGCAGTAAAAGAAATTCATCTAATTATTATTTTAAATCAATATGGATAACCAAAGGTTTGTTTTTCTTTACCAGTATAATGATAATAAACAAAGGTCAATTTTTACAAATCCCAAATACAAATTTTCCACATTTATTTGATAGAAAATAATTATGAAGGGGAAAAGTGAAAATACTCATTTTTTACTAGAAAATATAAACAATCATGAGGATTTTTGTTGTCACTTGAGGCTTACAACTTACACCTTTTTTCATTGTATTCATAATCTATGGAGTAAAGAATTGCAATGAAGCGAAAATAGCAAAGGCCGCTAGTTGATAAAAATATCCACAAGGGCAAATCTAAGCCATAGATTTAATTAGTTCTAGCCCATGAAAAAGTTGTATAAAAGGCACAAGCAGCTGACATTGAGGCTAAATCAATAATGTATAGAGTTTTTGTTGTTGCATATATGTTTGTCTATTTGTTTATGCTTGTCTGAAATAAAGCATTGAAATTATACTGCAGTTCAGAAGCTATCCCAATAAATAACATCATTTTAAAAATTCATAAAAAGTTATAGAAGTTATTCATAGAAAGTTATAGAAAAATAATTCTAAAATGAAGCCTTTGTCAATTAATCACCTAATTATAGCAGTATAATTTTTTATTTTTTATTTCAGCATATTACAGGGGTGCAAAGGTTTAGGTTACTTATATTGCCTTTGCCCCACCCCAGTCAGAGCTTCAGACATGTCCATCCCACAGACGGTGAGGACCGTACCCATTAGCTGTGAATATACTCATCCCCTGCCATCTGCCCAACACCCAAAGAATGTTACTACTATATGTGACCATAAGTGTTGATCAGTTAATACGAATTTGATGGTGAGTGCACGTGCTGCTTGTTTTTCCACTCTCATGATACTTCACTTAGTAGCATGGGCTCCAGCTCTATCCAGGATAATACAAGAGGTCCAAGATCACCACTGTTTTTCGTGGCTGAGTAGAACTCCCTGGTATACATATACCACATTAATCCACTCATGTATTGATGGGCACTTAGGTTGTTTCCACATCTTTGCAATTGTGAATTGTGCTGCTATAAACGTTCTAGCACAGATGTCTTTTTTATAGAATGTCTTTTTTTCCTTTGGGTAGATGCCCAGTAATGGGATTGCTGGATCAAATGGTAGTTCTACTTGTATCTCTTTGAGGTATTTTCCATATTACTTTCCACAGAGGTTGCATAGTTTGCAGTCCCACCAGCAGTGCATGAGTGTTCCTATCTTTCCGCTGACATTTACTGTTTTGGGACTTTTTGCGTGTAATTTAATTGTGTTCAAATAAAATACAAAGAAGCTCCTATTTGATTATATGTTGCACATGATGTTTATACAGTCTACTCTTTAATACGGTTCAATAGGAGAAATATGAGAAAAAGATAGCTTCTGGAAATGAAGCATCTTAATTAGAGGACATAATTGCTTTATTCCGAATCACTAGGCTTTCTTCCACAAGACACTTACAGTGCACTAATATTTTAAGCATAATTTTCACAGTTTTGTTTTCTTACAAAAATAGGTGAATGAACATTTATTTAGTGGTTAATATATACTCACTACTACTCCTTTGGAAATAATCTGTTCTCACTTTACAGATAAGGGAAATGAAAGGAAAGTTATGTTACTTTGGCAAGGCCATAAAACTATGTGATAAAACCAAGAACCAAATACATTTTAAAGAAAAGCAAAAAAGGCAATATCTTAAGGTACAACCCTCTGACGTGAGACCTACTCGCAGAGTTCAGCAGTTCTAAGTTATGTCTATTCAACATTATCACAATCAGAGGCAACAAAAAATGGTTTTGCTTATTTGTCCACAACATACCTGTAGAATGTTGGGGCTGGCAAGCTAATTACCTTCATAAACCATAATAAAGCAGATTTGCTGAAACTTTTGAGAATATCCAACTTTCCCATGGACATGTTGATGACCCCGCTACAAATGTAGATATTTCAGAGAGCTTTAATTAATTTTGAGGGGTCACTTTGTATTATTAACTAAATGCATTTGAAAGGTCTCTTACTTGTCACTGAATCTACTATTTAATGTCATGTGGCTAAATTCCTAAGTGATAATGTATACCCAGTTAATGGCTTCTATATGAACAGCTTGACGTCTGTGTGCACACTATTTGCCCCACCACTGCTCATTCTAACTGAAAATGAAAGCAGTGATTCTCATTATGTAAGTGTATTTGGTTAACTTTTAAAAATTAAATGGGAGTGATTCCTGCTGATGTTGGAGAATAAAAATATTGATAGATCTCTATTGCAATGAGTCAGGCTAGCTGAAATTTGCAAAGTGTCTTGCAAACCACTTCATTTTTCACTATCAAGTGAGGGGAAAATCCAGTAACTGATAAATAATTGTTACTGTGTTCATATCTGTGGTACATACACCAAATGTCTAATATCCAAAGATTATATGAAACAATTTGTGTTTTATAGTATATTGATCTTCCTTCTTACTGATAGTTGTAGTTAAAAGAAAAATTTTAATGTTACCACTATTTCTTGAGAATGTAAGTCATTACTTATTCTATTTTCTGAACACAATTGAATGAAGAAAGGCCTATAGGTTTCTAAGCAACTTTTCAATTGATGTATAACTGAGAGTGCTCAATTCATTCATATTTATTTTAAACTAAATATCTTACAAGTGGGTGAGTTTGGTTCCAAGGCATAGGATGAAGGGTAGCAGACATTCTAGAAATGTTATGTAGAGTTGCATCCTCACTTGCTCTCACTAGATGACATCACACTGTATAAGAATTTGAAAGGAAAAACCAGCCTTTAACAGAGAACCCACGTATAATTTTCTACTTTTCAGTTCTTACAGAGAACAATTATGGTAAACCATCATACCTTCAAGATGACAAAATATTTTTTTTGCTTTTACACAGGTTTTATTTGAAAGGCCATTATATCTCTAGTACATTGAAGAGAAAGATGAAAAAAAAAGGCAATCAACCAAATGATTTTAAGTTGACTTAAAAACAGAAGTCACATTTTTTAAAGAATCCAGTATTACTTAGTTTATTCAGGTATGAGTTTGGTCACTGAATGATATTCGAATAGAAGAAAAGTCTTATTTCATAACTTTTCAAAAAAATAAAAATAATCTAATATGGTTTATTGCTTCCTGTCACACAAGGTTGACAGGAAATTCTAACTCAGTCATGTGTTATATTTCGGGGTGGGAGATGGGGACAGAAACCCTCAACAATGTCTAGGGGTTTTGCTAAAGTCCCAGGGAGGCAAACATTCTTCAGAAAACTTGCGAAAGAACCTTGGGTTTGGTGAGACTTGGTCACTATAGAGATGCTCCCTAACCAAGCCCATGTAGTTCACTCAAAGAGAGACTGTTTTCCTGCCTTGGACACTGGAATCTTTCACCTTATTTCCCAAAGCCAAGGTCTCTGGTACTCCCAGGAGCCACACATCACCAGTCAAATATCTGGACTCCATCTGGGGTTTTATAGTGTTCTGACCTCATTGTTTTTCCACTCCCCAAACCTACAACTCTAAGCCCATTTCTCTTTGGAAATTACCTTCATGTTGGGCCATTTATCCTTTTCAAATTAAAGCAATAACCTCTCTTTTGTCTTAGCTGGAATGGGCATGAAATTGTAAAGCTGTTTATTTGTAATGGAGAACAGATGGGGGGTAGTGCAAGGTGAGCTCAGACTTTTTAAAAACATTAATGCTATTCCTCACCCCTGCTTTCCTGGAATGAGGGTAGAAAACAGATTAGTGTCACTCTTCCCAAACCCATCCACAGCAACAAAAAATCTGGGACACTAGTTTTTTTTTCCTTAAAAATATACCTTATATAAGTTTTATACATATATATGTCTACATATGCAAAAAGATAAAAAGTGAAGAATATTGATTAAACTTTCTCAATCTCTCCCTCAAAAATTCATTAGTCTTATCTCTCACAACTCTTTTATTTGACAAATAATTTTACAAGAACTAGGGACCATGCTTTAATCCCATAGATACACAGGCAAAAGAAGTATTGTTTTTAGCTCAAAAGGTATATGTTTTATGACAAATACAATATTGACTTCCTGAGAAAGGCATTATTTTCAATTCAGTTCTTACTTAGTAACTATACAGTACAACTCCAAAGTGGTTTGTACAATAAAAAAATACTGTAAGTTTGGTGAGCACCACCTATTTCACAAAAGGAATGTTCTGGGACTTCCCACTTCTTTCAATAGCAACAGCAGGAAGTAGTTTTCCTGTTAGAAGTTCCTAGTGTCATGTTACAAGAGGTAAACTGGATTTTATTGCTAAGCAACACATTGTTATTGCTAATTTAGATAATACCATTTTCTATATTATTATGATGTAATAACTTAGGAGATACATTTCACAAAGAATTTTTCAGGAAGTAATAGCAAGAGAATATCTAAGTGGAAAAGTGTGGGGCCTATTTAATTTCCTAGGTAGTTTTAAAAGCCTTTATGAATGCTCTTGCACTCCCTGAGATTCTTTTTCCGAATAAATAAATTTTGAAATTCAAATATTTTGAAATATTTGAAAACATACAATATTTATATACATATATAAAGCACATATATCATATACATATGAGCATATATAGTTATCCCTCTGTATCTACAGGTTCCACAAACATGGATTCAACCAACCTCAAATCAAAACTATCGTAAAAAATAGTGATTGCAATGGACAGAAAGTTTATGTGTCTGCAAAATGCATATGTTGAAATTCTAACTCCCAAAATGATGGTATTGGGAAATGGGGCCTTTTGGAAGGTGATTAGGTTATGGGGTGGAGCCCTTATGGATTAGTATTCTAATGAAAGAGGCCTTGAGAGAGACTCCTTGACCCTTCCACCATGTGAGGTAACAGCAAAATGCTCTATCTATAAACCAGAAGGCAGGCCCTCAGCTGACACCAAATCGGGCTGCAGCCTGGATCTTGGTCTTCCCAGCCACTAGAACTATGAGAAATACATTTTCTGTTGTTTATAAGCTACTCAGTTTATTGTATTTTGTTAAAGCAGCCCAGATAGACTAAGCTAGCAATGTACCTCAGGACCCAAGGGCTTGGTCATGAATTCATTGAGTTTTCTGTTTGCCTTATATATATGTCTGGGCTCAGATTTAGAGCAAAGAAACTAGCAACTGAGGAATGCCAGCAGCCACAGACAAAAAAAAAAAAAAGGAAACAAACAAACAAACAAAAAAACCACACTCTTTCTAGCCAAAGGGCAAGGAAAAGGACAGCCTAGCAGGAAAGAAAATGTGTAGACAATAATCACTCTACTCTAGTCAAACACCACACAAAAAACTTTGACCCTACTCCATCCACACCAGCAAAGGCCAAATGGGGAACCTAGATTTCCACCCTCGCCTAGCTATGATAAGCCTCCACTGCCCCACCAGAATAGTCTTGAAGAAGACTGAGTAGAAAGCCAGGATTTTCACTTATGCCAGGCAGTAACGACCTCCACCTTCCCATCCCCACTCCTGCTGTGTCGGTGGAGACCACATGGGGATCCTGGAGCTCCACTCTCACACAGCTGTAACAAGACACCCTCCCCACTCCCACTGAGATAGTATCAGAAGAGGCTTAGTAGACAGAGAGAACTTTCCTCAGAACCACACTACTTTCTCTGTCCCTAGAATCAGTGGGGGCCACCTGGGGCACAGTAGTGTGGCATTCCTATACCTCCCAGACAGAGATCAGTGGAGACCAAGTAAGGGTCCGGAACTCCACCCTGGCCTAGCAATAAGAAAACTAGGATATCAGTGGAGGCTGAATATCTACCCCCACCTGGCAGTTATGAGGTGGTGCCTCACCTTCCTCTGACAAAATGAAGATAGCTAAACCAGAAAAATGTAACACATTAACTGCCATGTGAGTTGTATTTAACTCGTTTTGAGGCCAGAGCCTCATGAAGCATATGCAACTCACATGTTTCTTTACCTTGAGCCACGCGAACTGTTTTTGAAGTTGCATATAACTCACACACAGAAAACAATAAAAATAAATTTTTCATTAAATTAGAAAGGATCATTTTGTTTTTGAAGTTTTTCTTCTGTTTTCATAATAAAACACCATGGCCTCAAGGAAAAAAGACATTTTTTCTAGTGTGGCAATGTGTTAAATAAGACTGAGTCTCATATAATGTCCAGGTTTCAAGTAAAAATCACTAGTTATTCCAAGAACCAGGAGGATCTCACACTGAATGTTAAAGACAACTAAGAGATACCCAAAGGAAGATGACAAAGATGCTAAAATCATGTGGGAAAGATTTTAAAACAGACATTCTAAAAATGCTTTAAAGAGCAATTGTAATCATACTTGAAACAATGAAAAAAAATTGTGTCAGCAAAGAAATAGAAGATATAAAAATGAAACAAATGGAAATTCTAGAACCAAAAACACAATAACAAATAAAAATTACCAGTAACAGAGGACATTAAATAATGACGAAAGAGTCAATCCACCAAGAATACATAGCAATACTAAACGTAGGCACCAAACAGCAGAGATGAAAAATATGTGAAATAAAATCTAATAGAAATGAAAGAAGAAATAAACAAATTGGCAGCTATAGTTGGAGAGCTCAGCAAATCTCTTTCCATAATTGATAGAACAATTACATGGAAAACTAGCAAGAATACAGAAAAGCTCAAACATCATCAACAACCAGGACCTAATTGACATTTGTAAAATATTTCATCAATCAACATCAGAATACACAGAACACGTGTACATTTAAGTATGCATAGAAAGTATACCAATATGACATATAATGAGCCATAGAATAAGCCTTAGCAAATTTAATAGATTTCAAATGAGGCAAAATATGTTCCCTGACCTCAAGGAAACCAAACTAGAAATCAGTGACAGACAGATCATAGGGAAATTTCCAAACAGTTGGAAACCAAACAACACACTTCTAAATAGTCCATGGGTCAAAGAGGAAGTCTCAAGGGAAATAAAAAATATGTTAAACTGTATTAAAATGAAAATACAACATATGTAAATTGGTGCACCACAGCTAGGGAAGTTCTGACATGGAAACTTATAGCACTACATAAATCCAAAGCAAGAAGAAGGAAGGAAATAATAAAGTTAAGAGCAAAACCAATGAAAATGAAAACAGGAAAACAATAAAAAACTAATGTTACAAATACCTGGTTGTTGGAAATGATCAATAAAATTGGTAATCCTTTAGCAAAAGTCTAACAGACTACATGAAGAGAGAACATGAAAATTACCAGTATCAGTAATGAAACAGGGGATACTGCTATAGACACTGCAGACATCAGAAGGCTAATAAAGAAGTATTAATACAATGAACAAATCTATCTACATATGTTTAATAACTTAGATGAGATGGACTTTCTTTTTTTAAAAAAATGAACTACCAGAACACAATATGAAACAGAAAATTTGAATAATCTTATAGCCATAAAGAAATTGGATTCCTCATTAAAAACTCCTCAAATAGAAATCTTCAGGCTGATTTCACTGCAGAATTCTACAAAACATTTAAAGAATTAACATCAATTCTACATAATCCCTTCCAAAAAAAAATGAGAGAAAGACTACCTGATTCATTTTATGAAGCTACTAAGTATTACCCTGATACCAAAAGCAAAGTCAATACAAAAAAAGAAAACACACCAATATTCTTCATGAATTTAGATATAAAAATCTCTAAAAAATAAAAACAAATAGAATTCAGTGACATATTACAAGAATTGTATACCATAACCAAGTAGGGTTTATTCCAGGGATGCAAAACTAGTTCAATATTCAAAATCAATCATTGTAATCCATAATATTAACTAAAGAGAAAAATCACTGAATCATATCAGCTGATGCAGAAGACGGCACTTGATAAAATTCAATACCCATTCATAATAAAAAAAATCAGAAAAATAGGAATAGTAGGGTACTTCTTCCACTTTATAAAGAATATCGACTAAAAAATTACACATAATACTATATTTACTATTGAAAGATTGAATTCTTCTCTTTAAGATGGAGAATAAGGCAAACATGTCCACACCATTACTCTTATTCAATGTAGTGTTGAAAGTTCAAATCTGCATGGTTAAGACAAAAAAGGAAAATGTATTTACATTGGAAGGAGAAATAAAACTGTGCTTTTTCAGAGACGATATGATTTTCTGTGTAAAAAATTTTGACAAACCTTAAAAAACCTCCTAGAATAGTATGTGAGTGCAGCAAGATTACAGATATAAGCTAAATATGTAAAAATCGGTTTTATTTCTGTATACTTGCAATGAATGAATGAACACAGACACTAAAAAAATACACCATGTACAATCACTCAAAAAATACATAAAAGTAAATATAGCAAAACATATACAATTATAAGACATGGCTGAAAGAAACTAAAGAAAATGTAAATAAATGAAAGCACATCCCATGTTCATGGACTGGAAGGCTTAATACTATTAAGATGTCAATATCACCCAAAACAATCGACAAATTGAATGCAATCTTTACCAAAATCACAATTTTTTTTTTACAGAAATAGAAAAACCCATATTAAAATTCATGTGGAATCTTAAGGTACCCCATATAACCAAAATTACCTTGAAGAAAAGAAAAATGATGGACTCACATATCCTTATTTCAAAACTTACTATAAAGTTACAGTAATCAAAATAGCATAATACTGGCATAAAGGAGACATATAGACCATTTGAATAGAAGAGAGAGCAAGAAATAAACCCTCATATATATGGCCAAATAATTTTTGACAAGGATACCAAGGCCATTCAATGGAGAAAGGATAATCTTTGCCACAAATGGTTCTGGGAAAACCTGATATCCACATGTAGAAGAATGAAGTTGGACTTTTACCTAACACCATATACAAAAATTAACTCAAAATGGATCAAAGCCCTAAATGTAAGACTTGAAACTGTAAAAATCTTAGAATAAAACTTACGGAAAAGGTCACAACATTGGATTTGGCAGTGACTTTTTGGAAATCACACCAAAGGTTTAGAAATAAAAGAAAAAACAGACAAATTGGACTTCATTAAAATTGAAAGATTTTGTGCATCAAAAGACATTATCAATGGAGTAAAAAGGCAACCTAAAGAATGGAAAAATTTTTTCAAATCATATATCTGATAAAGGATTGACATCAATGTATACAGAGAGAATTCTAAAACTCAACAATAAAAAAGTAAACAACCCAATTCAAAAGTGGGCAAAGAACTTGAATAGACATTTCTCCAAAGAACAGACTCAAATGGTCAATATGCACATAAAAAGATGTTCAACATCACTAAACATTAGGGAAATGCAAATCAAAACTACAATGAAATACTACCTGACACCCATTAGGATAGCTAGTATCAAAAAACAGAAAATAACAAGTTTTAATAAGGATGTAGAGAAATTGGAACACTTGTGCACTGTTGGTGGGAATGTAAAATGGCACAGCCACTGTGGAAAACAGTAGGGTGGCTCCTCCAAAATTTTTTAAAATAGAATTACCATATGATCCAGCAATTCCACTTCTGAATATATACCCAAAAGACCTGAAAGCAGGGTCCTAAAGAGATATTTCTACACCCATGTTCACAGCAGCACTATTCCCAATAGCTAAAACATGGAAGCCACACAAGTGCCTATTAACAGATGAAAGGATAAACAAAATGTGGTATACACACACAATGGAATATTGCTCAGCCTTAGAAAGGAAGACAATTCTGACACACACTACAACATGGATGAATCTTGAGGATGTTATGGTAAGTGAAATAAATCAATCACAAAAAGACAAATGTTGTATAATTCTACTTACATAAGTTACTTAGAGTACTCAAAATAACAGAGACAGAGAGTAGACTGGTGGTTGCCAGAGGCTGGGGATTTAGTGGGGGGATGAAAAGTTATTGTTTAATAGGTACAGAATTTCAGTTTTACAGGATGAAAAGAATTAGGAGGTGGATGACAGTGATGGCTGCACAATGTTATGAATGTATTTAATACTACTACTAAATTGTATATTTAAAAATAGTTTAAATAAAAATATGTGTATTTAACCACAATAAAAATATACAGGATTTGTATATGAACCAAAATTTCTTATCTAACAATTATATTCTTTTCTGCTTCCCAGAATTGTTATGGACTCAATTCTTTGCACATATATTTTTCTGTTATTTCAATGAAATTTGGGGAATAAAGGCAGCTAAACTTATGGGTTAAGCAGCCATTATAAACCTCAAGTCAAACTTCTAAATTCTGTTTTCAGCTATGATTCTCCATATGATTATTGTAAATGCATTTTACTCAAATTTTCATACAATTCTATCAACTTCCATAAGCAGAAGATTTGACTGAAGAAATGACCATACCCCAATATCCATAAAACAATTTGATTCTGACAATTTTTAACACAATTGATTCTCTGTCACCCATTTAAGGAAGACCAAAACAAAAAAAGGCTAAATGGGGGAAAAAAAAGTTCATAAAAATTTAACAGAAAATGATTCAGCTAAGCTAAACAAAAACATATTTTTATCTCTCTGTAAAAGAGTTTGAATTAAATTTATCAGGGAAATGAGGGCAAAATGGTTTTGTAGTCTATCCTGGAGATAATCAAGCAATGACATTCATCCCAGTTTAGAGAATGTGGCCTGGAGTCAGACTGCAAGGGTTCATGTCCCGGGTGCACGATTAGCTAGCTGTGTGGCTTTGAAGAAGTTATTTAACTGCTCTTTCAATCAAATTCATCATGTGTAAAACATGATAACAGTGTATACCTCATAAGGTGATGAGAGGCTTAAATAATATATATAAACATTTAAGATAAGGACTAGTACCTAACAATTACTCAATAATAATTACTCAATTACTCCAATATTTCCTACTGCCCACAGACTAAATATCCTCTTGACATTAATTCTAGTTATAAGATTCTCTGGAAATCTATGTTGTAGTGAGTGAAATATTCAGCTATTTGGTAACCGGTACAGAAAAGTGACTAAAGTGCATTGCCCTGGTCTGATTTGCCATTTGCATTATTTTCTGTCTCACAAGTCGTATATAGAGCTAGAACTTATAGATTCTGCCAATCCAAAATTTGTGGTTTTGGTTTCATATCATTTGCCACATTAAAATGATTTTGTACTGCTTTTATATGCGAGACTTGTCATTTTTTGATTATATAAAACTTTCACCAAAAAATATAGAAAGGAGATTAAAAAGAGTCAGTGCTAAAACAGACTCTTTAAAAGCAAAATCCTACCATCTGTAGCAGGAGGACTTCATAAAACCCAGGGGTGTCTTCTTACCCAACTGTCAACACCAGGAAATGTGCCAAGAGGACAGATGCTAAAACTGGAAAGTCTCATCTAGGGCGTGACATCAGAGTCCTATAATTTCTCTCTTAAAAAGCCTCAGTCACCACAATGGCAATGAAGCATTAATGAGAAAACAAAAGCACTGCACTCTCTTTAATGAAAAATGGCTTCCGTTAAATAGTTATACTACTAAAATTCTATTAACAAAAATGAACATACTGGTTTGTGGGATGCGAGGTAAAATCTGTACTGAACAAGAATCCAAGGAACCAGGAGGTATTTTTTTTTAACACTGGCAACAACAGGGAACATATGATCAATCAGGAATATAATAACAGAAGCCATTACTAAAAATAGTTTCCAATCACAGTGCAGAGTTGAAGAAAAACAATAAAGAAACCTCTCTCTCTGTTTCAACAGTACACTGACAAGCATGTGATAATGAAAACTCATAACTCCAAGGTAACATCTGGCATTAAAAATGAGAAATAATCTATAATTAATGCTATTATTATTAACTGGGGAGTTTATGGTCCAAAAACATACATATCCTTCAGTAAAACATATTTCATGCTCATTCAAGAACTGTTAAATTTGGATTTTTACTCCCACTAGATTTTTACTTCTGTCAGAAGATATTTGACTTTTAAGAATTCATACTCTTCAGCTGCAAAGTATGTTTTACAACTAGTCTGAATCAGAGAGTGTACCTACAGACTGTGGCTGTAGTTTCTAAAGCAAAGGTTGCAATCTCAAATAGATGGCCAAGCAGGTAACGTGAATGAGGGCAGACTGTGTGGGAACTGTGGGAAACTAGAGAGCAAATGCCACAGGTACATGAGATGGATGCTATTCAACCACGCTAGAAAGCAAGTGGATTTTTAAGTCTCATTTTTGAAGAGAGATGGAAAAAATAATCTATATTTCTATTTGCCCTTTATCAGATGTAAAATTTGAGAATTGTTTCCTCTCATTCTGTAAATTGTCTATTTAATATGACTATTTCTTTTGCTGTGCAGAAGCTTTTTAATTTAATCAGTTCCTATTTATTTATTTTTGTTGTTGCTGTATTTGCCTTTGTGATCTTAGTCATAAATTCTTTGCCTAGGCTGATATGTAGAAGAGTTTTCCTGCATTTTTTTTTAGAATTTGCATGATTTCATGCCTTACATTTAAGTCTTTTTTTTTTAAATTCAGAGTATTACAGTGGTACAAATATTGCCATTGCACTGCCTGAGTCAGAGCTACAAGCATGCCCATCCCCCAGAGAAAGCACACCGCGTCTATTAGCTGTGAATCTACCCATCCCCTTCTCCCTCTTTCCACCTGCCCCCAACACCCTATGAATGTTACTTCCCATATGTGCACATTAGTGTTGATTGATTAGTTCCAATTTAATGGTGAATACACGTGGTGTTTGTTTTTACATTCTTGTGATACTTCACTTAGAAGAATGGACTCCAGCTCTATCTAGGATAATATAGTAGGTTCACCATATTTTTTATGGCTGAGTAGTACTCCATAGAAGTCTTTTTTTTCTTTTTTCTTTTTCTTTTTCTTGACAGGGTCTCCCTCTATTTCCTGGGCTAGAGTGCAGTGGCATCATCATAACTCACTGCAGCCTCGAAAACTCCTAGGCTCAAATAATCCTCCTGCCTCAGCCTCCTGAAAAGCTGGGAATATAGTTGTGCACCACCATGCCTGGCTATTTTTATTTTTAATTTTTTGTAGAGACAAGGTCTTGCTATGGCCCAGGCCCATTTATGTATTTTATCCATCTTGAATTAATTTTTGTATTTGAAATTTCCAAGTTATATAAGTATTCATAATATATATTTATATATATGCATATATATATATAATCAAACATTATTTAAAAACCATAGGTGCTACATATATCCATAAACTAAATCCAGCACAAAGGTTACCAAATAGCAATTTTTGCAGGGACTACAATACAATTAAACCTCATAAGAACAAGGATGGCTGTTTTGTTTGTTTTGCTTTATTTGGCGGTATGATGATTAACCCATGCATGCCAAAAATCATAACACTTTTATATGAAGAGCAAGGCTGTAATTTCCAAATCCTATTTAGTTTTGTATCCAAGAGATCTAAACTGGCTAAGAAAAACTGGATTATAAAAGTCTATACAGCCCCCTACCAACATAAGAAGTAATACTAAATTTCCCAAGAAATGAAAATAAAAATGAGAAAAAAAAAAATCCAGCAGTTATTTGCTTACTTCTAAAAGGTAAGAAAACAATATGAAATTCTATTTGTGCTTCGTGTCAGAAGAAGCATAAAGGTAACTCTGTCTAGTTATTGGCTTACTCAGTGTTTGAGAGGAAATTCATTAATAAGGACTATGTTTTAATAAGATATGAGCCACAAAAGACAAATTTAATGAAAAAGACTCAAATAAATATAGACTACTTTCTCCTTTTGAATATATGAACAAAAACAACAATAAAAAATTCCAGAGAGAAAACTGAATAAAAGAAGTACCACACGTGCATATTTTATAAACTTCTACTTTGCCCTAGGAAACTTTTACTAACCACTTTCATTTTATTTTATTCTAAGGCAAATTGATAAAAGATTTTCTTCTCATCAGCTAGTCCTTTCCATCTCACTGCTTCTCATTTCTATTTACAAAGAACACACGCACACACTCTCTCTCTCTCCATATTTATATATAGATAGATATAATATGTATTTTTATGACAAAGCCATATTAGTCAGTTGCCAAACACATGACAATACCAAGCTATTTCCCAAAAGGTAAAATAAAGGCATAAACCAAGCACATTTTTCAAAACATACTTGGCAGGTTATATCTTGAAGAATAAGCCTGAGTACTCTTCCATATATGTTTTGCACACTCTTCACATTCTGTAATCTGAAGAGAACCCTGTTGTGTGAGCTAATTTTCTTTTCTTCTTCCCACATTAAAACAAGGACTCAAAGAAGCCTCATACCTTTGGGCATAAAGGAAGTACTTGAAAGACTCAGGAGCATACTTCAGTTGCTCTGTTCCAAGAGACAAGACAGGATGAAGGTTGGGAGTCTCTGAGGAGTAGAACATGATGGCCATCAGAGAGGAAAATAGAAAAGTATAGACGGATCTTCCTCAAATTGGCAAGGAGAAGGATCAATGGCAGAAGACAAGTAGAGGAAAAGAGAATGACTAAGTACTATTGAGTGAGGGCACCAACTCATCATCCATGGAAAATCCAACTGGATGCTTATTCTAAGACCCTTAAATAGAGATTGGGAACTTGAACTCCTTATGTGGGAATGGGAATATGAAAGAAAAAAATCTTATGCTCTCTTTAACATGGAATTTTATAGAACCAGTTGGAAATTTTCTCAGGAGCTGGTGCAATGGATATCATATAAAAAGTAAAGCTTAGTTGTTATTAGCAGTAATTTAAGACCTCTTTTTGCATGGCAAGTAGTTTAACAGACTAATACTCTTTCATGCTACAGATTTTAACAAATGCAACTGTATTGAAAAGTACAAAAATAGTGTCTAATTGAAGTTCCACCCCCAAAAAAGTAACTTTAGGAGTTCTAGAAGTCTGAAAGTGATGTTTTCTCTTAATGTTATAATCTATGATTTATGCTGTCTAGTTTCTTGTTATGTACTGCATTAACACTAGTGAAGTAATGTAGTAAGTACATTAGGTGAGTTTTTAAAATATTTATTAATGTACTTGTCATTTCCTGTGTTCTACACTTATTTGTGTAGATCCAGATCTCCATCTGGTACTATTTTTCTTCTCCTGAAGGACTTCCTTTAACATTCATTTATTTACTTATTTATTTTGCAATGTGGATCTTCTGGTGATTAATTATTTTAGCTTTTGTATACATCAAAAAAGGCTTGATTTCACCTTCTTTTTTGAAAGATAGTCTTTGCTGCTTATAGCGTCCCAGTTTAACTTTTTTTTTTTTTTTCAGTATTTTAAAGACATTGCTTCAGTATCTTCTGGTTTGCATTAATTCTGACAGAAAATCTTCTGACATCTTTATTTTTATTCTTTTACACATATGTATCTTTTTTCTCTGGCTACTTTTAAGGTTGTCTCTTTATCAGTGATTTTAATTAACTTAATTACAATATGCTACATTACTATAGTTTTCTTTGTTTTCTCCCCCTTGGGATTCATTGAGCTTCTTGGGTGTGTGGGTATAGGGGGTTATAGTTTTTATCAAATTTGGAAAATTTGTGTCTATTGTTTCTTCAACTATTTTTATCCCTCATTTCACTTTTAAGATTCTCCTCATCTAAGTGATGTTCTTTATAAAAAAATGTTTTTCTGTATTTTATTTTGGATAGTTTCCACTACTAAGTCTTCAAATTCACTATTCTGCAATTTTTAAACTACCAATAACTCCATCAAGTATATTTGTCATTTCAAAAATTATAGTTTTCTTAGAAGAATCACTATTCTTAAAATGACCACACCGCCCAAAGCAATCTACAGATTAAATCAATTCCTATCAAAATAACAATATCATTTTTCACAGAATTAAATATGTGTGTGTGTATATATATCCTGAAATTAGCATAGAACCAAAATAAAGTCCAAGTAGCCAAAGTGATCCTAAGTAAAATGAACAAAACTGGAGGCATCACATTACCTGACTTCAAATTATACTACAAAACTATGTAACCCAAACAGTGTGGTACTGGCAGAAAAGTAGACACACAGATCAATGAAATAGAACAGAGAACCCAGAAATAAAACCATATACCTACAATCAATTTATCTTTAACAAAAGAGACAAAAACCTACACTGGGGAAATGACACACTCTTCAATAAATGGTGCTGGGAAAATTGGATTGCCATAATCAGAAGGATGAAACTAGACCACTATCTTTCACCATATGTAAAAATTAACTAACAAGGATTACAGACTCAAATGTAAGACCTGAATGCATAAAAGTTCTAGAAGAATACCTAGGAAAAAAACTCTTCTGAACATTGACTTAAGCCAAGAATTCATGATTAAGACCCCAAAAGCAAATGCAACAAAAACACAAATAGACAAATGGGACTTAATTAAACTAAAAATCTTCTACACAGCAAAAGAAATAATGAAAAAGTAAATAGACAATTGACAGAATGGGAGAAAATATTTACAAACTATATATTCAATAAAGGACTAATATCCAGAATCTACAAGGAATTCAAACAACTCAGCAAGAAAAAAACAAAAAGACTCATCAAAAAGTGTGCAAACAGGCATTTTTTGAAAGAAGACATACAAATGGCCAACAAACATAAAAAGATGCTCAACATCCCTAATCATCAGAGAAATGCAAATCAAAACCACAATGAGATAGCATCTTACTCCAATTAGAATGATCATTAATAAATGGTCAAAAAAGCCATAGATGTTGGCAAGGATGTGGTGAAAGCAAACACTTTTCACTGTTGGTGGGAATGTAAATTAATACAACCTCTATGGAAATCAGTATGGAGATTTCTCAAAGAACTAAAAGTAGTTCTAACATTCAATCCTGCGATCCCACTACTAGGTATCCACTCAAAGGAAAATGAATCATTATATCAAAAAGATACCTGCACTTATATGTTTATTGCAGCACAATTCACAATTGCACAGCTTTTGAATCAACCTAAGTGTCCATCAACTGACAGGTGGATAAAGAAAATGTGTGTATGTGTGTATACACACACACCCACCCACCATGGAGTACTACTTAGACATAAGAAATAATAAATTCATGTCTTTTGCAGCAACTTAAATGGAACTGGAGGCCACTATCCTGAGTGAAGTAACTCAGGAACAGAAAAACAAACACCACGTTACCACTTATAAGTGACAGCTAAGCTATGGCTACACAAGGACACACAAAGTGCTATAATGGACACTACAAACTTGAAAGAGGGGAGGATAAGAGGGAGTGAGGGATTAAAAATTACCTCTTGGGTACAATGATGGGTACACTAAAATCCCACATTTCACCACTATGCAATATATAAATGTAATGAAATTCAACTTGTACCCCCTAAATCCATTGAAATAAAAAAAGAAAACAATGATCATGTTAAAAAAAAATCATAGTTTTTTATGTCTATAATCTTGGTTGGGGTCTCTTTGATATTGCCGTATCTCCACTGGTTCAGTTCTTCCTCCAGCTTTTTATACTTACAGAATATAGTTTTAATAACTGTCTTAATGTTCCTGATTGGTTTTTCCTCATGTTATGGATATATCATCTTGCTTCTTTGAATGCCTGGTTACTTTTGACTGGATGCCAGAAATTGTGAGATTTACTTTCTTGGATGCCAGAAACTGTGAATTTTTATATTATTGGGCACTAAATATTCTTGTACTCTTATACATATTTATGAGTTTTGTTCTGAGCATGATTAAATTACTCGGAAAGAGTTTTGTCTTTTTCAATCTTGCTTTTAAACCTTGGTTGGCAGATCTAGAACAAATTTCAATCCAGAGCTCATTGTGCCCTAATACTGAGACAAAGTTTCTGAATATTCCATGCAATGTCCTGTGAATTATGAGGTTTTCCTCACTGGCTGGTGTGAACAAGAACTTACTCTGGCCTTCTGTGATTTCCAGCCACTGTCACCTCTAATCCTTCTGAGTGTTTCTTTCCCCGGCATCAGGTAATTTTCTCATGGACATGAGCTGCTCGGTACTCAGCTGAGAACTGTAGACCTATGCAGATCTCCAAAGTTCTTTCTTTCTTGCAGCTTTCTCCTCTCTGGTGTTTTGCCATGTGAACTCTAGCCAATTTGACATCCCTGGATTCCCAGTTCTCCTCAACTTGAGGGAAACCTCCAGGGTCCACCGGGGTCCCCCCTCACTGCAGTACAGTCTGGAAAATGTGCAGGCAGTCAGCTGGGGCAATCTTAGGTCTTACCCCATTTGTTTCTTGTCTCTCAGGAACCATTGTCCTTCGTTTTCTGATGTACAATGTCCTGAAAATTGGTGTTTCACACTTTTTTTTAGTTGTTTCTGGTGGGATTGCATAGTGTACCTTTTCCCTGTAACTCCATCTTTGAGGGCATGGAACTTTGAAATTTTTTTTGTTCATATATATACTTTTAAGAGTAAGTTCCATTCTCCCCACATTCATTACTCTTTAAAATTTCTGTTGGTCCACTGAATACAAATATTGTAAACCCTCAGAATTGATAAGTGGTACTAGAATAAATTAATCCAGGGTGGCCATAAGCAGAATCCAGTGTCAGGTTATTTTGTTTTATTTTTTTGATTTTTAACTTAGGACTAGTGACTCCTGTCACTTTCTTCCACTCTAAAAGGGCAAGATACAATGGCAAGAAGGTAAATATTTCTTACGGGCTTGAGTTGTTAGTTTAAATAAGCTCAGGTTCTAGACATTAAAGTGAACTGTATGAAGAGATGGAATAATTAAGCTTTTGATTTATCATAACAACCAAGGTATAAACCCAGGAAAATTGTATATGATTTATAATAACTAGAGAGAAAAGAGGAACACAGAAAACAAATTCCAAAGATAATTGTGAAGACACAGCAAGATTTCAAAAAGTAAAGCCACAATAAATTTTACACATGGCCCTATGACTTTAATAGAGACATAGTAGCCACTCTGTAACAGTAAAGATAACTTAAAACTCAAAAATTGAATTTATTATAGATTTTAATGTATCAAATTAGAAGGATAGAGCTATTTTTTTAATTCAAACCATAGTATTTTTCTATAAAACAGTACAAGGCATATAACTAAAAGAATTGTGAGCAAATACAGACCTATAATTTTAAGCCACTAATTTCTGGCTTTTTTTTTTCCCCCAGCAATAAATAACTGACCACTAGGTAATAAAAAAAAAAAAAAAAAAAAAAAAAAAAAAAAAAAAAAAAAAAAAAAAAAAAAACCTTGGTAAACTTTTGACAACAAATAAAAGTTAAGCACAGAAAACTTGTCACCTTATCTCCCACTTTTATTATATCTAGTTTTCTTTTCTTCATTTCTTGCCTCTATATTTTTGCAACTTTCTTTTTGAAAGTATCTTCATTGGGCTAAAATGATTCTATGCTAACTTGAACAGCTAAGCTGTATAAGAAAGGACTTAAAAATTCCCTTTCCAATGTCCTCCAAGACTTGGATTCCATTTATATATGTTTTGTTCTTTCCTTAGACCTGGAAAAAATAAACTGATTTTTTTCAATTAAAAAAAAATAAAAATTTGTCAGTATCTTTTGTGGGGGAAGTGAAAGATATACCATGTCTGTCTTCAAAATTTTTGAATATTTTGTAAGTAATAAATATTGAAATAAAGCCATCGATGATAACATATAAAGGAAAAACTAAATTTTCAGAATAATTGGAAATATGCATGTCTATGCATGTCTAGTTCTACTTTTAAATTATACTTCTGGACTTAATACTCAAAAACATTTTGTACTAACATCAGTAAGTGAAGCAAATTTAATTAACTACATTGCAAATGAAACAGCAAAATAATGTAAGATTTTATGAAATGTACTTCCAATGTTTCCCGTCATGTTTGGAGGAAAGCTGCCACATAATTAAACCTATTCTTACCCTATAAGTTTGGTTGTCTTGCAATCTCAGGCAGTTTATGTTCACAGGAACATACATTAAGATACTCAGTGTCTGGAAACAGGTCCACAAGGGAAGTCCAAAGTCCAGCTAGCTAAAGCCATCACTATTACTTGACTGAACATAAATGGATTTTGTTTACTGAGCAGCCTGAACTTGATGTGGAAAGGAAAAAAAAATGGTTTCCTTTTTGTCTGTCTTCTGCCTTTCGATTTGCTCTGTTGGATCTTCTTTCTTGAATACTCTGAAAATATCTCAATCTTCCAGGTAAATTTCAGATATAGAACAGTCCCTTTACTGATAATTACAACTCACTTTTACTACTAAATGGTTCAGTCTTGTCAGAAAACAAACTTCAATCTCAAATTTAACATTTTTTCACTCCATATCAGTAGGGACATGTGATCTGATTTTTACTCTCTCATCTCCCTCATCCTCTATCTGCCAGCTCTTGCAAAATTGGACAGGGTTTAGCAGTGGGATTGATGACAGAGGGATGAAATTCAGGCTCCTCTCTTGTTCTGTCTTGTTGAACGCAGACTGATTGTTCTATTCTAGCAATCATCAGACGCTGGTTCTTTTGCAGGACACATATGGGTTGGTGGTTGTTTTATTGTGTTTTGTTTTTGAGGCACTACACAATTTCTTCACTAATTTACATTCTTTGCAGGGGGTGGGGGAGAAGGGGACTGTAATTGTAATGATTTCTTCCTCAGATCCTAACCATGTAAAATCATCCCAGATTTTCTTAATGGTAGGGTGTGCTCCCCTCCAAAAACAATGCTCTTGGGCAGAACTCCTCTTAGGACAGCAAAGCCCAGCTACTTCCTCCAGTATACAGTTAGCTTATGGCAAACTAAAGCATCCTTGACATAGAAATGCTGATTTTCAGCATTCGCTGCTTTCAGTCTTGCAGAATTCTGTCTTCTCAAGTATCCCCAGCAAATTTTCATGCTTCTGAATTTAGCGAGTGGAAAGCAAATATCAGTTTATATTGGAAGTAGATGTACCATGAAATTAAGAACGTTTAAACTTTAGGGTCTCTTGTATAAGACCCTTCAAAATCTCTGAAAAGGGCCTTAGAAATATGATTACATAGTCAACATTTATAAAATTTGCAAATGTAATATAAAGAGAGTTCTCTGTATTGTGTAAGCTTCAAGACCCACAGAACTTGGATCTATCTGCTTCTGACATTGTCTATATTCACTTAGACATGCCAGACCCCAACAGGGACAAATACATGTCAGTTCTCTAGGAACTCTCACTGGGATTTTTCCTGTTCAATTTCTATGGGATAAGAGTGAGGAAACTCCCCAGGACAACAAAGTCCCCAATAGGCTGACACACTCTACAATTGGTAATTCCCTTCAATATCCTTTCAAATGGAGGTTGGCAAGAGGGGTTAATAGTCATTGAACCTGATTTTCAATCTTTTTGAAAATTCCACACAAATGTATCTTGTACCATCTTATGATGTGAGGCACTTATAATCTAGCAATTTCAGATTTTGAGCTTCTCCCTTAAAACTAAAACAAGGGTTTTTTCATAGACATTTCTATTTATTCCCCTGAGACAACGGAGGTGGATATCACTGACTCAGGCTTCCTTCTCCATCCAAAAGAGGGCCTCAATTTGAAACTAATGAAAAAATTCAGGATAAAATTATTTTATATCTTATTTTATTTTCCTGGGAAAACACATTTTTGCTCTGCAAGGCAAAAATGGAAACAGAGATGAACATTCACTGTTTATTATAAATGTTTATTATATCTCAATGAAGAGTAACACATTATAGAGTAATTTTGCAGAAGGTGGAAATCTATGATTTTTAAATCAAATGTATAATTAATATGGAGTAATAAAAAAGCATTCACTTGAGAATTATGTTTAAGGGTAGATGGCCTGTTCAAACAGAGCCACTTAAAAAAAAAAAAAAAGTAAAACAATCTGTTAGAGATAAAATCTGTTTCAGCATCCAAAATGTGTTCTTATATGTAAATGATCACTTAATTTGTATGTTTGTATAAAAGAAAGTAGATTTTGAAAAGCAAAATATATATATGAATAGGTTAACCAAAAATCAACACTAAAGATTTTATTTGTTTGCTTTTTCCAATGTTGTGCCAGGCAGACTTGGCCTCTATTTTCTAGAAATGCACTAAACATCTTATTTATTTTTCACTTTTAAAATAAATCACTGATAAAAGCTAAACGTGTTTTTGTGCTTTCCATGCCTGATCAATCCCTAGTACTTTCAACTGCTCTGTAAGTAATACATCCTTTTGAATGATATCTTGCCAGATTATTTTCAGTAGGCCCAAAGCTACACATTGAATTTTGAAGGGGAGTTAGAGAAACAATGCAAAAAAGGCAGAAATGAGAAGTTAATGAGCTATTGGGACGTTATCGTGGCATTTTGTCCACACAAAACTTCAAACCAAGTAGTGACACAATGGAAAAAAACTGATTGAAGCCACGTATCTTTTTATATGAGCCTGTAAGATGTTTTTATGTTTCTAAAGAATCCATTGAAGTCTAAAATTGTCCTTCATGTATTCAAACATGAGTAGGTAAGAAAAGTATCAATTGCCATGAAGAAAAGGAAGTAAAGAGTAAGAAACAGAAAAACTCATAAATACTATAGTAAGTGGGAAACAATGACAAATTCCATAGCAACAAAACTGAACTGGGATAAATAATACATTTAGAGATATAAAATATACAAGTATGTGAAATCAAACAAGGTGAAAAACTCACTGCTTAACAATCCATTCCTATACAAACTGAGTTTTATAATGAAAGAAAAAAATTAATGAATTATATTTCTAGAGCTTTTTAACCTAAGGTAGGTATCTTAACATTTCACACAGGCCAAAGTTCAAACTGAGACTTTGACAAATAAAAGGCAAGTTAGTCTCAGACATTTCCTCATCCACAAATATGGGAAATAATGCCTAACTCATGGGGAGGGTGTAAGTAAATAAAAAGTGTATTTTAACATGTTTAGTCTCTTTATTGGCACACTGAAATCAATACATCATTGCTATACTAGCAATACATAACAGCAGAACATTATGATTTTGTTTTTACCATATGAAGAACCTACTGAAATGAATTAGCATTTTCATCTTGACAAACTCATTTGTTAGAAAAATGTTGATTCCCTGAGAATGCATGGGCTGACCCTAGAAGTCCCTTCACTATAAAAAGAAAAGTGAATCAAATAGTTATATTTGAAAAAGTACTGAGACAAAAACTTGTTTTTACAGAGCAAGAGCTGTTCACCTAGCACCAACTTGTTTCATGGAACAAATATATAAGATAGCAATAGATGGATATCATAGATATCTATAGATATCATCGTTTCTTTTATAAACAAAAAGCACTAGTTATCTATATTAAAGAGACACCCTGTGAGTGCCAGGCGCACTGTCTGGAGAATGGATACACTTGAGGCTCTGACTCAGGGGGATGGGCGGGACATGGACAATGTATATAACCTGAGCTTTTGTACCCCCATGATGAGCTGAAATAAAAAAAAAAAAAGAGAGAGAGACACCCAAAGAAGTTATTTGGCTTATTCAGAACCGCTCAAATATATATATATATCTCATATATGTTGTAGGAAAAAGGTTTTCCTTGAATTAACTAAATAAATTTTCTTATTTACAAAACAGGTAAACAAGAATAGGTCCTTTGGCAAAAAAATACAAAAAAGACAGGCAAATGAAGCTAGCAATTTTGACATAAAAATTTTACCACCTAAATTTAGGTTTTCAAAGCCATTCAGAATTTTGCTAATCCCAAAGAAGATATTCCAATATCTTAATGATCTGGCAACCTCATCTCTTATTTTATGTCTCTTGTAGAAGGGTAGATAACATTATCCAAATCATACAGTACTGTATCATTCCTTCAAATATTTTCACTTGGTGCTAAAATTCTATTCATCTTTTAAAATTCTAGTGAAGTGACACTTCATCTGAATAGACTACCTTAACCTCAGACTCTTAGGGGCATTTAATCATACTCTTCTCTAAATGATACTTCATTCCACATCCTGCTATTATTATAAGAATCACATCATAGAATTTAAATGAATTATATTCTTAACTCTTTTTAGAAAAAAATACGCTAGACTACTTTTTCAATGTGATTTCAATTTTTGGTAGGCTTATTGCACCTTACTTCAAGTAGGGAATAATTGTAGATTAGTGGAAGGCGTGATTTAACAATATGCTGTAGATAAAGATCCATCTACAGAAAGTACATTTTTAATCTGTAGTGGGATGCAAACTAAAATATGTTTAGGGGAAAAGATCTCCTCATATGAATGCAAAATTAAGGATACAATAAAATTTGATGTTTCTGTAATATTTTATGTGGCTTTAATATTTATATGTACAAAATTCATGGGCAGTGAAAAAGTTGGTGCTACTTTTATTTACTTTGACCTTAGCCTTATATCATATTAAAAAGAAATATAGGTTAAAACTAATTCACTAAACCGAAAAAATTTATTACTTCCCTACCACTAATTTTTCCTACATAAATTAGCTTCTATGGGAAAAATATAAAACTCTTTCATTTTCTTATTCACATTTTTAAATTATTAAGCTGGGGACATTTCATATAAAAATAATATTTTTTTCATTATATTGCTTTATTAACAATTAACATGACTTTTAAAACTTGGCTGAGCAAAGATTTCTCTTTTTCTCAGATTATCTATTCCTGGATTCCATTATTCCTTACTAAGGCAACCCTTATTTAACAATTTTAAAAAATGCACAACTCAAAATACTCAATTCCTAAAACTCTTTCAGTTGGGGTCAGGGGTGGGGAGGAGATAGCTCTGACCAACGCAATGGAGAGAGAATTTCCTAGGAAATGTCCTTACTTGAATAAAATGGCAATGCCTTTCCAGGAAAAAGCCCTGTTGGCCTTTCTTCTTCCCCTTTCTTTCTGCTTATAATTCTGAAATGATGCCTAAAGGTGCAGTGGGCTGTCCTATGATTCCAAGAAGGAAAGGCAAGTGTTAAAGACAGCAAAGGAGGGCAGGACGAAGTCTGGGTCTTAAGGATTCTTCGAGCCAGTGGTCCCCAACCCAACCTTTTGGCACCAGGGAAGATAATTTTTCCACAGCCCATGGGTGGAAGAGTCTGAAGTCCGGTCCCTAACAGGCCATTGACCGGTCCCAGTCTGCAGCCCGAGGCTTGGGAACTGCAGCTTTGAGCAGTAGACCAGCCTGACTGCCTGCTTCTGAACATCTCCTTACATGTGAAAAATAAACGCCTAGTTGTTTAAACTACACTTAATTGGATTTTCTATAATTTGGGACAAAATGAATTCCTAACATATACACTATTATTTAGAAGAAAACATACTGAAAGTATAAATCAAGCTTTCTGATATAAAGTTATTCTGATTTCGTTACAATTGGCTTTATAATAAAACATTAATTATTATTAATTTAAAATACAGATTTATATGGTCTGTATTGCTCTAGATATGTAGACTCAGTCTCCAGTCTTTGCTTCTCATTGATGATGAAAAGTCATGATAATTAACATTTGTTGTCAGACATTATAAGCCAATATACTGCTTTACTGGTGATAGCTTATATAACGATTAAGCTATTGGTAAACCCTTTCAAAAATACTGTGTAACAAGAACAAATAATGAAAGCCCCGAGTCACTTAGGAGTGATACATATGGTTGTTGATAAAATAAGATTTACAAGGGATATTGTGAACACTGACTGCTACATTCAGGCTCATGGTCTCATTCAAAAGGAATTTAATTAAATGTCCATGGCTTAATTCCTCTTACCACTAAAAATTAAAGGATAGGTGAAATTCTTCTATGATGATCTGGCTGGCAAAGCTAATTGTGAAAAGTATAAATTCTGGATGTAATCCTCCCAAACGGGCATAAATAAATGCAATTTTTAATTTATTCTAGTCATGCTAAATCTGCACTTGTCAATGAAAAATATGCTGAAACTGAGGAAGGCTTCATTTTTGGCACTCATTAACGAAATTTAGTTCGAAAATTTGTTGTAATTCCACACCATTTCCATTCTTAATAGTTTTAGAGAATTAGTTTAAGAAAATTGGTATGTATTACAGCTGTTAATACATTATTAGTTCTCAAATCTGAATTAAACTAAGAACTCTGTATTATTAATGATTTTGACGATAATAATAACAATTACTAAAATTTACTTGCTGACCCTTAAGTACCAGAATGTGCTAAGCACGCTAACTATAATGTCTTATCTTAATAGTTAATTTAATCCTTCCCTAACTCCCTACAAAGAAATTGACATAGGTCTATTTCTACCTCCATTTTACATATGAGAATATCAAGGCAAGTTAATCAACTTGCCGAGAATCATGAAAATAAAGACATGACATATAGACACTAAAACCAGACACTCTAACCCCAAAGTCTACACCTATAATCACTGCATGTGCTAATTCTTCCAAATACCACAGCCTGATCTCCTCTAACACCTGACATATTTTTAAATCAGTAAGTTGAAATATCCTGTTCCACATTCTTCTATAAGAAATTCAAACAACTCTGCAGACATTGATTCTTTTGACTAAGGATGGCATATTTTTTTGAGTGTTTCCAGGACCCAACCACATAAATTCCCAGAAAGTGAGATTGAATTTGTAATATATTAACAGAGAAGAGGTTTATTGTAACATCACAAAAGCTTTGCAAATATATAATTGTTTAGGTATTCCCCTTTCAAACTGACACCAATAAAAAGTAGTGCAGACATTTCTATAGTTACCACTATCAGAGAACTAGAGCAAAGCATTGCAAAATACAGAAAGACAAGCATATAACAAGCACGTAGATAAAAGTAAGCCACAAGGCTATTTCTATAAATAAAAAACAATGCCAAGGGCATCAGTAGTTTTACTGGCTATAACTAGACTACCATTAAAAATAATGAGGTCACAATAAATAACCAAGCATCTGTCTTTACTAAACACACATGTAGTATGACATAAAATACTATTAAAATTTTGATATACTCAGAACTAAATAAATATAATTAAAAGAAATAATGGCATAAATGAAAGGCTATTAATAATAAAATGAGACAACATGAAAAAATGATACTTATTTTTATTCATCAAAATCATTATGGTTTTCACAGTAAGGGACTTCATAATTTTATAAAATACTAATTTTTCTTTGCCTTAGCAAAAACTAAGACAAGCAATATTATTCATATATTAAAAATAAAGAAAATTTTACTCAAGCATATTATTTGACTAGGCAAAGATAACATGGCCAGTCAAGGGCAGAAGTGGATTCCAACCCAACATTCTATCATAACATCTGACCATGCAGGTATAAGACTATTCTAAATGTCATTTTTCAAAAGGTAACACCATGTATAACCTCTGTACTCTAGAAGTTTTCAATCTAAGCAAACTTTTAATGTGAGAAATCACATAAAAAGACCAAAAATATTCAGAAAACATTAAAAGGCACAGTTTTTAAATAAATGTAATTCATGCTCTTTCCATAAATTAAAATAAATTTCAGGTTATTGGAAGATCCATAGAGATTACACCAAACAAGTTAATAAAAATAGAAAGTGAGGGCCATCATCAAGAACTAGTGAAATAAAGTTTAACACAGGAAAATTATCAGATATTATTAAGGAAACATACTGGAAGTGAAATCACAAAAATTTATGTTTTTAGATAGGTGGCAGCAGTGGAGGATCAGGAAGAGGTGATGAAAAACGGAAGACAAATGACACTGAGTTTGAAAATGTTTTCCTCTATGGGACTTCAACTTGCAATGCATGTTCTAGCATCATCTCTTTGAATTCTCAGAATAGCATTGACAGTTAGGTGAAGAAGGTATTATTACTACTATTTTCTACAAAAGGAAACTCTCAAAGAAAAGATATCGTCCCAAAATATCCAGGTAGTTGGTGGAGGATACAAGATGTAGAAGTAGTAGAGGATAAGTCTCCAGAAGATAATTTTGGAGAAAAAAATAAACAGAAAATAAGCATCCATTGTCTGACTAGAGAATGACAGATGGGAGTGTGATTAAAACCAGTAACAATTTGAAAGATTTTATTTTCAATACAACAAACAAAAGGTTGTAGTTGACATTATACCAATTAAATTATATTTCTTGGAGGAGATTTTTGAATGTCTAAGAAAATTATTTTTGAAACATACACCATTAAGCAACAGAAGAATCTCACAAGGGAAACACTAAAGCACAGATGAGTCATTAAAGACTCTTCAGAGTAAAATAGCATTTCTTCATGTCTCAAGTCAGCATCAAAGGTGTACACATATATAGTAATAAAATATAATATTTTACTTATATTTATAAATAATTAAAATATTACATGTATAATGTTATACTAACATAGAGTTTACTTTCACCCACTACATCAGATTTTTATTCTCTCAAGCAGTTAAAATCTTCATTTTCTAATTTGATATTACACTGTATCAGAGGATGGCAAAGTTAATGCTAAAAGGCAATAAACCATCCCTACAGTATATAATTACTGGCACAATTCCACGAAATGAAATGTGTCAAGGATAGCATTCTTGAACAGGTTATGATCTATTCTCACTTTTGCTTGCAGAGTAAAAACTACTGCATGAGCAGGAAACGTATAACAACTTTGACCTTGGCAAAACATCAAAAGAAAATTCTTGAGCTGTGGGAAAAGTTGACTTATCTATACCTTTTCTTCTCTAAATCAGTTTAAAATGTATTTTGCTAAAAAATAGGGCAGAGTTTATAGTCAGCACTCACTGAACTAAATTATCCTTATAACAGCATAAATACAATAACAATAATAACAATAGTAGTCCTTGGTTAACTTTGTGTGCATCAGAAGCCAGAAGGCATGCAAGTGCACGTGTGCACATACACATACACACACACACACACACACACACACACACACACACTCTAACATTTTATAATCTTAGATACTCCTGGTATTTTATTAATTGAATATTATCACTAGACCAAACTCCATAACTACAAAATTTGTCCTTTTATATTCACACAAAGCATTCATCTAATTTAACACACATCGAATTTTTGAAATCTTATTTTTTTCTTCTTCATAGAGTCATAATTCTCTCTCTTAAAGAATTCTGAAAGGCAAAAGGAGCATTATTCCAAAGTTCTCTCTAGAATTTAATTTTAAATTATAGAATACAAATGTATAATGGAGTGAATTCAAATACTTTCACAGATTTCCTCTAAAAAGAAGTTTAATTTCAATTATAATTTGGAATTATAATTAAATTATAAATTATACTTTATTTTTCATATTACTGTGAAGTGGATCTTTAAAATATTGTGTTTTGAAGATAAACTTGTTCTAGGTATCTAAGTACTTATTTAAAAGAATAATAAAAGATAATAATTTAGATCATTTATTTGTACTGAAGTACTGAGAATATATATCTCATCTGATTTTTAAAATGTACCTATCATATTGATGTAAAGCATTATTCACAAAGCTAAATGAATTCAAACTATATCCATTCATCCTCTCATAGAAGGCACAGAATGAACACAGAGCATGAGAAAGACAATGTTATATATACTATTGTTACTTATTTTATAAATGGTTACCCAGAGATCTTAAGTACAGACCTGATCACTGCACTTTCATGCACAAGAACCTGTGATAACTTCTTTTTTGTCTAATAAACTGAAGATCTGGCACTCCAAGCTATTCACAACCTTCTCCCAGCACCTTTCTAGCCTTACCATCTAGCCTTATTCTACTTCACACATTTCATCCTTCAGTCCAAATCTGAATTTAGAAACTCTTTCACTATATATTCCCTCCATTTTCACATTCCAAAGCCTGCACTGTTTCACCATCTTAAATGTCTTCTCCTCCATCTTCAGATATCAAACTTCATCAAGGGTGACCCGAAATCTTACATACTTAAAGTTTTCAACAAGTCTTCCCCAATATTGTAGCCAAAAGTGGATGCTTCTTCAAACTTCCACTAGCAATAGATAATCATTTCTCATCTGAATTACTGCCATAGGACTCTAATGGGTCTACCTACCTCCTGTTTTGCCCCACTGAATACCTTCTTCAAGGTCATCCAGAGTAATTTTTTTCCTAAAGTGCAATTGTGATTATATCTGTGGTTCCCCATTACTCATTAGAATTAAGTGCAAACATATAAATTACCTAAAAGTGCTCCATTTTTCAGCCTTTACTCTTCCACTACCATCTCCTGAAACTCCTTCTTTTGCCCATCACCTCACACACACTCTACCTCTAATCATATGAATGTCATGCAGTAGTGTAAATACAGCAACTTTTTTCCTCTTCTCTTTAACTTGATGTCTCCCAACTTTCCTCACTCTTTAGATAATACTCTTTCTTCCTAACTCCAACTCATCCTTCCCAAGCCTCAGTTCATCCCCTAATAGCATGGTACATTTCCCAAATTACACTACTTATCACTGCCAGTGTTTTTATCTCTCACTGGATTATGAGTTATCCTGGCTGGGACCCTTGAACTATCTTTGTCACCATTGTATATCCAGCGCCTGGCACAGTGCTTGATATGTAGAGATTGCTTAATGCACAGTTAATGAAAATATGGATGTCTCAATAGCTATCACTTTTAGTGTATTTGCCCCCAAAAAAGGACTTTACAATTTTGTTCAAAATCAAGCCTATATATGAGACATAATCTATTATGTTAACTTGCCTTCCCCTCTACTCACCTAGGTAACCAACTAATCTGATCTAAAACTTACAGCCTAGAAATAGAGAGATGATTGAAAAATCATAAGAAAATAAATATAGTCTCCATGTCATTATAAAATATTTTAAAGTAGGTAAGCAAGAAATGCTTATATAAGTAAGTGAAACATTATTGGTAATGAGAAGAATACTGAAATAAGATTCAAGGCACAAAAGCATATTCCAGCTATACCAGCAATGAACTCTGATAGGCAGGTTGTTTCACTTCACTCAGTCATAATATCCACTTTTGTAAAAAATGGGGGGATTTAATTAGATTATCACTAGGTTCATTCTTTATTTATAATTCTAGCATCCCAATTCTACTATTCCACTAGGTGACAGCTAAGATTCAAAATTCTTAAATATGCCTTTTTTTCTACTTCTCAATCTTTTCTGATTCCAATAATTTTCTGGATTCCACTATTAAAAAGGAGTAAGAAATATGCTTTTTCAAAATGGAAAGTGGCATATTAGATTTTACCAAGCATATCCAAGCCAGGGAAGACATCCTATCAGGCAGATATAACTAAATGATCAGTTCAAATAAGAAACAATGCAATAGAATCTAGAACATAGCAGGGCTCTGTAAAGGTTACATCTCTTTCTTTAGTAACTTTTTATATGTATTTAAAAGACAAGCTAAATTCCTCTTGTTAGACTCAATTTAAACAATATTCAATAACTGAACTAAAACCAATCATCAGTGTACTGCCCAGCATAATACATAAAATTTTCAAAACCCAAAGTGTGCCCTCAATTTTAGCAAATTGGTCTTAAAAACTTAAGATACCTGTACGTTTTCATAAAGAATTATTGAGACACTACCATCCTACAATTAGAGGCCATGAAATTTTAAAAATATTAAATAATTGAATAGAGTAAGTTATATAAGTTTAACAAAGTTTTACATTTAATGTATAGAAATTAAAATAGAGGGTAATGAAGCACATTTGAAAAAAAGACCACTGGGAAAAAATGTATGGCAAAGCAAAATCAAGGGAAAAGAAACCAGATAACACATGCTAAAACATTTTTGGAGCCGATAATGCTAATCTGAATAAATACACACACACACACAAAGAGACTACATCATTTTCCCTCTACATTCTCTAAGTAGTGCTGCCAAATACAGAAGGATTGAAGCCATTTCTGGAGAACTGCTGAATCAGGAGCATGAGTCAGAAAGTAAACCCTTAGCGAAGAAAAAGTACTAAAAAAAGTGCTGAAAGCTCATACACAGACAGACATGTACATTCAGTTCACAAGGTCCAAACCTTCCCTGGTCATCAAAGCACGATGCGCTCGTCCCCTCCCACACTTACTCTCCCATATTTATGTATATTTGGAAGAACATTTGGTTTCCAAAGAACCAGATTTTATCTGTATCTAAATGCTAAGGTACAGCACAGAATTGGTACTGTATGTGACTAGAAATGGCTCTGAAAACCAAAAGGACATCTTCCAACTTAAACAACAAGGAATCTAAAATGAAAATAAAATTGAACAAAATAAAATAAAGGATTTAAATCATATTAAAAATTAATTAGAGACATATGGAAAAATTGCTTGACAGTAATTTAAGGGAGACTAAGATGCTCTTTCCTCAAAAGCCTTTAAGATCTAATCATCTCTCTAAAATAGTCTAGACAGCTCTTCTTGAAGGTAGGCAGCAGGAATAGATCAAAATTAGAGCTACTTCTAGGCTTATGAGTAAATTTTTGGCATAAGAGGTTTAGTGAATACACTCCATATATAAGCAACACTAATAAAATTATGCTCCAAGGGTAAGTCACCCTTGGACAACAAAGAATTAATTGTCCTTCCTTCCCTCCCCAGCCTGCCACATGTAGATATCTTCTCAATATTCTGATGGCACTCTGCCACTACCATTAATAAATGTTAAGATGTCTCGTCTCAGTTTATAAAATAACTTCATATTATTTTATCTCATTCAACATTTATTTTCAACAGCAACAATAACAGCAGCAGCAGTGATTTCCCACTTGAGTTTCAGTGCCAGGGTCACTGCCATGAGCTGAATAGGTCGATGATCTTAGCTCTTTTTCAGACTGAGCCTGGGGCATAGAAATAACAAAGTAAAAACTAATCAAAGTGAGACAATGTCAAATTGGACCTAGAATCCTATTTGTCAAGATAGAGTCAATCTATCTGGATCACAAATCGTATCCATTCATTATCATTACCTATTTAAAAGCATATTTCTATTTAATCTGTTATCTCTGCAAAATTTTCCCCAGAGAAGAAAGTCCTCAAATGGCTTAGCTTTTATGACTAATAGCCAGCATGAGTTTTAGTGTAAAATTATGCAAATTATCCTTTTGAACTTTGCTGTATGCACAATGATATTCCCTCCTATGACCCAGTAAATAACTATACACAGCGTTCTGGTCTAATGAGTGTGTAGCAATTTCAGTGATCAGAATTCTCTACATTAGTGAGTGGCACTAACATCCTTTTTGGCATTTACATAATATTACATCTTCACACAATGTTCCACAATAGATATCACATCTTGTACTTGGTTATGATGATAAATAGCAATGCATTTTAATTCATACCCCTGATTTTCACTGTTTTCTACCCACATTAATTTGCATTTGGTTACATTGATTAGCACAGTCTGAATCAACACAAAGCTTCATCTCTGACTTCAGAAATTTAAAGGGCTATGTTCTCAAGTTTTAACACATGTTAATGTCATAGGTTAGGTCAGATATATTTCAGTTCAGTAGTTAATTCAATAAATATTAGTGGCTTTTCTAGTTGCTGGATGGGGGAGTTCTCATATTTTAATGCTCTAAAAAAGAATTACCTGTGTGCTTTTTAAAAAGCCCCATTTTAACACTGTTAAGTCTAACTGAGGACCCAGAAGTCATTATTTTAATGAGAATCCATGAGATTGTAATGCAAGTAGTCCCAAGTAATGCAAGTAGTCCCAAGACCTCACCTTGAAAAACTCTGGAAATGAGTTAGTGTAAATTGAGAAGTTCCTTGTTACCGTACCATGCCACATCTTAACCAAAACTGCTTTTCCCCAATTAAAACTCCCCTATGCTTATATTTAACAATTAACTAAATTATCCATAATGTTTGCTGACTTCTTTTATCCATATCAGCCCAGATGGTGACAAATGTAGTATCAACCCTACCTCAACCCTCCTCACCTCAGTAATTTACTCATACTAACCTTCTGCACAGCAACTGAGAAACTTGTATCCTAAGATGCTAAGTACTATATTGTCTATAAAAGATAGCAATGAAAATCATAGAGAAAAACAATATATGTACACATATCCTTTTTATGTATTTTTGAGACTTCAGTGTTAACAAAGGTAGAGTAAGGAAAATGGTAGAATGTACCAATCATGAGTGTAAAAAAGGCTTTTTCCACTATCAAGAAAGTAAACTTCTCAATTAAATTGAAGCAGGCATCTAGGAAGGCTGAACTAACATTCTCAGACTGCTGAGTAAGGTGACCAACCATGCCTATTTGCACAGGACTTCCTTGGTTTTAGCACTGAAATTCCCATGTTCCAGAAAACCTTTCAGTCACAGACAAACCTGGATAGCTGGTCACCCTACTTCACACTTCAATATTTAGGTATTAATTTTTTAAAGCCTGTGGAAAATTTTTACAATGATCTATCAAAAGAAAATGATAAAGTAGAATTTTATTTAGGAATTGCTCATAAAAAGTTGCTTTAAATTAAAAAGGAATCTAGGGATTGAGGAAGCAAGATGGTGGACTAGAAGCAGCCTGTACAATGCGGCTCTCATGAAGAAGATGGAAAATGGTGAAAGATACCCACCTTTGGATGGATTGTCTGAGCAAGAGCACTGAACATCCACGGAGAGGAGGTGAGAGCGAAGAGAAGATAGAAGTGGGACGAGCTGCTCAGCAGGACCGGAAGTAATTAGGAAAGGTGCTCACACGTGGGAAAGGGAAAGAGGAGAAAAGCCCAGACTCCACGCTTCCCCGGAGGATAGGGCAACCAGAGTGGCAGGAGGGCCCTTCCACTACAGCAGGCCTCCAAACTGATAAAGAGACCTGATTGGAGGCTGTGCAGTGAGAGGAGGAAGGGAAAGCTGGCTTGCAAGCCCTGGGTGTTGTGGCTGGTGCCACTGTAACATTGGGAACCTCAGAACACTACTTTTGTCCAGGGGTCAGATCTGTGACTACAACCTCTCCCTTGCCCCTGCCAAGTTGGGGGAAAGCAAGAAATCCAGGCATATGTAAGCAGGTGATGTGCAACACCTCCATCTGCTGCCACCATAGTGAGCCCTGAAGAGAGCATGAGATTAAGGAACCTGCTGTCATGGCCTGGGTGATCCGGCTCAACCACACTTCCCATGGGACCCAGGCAGAGCATGTGCCCATAGCCCTCAGTGCCCACTTCTCACTGCGGGGGCAGATGGACTGTTGCCATGGCTGCCACTGCCTGAAAGGCCCCCAGTAAGACAAAAGGCAGCATAGCCACAGTCTTTGGATCTGGATCGTCTACACGCCCATGGACCTGCACCATCCTACACAGGCATCCCAGGCACTGTGCCCTGTGGGCACCCTGCCCTGCCTGCACACACCCTGGCCCACAGCCACTCTGCCCACACACATGAACATCGTGCCACATGGACCTGCTCCACCCCAAGTAGGTGCCCTGCCCCATGGGTCCGGCGGTCCTACTCCACACGTGAGCTGTGTAACATATCTGCTATCTGTTTTGAGTTCAGAGAAGTGGCCCCAGATGAGAAGGCACCAGCATAAAAACTCCAGCAACATGAAAAAACAGGTTGTCTCACCACCCCCAAAGGATCACTACTCAGCTATGAGAAACAATGGTGATATAGCACCTCTTGTATTTTCCTGGATAGAGCTGGAACCCATTCTACTAAGTGAAGTATCCCAAGAATGGAAAAATAAGCACCATCATGTACTCACCATCAAATTGGTTTCACTGATCAACACCTAAGAGCACATATAGGAATAACATTAATCGGGTGTTGGGCTGATGTGGGGGGAGCAGATGGGTGTATACATTCATAATGAGTGTGATGTGCACAATCTGGGGGATGGACACACTTGAAGCTCTGACTGACTGGGAGGGGGCAAGGGCAATATACATAACCTAAACTTTTGTACCCCCATAATATGCTGAAATAAGAAGAAAGGGATCACAATAGTTCTCCAGTAGTGAGCTCCAACCAAAAGGAAATTATTGAAAGGACAGATGTGAAATTCAGAGTATGGATGGCAAGTAAGGGGAACTGAGGAGAAGGTACAAGACCATCTCAAAGAAATTAAAAAAAAGGATTCAGGACATGAACAAAATTTCACTAAAGAGACAGATAACATTAAAAAGGGGTAACAAAACATAAAGAAATGAAAGAGTCACTTAGGGAATTGCAAAGTACATCAGAAAGCTTTAATAACAGACTAGACCAAGCAGAAGAGAGAATTTCAGAGCTTGAAGACAAGAATTTCAAAGCAACCAAGTCAGTAAAAAGTGGAGAAAAGAGAACAAAGAAAATGAACAATCACTGAAAGAAATATGAGATTATTCAAAGCAACCTAATATAATAATTATAGGTATCCTTAAGGGAGAAGAAGAAAAAGCAACAAGCATGGAAAAACTATTTGAGAGAATAAAAAAGGAAAACTTCCTTGGTATCACCAGAGGTTTAGCTATCCAGATACAAGATTGTCATTGAACACCTGGAAGATTCATAACAAATAGGACATCTCCAACACATATAATCACCAGCTGATCAAAGTCAAAGTGAAGGAGAAAATCCTACGAACTGTGAGATGAAAGCAACAAGTTACTTACAAAGGAAAATCCACCAGACTAACAACAGACCTCTCAGGACAGACCATTCAAGCCAGAAAGGTTTGGGGTCCCATTTTAGTCTTCTTAAACAGAATAACTGCCAGCTATGAATTCTGTACCCTGCAAAAGTAAGTTTCATAAATGAAGGAGAAATAAAGTCTTTCCCAGACAAGCAAACACTAAGAGAATTTGTCAGCACCAGATCTCCCCTACAGGAAATGCTTACAAGTGCTCTATAAATTGAATAGAACAATAGATAAACACCAATGTAAAAACGTCTGAAAATTAAAGCTCATAACTCTCACAAAACAGTAACACAAGGGAGAAAACAAAGCAACTAGGTATCATTCAACATGATGGACAGAACAGTATCTCACATATCAATTCTAACATTGTATGTAAATGGTCTTAATGCTCTTTTTAAAAGATATAGACTGTCTAAATGGATCAAAAAACATACCCTGAGTTTCTACTATCTTCAAAAAAATCATGTAACTTGCAAGGATACACATAAACTCAAGGTAAAGAGATGGAAAAAATATGCCATGTAAATCTAAACCAAAAGCAATCAGGAGTAGCTATTCTCATATCAAATAAAATAGATTTTAAGAATAGTAAAAAAAAAAACAGTCATTATATAATGATAAAGGGAGAAATTTAGCAAGAAAGTATAACAATCTTAGTACATATGTACCTAACACCGGAGCACCCAGATTGATAAATGAAATACTACTACATCTAAGCAAAGAAATAAACAGCAACATTGCAATTGCTGGAGACTTCAACACTCCACTGAAAGAACTGGACAGATCATCAAGACAGATAATCAACAAAGAAACACTGGACTTAAACAAGATTCTGGAACAAACGGACCTAATATACATCTACAGAACATTCTACCCCTAAACTGCAGAATATACATTCTACTCATCAGCACATGGGACATTTTTCAAAATAGATCATATGTTAGCCCATAAAACAAGTCTCAGCAAATTCAGAAAAATCAAAATCATTCCATGTATCCTCTCAGATCATAGTGGAATAAAGCTAGAAATCAATTCCAAGAAGAACACTCCAAGAATGATCTTTCGGTCAATGATGAAATTATGATGAAAATCAAAAGATTTTTAGAAATGAATGACAATTATGACACAAGCATCCAAACTCCATGGGATACGGAAAAAGCCATGCTGAGAGGGAAATTCAGAGCCTTAGATGCTCACATCAAAAAGATAGAAAGATCACAAATTAACAACATAATGTCACATCTCAAAAAACTAGAAAAAGAACAAATAAAATCCAAAGCTAAGAGAAGGAAAGAAACAAGAAAGCTCAGAGCAGAACTAAACAAATAGAAACCAGAAACGAAATATAAAGGATCAATGAAACAAAACGTTGGTTCTTTCAAAAGAAACAAAATTGATAGACCTTTAGCTAGATTAACCAAAAACAGAAGATAAAGGATCCAAATAAGCTCAATTAGAAATTAAACAGGAGACATTACCACTGATATCATGGAAATACAAAATATCACCTGTGAATACTACATAAATCTCTATGCACACAAACTTGAAAATGTAGAGGAAATGGATAAATTCTGAGAAACACACAACCTCCCGAGCCTGAATCAGGAAGAAATAGAAATCATGAAGAGACCAATAATGAGCAGTTAGGTTGAAGTGGTAATAAAAACATCTACTAACAAAAAAACCCGGAACCAGATGGATTCACACCCAAATTCTACCAGACCTAAAAAGAAGACCTGACACCTATCCTACAGAAATTTTTCCATATCATTGAGTAGGAGAGAATCCTCCCCCAACTAACTGTATGAAACTAGTATTACCTTGATAACAAATCCAGGAAAGGACACAACAACAACAACAAAAACTACAGCCCAATATCGCCATGAAGACAGATGCAAAAGTCTTCAACAAAATACTACCAAACTGAATTCAACAGCACATCAAAATATAATTCACCATGATCAAGGGGGTTTCATCCCAGGGATGCAAGGATCATTTAATATATACTAATCAATAAATGTGATTCGCCACATAAAAAGAAGCAAAAACAAAGACCATATTATCATCTCAACAGATGCAGAAAAAGCATTCAACAAAATTCAGCACCCTTTCATGATAAAAAACCCTCAATACACTAGGCATAGAAGGAACATATCTCAAAATTATAATGTGGGTTTGCCATAGTCAACATTTTACTGAATGAGGAAAAGTTGAAAGCATTCCTCCTAAGAACCTGAACAAGGGTGCCCCCTGTCAGCCCTTCTATTCAACAAGTACTGGAAGTCCTAGCCAGAACAATCAGGCAAGAGAAAGAACTACAGGGTATTCAAATCAGGAAAGGAGAGGCCAAACTTCCCCTGTTCACTGACAATATGATCTTGTATCTAGAAAACCCTAAAGACTCCACCAAGGGACTTCTAGAATTGTTAAATAAATTCAGCAAAGTCTCACGTTACAAATTTAATGTACACAAATCAATAGCATTTCTATATACTACCAGTCAAGATGAGAGTCAAATCAAAGATTAAATGTCATTTATAATAGCTACAATGAAAAATAAAATACCAAGGAGAGGAGAATACTTAACCAAGGAGGTGAAAAATCTCCACAAGGAGAAATACAAAACACTAAAGAAAGAAATCATAGATGATGCAAACAAATAGAAAAACATCCCACGTTCATGAATTGGTAGAATCAGCATTGTTAAAATGGCCATACTGTCCAAAGCGATTTACAATTTCAATGCAATCCCCATCAAAATATCAACCTCATATTTCACAGATCTAGAAAAAATAATTCTATGCTTCATTTGGACCCCCCCCCCCACCAAAAAAAAAAAAAAACTGACTAGCCAAAGCAATCATAAGCAAAAGCACAAATTTAGAGGCACACATTACCTGACTTCAAATTATATTACAATACAAGGCTACAGTAATCAAAACAGCATAGTACTGGTATAAAAGTAGAAACATAGACCAATGGAACGAAATAGAAAGCCTAGAAATAAAACCATCTACATACAACCAACTTCAACAAAGCAGACAAAAACATAGACTGGGGAAAGGTAGCTCTATTCAATAAATGCTTGGAAAACTGGATAGCAACATGCAGAAGAATGAAACAGGACTCCTATCTCTCATTATATACAAAAATTAATTCAGACTGGGTAAAAGACTTAAACGTAAAGCATGAACCCATAAGAATTTTAAAGGAAAACATAGGAAAAACTCTTCTTGACATCTACCTAGGCAAAGAATTTATGACTAAGGCCCCAAAGGCAAATACAGCAATAACAAAAATAAATCAATGGGACTTAATTAAATTAAAAAGCTTCTGCACAGGAAAGGATATAACCAGCAGAGTAAATAGACAACTTACAGAATTTGAGAAAATGTTCTCAAATTATACATTGTCAAAGGGCTAATATCCAAAATCTACAAAGAATTCAAACAAATCAGCAAGAAAAATCCAACAACCCCATTAAAAAGTTGGGAAAAGACATGAACAGATGTTTTTTAAAGAAGATAGACAAATGGCCAACAGACACACGAAGAAATGCCCAGCATCACTAATCATCAGGGAAATGCAAAGTAAAACCACAATGAGATAGCATTTTACTCCTATCAGAATGGCCATTACTAAGAAGTTAAAAAAACAATAGACGCTGGCATTGATACAGAGAAAAACTAACATTTATATGCTATTGGTAGAACTGAAAATTAGTACAACCTCTATGGAAAACAGTATGGAGATTCCTCAAAGAAATAAATGTAGACCTACCATTCAATCCACCAATCCCACTATTCAGTATCTACCCAAAGGAAAAGAAATTTTATCAAAAAGACACCTGCACTTGAATGTTTAATGCAACACAATTCACAACTGCAATGATGTGGAATCAACCTAAGTGGCCATCAATTTATGAGTGGATAAAGAAAATGTAGTATTTATATATCATGGAGTACTACTCAGCCATAAAAAGGATTGAAATAAAGCAGCAACTTGGATGGAACTAGAGACTATTATCCTAAATGAAGTATTTCAGCAATGGAAAAACAAACACCACATGTACTCTCTAATAATTGGGAGCTCAATGATATGGGCATGCACAGGCACAAAGAGATGTAAAGGATATTAGAAACCAAGAATGGGGGAGGATGGGAGGGAGAAAGGGGTAAAAATTTACCTGTGGGATACAATGAATACTATTCTGGTGGTTTGGCATATGTATTATCCCAGCTTAAGCATTATATAAGGCATCCATGTCAAAAACACTTGTACCCTCCTAATATTTTGAAATATATAATTAAAAAAAGAAAAAGAAAAGAAGATAAAATAAAGTTTTAAAAAGGAATCTATGGGCCTCTAAAATTTTGAATTTTATTTTGACTCCATAAATTATTGATAAGGTGACTTTAAATGAGAAAAAAATCACAATTAAGAGGTAAAAAATATTTAAGAAATATATACTCATAGAAGTTTCTGAAAAGAGGCTACTTTGAGATAATCAATTTATATAGATCCATGTGTCATTGATTTCTACCTGATAAGGTAAGTCTTCTAAAACGCCAGCAATTACTTTGAAAGGTAACAGCAATCTGGGCTGAAACAGGGAAACTGGAGAGGTAAACAAGACAGCCTGATTGAGATTCTGGCTACAACAGGTATGCAGAGCTCACAGGCTAATGATTCAGAAATTGCAATTAGGAGGGATAAATAACATTTCCAATGATCAGTACAATGCTACTTCATTTACAATAACACTAGGTGGTTTGCTGATCACTGTTTTCTGAGGGATTACTTAAGAGTAATAATTAATTACAATTAATAGAACTAAATATTTCAGGATCATTAAGAGAGAAAAAATTATAGGCACATCTCAATTATTCACAAGCTGAGCTTCTGTTCTGGCATATATTCATTAGAAAATTTCTAGCTATTTTTCACTAGTAAGAAGAGTCAATGGATAGCTAATTCTGTTTTATTTACCAATTTATTGTTTTTATTTCTTTGGGTGTCTTGGCTACTTTTAAGTAGCCTACAGAACTTAGGAGGAAGGATTCTGGAGTACTTTTTCCCCTCCCCATTCAATCACAAGTAACTGCTTGGGAAGCAGGGGTCTTTTTCATTATTTTCAACAATCATATAGTTGCCTGAGAGAGAGAATTTCATGCAAGAGCCAGTTACCTCTGGTTGACTCTATTGTAACATCTTAATAATTGGTCTGTCTCAGTCCCATTCAGTCCATCCTCCACCTGCAGCCAGAGAAATCTTTCTAGCATGCAAATATGATCATCGCATTCCCTTGCTTAAAATCCTTCAAGGGCTTTATCACCTACAGAATTAGATCCAAACTGTTACCCAGGGACAATTCTAGGCCCATGTCCAGTCAGTTCCCCTCCACTTACTCTACACTCTCACCATACCAAATTATTTATGATGCCCCTAACAAGATGAATCTTCAATGTCTGCACTTAACTGCCTCTCTGGCCAGAAGGCCTCATTCCCTGCACCCTCCTGAAGGGCTTCTGCTTCCCTTTTAGGTTTCAGCTCAGGCCATATCTTCAGAAGGGTCTTCTCAGACCTCCTTAAGAAGAAATCCATGAGGGAGCACTCTTCTAGGCCTCCACTGTAGCCCAATTTGTACTTATCTGACCATGTAGTGCTAACACTTGATTTGGCTCAACTCCTTTCTCCCTCTGGACTGTGTACTTCTTCCCTAATCAGTCTTGTACTATTAATATCTTGAACCTAATATAACATGACTAATCAACAAACATTTATTGATTGATCCACTATAAGAAACAATTCGTGAACACAAGCTTACAAAGAGTGCAACTCTATTAAAATCAGTTAAATATAAAAACAAACAGCACTCACTGGGATCTACCACTTTCTGGGATCTAAGGCATACAAAATAAATAGCCATAGATAAAGTCAGTCTTTAATCAATATTGGAAGTTTACAGTAATAAAGCACATATGAGACAAATTTAAGACAATTATAAATATATACATTAAGGAAATATTTTGATAAAAGTATTCAGACTACAAGGAATATGATTTTACATAATAATGTGCTAATTATATAAGCAATTTATACATAAAGAAAGTTACAAGCAAATGACCAATGTTAACTAATGATTTGAAAAATAAAACTCATAGCCAATAGACAGGTACAATAATTTCAACCTTACTACTAATCAAAGAGAAGAGAATAATGGCAAAAATAAAAACAATTATGTCCACTGTTGGCAAGGGTATGAGGAAATGGGCACCTTCATATACAGCTGTAAACTGGTACTAACTTTCTGGATAGCAACCTTGAAATATGTATTATAAACCAACACATTTGCATGCCCCTTTACTTAGGAATTTTATTGGTAGGAATTTATCTAAAAGTGATAAATAAGTTGAAACTATAGACTATAAAAGTATTTAACTTTATTAAAAAGGAAATGCCTCAAGATTCAAGACTAGGAAATAGGTAATAAAAATTAAGATAGATATTAATAATCAGCAAATAGGAAAACCATTAAAAGTAATGATATAGATTTATAATTTGACATGAAAGATGTTAATAGATTACATAATAAAGTTATAAAATAGCACGTGTAGCATAAAAATAATATATCTGAATACAGACACCTGAAAGGTTAATCACAACTGTGTTAACAGTACGGTGGATTCATTTATTGTTAAAGTTTTTGCATTTTGCATATTTGTTTTTTTTTTTCCGTAATGGGCATGTACTTAACAGTACTTGCATAGTAAAAGATTTTGTTTTGATGAAGTATTAAAGAAAAACTAGGAACTGAGATGCCCAGGAGATTCAACAAATGTGGCTGCTCTTGTGCTGTGTGAGAGAAGACAGAAATATATCCTAGGCAGGGAAAATGGCATGAGCACAGATATGGGAGGCAAGACTAAGCATCGGTGTATGAGCATTACAGAAGAGCAGCCTAATTTTCTCAAGAAGAAATGCACGTACTTTGACGTGGCAGTCATTAGGGACTTTGAACACCACTGTATCATTCAATTGGTGTTGAAAGCAAATTTAACAGGCTTACTGTGCTATCTATATGTAAACAGAGATCTTGCAGGTACTAAATCCATTTCTGAGAAAACTACTGTGATTTAGAAGTAGCATTATGCAGGCTTAAAAAGGAAGAATTGAATTGAAAAACATCACTAAGAAGGAATGGCAGCCAGGTAGCCTGCCCCCTGCAGCATCTGCAATGCTGGTATCTTTACCTGGAATGACCTCCTAGTTATCTGCTTTGCTCAAGACACTGAGCTCAGCCATTGCTTTTCTTACTCAGCCTTTCCTTACTTCCCTACGCTTACCATTGCTCTTCCTTGTTTTATTTTATTTTTTTACAGTACTTATCCCTTTCTAACAGTCTAGGTGATATGTTTAAATTCTGTTTATTGTCTGTTTCCCACATAAGAATATAATTACCCACAGGGCAAGAATTCTGTTTTGCTAACTAATGCATCCTCTAGGGTCTAGAATAGTATCTGTCCTGTGATAGGTGCTTGATAGGTATTTGTGAAATGAACAAATTAGATGGATATAAAAGGAAAAGAAGGGCTGGGATAAAATAGCTATCACAAGATGATGACGTGGTATTTGGACAAGGTGACTCTGCATTAAAATAGTGACATCCAAGTGGGAAAATGGCCTAGAAACGAAAAACAAATATAAGACCATAGCTGGGGGGAAGGTTTCATAGCTGAAGATAAAAGGAATGGCAGCTTTGTGAGTACTTTTTAAATTCACTAAAAAGGCAAATATCTAGACTAGAAAGGAAAAAGGCAAGGGCAGAGAGCTCGGAACTATTTACAGGAAAGCAAAGGAGTAGGAAGGGGCAGTAATGCAGGATATAAGGAACAACTGAAAAATATAAAGACAAAGAAGATAAAGAAGAAAAGAAAGGGTTAGGGAGAATGTGGTTCCTTCTGTGGAGAGTGGAGTGAAAAGTCAGAGTGGGGAGGGGCTGCCTCTGAATCCCAGGAAGCACCTTGGAAGTATAAAGGGACAAATAATGAGATTTTATTTTTTTCCACTTAGACCCGAAAATAGTTCAGAGCAAATAGAAAGGAGTTAAAGGGATTTCACATGTCAGGGATGGTAAGAATTGGAGCTTGAGTCATAGATGGTGGGAAGCAATGCATGAAAAACACTACTTGCTATAAAAGAGATGGTTTGAGGCCAGGCACCATGGGTGATGCCTGTCATCCTAGCACTCTGGAAAGCCGAGGCAGGAAGATCGCTTGAGGTCAGGAGTTCTGGACCAGCCTGAGCAAGGACGACATCCCATCTCTACCAAAAATAGAAAAAAATAGCTGGGTATAGTGGCATGCACCTGTAGTCTCAGCTACTGGGAAGGTTGAGACAGGAGGATCACCTGAGCCCAGGAGTCTGAGGTTGCAGTGAGCTATGATGATGCCACTACACTCTAGCCAGGGCAACACAGGGAGACTGGCTGGAAAAGAAAAAAAAGGAGAGACGTTGTGGAGAAAAGAATAAAGACACTTTCCCCCACAGACACTAGGAAAAAGAAAGAGAAGATATCTAGAGGATAAAGATAAGGAGATAAATACATGTATAAAAATTGAAGTGTCACTTTTTTTTTTTTGATAGAATAGGTGGAGAGATGACATGCCGAGGAAGGAATGGGACAGCTGGAACTGGGGGCATGGAAAGAGAAAAAAGGTCTAAAATAGATCCCATGGGGAGCAAGCCTGAGAGTACAGAAAAGACAATTAAAAAGACTGCCAAATAGCAGCAGAAACCAGATTGAAGTCTGAGAGCATGAGTTCTAATGAGCCAAATCTGCAATGCTTTGTTTGCCTCTGGCAGTGCTCTCTCTCCTGGGAGAAGAAGCAAAGAGAGCAAGAGTTAGAGGTAACCTACGTTTAGGAATCTGCTAGAGGAGCAAGAACGCAAAGGTTATTAATGAAGAGGCAAAGCTTGGGAGTGAAAATCCAACTCATCTGAAGCAAGGAAAGGAACAATCTCTGAGTCTGATCACTGAGGAATGAATATTTCCAAGGAATCAGGGAAAGTAATAATTAATTGTGAGTCCTGGGATGAAAGCTGAAACTTTCAAGGAAATTAGAAAGCTTCTCATTTCTCACTTCCCTCCCCCAAACACTCCTGCTGAGCCCATGGGAATAGGACTAAGCAAAAACTAAATGAAATGAGAAGATTCTTAACAGAGCACTGCTGTGAAGGGAGCAATTGGGTGTGTGTGTGCCAGGGTAGGGGTGTAGAGGAAGGAACACAATTAATACAAAAGTGCTGTCTAAAATTGTATGTATTTCCAAGACATGAGAGACATTAGAGTGACTAATTTTTAAACAAACGACATGCAACCCACTTAAAAAAAGTGGGTGGTGGTTTTTTTTTGTTAAATACAGTTTGAGATTACTAAATTATTACTCTTTCATATAAATATAGGCTCTGTTTTTTAATGACATCCTAATGCTTCCCGTGGGTGCATAAAATTATCTATAGTGCAGAGGTGGCCCCTCCCCACCAACATTTCACCCCACTCTCCACATTGCTCACTCTGCTTCAACCACCTCCTCCTTCATTTAGTTCCTAGAATAAACCAAGCTCATTCCCAACTCAGGGCCCTTGCACCAGCTGTTCCACAATGCCTGCCATGCTGCTGCCCTGGACTGGCCCAGAAGGGCCTTCCGGACGGCCAGGGCTCGGTTCAAGTGTCCCCTCCTCTGAGAGACCTTCCCTGACCATCAACCTAAAGTAGCCTGCATGTAGTCTTTATCTCATAACCTGTTTTCTTTTGCTTTTTATCCCTGACACCTTATTACCTGATAATATCTTCCTTATCCATTTATGTTTGTGGTTTTTCCTCCATCAAATAGAATATAACCCCCATGAGGAAAGAAGTTCTATATATCCAGATCATCACTATACTCGAACATGTCACATACTTTCAAGCACATAAAATATATTCAATAAATAGTTTATCTACTAAAGGAATGAATGACAAAAAGTTAGTATTTTAATGCTAAAAAAGTTACATAGAGCAAAAGTTTATTCACAAAGTAATGAGAAATAAAAAAATATATATGGTATTTTTACTGCCTCAAACAATCCCAAAAGATCATATCTGTCTTATTCCAAGCAATAAATGTTATGAGAAAGTAAAATTTATTGGGAATGAAAGGATAAAGGAGGAAACATCCTTAAAGATGAATCTAAATAAACCTCAGTAAAATTTTAAATGATCAAATGGACATAAAAATGTCCATGTTATTTTTACCAGGCTCAGGGAAAGCTGAAAATATAGAGAGATTTTACAGAGTTTGAACAGTGTAGGATTTAATTAGGGCATACACACAAAGTTTCAGATAAATTTTCCACGAAACAAATTCTATAAATTGTGAGTAATGTTGTGTTGTTTGTCTTGCTATACTAGATCTAGAAAACAGGCTTTATAAAGAGGTTAAGAGGAAGCAGACTTTAATCTCATCTCCATTAAAGGCAACTTCTAAATAAGAAATTCAGTCTCCAGCCAAGTTTTCACATTTTCTGTGGAGAGTATTCTCTGCCAATTGATTATTTAAAAAAAAAAAGGCAGGAAGGAGGAAGTATTAAAATCTAACACATAATTTATGTTAGAAAACTCCTCATGACCTTATGTAGGACATTATTTACTAACCATGATCCTCTGAAATATAGGTAAAATTTAAAAATAATCTGTTTCAATATTCTCTTCAGATACCCATGTAGAAGCCCCAAATCAAAAGAATTAATGAATAAGGAAACCTCAAACATATCCAAATTGAGAGACATTCCACAAAATACCTGGCCTATGTTCTTCAAGTACATAAAGGTTAAGAAACACAAGTTACAGTGGAAATAAGTTACAGTGGTATAGCTGGCCGGGCGCGGTAGCTCACGCCTGTAATCCCAGCTACTCGGGAGGCTGAGGCAGAAGGATTGCTTGAGCCCAGGAGTTTGAGGTTGCTGTGAGCTAGGCTGATGCCATGGCACTCTAGCCCAGGCAACAGAGCGAGACTCTGTCTCCAAAAAAGTGGAATAGCTCTATTCCATCTTCAGACTGCAATTTTATAGGAAAATGCTTTCACTCTTAAGAAATACATTTAGTATTTAGGGAAAAACAGGAAAAAAATTAGTGCATAGCTAGCTAGATAGCTAGGTAGATGGATCTAATAGATCTAATAACAGATTTTTAAGGCTGTCAAGTGAAACTAAGATTCTCTTATGTCAGTGATTAGAATAATAATAACCAATTGGTAAACTATAAGCAGGTGTGTAAAAGAAAGAACCATATACCATAATAAATAAACAAGTAAATATGGCAACATCTATTTTTAAGCTCTAATAATACATTATTACTTTAACAAATGGGATGGATAAAAATGAAAATTGAAATTTAAAGATTTCTTTGACTAAGAGCCTTTATAAATTAGTTGTATTCTTTACCAATATGTTATTTAAAAAAAATACTACGACATTTCAATTTCAAGTTGAAAAATTGGATGAGGGACTTAAATCATAAATTAGTAGGCAGAAATAAAATTTAATATGTAGATGCATTAAATCTTTTCTTGCTGTCCTTAAAATCTTACTTTTGAAGCAGTAATAATTAAATAATAGTAATGCTACAAGCAGATTAGAGGTGGTTATTATGTCATCCTTACTTTAAAGAGAAGGAAAGAAGCTTTTAGAGATTAAATATCTTCCCTAAATTTCAGATAGGTGTTATGTGACAGATGTGTTTAAATGGCAATGGCTTGCCTACCCTTGCTCCTGGGACAAAAGTGACTGTTACATCATAAAAGATCTTCCACTTCGGTATAAAGCTTGAATTCATGATGTTACTGCTAATGTTAACTTCAATACTACTATAGTTTATTCATAATAATTAGCATTTTGACATTCAGATGATATTGGTAAACAAAAAACTAAAAGTTAATGTATTCTTATTTTCTCATTACTCATAGAAAATGTAAAACTCAATATACACACATGTATACATGTATATATATAATTATATGGATACTACATCATTAGTCTCAAACACCCAGCAGATTCTAAACCAACTGCCAATATTTTGGCCCTAAATAATATGCTCATATTTACTGCTTCTTTCCCTTGTCAACCTCTCTCCTCAGAAAGTAGCAAATTGTAAGTATTTGGGGCATATCTACATTATAGTGCATCTTAAGTAAGAACATACAGCTCATAGCTATACCAAAGCAGAAAAAGAAGAAAAATCTTTTTTTGAAAAAGAAAATTTCGGTCAAGGTTCAGCTGGGGAAATCTACTGACCCACTTTGAAATTAAACTACTGCTTTAGCATACACAGCACACATGAGCACAAACACAGGGAATTTTCCACTGAGGCTACACATAGTAGATATCCAAGTTTTATCAATGACTTCCCAAATCACCATCTCCAAGGCAAGAATATGCATGCTTAGTACAGGCTGCTCACAAAATTACCCTAATTTTTTTAACTTTAAATTTTTAAAAGAAAATCATGATTATACGAAAGTCAAGTTTGTAATTAAAACAGAACATTATAATCATTTTTAAGAGTCATCTTAGTTTCCTTTGTTTTTTTACAGAGTATTCCTGAGTTAGTATTATGTATAAAACCATCAAAACAGTAAATCTTGAACTTCAAAGTAGTATCAATTGAATGTTACAAAGAAATAAGAGGCAAACATTACTTTCATTATTGTGAACTCTGAGTCATTTAGCCCAATTCATAACAGGTATTGTGCATATCATACAATGTCATTATGGAATAAAGAAACTTGATGGCATGTCTATGTTTTTACTCACCAGTTGTTTCCACAATGCCTTCTAGGATGACGACAATCTCGAACTGTTCAGTTTGCATGCTTCGCTGGGATAGGTCATAAAAGGGGCTTTTGGCATCGATCACGTGGCAAATTGTGAGGGGGGACACAAGAAAAAGTTGATCTGCCCCTGTACTAAAACCTACATCCAGTTCAAGTTGGTCAAGGGGAAGGAACTCACCCTCAGGTGTCTGCCGAGACTAGACAAGCACACAGAAAAAGAGAAGAAATCACCACTTGTACTGAAATTTTCAAGGCAGCCCAACAGTAATTTACATCATTGCCAACATTCTGCACTATCAATCATCTGCAACAAAATCCAAACAAATCATTATGCAACTATGTTCTAGCAAATGGGCCAAAATCCCACATAGCTCATGCGGAACATACATGCATTATTTATAATATACAACTTGCTATAATTACCATTCCCTAACTCATGAGCTTTGGAGAAATGCCTGGTCCAACAATGGTTGTTAGCACAAACCATGAAACTGAGTACATGTGCAACTGCTTGACATAAATCACTGCATGATAACTCATTGCACACCAGATATTTTTTTTTCCTCACAAAGCAAATAAAGTAGGCAATTCTTAGGGAGTTTGTTAAAGCTGGAAAAGATTGACCATCATTTAGAAAAAGATTTATTATCAAAAAACAAAACACAACAATTTATTTTTCCAGACTTTTGAAAAATAACAAATAGATATAAGGTAGAACAGGAGAGTGAATATGCCATCATATTAAATCATGTTTGTACACAAGAGCTCACATAATAAAAATAAAAGGCAAATGCTGTTAGCTAATGGCTTTCAAACTCCTAATAATAAACTGTATTATATTACTCTCTGTTTATCTTATTAATTTTAAAACATAGTGAAAACTGGTGCTAAACTGAACTTTCCTTAATCCAAATGCATTTTTAAAAAATCTATGTTTGAGAAACATAGTTTAGTAAAACTTTCATAAGGTAGTGGTCATTTAGTTTCAGTATAAATCACTGTAAAAATTAATTCAATAAACTGCATGTAAAGACTGCAAAAGAAAATTAAATATGACTATTAAAAATCAGCAAGCCATAAGAGTAAACTTACTCATCTTCCTTTACTCTACATTTTAATTTTATATTCCATATCTGTCATATATAATCATCATGTACAAGCAAACATATAAGTTTAATTATATAATTATGGTAGTAAAATAAGAGCTGAGTAGTGACGAGTTAAATACAGAAAAAATGGGGTGAAAGAGGGACTATACTGCTAGTTAGATGGGACTTTGGTGAATCCAACATATTTTAACAGAATGCTTGGAAATAATAATAATTTAATAAACAAAACAGAATTTATAACACTAGTCTGTCCAATTAAATGGTAGTTTGAAGACAAAATTCTTACTCTCAGAGTTCAGAAAATACATTGGCTTTTTATGTGGAGCAAATGAGTCTGAAAATATTGAGAAATGCGGTTTAGTAACACATCCTTTGAGGCAAAACAAAATGAAGGATTTCAAATTGGTGGTGGTTTATTATGGAAGCAATTGCTGCAAAGAGTTTCAACAGCAGAATTAGTCAATTAGAGAGGCTACTTTGTAGATAGGAATAGTCAGGAATAGTATTTGTGTAGAAAAATTATCTAATGAAAACTTTGAGACTATTTTTATTCTCTACCTTGTGGGTAGCTTAAAAAAAAGAAGGAGAAGAAGAAGAAGAAATGATTACTGAAAAAGAGAATTTCATGGAAAAACCTGATGGTGCAAAAATAAAAACAGCAGCTCTAGCAACCCATGTTGGAGAAAAACTCAGCATTTCCAAGCCAGCATGAAAAAGCTCTGGAGCTTTTGTTAAATCACCTATATTTCTAAACCTATTCTCAAATCAGTAAAATATGAATGAGACCAACAACCTTCCAACTACACTGTGATATAACTACTATTGATTAATGTAACAAAAGCCAAACACAAAACAAAATAAATAAAAACAAAAACCCTGTATCATTGGTCTTTCACCTACTAAGAAACAGGTGCTATATAAACACAAGGTGGTATTATGATGTTTATAATTAATGACCAGAATTTAGGTCCTTTTATGACTATTCTAAGCTCTGCTTTTCCTGCCTTATATGGCAATATCAACAATGATAATTCTTTATAAATTCAATATCCCTTTTAAAATAATCTTCCCAAAGAAGATACATTTTTCTTACAGATATACAACAATACTAAAATTTGTCTTCCTTTTTTATGTATTTGTTATTTATACCTGTGCCTCATTCTAAAAGGCTTTACAGTAAGCTATGAAATGTTTTGTTCCCTGATCACTCAACAACCCATGAAAAGAAGTGGCCTAGAAACAGGGAGGCTATCAGGAGAATGCCAATTTGGAAGAAGAAATTTTATTTTTACCAAATTAGTTTATTCAGATATAAGAAATTTAGATTTAAATATACGTGGATCTGTTCCACTCACACTCAATATACCTTCTGATTTTAAATGTTTGTTCTATATACTCAAAATTACTTATGTGCTCCTAACCCCCATGCTTTGTATCCTACCCAGGTCTTCCTATTATGTGACACTATAGGAAAAGTACTAATCATTCATTTTGCTTTTCATGCTTACATATTTTCAGATAAGCAAAATCTCCTACATATACATTGAAAATTATTTTCTAGTGGATACTACATAATTTAACCTTTATTTAAATCACTGAGATACTACACATATCTACAATTTTAATGTCCAGGTCCTCTTCCTTTATGTTAGGCCATAGAATATTTCAACTATTAATATGCTCACCTCCCTATCTGTTGGCTTCTTTGACTCTGAAATAGACCGGGAAGCCTATTAATTACTGGGATTAAATAGGAGGCTTTGGCTCAGGTCAACAGTGAAGGGTGTGGTTTTAGTGTGGCAGGTGCTTGGAATGCTGGAATTGTTTGAAGCCTGAACTCTTGACTAGAGCCAAGTTATCTTAAGGGTACTCAAATATTTTTGGTGTTCCAGAAACCTACATAATACCTACCAAATACATTTTTAGAAGCATACACATTCTACTCCAGCCTTGTAAATAATTCTAATCTAGGCCATCCTAATTCTGGTGCAATTTTGGAGATTAACTGGAGCAAAGAAAAAAAAAAGCCTATGTTAGTTTTAGGTCTCTCAACTTGTATAAATGGAATGAGAGAACATTTGTTCAAGGAACTGTGATATGCACATGTACATGAAAAGGAAAGATACAGCGGAAAAAGAGGAACCATGCATGTGCCTTTATAAAATTAATTTTGATCTACATCTTGAGTATATAATAATTCAGTAGTACTGACATTTCATCAGTTTCATATTGTCTTATTTAGATATCAATTATTTCACCCAGAAATATTTTTAATAGGCAGAATATTTTGAGATAAAAACCAATTTAACCTTTCTTCATTATGTCATGTTAAGAATTATGATATAAAAAGAAACCTTCCATTGATAGAGCAATTTGTTGATGGTCCAATTAGCTCCTTTAGCTCTATAAACTTCCTAATTCCAAAGGGATCACAAGACCATGATCATTTCCTAGATAAAAATGGTAAATAGATACAGTTTGGATCAACAATAATTTAAATTGTTTTTAAATTCAGAACAATTGCTAAAAGTTAAGATCAATGCAGTAAACTATTTAAATTTCTAAAAAGCTGATTACTAACATTGACTTGTATTTTATGAAAAAATCCTTTGGAATCAAAAAAACTGTGGAATAAACAAGAAAGTAAGGAAGAGTGGAAGGAAAGACAGTGGATGGAAAATTGGTAATTCTTAAAAATTTAGAACATAATTTGAAAAAACTATGACCTGAGATTGACTTCCATCTGGGAGTTATAATAATTGAAGAAATCTAAAACTTAAAATTTGTTTAAACTTAGTGTCCAAAAATTTATAATTTGAATATCACGGATTTCTGAAATAATTTTGTATAATTTAGATAGTGGCAATAATTTTGAAATTAGTCTTCACAAGGAAACATATGCTATTTAATTATAATATTTCAATTATACACATTTTCATTATATGCAAATGGTCTATGTATGGAATTTAAGGCTTATGCCATATTTTATAGTCATATTTACTAGTTTCAAAGAAGCAGTTAATGTCAAATGACTTTGAACCCCCTCCAGAAAAGGCCTACAAGAAAATCAACTACAATTCTGACTACAGGTAGAAAAAGAAGTCACAGAGTACTGGAAGGGACCATCAGGGTCATGAACTTTACATAAAAATAGCTTCAGATTACAGATGATAAGACTATTGAGTGTTATCCAAAGACAAACAAATAGACACACACACATACACATAACCCTGGGATACACATTTAGCACTGTTATGGCATAAGCAGATCCACATTTGGCCATCCTTCTGGGGGGATATGTAGCCAAGTGCCACATTCCTTCTGCAGGGCCACATTTCACCAACAGAATCCACATCTTTGCTGCCTTTCTCCCATCTCTCTAACCAGTAGTAATTGTGTTCTTTCCTAGCTCAGAGTGAGGCTCAGGGAATTTTGAATAAAATATTTAATCACTACCATCTGACACTAGAGATTTGCCCCTACCATATTTCAAGCCTTGATTCACACCTCAGCACCTTCCACAGGTCCTCACTGGAAAAGGGCTCTTGCGGCCAGAGGAAAGGGAAGGGGAGAGGAGAGGAGGGGAGGGGAGGGGAGGGGAGGGGAGGGGAGGGGAGCAGAGGGAAAGGGAGGGAAGCGGGCTCAGGGGGGAGTGCAAGCCAGTTTTGCCTACCACCTCCCCACCATTTTATCTGTAATTTCACTTTTCATCTTCAAATGTGTGTGTGTGTGTTTGTGTGCTGAATATATGTTGAAGTCAGAAAGAAAACTACATGGAGTGAGGTCAGAATACCTCCTAGAAGTTAACATTAGGAAATGAACCCAAAGCAGGTACCAGGATCAGGAACAAAAATGTCTGTGACTCAAAACAGCAATGGCAATGGCTTTGACACTCAGACCAAAATTCAAGTCAGATGAAGGAGTGTATAGACCTAGAATTTTATCTGGATCGTCTACAATTACATTGTACATTTATTTAGACTTCTTAAGCTTGAAATCCCATTTAATACTCAGGAGGAAAAACTACAACTAATATCAAGTTTAAAATAAAGATTTTTAATGCTATGCTAATCAACCCATAAAAATATACTCATTTTTATGAAAAGAACAATCCTTATAGAATGAAATGTAACTTATCTTGTAAAAGATTATGTGAGGCTTTAGTACCACTCAAATGAAAGAGCAGCTTTATAATTCCTAGAGGTCCCTTTATGGAGTTTATAATAACTGTGGACAGGATTTGTAACCCTAGTTCCACATTCCCCTCCTACTCACCAAACACCCTTCCATCCATCAAAAGTTTTTTTCTGCTTCTCTTTCTCATTTGTTCCTACCTACTGCTGTTTATTTGTGGGTCTTTATGTCCCTTATTTCTGTTTACTCTTTATTCCCTAAGCACAAGCCACCCTGTACTTTTAAGTAACCATATTAAAAATAAAAAAATAAAACAAACAAAACATATTACTAAGCTATTTAAAAAAAGAATAATAATCATAGATTTTAAAAAGAACATAAGTTCTATACTTACTGGAGAATTATTGTACTTGTGTCAAAGAAAGCAAAACTAGACTAAATAGGAACTGTGCTAATTTTTAGATATAATGAATTCACCTAAAGAACTCACCAATAAATATGGGACCTAGCCCCTGAGAGTTCTGAGGTGCTCACTCTTAAACCCCTTGAATATTTTTACTAACAGCTTAGACGGTGTTCAGCAGAACAGTATTTTTTATAGATATTCATTTGTGTATTTAATTTTTTAAAGGGAGGTAAATGATTGTCTTAAGATTAAAAGTTAAGCTCAAATTGGCCAAGGTCAAGTAGTAAAAAGAGTCAGTCATACAAACCTAAGATCATATAGAGTCAAAAACATTAAAAGCATTTAAATGCAAGATATGGAATGAGGACAAACCACTAAATATGTGAGAAAAATCTAGGAATCCTGGTCCAGGAATCATTGTGGTTAAAAAATTAACAAAATGTTAGGACATAGAAGAAGGATAAAAACCTTAATGGTTTTCAAGCACAATTTTTTTATTGCATCTGCACTTGATCATATTCACATGGGAAACCAGACAACATCCAATTATGAGTATTCATATAAATGGAGAATTTTAAAAAGTGAGTACATAAATAATATTTGTGATGTTAGAAGAGGAAAATTACTCCATTACCTTTTAACAAGTGAAAGTTAAGGGTTGCATAGCTGACCTCTTAGAACAGAAAGATGATGACTATTGGCAACGAATAGGAATATGAAGAAATAAGATTATGCTTCCATAAAAAATATTATCCTTATCTCTGTTTCAAAATATGAATTCCACAATAGTTAATTTTATTCTTTATGCAAAAAATTGTGTGCTGACTAGATGAATATAAACATATATATGAGGTATATATATAATGGCATTTACATAATAAATTTATAAACTCTTGAATGGTGTATCAAAGAATATAATTTAATTCTTTCCCTAACAAGTTATATGTCTAGTTCAGTTGCTCATTAGTATCATGTTGATAAAAAGGAGCAAAAAAGAGTTCCAGATCCTTTAAACTCAGCGCTAAACTACAAGATCTGGTGTTAACAGCCTTTGGTCTCAACTCCCTAATTCAGGCATTTTTATAAAAACATTCAATTGAATATTAAATTATCATAGCCATGATATTAGTTAGTCCCTATTCTCTAGGTTGAAAAAAAGAATTCAACTAAAATCAATTGGCAATTCAAGTAAAAATTCAATGTGGGAGTGAGAAGAGGAAAAGAGAAAGAATATTCATCTTAAAAGAGGTTTCTATAGCTATATTTATAATTAAAAATAGATTTTACCAAAGAACTTCAAACTATTTCCTTTGATTTTTACTTAATCTACTTTCTTTTTATCTGAGTAGAAAAAGGATTGACCCCTCCAGGCATAAAGTTAGAAGATCTATATTTGATTACTATAAGAAATTTCAGCATTTTTAAGGTGGGAAGACAGGAATAGAGATGAAATAAAATTTGCTTTCATATAAGAGAAAAGCATAGCTAAAAATTAGGTAGAGAAGTTAAAAAAACTTTCTTCAAAAGTTAGACAATTCTAAACCAACTTAGATGGAAATTTTATAGTAGCAATCATTAGAAAGCCATATCCATGTTCTTAATGTCTTCTCGAGAATTGAAAATTCCTTATAATTATTAAATAAAACTTTTATGTTTATATGGAAAAGAAGCTTTTATTCAGCAAACAAGAAAACAGCAATATAAAAATGTTAGTAAATTTAATTAGGTAATAGGAAGAACATACATACATGCACTGTAATTGCTATCATTATTATATTGAATTTTGTTGCCTTAAAAATTCTATATATTTTGTATTAAAGATGTAAATTTTACATTTAAAATGTTAAATGGAGGTTAAAAGAGGAAAGTGTGTAATATTTAACAAGAAAGATGTATAACAACTGATAGGGAAATATTATTACTTTAAGATTTTGGTATAGCTTCTCTTTAAAAATATAGTTGACTGTTTTAGGTCACTTCATCTCTGTCCCTAAGAGAAAATGAGAGCAACTTGTTAAAGGCAAATCTCCCCTGTAAGTTTTCTGAATGTTATTAGTTCCCCCATAAAACATGACTACTTTTCAGTGAACTCTATGAAATGGCAAGAACTATAAGAATCTGTTTTAATTACCATGGCCACAGGAAAAAAATCAACTTCAAACAAACTACACTAACTGGCTGGCTGAAGCACTGCCACTGATCAACCCTCTCCCTTCACAAAAAAACAGGAAAGAATTTCACCATAATTTTCTTTAAATATAAATTCATGCCACATGTCCATCATTTTTACTTCTAGAACTATCTTTCTAACAAATCAAAAGTAAAGAACTTTATAGGAATATAGTATGTAATATTTTAATTAGATGTTTTTATCACCTTGTGTTAATATAGCACCTTGCTCCAAATTTGTCAACAGTATAAATCTTGTATTTTTTTTAATCAGGGCATTCTTTATGGTATATGTACTACATGGCCTTATACAGAAAATTCATTATCAGTACTCTGCACCGCTACAGAGACTAGGTGCTTCAGATTCATTACAACTTTGTATTAAAAAAAAAAAACTGATATGTAGATTAATTCTATTTATGTCTGGCTTTGTTAAAATAAAATTGATAAAGTCTAAAAACATTGAAAATATGTTGGCTGGAAAAGATATCTGCTTTAATAAATAATAATCTTATATGTTTTCAAAACTAGAGAATGGCAATAAATAACCTTTAATGTCTAACTTTTCATTTCCATTACACCAATCATTGTCATAAAAGACTCTTCAATAAGAGTCTCAAAGTGATACATAAACATGGATTCCCTCACAGAAACCTGGGCACTATATTAACAATTAAAGTGCTCATATCTGTCCAGTGGGCCTAACCTAAAGAAAGATGATGTATTGTGGAATATGCATAGAAACAGGGACACATAATTACCACTGCAATAAACATGTCTAAAACAACTGCTCAGTTTGATCCGACAACCCACTTAATTCAAACAGTGGTCCATATAAAAATATGCTAAGTTAAATTTTAGAAATTGTATGCAGTTCATTGAAATTAATTATAAAAGAATATAATCTCAAATTATTTGTTCATAGTAATCTTAATGAACGTGTACATCAGAGCCAGGCTGATCATTTTCCACTATGGTGTACAAAATTTAGTCTATGTACTGTATATGGCATTGTAAATATGCATATAATGTGAAGTGACAGGACAAGTGAACTGCTTTAATTCAAACACTTTACTGAGCAACTTGGTCAAGAGTAATTAGGGTAAGATCTTATAAGTAAATAATGAAAATGACATGAGAGCAAAACTTTTTGAAAGCACACTGGATTACTCTTAATTATAACTTAAGTTGGAGCTGTATAACACAACATATAATTATAGGATGGAAATTGAAATTTTGAAGGCAAAATCTCCACTTAAATATTTATCAGATACTCGTTTTATTAATACTAAATTCTGAATCTGGCTATAGTTCTCTATGCAATCTCAGATCAGTACTTTTCAACTTATGAATTATTTATTTGAGCTCATCTTTTTCAATTTTTAAAAATTTGAAAACTACTAAGGAGAATCCCTCCAGTAAAAAAAAAAAAAAAAAAAAGAATTGTAAATGGCACACAGCAAGAGAACTGGATTCTACTCTGTCATTCCCAGTCTCTAATTGGATGAGCCTTAGGGAGGACTTCTGTTGTTTGTGGTGGTGCCCTCTAAGGACTAGCTGGACCTTGCTTTAATAACCACTCCATGCGCAATTTGTTTTAGCATTTACACCGCTGATGGTAGGAAGCAATCTTCTTTAATGGATGTTGAAAAGCTTCAAGTGAAATCTGTAATTGACAAAGGCTTCATAGAAACAGGCAATTAAGAATAAAATTAACAAGAGTCTCTACAGGAAAAGCACTCAAGCTTTCACGAAAACTTCTCTAGGAAAATATTTAGTAAAAATAAAAATTTAAAGAACTAAGTGTGGTTTCTTCCACTTTATTAACTGCTTCCTGTATCTTTATGCTTCTTGAAATGATTACGATAGAGTTAAAGTTATTGGGTCTAGAGAAATAACCCACCTGCTAATATGATTAGAGGGGGGGAAAAAAGAAAAAAAAAAAAAAGCCCAAAGCGAAAGTTGAGGCAAGTTCAGCACCTATTTCTTCAAAATAAAAGCTGTTTTGTTCAGCTCTATCTAGTACCTCACACTGAAGGGAGCAGTGTTTGTGTGGACAATAATCAAAAGCGTTCTGAAGAGCTAAGCAGCAAAGGTAAGGAAGGGAACAGAGCACTAATTCCCTTAAAGCTCCATAAGCCAACACCGATCCTTAAGTGTTACTAGTCCAGAAAGTGATACAAGCACATCCGAAATGGTGACTATAAATAAGAGCACGAGAGTGAGTGAAAAAGCACAGAACTGTCAACTGTGCTCTTTGCCCAACACCCCCCCCCCGCAGAAGGAAGTTTACCTGAGGCAATAGGTAAGACCCAGGAGGGGGCTGGGGTGGTTCTCAGGTGAGTTAACTGCCTGGCTCGGTGGGGAAGGGGCGGGCAGCACTTACTTTGAGCAGCTTGCAGCGGATCTGCGCAGAGACCATGTGGCTGTTGCGCAGGTTGCCCACCCGGAACATGAGCGTGAGTTTCCCGTCCCTCATGGAGATCACCGCGTGCTCGCTAAACATGAGGGTCTCGGCGCGCTTCTTGGGCTGGGACATCTTGATGAACATGCAACCGATGAGGAAGGCATCCACGATGGAGCCGAGGATGGACTGGAAGAGGAAGAGAATGATGCCCTCGGGGCACTTGTCGGTGATGTACCGGTAGCCATAGCCGATGGTGGCCTCGGTCTCGATAAAGAAGAGGAAGGCGGAGGGGAAGTTATAGACATTGGCCACGCAGGGCGTGTAGTTGCCGACGTGGGCTTTGTTCAGGTCGCCCCGAGTGTAGGCGATCACCCACCACATGGACGCCATGAAGAGCCAGGCCACGGTATAGGTGAGAATGAAGATGAAGAGGTTCCAGCGCCACTTGAGGTCCACCAGCGTGGTGAAGAGGTCCGAGAGGTAGCGGCTCGTCTCGCTGCCCAGGTTGCCGTGCTGCACATTGCACCGGCCGTTCTTGTCCACGAACCGCTGCCGCTTCTTCTTGGGCACAAGCTGCTGCTGCAGGTCCTGGCCCGGCCCCTGAGGCTGCAAGCCTGAGCCGCTGGACGAGGTGGTCACTACCTGGTAATCGTCCCCAAATTTCCTTCGGAGTGCAGACATAATACGGAGGGGCGAGCCAGATTCAAACGGAAGCGAAGGCGCAGGAGCTGGGCGCTGCAAACTAGCACCAATAAGGAGGTGGGGGCGGGGGAGAGAGGGGGGGCAAAGCGAGTGCTCTGGGGTGGGGGGCGCACCCGGCAGGTAGCTGCCGTCTCTGCCCCCTGCAGACGCCTCTTCTTCTCCCCTGAGACCGAGGCTTTCTTTCCAAGGTGAGTCTTAAAAAAGTGTTCCCCCACACTCAAGGCAGGAGGGATGCAAGGACCAGAAACCCAAGCGCAATTTTGCCTCCAAGCTTTTCGAGGCTTCTCTTTTCTTCCCCCTCCAACGGCATCCCGGGCCACCTCTTGCCTTCCCGCAGCCCTCCTGACTATCTTGCTGTGCCCCCAACCTGACCGTTTAAAATGAATGAGTTGACAAGCGAGTTCCACCCCACCTGCCAACTCGCAGGCTGGCGAAGCTGCCTCTACCTGCTTGGACCAGACCCTCCCCCCTCCCCGCCGCTCCCCAATCTCCCGCCCCCCCAGACGGCTCCCGGCTCCCCCCGGCGCTCCCGCCTCCTATCTTTTAGCCAAAATCCCACCCAAAGGCATGTCTGCCGGGCACTGGTGCAACGCCCCCTACCCAAGCCCTCTGGGTTCAGGGTCCCGGGTGCCGGACTCCAGAGACCCGTCCGCCTGGCGTCCTCCGGCCGCCGAGTGTCCGCGGTCGCCACCAGGGCCCCCCGGCGGACCCTCCAGGGCCCGCAGGCCACCCGGGCGCTCAGCGGCGCCGCGGCAGCGCGCGAAGCCTGGGCACTCACCCAGCGGGAGAGGGCAGGAGGCGGCGCGGCGGGCGGCAGCGGCAGCCTGGCCTCGCACTCTGCGCTCACGGCTGTTTTCCCGGTTCTCACTTTTCCCGGTGTACCACGATGGGCGCCAATGCAGGTCCCCCAAGCTCTGCACCTCCCTAAGGGCACCACTCTGTCCCTCCAGAAGGATCCTGGCGCACCGAGCGCAGACTGACTCGAGCGGGGGAATCGTGGGCTCCTTGGCGCTGTGCCCGCCTTCCAAGAGACAGCGGTGCTGCTGGACGGTGTTGGAGCCTCGGGCTGCCGGTCAGACTTTCAGGTTAAACACTAGCGCCCCTCTAGCTTTTCCTCTGCCTCTTCCTTCCTTGGTTTCCCACTCCCTGTCCGCGCCGCGGTGGCCCGGGGTGGAGGATGCGAGGCGCAAGCCGGGGCGGCAGGAATGTGGTGTGTGTGGTGGTGCGTGTGATCAGCTGCAGAGCCGCGCTAGCCCCGCCTGTCCCTGCCTTCCCCCGCTGCTCCACCAGCCTGAATTGCACCTCCGAGCCTCAGTTGAGCCTGCAGTGTCTGGCAGCTCAGGAAAAGCTAGCCCCTCCAATGAGAAGCGGCTCTAAATCTGCTCCCAAACGCCCGCCAACTCTCCCTCCTCGCCCCCTGCATCAGTCAGAAAGCCCCCAGCAAGCAGCAAACGCCGCTCTCTGAAAGGAGAGAAGTATAATGTCTCTATAACTATGGCTCTCGTTTTAAACGGATGCCTGGATTTGGGGTTGCATCATAAACAGAGATCCCAACTGGCTATGAGATAGGTCAGAACTCAAAGTTGCATGAAGCAGAGGGAGTCTTAGGATGAACACGGAGAGGAGGGGAGACACTAATAGAAAAGCTCCCAATCCTTCCTGAAAATGGTTCTATTAGAAAGGTTCAGAATATCTAGAGTTAATGTGTGGTTGTAATTGAAGGAAGAAGCCTGGATTTTAATGGCCGAGGCCTGGCAGTTAACTTAATGAGGGGCAAAGTGCAGAAATAGCTAATAGAGTGCCCATGAGTAAATACCAGCTTGTTTACCACATTTCGTGTTTGTTTTAAATTGCCATGGTATCTTACAGCATATTCCATTCAGTTCAGATACATAAAGTCGATTTTGTTGGAAAATCACCAAATCATGGCATTGTAAAAGCAAGGGGCTGCTGTAAGACTAATGTGCAAAGTAAAGTAAGTACATAATCACTCTGTCAGTTCTCTGCCAACAGGTATTGCCTTGCAAACCTTAGTGCAGGCAAGCACATGCCAGCTTGTCAACCATAAGCATAGGACTCTTTTGCTGTCAGTTGGGTAAAACATCTATCCTCAGTTACAGATGCTTCTCCTGCAAGCCCTCTGATAAGAGGTCAGTAACTCTGTTTATTCTTTTCAGGATTACATAAGAAGGGAAAGTGACACTGTGGGAAGTGGAAACTGCTCTGGTCCTGGAATCATAAGACCTGATTTGAGTCCTGATTGTGCCATTTACAAGCTGTGTGACCTTGAGCAAGTAGCTGAACAACTTTGAGCCCCAATTTCCTCCACTGAAAAACTGGGAGTTTTAAGATTTTCCCAGTGCTGGAATGAAAAAAAAGACTGAATGTGGTTGTATTATTTCTGCTGTGAAGGATGATATATACTGGGCTATAAAGTGGCAACAAGGCCAAGAAGAAATTACAGATGAGTTTTTGGAATTGGCACCACGCTGTGAACTAACACCTGTAGTTTATCTCATCACTGACTACTCTTCCCCAGTGTACTATGCCCTTGCCAGGCTGGCTTCTTTCAGTTTCTAAAACACTCCAAGGCAATAACCACATCCCTGAGCCTTTGCATTATCCATTCCCTCTAGCTAGAATGTTCTTGCCCTGCCATTCCTTCAATCATTCAGCTCTCAACCTGAACGCATCCTTCTCAGGGAAGACTTGCCTCACATCCCAGGTGCTCCCTGTCCCATCAACCTGGTTCATCTTCTTCATAGCACTTTTTTCTAACTGTTATTTTCTTCACCTGTTTGTTGTCTCACTCCTCAACCATTACCAGCTGTAGAATGTAAGCTCTATCAGATCAAGAACTGTGTCTTATTCCCTGTTATGTCTCCATTACCTGGAAAAGTATCTGTCACACACTAGGTCTGCAATAAATGCTGGTTGGATCAATAACATGTGCCGATCTATGTCACCAGAAAGTCTACATGCACTGAAACTCTGAGTACTACAAAATTAAAAGCTGTCACTAAACCAGATCACCTATAAGACTTCATCTAAAAGAACATGTAAATTTTTAAAAGAGAATAGTACTTCCTGTGTTTGTTAGCTTTGGAATCGATATTCAATCCGGTTCCAAATCATTTGATTGTATTGCTATAATATCTCTCATATAGTCCCCACTATCTCTTTAAAAAAATCACTAACCTTTTTCAAATCCCCATTTCAATTTATGCCCAAACTCAAATGATTTCCTTCTCTTCATTTAGTCTTTCTTTCCTTCAAACTGTTCTAGATAGTATTGCTAGATCTATCACCTTAGAATCATGTAAGATTAGCATTGGAATAGAAAACAATTATTTCATTTCCAAGCTTTTAAAACAGTCTCACTTTTTGAAAAGCATTTCTCCATGAAAAACTTGCCATTTTCCAACACCAAATTTATAAGCAAATAGTATTGTACCTCAAGAGACATGATCTAGTCTAATCCTCTCATTTTGCAAATGAGCAAATTGAGGCTAGAAAGACGAAATAATTTGCTCAATGTCACAGAGCTAAGTGGAAACAGATTTGACCATAAAACAATATGTCTGCAGAACCTGGGTGATCTGCCATCCCTTACCAGGTAGTGGCAGAGTAAGAAAAGAGAAAGGAGTCTAAGATTCCTGATCCATAGCCAGGACTTTCTTCCTCTGTAGGCCACACTTCTCATTTAGGTTGAGAGCTAACGCTCTCCAAAATATGGCCTAACCTAGCTTTCCAAATTATCACCTACCTTCCCTTTAATAAGGCTCTGCTCTAGCCAATTTTGACTGTTAGCAACTCCCCAACCATGCCTTACATTGGCTTCATTTGCTCATTTATTTCTCACCATTCAACATATCCTTTCCCTATCCCTGTAAAGTCCAAATCACAGTCAATAGTATGTAAGGGAAGGGAAGAATTTCTTCATATTTTATTTCAATTGCCATCACTTCCACATGAAAATTTTCCTTATAGTCCCACTAACCATAATCTACCCCCTCCCCACTCTCCTTATATTTCCAATATGGCATTTTTCATGTTCTAGTTTGTATTTCAGCTTAGCGTTCACCAAGATTCCCTCTGTGAAAGGGCTAGCACCCTGAGCACCTACCTCTTAATATTTCGATATCATCCAGAACTCCAGCGATCCAACCTAGCCTTGCATATGATAAACACTTGATAGAGTTTTAGAGAAAACTAGAATTTATTAAAAGGCAACTTAAATGTGCCAGGCAATGTACTTAGAACTTCAAGGTTAGCATTTGTATTATATAACAAGAAAGACAGTGGAACAGGGATTCCAAAACACATCTGCCCGTTTTCAAAGTCGCTGTTGTTTTACAGACACAGTCCTGCCTGAGAAGTTAAATATTTTTTCAGGATGCCATCCTGCCACACTTTACAGGTGACTGAGGCTTTGACCTATTTGTGACATTGAGTCCTACTCCTTGAAAATGTTTACAGATGAACCAAACTCATCTTTCCCTGTGAGGACAGCTGTTTCCAGGGTGAGGTTCTGGAGGGCAGCCAGCCCCACAGCATGGGGGCCAAGCAGATGTGTGGGGAACGGATGATAGAAGGCCACCTAATCAGGTGCCGTCTGATGAACTGAAGGGAAACACTGCAGGCAGAATGGGTCAAAGGAGGCAGAGACACAATCTCAGGCAAGGCCACAAAGCCAGAAAAATCTGGAAAATGTAACTGCAGAATACACTATCATTTGGAGTTGAACATTAAAAGATAGGGTGGTAGATTATACGCAAAGTACCATACAGTTTGTGGGGGCAGGGGGATCAAAGCTATATTTAACAACAAACTCAGCTAAAAGCAAGGCTACATATTTATACTGCCTGGAAAGTACTTCTGGCAATGTCTTATTTGCTGTGTCCAAAATTAGTAATATCATGAATAACTGTAACTTCAAAAATGAAGGATATGATTCTGTGTTTTATACTAAAAAGGTATGACTTTGTACATGTACTTATCCCATTATGTAACTGAACAGTGTGGGGAAAAGAGTACGTCTAATATAAAAGAAAAAACCTCTGCCCCTGAGAAGTCCAAATTCTAAAAATGACTTAATCGGCCGACTGTGACAAAAGCAAGGCTTTGAACATCTCAGTATCCCTGGAGTCTGTCTTCTCGTCATTCACTTATTGCCACTGTGACACACCATGTGACAGTCTGCATGGTCAGAAATATTAATTACTCTCTGGGGAAAATGGTATTATATTTAATACTCCTTTACTCCTAATCCTACCATTCTCCAAAAGTACAATGAAGAGATGGGCAGGCCTGGGGATCTAAAGCTTCCCTGCTTCAAAAGGTGACACATTCCCATTGCCACCATAAGTTTTGCTATATCTGGGAAGAGGTCACTCTTTGAAATTCTATATGCAATTTTGGGAAATAGAATGGTGTTCCTTTTTTTTACCGTCCTAAAAAAGAATACTGGAGTTATTTTCTCTGTTGCCAAAAAGAGAAGAAAAAAATGAGAAGGAGAAATCAGTTTGAGATTTGATTGCGCAGACGTGAGAACAGAGGCATTGCCAGACCATGGCAGATGACTCATCCCGCCTTTAATCTTGGCTGCAAACCCTGGCCTCTGCCTGAGGATTCAGAGAAAGGCAACACACCATTGTAACTTGTAGGCCATTTATTTAGCAAGGTTTTCCTGACTTAAACCCTCTCTTCATTGCAAAGCTATACACTGGAGTATTCTGGTTTATGAAAGAATAAGGCCTTTTAAAAAGTCTTCCAGAACTCAACGTTTGTTTTAAAAGAAATAACTATTTTGTCAGCCCTCAAGGAAAAATAACAATTTCTTATCCTTATCCATGTCCATGGAAGTTACACTTCTGAGGATTTCTTTTCCAAGAACACCAATGAAGTCCCAGATGTTAAAATATGTATAAATGTTGCTTAATTCAATACAGTAGATGCCTAGTATCCACAAACCATGTACCTAGCACTATACCAAGGGTTGTGTAGGTCAGAAGTGATGAAGACATTATGCAAACAAAATATCTTATGATTATATATTATAATATATATTATATCAAAATAATAATGATGTAATATGGTAAGTACTTAAAGGAAGAGGACTGCTTTATTAGCAGTCAGAAGAAGTCAATTTAGGAATTATTGCTCTAGCTAATGGGAGTTTTTCAAACCTATCAGATTGGAATCATTTACATTTTGTTTAGCATTAAATTACCTCTGCCCAAACTACTTTATTTTAAAACTCTGAGAGTTTTTAATGACAAGATTTTTAACAGTTAAGATTTTTACACAATTAGAATAAGATAAGAAATAAATCATAACCATACTATAGAACCTTACAAACACATATTATTAATAAAACACTGGGAGAAAAAATACAAACAGTAGTATTTTAAAGGTGGTAGAGTAAATTTTTCACTCTAATCTTCTGTGTTAGTATACAGAAAAGATTGAAATTATTTTTTCAATAATTGGAAAATAGTAATACAAGTTTTGTAATTTTTTTAAATGCTTATGAAGATTAAGGCAGATTGTATCAGTACAGTTCATCTGGGAAGCAGATGCTGAGAAAAAGTTAGGGCAAAAGTTATCTTAGGGGGCAAGCCCTGTGAAAGATAAAAGGGGAAGAAGGAACAGAATGAAGCAGAGAGAGCCTTCAATGCTGATGCTGAGCTGACACCCATGAAAGGAAATTTGAGGAAACAATTGAGTAAAGAGAGACTCAGGCTTTGATGTAAATCAGATAAAATTTTGACCAGCCCAGTGGGAATCTCCAGGACAAAAGTTGCCTGTTAAAAAATACCACATTGGACAGAGATAGACTGGCCTTAATGGCCCACTGAGCTGTCATTGGCTGGAGGCTGTCCTTGGAAGGGCACGTCTTCAGCCGAATGCTGCATCAGATCTGGAAAGGTGCTGTAGCTAGAGGTCCTGAGCTCACTACACTTTTTCCAGCTGAAGGGCAAGTTCTTCTTGAAGAGAGATCCGGTGTCACACCCCCATGGTTGCCAGACAGAGAAGAAAAAGAATTTATGAGTGTCTCCTCAGAAGTTTTGTTACAAATATCCAGAAATGCTGCTATAGTCTAACGAACTGATTATGAATGTAGGCATAAATCTTCAGTTTTGTCCTGGTAGAGTCACATGAATCCCACTTTTTGGGGGGGTGGAGGAGAGGGTATAGCCCATGGCCATGTTCATCTACACTTCGATTATAGTTGGCTAGAGGATAGGAATCTATCTATTTAACTTCCTGTAGCATCCTCTAACACTGAGGCTACAGTAAGACTGCATGAAGGGGAAGGAGAGCAGAGAGTAACGGAACAGTTGGACTATAGGAGAGAGAGAGGAATAAAGGAGAAGCCAGTGAGGCAGGAAAGACCCTTGGTGATAAAGCACTGGGGAGGAGAACTCAAACATTTCATGGCACGTAAACCAGGTTAGATAGGAAGGGAGAATGATGAATAGAATTTTCTGAAATCAAACTGCCATGTTTATGGTTTTGAGCTATGCATTATAATCATCTTGGGACTTCACATCAGTTGTATCAGACTCTGTGGGTAGGACCCAGGCACGGAATTTTTCAAAAGCTCCTCTGGTGATTCTGACAGCACAGCTAGGATTGAGAAACACTGATCTATGGGAACTGCATGCCTATTAGTAGAAGAGCTTCCCTGGGAAATATCACGCGCAGAAGTACCATTAATCTTCCTTGCCCGCTCCTAAGAGCCCTCATCCTTTGGCACCAAAGAGAGTTGGGATTAGTAAACCCTGGTTCCTGCTCTGTCATAAATCACAAGAGTCTAGTATGTGTGGACATAAACTTTTGGTGACAGGAGGATCTTCCCATCAGTGGAAAAGCACAGGGCAAAGCAGGACACACTATGCCTTGACTGTAGGCTCATCCAGTCCTACCGCCCACACAGCCATAAATAATGAACATGAATGGGGGAATCTGGAGCCGCTGAATTGTAAAGCTCATAAATGTTTAAAGTTTTTCCGTTAATAATGTTTCTGCTTTCCAAGTATGTGTATGTAAACATTCTGTCTCTATAATCCTTCTCACCGCTATGCATCATACCTTCCTGCACTGGCCAAGGAAGGAAGGAAGGACACAAAAATTAAAATTCTCCCCAAGACTACCAATAAGACAGTGGAAGAGCACATCACTATGTGGCCACAATGACAGTCAAGCTGGGATCAGTTATGCTGGTCATTTGCTTTATAAAATATGATTGTTTAGAGACAGAGCGGTACAGAAGAATTACAGAAACAAAAACAATAACTACAAGAAACAAGGATATCATTTTTACACAGTCACATGTAGAATTTCTTCCAATTTTTACTCACAGAAGCCTCACAGTAATTTTCATTAAACTTTTCACTTGGGGAAAGGTAAACAGTTATAAATTTACCTGGTAAAATGAAAGCATAAACTCACCCACATTCATGCTTGCCCAACAGTCTACAGATCACCTTCAGGGTTCTCCAGGCAATAAGGGACGAGGCCCTGGGGATTATTTTAAGGGTGGAGCAGGAAGACATTAAAACTCTCAACTTCACTGTTATGTAGTCCCTCCTCTAGGCTGGGCAAGCTGGCTCCCACCTGGAATTCCAGCACTCTGGGAGGCTTGAGATCAGGAGTTTGAGAGGAGCTGTGAGCAAGAGAGAGACTCCATTGCTACTAAAAAAAAAAAAGAGAGAGAGAGAGGGAGAGGGAAAAAAAAAAGCATAGTCCTTCCTCCAGCTTACAAAGTGCATGGTTAAGCAACTCAAATATTAGCTTGAGTAAGTAGCAATTGTTTAAAACTAATCTGAAAATAAAAATTGTATCCAAATCATTTATAGGGAGCATCTACCTATTTATCATGACCCCATAGGTGATGCTGTGGCTCTATAAGTATCTTGGTATTAAAGTAATAATTAAATGTAATGATTCTTTAAAGCTACTCCTTTCCTTCTCTCATCTCTACTAATTAGAAAGTCTGTTCTCCAAACAGAGCTTAGATGATTGACAGTATTTAAAAAAATAAGAGAATTTCTCTATTACAGAGTGAATGGGTGTTAGCACTCCATTATACACGTAATGTAAAGAAGAAACCTGCTATTTAACACTTAGATTCTGTATTGTTTTTTGTTTTGCATCAAGCTGACATATCAAAAAACAAATAAAAACATTTTGAGAATGTGGGGAAAACAAAAGGAGAAAGTTGAGAGAGGGAAGTTACCTCCCAGTTCTAGTTATAAGTGAAGGGCACATTCTTTTTTGCATTCTGTGAGGCTGGAGTTGCTGCTGATAAAATGTCCTCACATATTCTGTCAATGTCAGGATGCAAACATCACTAAATAAACCCTTGTATCAAAATGTCACATAGTGATTATTTATGCTTCTTGACAACACCAGTGAATGACAAGGCTGCCTCCACGGCTGGGAAAGGTTGCATACCAATTGTTAGAAGTAACATAGATGAAGGACAATGTGGTCATCAGAATTCATTTAAACTATGTCATCAAATTAGATATGTTACCAGTGGTCATCACAGTAAACACTACTGTGATTTTCCTGAAAGAAAAATATTGCCTAAACCATTTAATGCAAAATATTTAATAATTAACATGCATTTCTGAATCTCTGCTATCAAGTAGACATTCATTCTGAAAGGGAAGTGTCATTTATTTTTATTCTTTAATTGTTCATTGTTTCACAGTGTTCTTTCTTCTGGAATTGAATTTGGAGTGTACATTTTTAGAGGATACTGCAATTACTAACAAAATCTGGAATGATAATGTCTTAGCAAAATGTACACAAAGTAACTAAGATAGTTAACACCTTTGTTATTCCTAAATTCCATATTGTTTCCTGTTCCAACTCCACTAATGAGGAATAACGGGTATAGCACTAGTCAATGGTACAAAAACATGTATTGTGAAAATATTTTATCAAGTCAATCTGTAAATTTGTAAGATAATTATGAATTTGTTATCACAGATTTTAAATTATTAAAGAATATATAAAGGTATTGTTTTATTAATCATATTGAAATATTTGATGCTCAAAACACAATTTGAAGCTCCCTTAATCAGTATGACTTCAGGATCTTGAAAAAGACTCTGATGCTGCCCTGGAATTATTATAGTGTGAAGCCTACTTTGTACTTTCTGGCTATGTAAACTTAGGCAAGCTACTAACTTCTCTGTTCCTGAATTTTCTCATTGTTAAAATGAAATAGAAATAGCACCTATCTCTGTGAGGTAGTTTGATGAAAGGATTAAATGAGAAAAATCTACATAAAGCATACACCCTAAGATCTGGCACAAAATATTTCCAAAGTCAGTGAAAAACAAATAAATTCAAAAATTATCATTACTTTAAAATAAAATCCACACAGAAAACTTCTAATTTGCTAATTAGCCTATAATGATTTTGTAGCCACAGAAATAAACTGAAATTAAAGCAATAACTAAATGCAAAAGGGTTCTGTTTTTTCCCTCCTTTAGAACATTGCAGGTTTATAAATTGCAAAATGTGTTTTCTCAACTCAACTCAATAGAAATAAGAATGTGCTTGCTTTTACTCCCTAGGTGCTCCCATATTCCTGTTACTCTCTCAGTGTGGTCTGTATCTGAAATTACCTTACACTGACTCTACTGTCTCTGGTCTGATAGGTGCCTTCATTTATTCTTATTCATAAGACCTTTGCATATGGATGGGAGGAGAAATCCACATACCACCTTATTCCACCTTCTAGGAAATTTTTGCTTCTGTATAAGAAAAAAAGTGGCTTTTTAGCAGTCCAACCAAACCATAACCCCCACCTACTCTCAACAACAACAAAACTACTACAAGAAGCAAAACCATCTGGGGGATGGACAGGCTTGAAGTTCTGACTTGGGTGGGGCGAGGGCAATATACATAACCTAAACATTTACACTCCTGTAATATGCTGAAATAAAAAAATTTTAAAAAAAGAAAAAACAATAAATTTTTCAAAAAAAAAAAAAACCTAAAAACCAACAAACAAAAACCTCCCTTAAGTTTTTCCTGTAACAAAATGGTAAAAGCTTTATTCCCCAGAACACTTCTGAAGAAGGGAACCTACCAGACTCTGGGGCATCTGAAAGTAAATGGAATAATGTCAGGGTTAGACCTCAAGAATTGCTTTGTACTTCTGCAAGGAAGAAGGAAGTCAAGAGGAAGAGAGGAAGTGTTGGGAGTGGTGTCAGCACTAGGACAGGGGGCCAATTGCCTCTGGGTGGTGATAGTATTCAATATGCACTAAGTTCATCAGTGTCATGATTGTTTTTGAGGCCAATGAAGTGCCTGGACTTCACAGTCACTTTGATATAAGGCAAAGTCAAAGGAGCACTTGCAGGTACAAGAGCTTAAAGGTAAAGACATCCAGGAAGAGATAATTCTTAAAAACAAAGAAATCTCTTAGAGGGCTTTGGATTGGATAAGGTCATAGGTTCAAGACAAGTTGGAATAGTTCTCTGAAGGGCAAGGAGGCTCCAAGATGACTCTTGCTTTATAATCTTGATTTTATTTTTTATTTTTTTGGTTAATTTAAAAATATTTTCCTCACCAAGTCAAAGAGAACAGAGGCTGCACCAAATCTGCATTTTCACCATTCATCTTTCATCATACTTTGTGTGTCTTACAAAATGCACAACTGGAAAAAGAGCATTTTGAAATTTAGAGATAAGGGTAGGTCAGGATATTAAAATAGCTGTGCTGATAATCTAGCAACACTTGCAGAGTATTTCAAACAATGACTTTAGAAACTAAACCCACCTAACATAATAATGAACATTTAAATTGGTGCTATTTAAAGGCAAAATAGCTGTACTATAAAAAGTGTCACTGATATATCAATTCTACATGCCTTTCAAACAGTATGAAAAACTGTAACATCGGTATATGCCTCAAAAAAGCAAAGAATTATAGCCGTGATAAATATTAATACATACAATCTCCTGAGAAACATCTTTATACATACATTCTAGAGCAAGAGAATTTAATTTGCAAAAGCAAGGACGCTTATAAGTAACAAACTAGTTTCATGTAACTGTTATGATGAAAGTGTCAGGGCAAGAGAATTTTTATCCTGGAAGCATGTCCTCCAGAATGGCCTTTCATTCACCATCTATTTCAAAGAATTTAGGGTTAACTACACTACTACCAAGATTACTGCTAATCGCTACCAATCCTAAATAACTCATGACCCTAGCCACCTTCCCGAACTCTGGGAAGAATAAAATTCTTTGAATTCTTCCTTTAAAATAAAGAGTATGAGGGAGGACAAATAAAACAGATAAACGCAGAGCTACTACCGGTGAAGCTGGGGCACAAAACCCAACAACTTAGACCCTTCCTCCTTTTTCATGGTGGTCACCATGGAAAAGCTGAGGAAACTCCAGGGTTCTGAAAGGCAAAGTTCATTTTTCATCACTTCCTATAATTTAGTAGGTGCCATGGAAGTGGAGTGGGATGAGGGAGAGATACCAACTTTATCCCAAGCTATGCTCACTTCTGGGATTCTCTCACAGTTGGATGAACGATGAGACAGACCTGACAAAAGTGAACTGCCTGAGGCTCTTGAAAGTCTCATGAAAGACCAACTCATTCCTTTGAAGGCAAGAGGAAATGAGGCAGAGAAGCTAGTAAACAAGCCTTAGTCACTGGAGAGATGAGCAATTCTGCCTGTCACATGAAAATTCTCTCATCCAGTCACTAATGGTCTAATATAATGAATGCATGAATCTTGCAGATGTACAGGTGTGGGAAAGGGTTGGTGGGATTCTAAAAGGGAAAGGGCTGTTTCATTAAGATCTCTTAAAAAAAAAGTTTACATCTAAGCAGCACACTTTGGTACCCCTGTAGAAAAGTATAACACTGCAAAGGAGAGAGTTGTTTAGAAAAAGCTTGGTGTCTGGTCACTTGGGGTATCCAAAGAATGCCTAGTCTAGCTGCTGTGGGAGGGAATGGACTTGATTTCAGTTTCAACAAGGGAATAAGTCACAGCTGGAGCAAGTGATGCCAGTAGAAGCAGCTCCACACTTAATTCCCTAGGCTGGACCCCAGAGAAGCGGCAGAGTTGGCAGTGTACAGAGGTTTCTTCTCTGTGTGGTACCATCCCTTCCCTGAGGAATCAGAGCAAGAAAAAGAAAACAACAGGTCTGTGTTACTGGATCAGACCTCAACTTACACATTAACAATAAGGATTGGCCACCAGAAGATTCCCAAAAGAATGTGATGGATGGTGGAAGCTGTATTAATTGAAAGAGAAAATGTTGGGACCAAGTGGCAATAAAAAAGAGGTTAGCCATATACAACAGGATTGTACTACTATAACCTTTACTCTTTCAAGTTTCAAGAAAAGAATTATCCATATTCCTCCTTTATTCATTGATATGCTCTGTCCCTGCCCCTTCCTGGAATTTTTCAATCATTCCAAATTTTGCTAGATAGAGAGCCATGGCCCTCCAGAGCAGACATGTAGTGGGCGCCTTTTCAGCCCAGGTGACTAACAAGAACTTAAATGTGTGGGTTCCCTCCCTTTTATTCTTTAGTGGGAAAAGCTGGTACTGGTACTACGTTATAGGTTAAATAAAGATGGAAAGTTACAGTGAAATCACTGAGGATAGAATTGTTTAGAAGGCAAATCCTTGTTGGCCTCAAGCAACTGGCAGTTACTTTCCTTAGAGGCCCTAGCCTTGGTTTGGTAAAGTTGTGGCCCCACGAGGATGACAGATGGGGTAACAGAAGCCAGGTTTTATTCTGAGTTCATATGAATAATAAGACAGTCTTAGTCACCAGGACTGGAACACTGGGCAGAGAAAACAGTCTCCCAGGTGTGCTCCAGATGCTAGTTCAGGCAATGCCTCCCTTTAAGTCACTTTGTCTCCACCCAGCTGCTCCAATGTGCCCCACTGCGAGTATTCACCAGAGCCTATGTCTCACTGTCTCATATGCATGAAGTGATAGAGAATTAAAAGGACTTGAACCTCAAGGGCATTAGCCTCTTTGATGGAAGCTCTTCCACCTTGAGTACCCTTAGGGTCCACTGCTGGTGACCTCCAATTCTGGTGTACCAAGCTGGCTGCCTGTAACTCCTCCCTCAGCCTCCTGCCTTTGAGAGTATCATCTTCTGCCCTCTTTGCTTTCCTAGCAGGAGCACCTGTGGGGGTCCTTCCTGAACGTTACACAGCCAGTTCCATTCCCCACAAATGCTTTCCCCACCAAGTACAGCTTGTCCCCAAGAGAGCCCTTTGACCTGGCTTTCTCAGCCACTGTATCCAGGCATAGCCCTTTCTCTTTACACTTTTCAGGTGTTATTCAGGTCCTTGTTCCAGTGTCCTTCAAGCTCCAGTGGACCAATATTAAGACCACCGAAATATTCTCTTGAAGTTTCTCCCATTTGAGTTTCTGTTCCACTTTCCCCATGAGTAGTTGTAAGGAGGACATGTAGTAATCTGTGAACTCTGCAAAGCAATTTTCACTATAGAATTTTTAACCTCAAATAATGTTTTGTTTTCTTATATCCAGCCTAAAATGGCTAATGAAGTGATGTTGGCTGAGACAATTTCATAATCTCTGAGCATGTTTCAAAGAGTTCTGGCACCTCATTTTTTATAAATATAGAAACTTGATAGTTGTTACATTGTCCATAGCTTTTGAAGCCTGCAGTGAATGAAACACAGATATAACTTTGATCATATTACACATGTATCACATTATACATTGATCACATTATATATTCATCACACTATATTACTATACAGATTATATTGATGACATATTATCTTAGTCCATTTTTGTTGCTATAATAGAATATCATAGACTGGATAATTTATAAACAATAGAAGTTTATTTGGCTGGGAAGTCCAAGAGCATGGCACCAGCATTTGGTGAGGGCCTTTGTGCTGTGTCATTCCATGGCAATAGATGAAAGGATGAGAGAGGGCATGAGAGCAAGAGGGGGCTGAACTTGATTGTATAACAAACTCACTCTCTTGATAACTAACCCACTCCCATAATATTAATTCATTCACGAGGGCAGAGCCCTGATGACCTAATCACCTCTTATTAGGACCCACCTTCTAACGCTGTTGCATTGGGGATTAAGATTGCAACAAAGGAACTTTGGGGGGCATATTCAAATCAGGGCACATATATTGACCATGCTATAATGACAACATTGTACATTGATGGAAATAAGTAAGAACGTTTGAAAAAATGTGATGACTCAGAACATGATAATCCAAGATACAGCACTTTAGAATACTGAGTATTTTAAACTGAAGGAAATTGAGAAAACAGAAGCAGGAAGGCCTCTTTGACTTTGCCTTGCCCCACTAAAATGGGTTATGTAAACTGGAATTCGTCGCCATGGAGGGGAGTCATAGAAACAAGAATTCCTCCTCCCTGAAGCAAGCCACAAAACTAGGAAGGTCATTCTCAGACTTCCTTCCTCCCTTCTCCCTGGAAGACCATCATATGACAGATGTCCTACTCCATACCCAGGGGAGAAGGAATGTCACACAGAGATGCAGAAAAAATTCTGAACAAATAGGTCTTGTTGAGTTCCCCCTAGTTTATTTCCATTATATTGTGGCCCTTTTTGTCCAATTATGTTTCTCCGTAGTATTCATTTCTTTCATCAAACTTAGCATAAAAGTACAGCTTTCCCTGGGTCTTTGGGTTTTCATTTCTGAAGACTCCTGTGTCACATAAAACTTATATTAAACAAATTTGTATGCTTTTCTCCTGAATCTGTCTTTGTCAGTTTTATTTTTAGGCCTAGCCAGGGACACTAAGAGGTTTGAGGAAAACTTCCCCCCCCCTACAAAATGAAAGATAATGTGGAGAGAATGGGTCTACAAGATATTAAAATATGCTATATTATAATAAGTAGGCTAAAGAGATGTCACCTGAATAGATTATAAACCCAGAATCCCACTTGCTAACCTATTATTGCATAAATAAATTACAAACCAGTGAGAAAATAATGTGTTCTTAATAAATGTTGTTGCTGTTGCTGTCAGTGTTGAGTAATGTCTTATCTTTGGATCCATGGAAAGCTGATCCTGAGGCAAAACGTTATGGAATGCGCCTTTATTAGAGAGCCTAATTCCAGACAGCAAGAGCGAAGGAGAGGGAAATGAGGCCAGGAAGGGAGAAAGCCAACGGAGGGCACAGGAATGCATTAGATTGACTGACTGCTTGATCTCAGAAGACCACTTTCTCAGAGGCAATAAAAGCTTCTCACATCTCTGTATCTGAGGTCAGAGGCAAAAAAAATTGATCTTTAGCCCCCGCTTCTTGTCAGTGGTTAGTCAACAGTATTCCACAAGGAGATTAATTATTCCAGATACCACCTGACAAATATACTGTTACACAGCAGGAATGGTGACCTCTCCACTTGTCTGCATCAGTAGGGAAGGATTAAGGTAGTAGGCATGATGCTTGTGTTGTGATGTTAGTCATAATCTATCCCCAGTTGGTCCTGACCCTAGTCACTGGGGCTGGAACAAATAAAACAGTTTAGAGAGAACAGTTGAGGCAGAACCATTATGTAGTGATGCATATCTGAAATGGATAAACGGACTTTTGGGTGGGAGAAGGGTATCAATTTAAACTTATATGTGACACTTTACCAAATTAAATGCCAGTGGGCTGAAGAATTAAATATAGAAAAATGAAACTATTAAATAGAAAGGTGGTAAATTATACCTTTGCAATTTGCAATTGATTCATATTTAATGTGTCTAGAGAAGAGATTGTAAGCATACCAGCAACGGAAGAGACTGTAAAAGAAAATGAAAGGGAAGTACAATCTCTGTGCAGCACTTAGGCATGCATTAATGCATTTCTTGAAACTCCTTTGCTATCATCCAGAAAACTGTTCTCTTCTGATCCTCCTTATATATTTTTGAATTGCTTTCTCTTGGTCTCCTTCAAGGGTTTTCTCTCAATAGTGTGTGCTATATGTGTTACTCTTAGCCAAATCCCTGTTTTGTTTCTGTTTCCCTCTCACTCTTATGCTCTCTAAAGTTCTTGTCCCTACTCCAGAATTCAATTATCTATAGGTTCATGAGCTCGAAACTTATTTTGTCAGCCCTGATCTTTTTTGAGTTCTATATCACTATTTCTACCTGTAACTGGATATGTCTGTCTTGATGCCTTACAGGCATATTAGGCTTTGCAGGCTCAAATCTGAAATCAATTCCTCCTTTCCCAGGATACATCATTGTTCCTTCCTCTCTGTCCTGAAGTGTTATTGGAATTACAATCCATGACACATCCGATGGTAGAAATCTTGGGTAATGAAAAGTACCCCCTTCTCCCTCCCTTCCTTTCCCATATTCAAGAAGTCAGCCTCTCTTATAGGTTCTTTCTCAGAAAGTCTCTGAAATCTGGCCTTTCTCCAATTCCACCTCAACTGCCTTGGTTCAGAACTCAAGATCACTCATCTATTGTAATAGCTTTCCGTCTGTTCTTTCTCTCACCAGATTCTCCTCACTATAGTCTCTCCACCATATTCCTGACAAGTAATCTTCCTAAAAACATTTGTAATTGAACGTGTCCTGACCATGCTTTAAAACCTCTTCTTATTCCCACTCCTCACAGTAGGATTATGGGTTTCTAAAACAATGATTTGTTTTTGACCTCAAGTTTACCTAGGAGACAAATATATGACTCTCAATCTCTTGGACCACACTATGTGGGCTTCTATTAAACATCTAGATCATAGTTTTGCAATTTATCCATTTCTGTGTTGGAAAGTCCAAACTGTGGCTTCACTCACAATAAGAACTTGATAATATTCATATTTTTATGTTTCAGAGCATGAGACATTGCCTAGACCAGGGTGGGAGCTAAAAATGGCCACTATTGAATAATAATTAAAGAAGGATCTTCTAAGATATGTTAAACAAGTATGTTAAACAATGTAATATAAAAGTATTATTTTATAGACAAGCAAGTTTGAGGTGTTCATATTCTTTAATGCATATGTCTCTTAAAAAAAAAACAATGTAGAATAAAACATTAACTGAACTTTTTGACCACTGGACCAGTTTTGAAATGAGCAGGGCTTTAAGAAAATGATTTTGGAAATGCTTTTATAAACAAATTCACTGTACAAAGGTAATGAGGATAGTTTCCTCTCACATATATCTTTATTCTTTAGGATCATATTTAGTAAGACCCAAAGGTATAGTTTTCTTCTAATTAAATTTAGAATATTATTCAAGGCAGGTGAAAGCAGCTAAGGCAAGGTTACTTTTCCTATGCCTTCCCAAGCAAATACTATGGATGTCCTATTCCATACAACAATAATACATAAATAAAAGACCGTATAATATTGTTTTTGAATTATATTCATACCATCAATGAAAATGTTGGTTCCAGTCATTGAGAACCCAGGGTAAAGCTAATAACAGAAAGCAGGATACTGATTATGGCTATGCATGTAGTAAGACAAACAAGCCAAGGAAATAATTATAACTATTATGTGATTAGGTTCTTACAGAATGAACACAAACCATTCTCAAATTTCACTAGGTAGAAAAATGATTTGCTGTCTTTTTTGAAAGAGGCGAGTCCTAATTCCATCAATCCATATTGGTTGTACAAATACATTGATATGTATTCACAGACAACATTGTTATATATCTGCCTTCAATTCTAACAGTCTATTAAAAGGCTCTACAGAGGAAAGAGAACAAACAGAGTAGGATGGTTAAATTTTATGTGTCAACCTGGTTGGGCCACAGTGTCCAGATATTTGGTCAGATACTATTCTGGATGTTTTTGTGAGGGTGTTTTTTAACTGAATTCACATTTAAATTGGTGAATTTTGAGTAAAGAAAATTACCCTCCATAATGCGTTTGGGCCTTATCCAATTAGCTGAAGGCTGAATAAAACAAAAAGGTAATCTTCCCTGAGCAAGAAGAAATTCTTCAGCAAACCTCCTTTGGACTTCATCTGCAATACTGGCTTTTCCTGGTTTGCCAACAGACTGACTTTGGACCTAAACTCTAACTCTTTTCTGAGTCTCCAACCTCCTGGGCTCTCCCATCAGAAATTTTCTGGGAACTCCCATCCCATTTATTCCTCTACTTGTTCACTCTACCCTATATGACTATTCCAGACTTTTTCCCTAGAACATCATAAATAAAACTGAGAAACTGAAGTCAGTCTCTTTTGGAGCACCTGGATATTCTAAAAGAATCCTACCTATTTATAATATGAAGCTCAGACTGGGAACCACTTATATAAGACCTTATGTGCCATGTCAAAGTCAGTGATTTTTTGCTGTTTTGTTTTTTATTTAGTTCTAAGAGCTATGGGAAATCACTAAAAGTTCTTAAATAAAAAAGTATCCTTATCAAGATTGAGTTTTTTAATATGTTCATTCTGGCAACTGGGGGAGAATGAATTGGGTGAAGGGGAAAAGTATGGATATAAAAAGATTAAGTGACTTGGATGAGGGAAGTATATGTAAAGAATGAAAAGTATATGGATTCAAGGTACATTAGGAAATATGCATTCAAGGTACAACAGGACGTTATCAAGTGATTCTCTGAATGTGGTCATTAGAAAGAGTAAGGAGATCAGAGTTGACTCTTATGTTTCTATAAGCAATGGATGATGGCAACAAGATGCTTGCATTTACTAAACAGGAAACAATGAAGAGGATCAAATTTTGAACTCAATTTTGGCTATCTGAGTTTGAAGTGCAATATGTTTGAGTAGGTATGTCTAGAATACAGATGTAAATTTGGCAGTGAATATCAAACTGATAAGTTCTGTATTCTCTCTTCTTTGATAACACACTGGTTCCAGGGATGATGAATTATTACAGAGATGATATTAGGTCATTAAATATGAATTGTCCAATTTTGAATCAAATGTGTAGTTCATTATATCTCAAACAAGAAGCAATGCAATTAATCAAAGTATGTGCTTAAACTATCCACACAGTTTTGCCATCTTAATGGTAACTGGTTTATGCCAGCAACGAAGAAGCCTAGAGAGTGAGTGGCGATAAAATCATGAAAGGCGTTTTCCACACCTTGTTGAGAATTGAGTATTTTTCCTTGCAACAAGTGGTCCAACCCCTGGAAGAAGTGGTAGTCAGTGGGTGCAAGGTCTGGTGAATATGGTGGATGACAAAGAGTTTCCAAGTCCAGCTGCTATAGTTTCAGCATCATTGTTTGTGCTACATGTAGTCTTGCAGGAGGATTGGCCTGTCTCTATTGACCATCTCAGCTGCTTAATTGCAAGCATCCTCATCACTTCATCCAGTAGGTTGCAGTAGACATACGCTGTAATCAATTAACCAGGTTTCATGAAGTTGTAGTAGATAACATCAGTGCTGGACCACCAAACAGATACCATTAGCATTTTTTGATGAATATTCAATTTGGACTGTGTTTTGGTACATTTTTATCCAACCATTGTGCGGAACACTTGCAATTGTCAAAGAGAATCCATTTTTTATCACACATAACAATATGGCGTAGACATGGTTCACCTATATGTCATAACGGCACAGAAAGGCAAACCTCGAGACAATTCTCTTTTGATGCTCATTTAATTCATGCAGAACCCATCAATCCAGCTTCTTCACCTTGCCAGTTTGTTTGAAATGGTCCAATATTGTTGGAATAGTAATATCAAACCTTGCTGCTAATTCACACGTAGGTTGAGATGGATTTGCTTCCACTACAGTTTTCAGCTCATCATTATCCACCTTGGTGTCAGGTCACCCATGTGGCTCATTTTCAAGATTAAAATCACCACAATGGAACTTTTTGAACCATTGACATACTGTGTCATTAGACACATACCATGTGTTCATTAGACATATCCTTCCCAAACACTTCGTTGATATTTTGAACTGTCTGCACTGCACTTGTTCCATTACAGAACTCATATTCGAAAATAACATGAATTTTTGACTTATCTATGTTTTCACAAAAATTGCTCTAAAAAATTTTTGACAGATAATCACAAGCCAAGCCATACAGTTGAAAGAATGAGGGTGTACCTTCACAATAAAAATAAAACAAAAAGTGTCAAAGTGAAACATCAGAGGTATCAAACTGCCAAACTTAGTACTTAAGGAAATCAGAAATTTCATACTTAATAACCTAATATAAGGGCTGAATTAGAAAAACAGTGTGAAGTGTTCAGTGGTAAGAGGGGTGTATGTGTGTTTACTCATTTAAAATATGGTCTGCTTGGTGCAGGGGCTCACACCTGTAATCCTAGCACTCTGGGAGGCCAGGACAGGAAGATTGCTTGAGGTAAGGAGTTCAAGACAAGCCTGAGTAGGAGTGAGACCCTATCTCTACTAAAAATAGAAAAAAATAGCTGAGTGTGGTGGCATATGCCTGTAGTATCAGCTACTTGAGAGGCTGAAGCAGGAGGATCACTTGAGCCCAGGCGTCTGAGATTGCAGTGAGCTATGGTGATGCCACTACACTCTAGCCCAGGCAACAGAGCAAGATTCTGTCTCAAAATTAAATAAATAAATAAATAAATACCTCTTTTAACTATACTTAAGGTAGTTGTGTCAGTCCTTTTTATTGCTATAGCAGAATACCACAGACTGGGTAATTTATAAAGAAAAGAAGTTTATTTAGCTCATGGTGCTGGAGGCTGAGAAGTCCAAGAGCATGCTGCTATCATTTTGTGAGGGCCTTTTTGCTGCATCACAACATAGCAGATGGCATTTAATGGTGAGAGGCCAAGAGCAGAGCATGCCAGCTCAGGTCTCTCTTCCTCTTCTCATAACACCATCCCCATCATGGGGGCTGCACCCTGATAACTTGATCTAATCCTAATTGTCCCCAAAGCCCACTTGTAAATGCCATCAATATATGAATTTGGGGATTAAGTTTCCAATAAATGAAATTTGGGAGACACATTCAAACCCTAGCAATAGTGCATTGCCTGGTCTGAGAAGGAGAAAAAGAAGAGACCAAAAAAATTTTGTGACAATCCTTCAAAGCAATGTGTGTGTTTTTTTTTTTTTATTTTGCTCAGAACTTAAGGGCAGTCACAATTAATAAGCACTTCCTAGTAATACTTAACAGTCAATAATAATCCAGCTCCAATCATGTCAGTAAACAAATTTATTATTAAAGATAACAATAGATCTCCATGTACTACTATGATTTATTCTTAATGTATTAGAGAAATATTTCTAAATGTTGTTGATCTATCAAGAGTACTAGTTTTCATGACTCTAAGGTTTTACTTCTGTGGTGAATCTGAAAACAGTGACTAGGGTTCCAGGCAACTATGGATGATTGGAAAACGGTAGTCACCAAGAGTTTTCCAGAAGTTATCAACAGTGCGTCTCCTAGAAAAGTTGTTTCCCAACAAAACCAACATTTGCTTATGGCTTGGCAGATCTCAGGTATGGGACCTATAATCACTTATCTAGGAAGCTGACACAGTTGTAAATGCAGGCAAATGATTGGTGAATGGTAAACAAAGAAGATATGGGTGGCTTTCTTTCAGCAAATACATTCTCCTAAAAGATAAAAGAAAGTCTATTGAAAGATTATTGCTATAGAAGCAACAGATTAAAAGCAAAACAGGCCGGGCACGGTGGCTCACGCCTGTAACCCTAGCACTCTGGGAGGCCGAGGCAGGGGGATCGTTTGAGGTCAGGAGTTCAAGACCAGCCTGAGCAAGAGTGAGACCCTGTCTCTACTAAAAAAAATAGAAAGAAATTAGCTGGACAACTAAAAATATATAGAAAAAAAAAATTAGCCAGGCATGGTGGCACATGCCTGTAGTGCCAGCTACTCGGGAGGCTGAGGGAGAAGGATTGCTTGAGCCAGGAGTTTGAGGTTGCTGTGAGCTAGGCTGATGCCACAGCACTCTAGCCCAGGCAACAGAGTGAGATTGTCTCAAAAAAAAAGAAAAAAATTTAAAAAATTAAAAAAATTAAATAAAATAAAAAGCAAAACAAACCAAAATGAAAAATTGGTTATGACTGTAGGAGAAGTAATTTGTAATTGAGAAGTTTATTTACCTATTCTTATGGGTCAACAAGCATGTTTGATAACCATCTCCTTAAAAACCAGCAACTTCTAGTTACTCATTGTAATAGAAAAGTTCAGACCATCAATAAAAACCAATAGTGAGAGCAGGTAACCACAGAATGATTAGACAAGACCAAAAGGAAAACCTCCTATTACAAATATCAAGTCATTTGACAGTCACTTTTACCACTAGATTTGCATTTTTTAAAATAGTAAATCATTTTAGACTTCACTGTAACAATTCAAAAGAGTGAAAGTACCTAACCAGGACTGTCGTTCACTCAGGACTCACAGGTTAGCAACATCAGCTGGCAATCCATCTTTTTGCCTGGTTGAGGGCATTACAATTGGCAGAAGTTCATGACATAACAGTTTTAAATGTTTTTAATATCTCTCTTCAGCTTACCTAAAGCTGTTATTGGTTAAAACCTGGAGGAATAGGTATACCTTATCAAAAAGGATATATTCAATCCAAAATGATACACGGTATAAAAAGTATTCATATTTGGCTTTGAAAGGCATTTTTGTACTAATATTTGAATGTATGTCTGATGTTCTGAGAAATAACTTCAAAGAGATTAATGAAGCCACACTGTGAAGACCTGACTCAGGAGAACTGGGAAATTGTCCAGCTTTTTCTTCATTCTGCTTCCCTGCTGAACTCCTCTTTGAGACCCATTCTCTGACATCACAAGAAATAACTAAAATATCTTTTAGAATAATGTCAGTCCTTCCTTATAGAATAAAAGATAGGAATTTGAGTACTACAGACCCCCCTTTTTTTGCAGTAGGCAATGCAGATTTTTAAAAAGTACCTATAATCTATTTTTGTTGATTATATCTTTAGTACACATTTTCCTGTCATCCTTTTGCAACAATCTCTGGTTTTATTTATTTAGAGATCCTAGTGCTTTCAGGAAAATTGGCTCAGCTCAGCTTCAGGTATGGATAAGGTGACCTGGGCATTCTCCAACCTTCAAGTGTGGGAAGTATGACCTTGGTTCAGTACATCCCATTCCCTTTACTACAGTCATTGGGTTCAGAGCCAAATATTCATATCAGCTGGCCTAATAACTGTAAATCTCAGAATTATTAAAGTGTTACAGCTAAGCTTTCTTTGGGTGATGTCATATATAGATATGAGGCTTAGGCCTGCTGCAATCATTTTAATATAGTCATCATGAGGACAAACCAATATATAAAGATGCACAGAGCTGAGAGATACAGAGCTGGATGCCTCATAATGTTGTAAAGCTTTGAATGAAGTCATACCTGAGCCCTTCCCCTTCCACAAATACACGCACTCAACCAAAAATTTCCTTTATTTTTTAAGCCAATTAAAGTTGGGTTTTATGTTTTTTGCAATTTAAGTCTTCCTAGTTAACACATTAATTCAACGAACAGGTAATTGAACAGACTAGGAACTGCCAATTATGTTAAAATAAGATTCTGTTCTTTATTTGGAAGTAGATTTTATCTTTTTGCACACAGAAGTAAACAAATTTTGATTAGAAGAAGGACCAGAAATGACATTAGTGATAAATGAAAATAAGAAATCAAGTGCTGTTAGACTTATTTTTATGTAATCATAATCCTTGTATTGATATGCCATTCTTGTCAATATTTTGAAATATTCAGAAGAAAGAGCCTTATGTTCTTTACAGGTATTTATTTTGTTATGTTACACAACAATTTTCATATGTATGTTAGAACTAAAGGCAAAAATAAGAGCAGTCAATAGTTAGAAAAATTAATGGAATAAAAATAATGCTTTGTCATTTTTTTAGAACATGATGGTAAGTATAAATGCACAATAAGTCCAAAATTTTGCTACACTATGCTACCCTATCAAAAAGTGGGCAAAAGACATGAACAGAAACTTTTCAAAAGAAGATAGACTAATGGCCAAAAAACATGAAAAAATGCTCAACATCTCTAATCATCAGGGAAATGCAAATCAAAACCACAATGACATATCACTTATCCCCAGTGAGAATGGCCTTTATCAAACAGTCCCAAAGCAATAAATGTTGGCATGGATGTGGAGAGATAGGAACACTCATACACTGCTGGTGGGACTACAAACTAGTGCAACCTCTGTGGAAAGTAATATGGAGATACCTCAAAGAGATACAAGTAGAACTACCATTTGATCCAGCAATCCCGTTACTGGGCATCTACCCAAAAGAACAAAAGACATTCTATAATAAAGACATCTGCACTCGAATGTTTATAGTAGCACACTTCACAATTGCAAAGATGTGGAAACAACCTAAGTTCCCATCAATACATGAGTGGATTAATAAAATGTGGTATATGTGTACCATGGAGTTCTACTCAGCCACAAAAAACAATGGTGGTATAGCACCTCTTGTACTATCCTGGATGGAGCTGGAGCCCATTCTACTAAGTGAAGTATCACAGGAATGGAGAAACAGGAACCACATGTACTCACCAGCAGGTTGGTTTTAATTGATCAACACTTAAGTGAACATATAACATAACATTCATTGAGTGTTCGGCAGATGGGAGTGGGGAGGAGGGGTGAGTATATTCACACCTAGTGGGTTAGTACACACAATCTGGGGAATGGACAAACTTGAAGCTCTGATTCGAGTGGGGCAAAAGCAATATAAACTAAACCTTTGTACCCCCATAATATGCTGAATTAAAAAAATTAAAAAGAAGAATTTGCTACAGCATTTTTATTGACCTAGGATCCAGTGGGTACACAAAAACAAATTGACCAAATAAGATCTTGTCCATATTATTGGGTGTCTGCATAGAATTTAAAAGTTAATAAAAAATAGTGGCATGATCAGTTGTTATTCAATCCCTATACAGAATTGCTTTCTCTGAGAAAAATTCTTGGAGATGCATCATTAGCTTATCCCTATAGTCAGAACAACTGTAGTGAGGCTGTTCCTAAAAGTGCTCACTGACACATGCTGCCAGGGTAATGACTTGCGTCGGCACACTGCTTTCTGCTGCAAAGATGTGTGGCGCCGACTGACAGGCTCATCATCAGCAACAACTTAGAAACAGGAATTATGACACAATGGAAAGATAAATCCATTCCAGCCAAAGCAGTCAGAGATAAAAGTAGAAAGAGAAAGTTTAATGATGGGAGAGGCGGTTTGGGTGGCTTCAGTTACAGACATATTGAGTTAGCAACTGAAATTGTCTGCAATAGAATCTGAGAGATGTCAAGGAAAGTCACTCACTAACAATCAACAGTTGGTGCTGGTACAAGAGTTCTGAAGAGAGAAGCTGTATTTATCCTTTAACTAGGCAAAAGAAAAAAATGATCTCAACTATAGAGTCTTAATTTTCTGTAATTCAAAAGAAGAGGCATTTATTATATATCATATCATATCAGTATTACATAGATCAAAAAAGTTAATATCCATGGACTTTTTAAAAAGTACATGGTAGCAATGTGAAGCGCCTTGCCTCCCTCTTGATTCTATCCATGAACTCATAAAGAAAACCAGATTGTCATTATTGAGTTAAACTATAAATATACCTTGTAGAGGATCAAAACAGAAAAACACAAAGCACTAGCTCATCAGCATCATCATCATTATCATGATCATCATCTTTATCCTAAGACAAAGTGATTGTCAGAGAGCTGAACTATGTTCTACAACTTGTAAATATCAAGTTACCTAATGTGAGAATGTGTTATCAGGAAGTGGATTTCTCTTCTGTGAACATAGGAAAAAAGTAAGAATAAAGGGGCAACTATTGAGATAACAACAGACCACTCCATGAACAGGATCCATATGTACAGAAGAGAAGTCTTCATTCTATTCATGGATCAATAACACTGACTATAAAGATGTTGCAATTACCTCTGCATTTTCTAACTTCATGGTAACTCAGCAACTTTTTACAATAATTTGGCTTCTCACATAGAACTTCCTATAGCAGTGAATATAATTATTCTCATCAATTATTAATCATTAGACAGCTCCTTGTGAATGTATTTAGCAGGAGACTGTTCCCCACAATCATATTTTAGCTAAATTTAACTTAATTTCTAATCCTGATAAAAGAAGGGACAGACATTGGAATGAAGTAGCAAGACATCCTTCCGAGGTAGCGTTCTCTTCCTTTGTACCTTTGGTTTTCTGATTTTCTTTACTCTCCCATCCAATTTACCAAAGGAAAAATCATTATCAATAATAGAATTAAATGCCATTGTTGTTAATTCATGATAACTGTCTTAAGAAGGCATAATATACAAGAAAATTATTAATTCTTTACTAGGAAGATGTAAGTAAACAGCACAGTAGACTAGGAAAGAAGGGGTAAAGTTACTGATTCAAAGGAAAGTATATATTTGATAAATAAAAATCTCCTTAGTAAAGAGAATTTGAAATACTAGAAAAATTCACAAAACAATGAGAGGAGGATCTAAAATATAAAAAATAGAAGAAATGATAAATTTTGCTTTCATTTTTCAAATTTGCAGATTTAAATAAATGTACAATCCAGCTCTAGTGAATGTACATGAAAATGAAGATACATTTCTAATAGAAGTATACATTAGTGGAAATCTCTTGGAAATAAATTTATGAGTAGGTTTGAAGTCTCTGAAAAATGTTCACCAACTTTGGACAGGAAATTGAGTTACTCAGATAGCATTATAAGAAATAATTCTATATTCAGAAACAAGATTCCTTTTTAAAGATTGTTATTAAGGTCTTTGCTTATAATCTAACAAAATTGGTCAAATCCAAAGGATCTACAGTAAGAAAATATTTAAGATTATAATGGTTCATCTGTGAATGGACTATGAAGTAATGCTTACAAAGATATTATAATAATATATTTACATTAATTTTTAAGTGAATAAAGGGACAAAAATTATAGGTATAATTTGATTAAAGTGATATACATTACATAAATTCATATTTAAGAAAATAAGTATATTAAATTATCAATAATAGCTATCTTTGGGTGATTATGGGTATTTTTACCATTTATTTTTGCTTTTTTATATTTTCAAACTTTCTATTAATAAACTTTGTATTGGTTTCATAATGGAAAACTACTGTCTGTTGGTCAATATTTAAAAACACTGGTGAGTGGCAGAATTGGACATGATCACTCTAGATAAATTATTTAACACATTTATAAACACATCTCTCTTAGATATTTATTTTAAACATTTTCAATCTTTGCATCAAATATTTCTCTTCTATTGATTTATTCATTTATCCACAATTATCACAAATGTTTATAGAGCACTTGCTATATATCTGGTACAATGATAAGCTCTGGGAATGCAATGAAAAATAAGAACTTATTTTTCTCCTCTTTATAGTTTGTTACCACAGAGACTATTGTAATGAAATAGAATGAAACATGAAAACACAAGCAGGGCAGCTAACCCAGGCTGGGGGAAGGGATCAGGGAGAATTCCCTAGAGGGAAACCCCTGTGTAGGAACTTGATGACTAACACTTATTGCGTGCTTATGGTGGGTTAGATAGTGTTCTTTTCAGAGGCATGAACTTATTTATTATGTTAACAATCCTAAGATGTTAATTTTGATATTTTATCACCATACAGAAGAGAAAGCAGAAGCAGAGAGAGGTCCTCCAGGTAATAAGTGACAGAATAGGATTTAAACCCACAAAGTGTAGCCCTAGAGTCCATAATCTTAGCCACTACATGTGTTCATCAAGCATGATGTGGTTGAGGAAAAACAACTTCAAACAGAGAGAGAAGTGGCAAAATGGCAAATGGGAGAACCCAGGAACATAGCAGAGTGGGGAGGTGCAGGGAATTCAGCATGGTAGACTGCAGAGCATGAGTTGAACAGCACTGAGAGAGGGAGGTTGGAAAGGTGGTGAGTTACTGTAGACTCTGTGCCATGCTCAAGAGTTTGTAGTTTATCTGGAATAGATGGAGAAACAATTGAAAGGATTGTAAGCAAAGAAATGACATGATCAAATGCATTTTGGAAAAATCACTCTTCTGAATGAGAAGAATGGATTGGAGGGAATGGAGGGATGAGATTGGTTTGGTTTTGTTTGGGACTATAGTGCATACCATGCATTATTAGGTATTTTTTAAATGTTTGATGATTTTATATGTTTAGGATTTGGAGTCTAACAAACTTAATGTCACATAATTCAGGCACTCAGTAATTGAACATAATGTTTATCATGATGATCTCCTCTAAAATAGAACAGAAAAAAATAAAATATACATTTTATAGATGAAGAGCACTCTTTTATTTGGATATCTTTCCATAGTGCTTAAACATTGCCTTAAAAGTTGTTGGGTGAGAAAGGGCAGAGAACTAAGCTAAATGCAAGTTGTTCTTATATATTTAGACTTATTTATACAAGTAAGAATTTTAATAAACCATGTATAGCTGTAGTATGCTAGGATGGCCATAACAAATTACTGCAGACTGGGTGGCTTTCAAAACAGAAATTTATGTTCTTACAGTTCTGGAGGCCAGAAACCCAATATCAAGGTATTGTCAGGCTTGTTTTCTTCTGAGGTCTCTACTTGGCTTGCGGATTGCTGCCTTGTCACTGTGTCCTTACATGACGTTTGTGCTGTGCATGCACACATGTCCCTGGTGTCACTTCCACTTTTCATATGGATGGACACAAATCATACTGGATCAGGGACCCAGTCTCATGATGTCATTCACCTCATTTGACCTTAATTACCTCTTTAAAGGCCCTATCTCCAAATATAGTCACATGCTAAGGCACTGAGGGGTCAGGGCTTCACCACATGAATTTTAAGGGGACACAATTCAATTTATAACAATAGCCATTCTAATGCTCTGTGTAAACTATAACTTATGAGAGAAGTTATTTATTTCAATTTCATGAAAGTGAGGTAGCACCACTTGGCCAGGAGAATATATGTAATTATAGAAACCAAGCATTATATTTTGAATATCAAGTCTAAAATATTAGGTGACGGCTGTTAATATTTGTTCTTATCAGGTAAAAAATTACTTTTAAATAACATCCAAAACAAATTTATTAGATTTAGGACTAGGGAAACTGTTGTAAAGACCCAAATGATAACCACATCTGGTTAAGGAAATAAAATCACCTATTTCTAAACAAATAAAGCCAAATATTTTTATTTCTTAGCAACTAGTTGCTAGATTAGAAAATAGGTGAATATTAATGTACAAATTAAAATTCATAATAAATAAAATCCTAAAGTATGGAATTTGAAGCTCATACTAATTTTTAAGGAAAAAGGTATGTTTTGCCTTTTGCATCATCTATTACACCAAAATAAATGATGCAGTGAGAACTGCCTACATGGAAAAAAACATAAGCATTGACCACCATGTTAGTTAAAAAGATTTTTCTCGGTCATATTTATATATCTAAACTAAAAGGTATTTTAGTTTTGAATTCACTATAAGAGCAGCAGAGTTTTGCTGCTCTTCATATTCCTAAAAATAATATGAACATAAGATTGAATAGGCATAGTCTATTCACATAATGCCACACCCTTAATCCTTTTAAAGTATCATCTGCTTATAAAGAGAAGGCAAAAAGAAATGATTTAGAACCAAGATGACATTGCTCATAGGTTTTGAAGGATCTAGTTGTCCAGGACAACTTTCTCTATTTATTAAATTGGGACAGAAATAGTACCTACTATTTTTATGAAGATTAAACAAGTTGCTGTAAAGTCTAAATAACATAATGCCTATTAAGTGATTAACAGAATGTCTACAACTGAATTTATAAAAAGGGCGATGTCTCCTTTAGTTCCTTCACATTCTCCTTTTTTGTCCAAAAACTAGGGGATAGGTAAGATTTCAAGTTTGGAAAACCAACAATGTGGTAATCATATCCACGTCCAAAATAATTACTATTACCATTTTCATAATGATTTTCATTGTGTGCCTTTATTATTTTTTTTAAAAATGTAAACCTTTAAACAGCCTTTTTTGTCTATTTATTTAATTTCAAAATATTATGGAGGTACAGATGTTTTCAGTTATGTGGATTGCTTTTGTAATGCTTGAGTAAGGGTGATAATTGTGCCTATTACCCAGATAGTGTTTGTTGTACCCGTTACATAGGTTTTTTGCCAATCCCTTACTCCCCCATCCCCATGTTTGATTTCCACTGAATTTTATTTCCCTCTGTGCACATGTGTGTTCATCAGTTCCAATTTAATACTGAGTACATGTGGTATTTCTTTTTCCATTCTTTAGATACTTCAATTAGGATAATGGCCTTTAGTTCCATCCAAATTGTTGCAAAGCTATTAATTCATACTTTTTTATGGTTGAGTAGTATAAAATACTAGCAAACCAAATTCAGTGGCTTATCAAAAAAATAATTCGCTATGACCAAACGAGCTTCATCCCAGGGATGCAAAGATGGTTCAACATACATAAATCAATAAATGTGATTCACCATTTAAACAGAAGCAAAAACAAAGATCATATGATCATCTCAATAGATGCGGAAAAAGCATTCAACAAAATTCAGCACCCTTTCATGACAAAAAACCCTTAGCAAACTAGACATAGAAGGAACATATCTAAAAATTATAAAAGCCATACGTGACAAACCCACAGCCAGCATCATACTGAATGGGGAAAAGTTAAAAGCATATCCCACTCGAACTAGAACAATATAAGGATGCCCACTGTCACCAGTGCTGGAAGTCCTAGCCATAGCAATCAGACAAGAGAAAAATATTAAGGGTATCCAAATCAGGAAAGAGGAGGTCAAACTGTCACTTTTGCAGACAATATGATCTTATATTTAGAAAACCCCAAAGATTCCACCAAGAGACTTCTGGAATAAATAAATAAATAAATAAATTCATCAAAGTCTCAGGTTACAAAATCAATGTACACAAATTGGTAGCATTCCTATACACCAATAACAGTCAAGCTGAGCATTCAATCAAAGACTCAATGCCATTCACAATTACTAGAAAGAAAATAAAATACTTCGGAATATACTCACCAAGGAGGTGAAAGATCCCTACAAAGAGAACTATGAAACACTGAGGAAAGAAATCATAGATGATACAAACAAGTGAAAAAACATGTGCTCATGGATTGGTAGAATTGACATTATTAAAATGTTCATACTATCCAAAGTGATTTACAGATTCAATGTAATACCCATCAAAATACCAATGGCATATTTTACAGGTCTATAAAAAATAATTCTATGCTTCATGTGGAACCAGAAAAGAGCCCAAATAGCCAAAACAGTCATAAGCAAAAAGAATAAATCTGGAGGCATCACATTCCCAGACTTTAAATTATACTACAAGGCTATAGTAACCAAAACAACATGGTATTGGTGCAAAAATAGAGACATGGAACAATGGAACTGAACAGAAAACCTACATATAAAATGATCCACATACAGCTAATTGATCTTTGATGAAGCAGTCAACAATATACACTAGAGAAAGGAGCCCTATTCAATAAATGATGCTGGGGAAATTGGATAGCCACATACAAAAGAAAGAAACAGGATCCATATCTCTTACCACTTACAAAAATTAATTCAAGATGGATAAAAGATTTAAATGTAAGCAATGAAAACATAAGAACTCTAGAAGAAACTGCTGGAAAAACTCTTCTAGATATTGGTTTAGGTAAAAAAAATTATGGAGAAGACCCCAATGGCAATCACAGCAACAACAAAAATAAATAATTGAGACTTGATTAAATTAAAAGGTTTCTTCAGGGCTAAGGAAATAATCAACAGAGTAAATAGACAACCTAGAGAATGGGAGAAAATATTCACAAGCTCTATATCCAATAAAGTGCTAATAACAAGAATCTACAAAGAACTCAAGCAAATCAGCAAGAAAAAACAAACAACCCCATTAAAAAGTAATCAAAAGACATGAACAGAAGCCTTTAAAAAGAAGATAGACAAATGGAAAAATAAACATATGAAAAAATTCTCAACATTACTAATCATCAGGGAAATGCAGCTTAAAACCACAATGAGATATCACCTTACCTCAGTCAGAATGGATTTTATTAAAAAGTCCAAAAACAGTAAATAGATGCTGGCGTGGATGGAGAAAGAAAGGAATGCTTATACATTGTTGGTGGGACTGCAAATTAGTAAAACCTCTATGGAAAATAGTATGGAGATTCCTCAAAGAACTAAAAGTAGACCTACCATTTAATCCAGTACTCCCACTACTGAGTATTTACCCAAAGGAAAATAAGTTATTTTATTAAAAAGACACCAGCACTAGAATGTTTATTGCAGCACAATTCACAAATGCAAAGATGTGTAATCAACCCAAGTGCCCATCAATTCATTAGTACATTAATAAATTTTGGTATATTTGTGCCTTTTTAAATGTAACATATTTAACGTGCAAGACATGATATGTTGATATGCATATTCATAGTGAAAAGATTATTACCAACAAGCAATTTAACGTGTTTATCACCTTCCATAGTTATCTGTGTGTGCTGTGTGTGTGTGTGTGTGTGTATAGCCCCTAAAATCTACTCACTTAGCAAATTTTAATATAAAATATGATATTAATTATAGTACTCCCACTATACCATAGATCTCTAGACTTTTCTATCCTACATAACTGCAAGCTTGTACCCTGTGACCTACCTCTCCCCATTTCCTCCCCCTTTCCATGTTTGGCAACCCCCATTCTACTCTCTGTTTCTATGTACTTGAGTTTGTAATTTTTTTTAAGATTCCACACATAAGTGAGATTGTGTAGTATTTTTATTTCATGACATTTCACTTAGCATAATGTCCTCCGGGTTCATAAATATTGCTGCAAATGGCAGTATCTCCCTTTTCAAGGCTAAATATTATTCTACTGTGTGTGTATACACACATATATGTGTACACACACCCACACACACACATATATATATATACACAGAGAGAGAGACAGCACAATTTCTTTATTCATTAGTGGACATTTACATTTTTTCATATCTTCACTATTGTGAAAATTACTGCATGTTAGTGCAGGTATCTCTTCAAGGTACTGATTTTATTTGGCTAAATTTGGCTATATTCAGAAGAGGGACTGCTAGATTACATGGTAGTTCTATTCTGATTTTTTAAAAGACTCCACATACTGTCTTTTCTTTATATAAGAGCCATCCCAATATTTCCTGTAGGTTAAAAAGTTTGTCTCCAATGTTAAATTCATTGGAGTACCAGAAAAGTCTTCTTTCAAAATATACCCACTACCCTTAAGGCTTGTTGTATTATTTTCCTGTAATTTCATATTTAAGGATTCATCAGTTCGTTTCCAGCATTTATCTATCTTCTTGAAAATATAAATATACTTATAAGAGTAGGTTTCAAGCCTTTTTCTAATGCCTTATTAACACAAAGCACTAACGGCAGTTGAAAATACAAAACAAGGAAAAGCAGAGATACTTGAAGCAGGGTCAGAAAGCCAGGAGTCCAGAGCACTAAGTCGAAATAGCAAATTTAGAAAACCATTACCTAAGAATGTCAGGTTTCCCAGTGAATAAGTTTAACAATTCATTTTACCCAAAGGCTACAATAATGTTGAGTGCAACCCAATTAGAAAGGCACCAGAAAGTGAGGTGTCCTTGGAAGTGAGGCTATCCCCGGGTGGCCCTGTCTGAGCTTTTATTTCTGGAGATGCTTCTTGCTATGGCTCAGCTGCAGCTCTAGGAAGCCTATGAACAGAACTTACTTATCTTCCCACTAACTAGTCTGTTTTCCCAGAATTGTTCTACCAGTGTTTCCAGTCACTCACCAAATCATGTGGTTGTCTATCTCCAAAAATTACCCTTCCATACAGACTTTAGAATTAGGGAATATTGTCATTTACACAAATAAATGTTTTGAATGGGCCTAGTTATTTTTAAATATCTAGGTGGTACTATAGTGCTTATACTAAGAGATTAACAGCCAGCACTTCATTGATTGATTTGCAAATTATCTGCTCAGTTATAAGTCGTGTAGCCATTTCCAGATGTTCATTAGTTATTGCCTATTCAGAAGATTGGCTATATTGGTCTTCATACATTTTTAGGTTTATTAGAGTGTGAACATATACTGTAATTACGAGATGCAGATGAGCAACCATCTGCAGATAGTTCTCTTCTCAAGGACTTTTAGATCAAACTGAGTCATATTCCACTGATGAGTTTCCCCTGGATTAAAGCTTTACAGCACTGTAAATGACAATAATTATGGTGCTGAAAATATAATGTTTATTTGGACTGAAAACTTTTTCTGTCCTTTCATGCTTTTAAAATAACTTCTAAAATAAACAACCACTTGTGTGATATGTTAATAAACACTTTAGGGTCAACATTTTTAGTTATGTTTGGACTATTATTGATAAAAAAGCAATTTATTTATAGGTCACAATTTGGGGACCAAAAACAGGTAACTTAGATTATTAGATAATTAGATATTATTAGATAATATTGTTAGATATTATCTAACATTATTAGATAATAATTTTCAAAGATATATATTCATCTAATTTAGTCACCTCAATATATGTCTTCCCTTTTAGTGCAAGGATTCACCATATCTCAATTGTGGTATTTGTTTGATAAGTATTTTATGAAAATATTTATTAGAAATGTCTACAGTGGAAAAGTCCTCTGAAAATTCTCCAGGTATTTCTGCTATAGATTAACATCACAAATGAAACATTTAAATTCTTTCAGCAAATTTTGTTCAGGAAAAGTGAATTTACAGAGCCTATTTGAAACAGGGTTATTTTTCTTAGCTTTTCCTTTGTCTTATGGATTACGCACTCAGAAAACGATCATTTTAGTATTATGAAACAAAATAATATGTTTCCATGCAACTACTTTGTGTGGTCTTTTCAAGAACAATAGCTCTGGTTTTAAATTATAAAAATATTAATAGGCTTTGGCAAGTAAATTCAGAGAACTTTAAAACTAGTATATCCAGTTGGAAAGATATCCTCCCAATCTTAATGTTACATTATTCAACACATTTACTAAATGTCTGAAGTGGGCAAAGCCTTATTGTATATTCAATAATTCCTGAAAAAAATAACACAAAACTGTTTTTCATGTTCTGCCTACCAACCAGTGGGACCTAATAGACTTAAAACTAATCAACTACAGTTGTAAACAGAATTAAATTGGTGCCAAAATATAGGCTCAAGCAATGTGCTGGAAGAAGGAAAATGAGTGGAGGATTAAATCTGGTTTGTATTTTTTATCCTCTGGTCTGCTAAGTATCCCTCTTCTCATTTTGTATCTCAGCTCTTTAAGTATTTACATATTCTTTTCTATCATTTTTATAGACTTAGTATATAGAGTAGAAGATTCCAGTATATACTCAGTCTTGAAATTAGAAGGCCAACAAATAAAAAGCTACTCAGCATGTCCATGGAAATTCAAATTAAAATAAGTATGCTATAACCACCCCCCCCAAAAAAAAGGGGAAAAAAAAGGTTGATAAGGTGTGAAGAAACTGGTACTCTTAAATACTACTATTGTGAGTATAAATTGAGTGTGGTGAAATTGGTAATATATTTAATATATCATAATTGAAAATAAACATAGCCTTTTATATAGCAATTTTGCTTCTAGATATTTACCTTGGAAAAACAGCCTTACCTTAGCACAGAAAAGAATGTATAAGGGTGTTTGGTGCAGACTTTTTTAAAAGAGTAAATATTTACTCAGTAAATATCCATCAGGATGTGAATGACTAAATTATCCAAGAATAAAGTAGATCTCTATATATTAAAACATATTCCTAATATATATATATAAATGACAAAGTTTTATATCATTTATATAAAATAAAGATACATACTTAGAAATAATATATATTTCTCTAGGAGCACATACACATGTATGTAACTGCAAAGAAATTGTTCTGCTTAAATAGTTTACCCAGAGAAAGGAAGGGAAACATCATTATTAGAGGTGGTGGTAAAGTTAGAGTTTAGCTTTATCTCTGATATCTAACACATTATTGAGGCATAATGCACATAGGTAAAGAGCATTCCATGGTGTACAGCTTGATGAATTTTCATAAATTGAACACACCTATGTGATACTAACCCTAGAAAAATCCATCTCATATCTCATTCTAGTCATGTGGCCTTCTAGCAGCATAGATAACTTTGTATAATTTTTATTTCAAGTAAATGGAATTGTACAAAACATTCTTTTTCCTGTCTGGCTTCTTTTTCTCAACATTATGTTTGTAATGTTTATCCATAAAGGTACATGTAGTTGCATATTTTCCATTCTCTTTGCTGAATAGATGCTATTCCATGTGTAAATCTGTCACTGTTTATCCATTGTAGTTTTGAACACCTGTATAGGTTTCAGCTTGAGATTATTACATATAGTACTTCTATGAACATTTTAGAACATATCTTTTGGTTAATAAAAAAAATGCATGTATTTGGGGAGGGGGCATATAACAGGCACTGGAATGGCTGGTTGACAGTGTATGTATGTATGTGTTCAGCTTTAGTAGACACTGTCATATATTTGTTCAACCAATTAGCATTCCAATCAACAGTGTATAAGAGTTCTGATTGCTCCACATCCTCACCAACATTTGGTATTTCAGACTTTTCATTCTATTCATTCTGGTGGGTGTGTATTGCATCTTATTATAGTTTCAACTTGCATTCCTCTGATGAGTAATGAAGTTGATCGTTTTTTTATAGACTTATTGGACATTTCAAAATACTCTTTTGTGAAGTGTCTTTTTGGGTCTTTGGGTCATTTTTCTCTCGTGTGTCCCTCCTTTTTGTTATTGGTTTTTGAGGCTAATCTATATATTCTGGATTTGAGCCCTTCATCAGAAATAGCAAATATCTGCTACTCTGAGGTTATAAATTCACTCTTCATTGTAACTTTTGAGGACAGAAGTTCTTAATTTTGATATAATCTGATTTATTAATACTTTTTCTTTTATAGTTAGTGGTTTGTAGGCTCTATATAGTAAGTCTTTGCCTGTTTTAAGGTCACAGACATAGTTTGCTATGTTTTCCTTTATGTCATCTTTATTGTTTTATCTTTTATATTTAAACCTGTAATCCAATCTGTAATCTATCTGGAATTAAATTTTTCATATGATATGAAGAAAGAGTCAACATTCTTTTTTTTCCATATGAATATCCAATTGATTTAGCACATCAAAAACACTGCATTGTCATAAATCAAGTAATTGCACATGAAAGTGTCAGGCTGCTATAACAAAAATATGGTAAATGAGCGGCTTATAAATAACTGAAATTTATTTTTCACAGTTCTGGAAGTTGGGAAATACAAGGTCAAGGCACTAGCCAATTTTGTCTGGGGTGGGCCCTCTTCCATATAGACTGACATCTTTTTACTGCCATCTCACACGGCAGAAGGAGCAAACAATTTCCTTCAGGTCTCTTTCATAAGGGCACTATTCATTCCATTGTCCCCACCTCTTATACTATTGCATTGGGGAATAGATTTCAATGTATGAATTTGCGGGGTGGGGGAGAGGGGCACAAACATTCAGACAATAGTAGGTGTCTTCCTAGATTCATTTTTTTCTATTGGCTATTTTCCCCTCTCCAACTTGAACCCAAACCAAATATTCTTAATAGCTTTCCAGAGTGCCTTGGATCCTGATTATATAAATCTTCCAGGTTTGTTGTACTTCTGCAGGATTGCCTTGGCTATTCTTGATCTTTGCATTGCCATGTGAGTTTTAGAATTTCCATGAAAATATCTGCTGTAATTTCTATTGGGACAATATTAAATGCATTGATAATTTAGGGAGATTTGGCTTCTCCAAAATATTGAATCCTCCAATCCATAAATAAGGTATATACCTTCCCTACTTGGGTTTTCTGTAGTTTGTCTCAATATATACTTTAATATAAAGATCTTCCACATGTTTTGTTATATTTATTCCTAGGTGTTTACGGTTTCAGTGACTATTTTAAATTATACTGTTATTTGTTTGAGACTAGCATATACATATGTAATTGATTTTGAAACATTGACCTTGTATCAGCAAACTTGCTAACTTCACTTAATAACCCTAATAGTTTGCAAACAACTACATATACAAACATATCACTTTATAATAATAATGGTTTTATTTCTAAATTTCTGGTTTATTTGTTATTTCTTTTACTTGTTTTTTGCTCTGGCTAGGACTTCTAGTACAATATTGACAACGTGAGTAATAGTGGGCTTACTTATTTTGTTCTAAGTCTCTGAGGAGAAAGAATTCAATACCTGAATATTGCATATCATATTGTAGATTTATTTGGAAGATATTGTGTATCTATTTGCTAAAAATGGTTCATTATTATGACTTTATGTTGAATTCTATCAAAACATATTTTTTGCATCAATCAACATGATCATATGAGTTTTCTGATTTTTCTCTCAATAGGGTGAAATTCATTGATTGATTCTTGAATGTTAAACAAATCTTAAATTCCTAGAATATAAGCTATCTGGTTATGGTATAGTTTTCTCTTTCACGTATTCCTAGATTTAGTTAGATAAAATATTTAAATCTATTTAGTTAAGAATTTAATCTATAATTTTTATTTCTTTTAACATCTTTGCTAGATTTTGAATAAAAGTTATGCTGTTCTCTTAAAAAGAGGCAGTGTTCCAAATTTTTCTTTTCTCTGAAATATTAGGAACAAAATTTTTGTTATTTCTTTCCTAAAATTTTAGAATACATTACTGGTGAGGCCAGGCTTATGTTTCCCTTTGTTAGAATTTCTTAAATAATGAATTCAGTTTCTTTAATAAATACAAACCTCCTGAGACATTATTCTTTATCTACTTTGGAAATTTGTATTCTTTTAAGAAACTTGTCTTCATTATACATTTTTTAAAATTCATTAATATGTTATTAACATTTTCTTTTTAAAGTCTCTAAAATTTGCAAAAAAATAACCTTTTTATTCTAGATATTGGTGCTTTGTGTATTATTATCTTTTTTGTTGTTGTTGTTATCCAGACTCACTGGGGTTTATCTATTTGTTTTTTTTTTCCAATAATCAACTGTCCTTGTTAATTTTCACTATAAGACATATTTTTTTATTTTATTGATTTCTGAACTTATCTGCATTACTTTTTTCTACTTTGCTTAGATGTTTTATTATTTTTCAAATTTCATAGCAGTGTCAGTTTCTGCTTTCTAATAGATGAAATGCCTATACATTTCCCTGTAATGCCTGCTTTAGCTGCACCTCAATAGTTTGATATCTTATGCCTTCATTAACTTGCAATTCAAAATATTTTCTAATTCTGTTCTAATGTTATGTGCAATCAATGGATTATTTAAGTATGCTGTTTAATTTCCTGGTAGTTTCAGTTTTCTAAGTCTTTTTTTGTTATTTATTTCTAGGTTAATTTCAGTGCACTAAGAGAACATACATCAAATATTTTTAATCTTTTGAGGCTTTTCTTGTAGCCTAAAATATAGCATATGATCTATTTTGGTAAATGTCATATATATATGTACGTATGTATGTATATTCTGAAGATGTTGAATATATTTGAATACATTGTTCTATATATGCCATTTAGGTCAAGTATGTTAATTGTTTCATATCTTCTATATCTTACTGTCTGTTCAATCAGCTACTGAGAGATGTATATTAAAGTTTCCCACTATTATTATAGCCTTGTCTATTTATTTATCTCTGTATATTCAAGATCTGTTATTTCATGGATATAGAGTTAGGCATATGATATATTTCCTTTGAGTTGAGTTTCTATCATTAAAAATGTCTATTTTGATACCTAGTAATGTCTCTTGATTGAAAGGCCACTTAGTCTGGTATTAGAATAGGAATGTCAACTCATATCTATTTCAATCCATTTGCTTTCAAAGTTTTTGTGTCCTATATTTAAACTGTGGCTTTTGTAAGCAACATATAGTTGAGTTTTATTTTCTAATCCAGTCTGATCTCAGTCTCTGACTTACAGTACTTTTGTTAAACTTATATTTAATATAATAATTAATACATTTTAGATTTTACTACCATATTAGCATCTAATTTTAATTTGGTCCACCTGGGTTGTATCCTTTTCCTTTCTTTTATTATTTTAGTTGGATACATTTTTATTCTATTTTTTATTTCTATTAACTTTTTAGTTATACATTATTATATATTATACATTATACATATTTATATATAACATATTTGATATGAATATGTATTTGATTTGATATAAAATATTAGCATGCATCAGAATCACCTGGAGAGCTGTTAAAATATAGGTTTGCTAAGCCCTTTCCCCAGAGTTTCATATTCAGGAGGTCTGGGATGGAGTCAAGAATATACATTTCTAGTAAATTTTCTGTGTATGCTGATGCTGCTGGTCTGGGGACTATGAGCACCACTACCATACCCAGGAATGCAGCCTTATTGTACTACAGTGCATTAGAGTTTTCCAGAGAAATGGAACCAATAGTAGACATAGAGATAGACATAGATAGATATAGATATATAGATATAGGTATAAATATATGAAAGGAAATTTCTTATGGAAACTGGCTTATGCAATTCTGGAGGCTAACAAGTCCTACAATATGGTGTCTTCAAGCTGGAGAAAGGGAAGCTAGAAGCATCATTCACTCCAAGTTGAAAGCCCTGAGAACCAGGTATTTCTCTCAATTTGAGGCTGAAAGCCTGAGAACCTGGAGTTCTGATGTCCAAGGACAGGAAAAGATGGGTGTCCTAGTTCTAGAACAGAAAGAGCAAATTTGCCTTTCCTCTGCCTTTTTGTTCTATCTGTGACTATAACCTATTCGATGGTGCCCACCCACATTGGGTGAAGGTGGATCTTTCTTAGTCCATTAATTCAAATATCAGTCTCTTCTGGAAACACCTGCAACAAACATACCCAGAAATAATGCTTTACCAGCTATTCAGATATCCTTTAGCCTCATCAGTTGACAACTACAATTAATAATCACTTACTGTCTCAAACAAAATATTACTTTAATACTTCCCTGTTATCACTAGAAACTTAGTCTTTCCACTTTACATTATCCCATCATTTACATTATTATTAGTATGCATTTTACTTCTGTATATATTTTAAATTTGAGAAGCTATTACAATAATTTTTTACACTGTCAATATTCATTTATATTTACCTACATATTTACCCTTTCATTTCATTTGGAATTTCTTAATGGGATTATTTTTTTGTTCTCTGAAGAATTCCTTTTCATTCAGGAATCTGGCAGTTTTCTCAGTTTTTCTCTTATTTACAAAAAAGCTTTATTTTACCTTTATTTTTGATATTTTTACTAAGTAATTAATTCAAAGTTGATTTACTATAGCCTTTTGAAGATACTATTCCATTTTTTCCTGGCTTTTAATGGTCTTTTTGAGAAGCCAGCTGTTTATTATTACTCTTTAAGATCATTTGTCTTCTCTGGCTGGTTCTGAGATTTTCTCTTTGTCTTCGGTTTTTAGCAATTTTACTATGATGTAATTAGGTGTGGTTTTCTTTGTATTTATTTTGCTTGGGGTTCACTAAGATTATTCAATCTGTTGATATATGTGATTTATCATTTGGGGAAAATTCTTAGTCATTTACATTTTAAATATTGCTTCTGCCCCATTTTCTCTCTGCTCTCCAAGAATCCAATTTTATATATAAAATCTTTGAACAGATCCCAAATGTCTCGTACACTGTGGAATTTGTTTATTTCTCTCTCTACTTCAGTTGGATTATATCTACTTACTTCTCTTCTACTTTATTAACCCTGTCTGTTGCTGTATCCAATCTGCAATTAAACACATATATTATTACTAACTTCCAATAATGTATTATTTTCCTAGAATGTACATTGGTTCATTTTTTATAAATTTAATTTAACCAGTAAAATTTTTCATTTTTATTTGTCTTGTGCATCTTTTCCTCCTTTGATTTATGAACACAAATATGTTAGTATCTATTTCCATTTATTCCAATATCAGAATTATCTGAGTTTACTATTTCCTGTATATTTATGTTGATTATTTTGTCATATTTTCTTATATGTCTAGTAAAATTTTTATGCCAGGTATTGTGTGTAATAAAATTAAAGAGGCTCTTTGTGATATTATCTTCCACAAATGAGAATTTTTGTGTTTTTAAGCAGGTAAGATGATCAGCTGAACACTATCAGTAATTAAGCTGAGAAGGGGTTGTGACATGTTCCAGTAAGGTTCTGTCTACCTATAGTTTGCTTCAGTTCCTAGGGTGTAACTCTTCTGAGCTTTTTCCAGGCCTGAAAGAGTACCAGAAGTCTAGCTATCTAGTTCAGATTTTTCCAGTCCAGCTCTTCTACCTGCTGCCCCATACAATTTAGAAATCTGGCACATATTTTGAGTGAGAATATTATCATGTCCTTGAACCAACTTATGTTCCCCAAAATAATTTTTCTTAAATACCATAGAACCACAAAATATTTCCTCTGTCTTTTGAAAGCATTCAGTCTAACTTCCCAAATTCTCTAGTAGCTTTTTGAAAAAGCAAGTATACAGTGATGAAAATCAGCCATGTATTTGGGGTATTTGCAACTCTTCCTATAACAAAGTTTTCACTTAAACTTTGTCTAATATTATACACTTTTCTGTTTTCTCTTTTTCTCAGCAGAGGTTCTTGCCCTATGTAATCTTCAAATTCTCAAAGGCAACCTGGCTGGCAATCATCAGCTGACCTCAGAAAAGTTCTCCCATATCCAGAACTTTTGTTCACATAGTCTCCATTGTTTCCACAGCTCTCTGATTTTTTAAAAATATTTTTATAATGTGTCTGAGTTATTTTTAGTTGATATAGAGTGAACATTGGTTTGCTGCAACCCACTACATCCTTCTAGAAAACAGAGGTCACATGTGTGATGTTTTAACTTTACAAAGGATATTATATTATGATTTTCTTGCAATTAAAAGTAAATACAAATATTGTCTTTTAGGATGAATCACAAAGTGTCTGCAGGAAGAACTGGCATCTGCACTACTCTTTGAAAGATATGTGGGTTTTACAAGCCCTGAAAAAAGTCGAAGGGTCATTAGAAGTTATGTAAAATAGTGTGAGCGAACTCATGGAATTATGAAAGTTGATGTGATAAGAGATAATTGATGTGATAATGTGACAAGAGATAATTTAGGTTATCAAATTGGGTTAATTTTGAAAATGTTTTAATTCACCTACACAATTCTTTAAAGGCACAAGTTTTGTTAATATATTGCCAAATATTTTGAAAATCAAATAAGTATTCAGAAATATATTGAATTCTGATAATTATCTTTTGGGCCTGTTTTTCTTGGGTAGCACACAATCTATTTTTTTTAAAGGCCATCTTTTTCCCAAATGTGTAGTATGTATTGTAAATATCAGGACTTATTTAACAATATTAAATCAATAGGATTCATTTATATATAACAATTAGACTTTTGAAATAGATGACATCTTAAAATGAATATTATATTTTCATTTTATTAAATACTCAATTCTAAAAATTTTCATAATGTGTCAATTAATGTATGCATAAATTTCACCTTCATATTTTTAATTTTATATCAAATATTATCGGTGACTATTCTTACTTGCAAGATTATCTAAGAGACCTAGGAGTTATGTATGTTACAAAGAAGGGTTTTCACAAAATGCCCTAAGTTACCCAGCCAGTGAATAGTTCAACTCTTTCATCTACAAAATCTTGGATCTTACCAAAAAACACTGAATCCTACTTTTTCTGTTTTAGCAAGGTTTATTGAATATGAGATCCTGACAACTTTACTACTTCCAGACACTCATTTACAAAAGTAAAACCACTTATTTACAGAGTTATAAGGATAATTAAGGGGAAGAAAATGCAAAAATAAAATGTGGTACATAAAAAAAATAAAATAATTGGTGACTCATAAGTGTATATTTTCTCTATGCAATATCCTTTTCAAATCAATTTGGATAAAATCAAAATTGACTTCAACAGTTAATACAAAAGTCATTTGACTGTGAACTTCTAGCAACTTAAACTACAATTACAATAGAAATAAAATCCTTGTTTTAAATGTGCAATAGATTGAATATCCAAAACTGCCTGGTATATACTTTGCAAAAACAGTTTGGGATTAGATGTACATGACTCCTTTCTGCCAGTTAAACAATGAATGCTTTAATAGTAAATAGAGAAAAGGAATAGGTGGCTAGAATAAAACATAAAAACTCTTTCAGAGTTCAAATTATTTAGATTAGTCTCAAATTCTTCAGTCATATATTTAGTCTAATTCTCTGTCACCTCCAATATCATCTAATGTAATGGCCTGGCTTTCTGTAGACTATAGTCCTTCTAATTGTCCCTAAATTCTATGCACACACATATACACATATATACCTGGAAAGCTTTACTTCACTGTATAAGAACTTTCCCCAATCATATCACATTCTGCCTGCTGCTTTGAAAACCTGTCGTTTTCAGTTACATACCCAAAAGTGTTGATATCCCACCACATTCCAGTTCATCCTATTTGGGGAAGTTGGACTTAAGAGATATTGCTGGGTTGTGTATGTGACTATTTTTAGGTGGCGTTTGTGTAGGCAAAATGGAAGAGGAAGGTGGCAGGTTCCTGAGGTTGGGATGGGTTGCTGAGAATGCCAGACAAGTGGGATTTGATGCAAAATCGTGGGTTTTCATCCCCCAATGATGACTACATGGAGTTGCCAGGAGCCAATGCCACACCATCTTAGAAACAACGTTTAATAGATTAAAACCAGAAAAGTGGTCTTATGGTGAGCATGGGTGAAGAATGGGACACAAAGTCTTAGGTGCAGCATTCAGTTATACACAGGAATAGAGCAAAGGATGATCAGAAGCAGAAGTGAAGCAGAATTAAAGCAAAAGTACTACAGCAACAAACAGAATTACAATCCCCAGATATTGTTTTCTGCAGGAGTGGTACCATGCTGTGTAATTGTGATTTCCATTTATAGGATTAGAGTAGATTGTCAAAGTAGTGAAGATGGGGGTAAAGCAGCAAAACTTCCCCTCCATTGGTTCCTCTTCATTACAGAAACCTTTAGAGAAGATAATGCCAAATGCAGAGGATTATCTGATTAACAAAAGCCAATTTCTAGCCCCACTCCCACAATCCCTAATGACTATCCCTAATGTCTGCCTAAAAAATCTTTTCCTCTATTTGAAATAGCAAAATATGGAATCATCAATGGATGATCATCAACGGATAATTGGATAAAGAAATGTAGTGTGTGTACACACACACACACATGCACACGCACACTGGAATACTATTCATCCATAAAACAAAGCAAAATTATGTCATTTGCAACAACATGGATGGATCTGGGAGACATTATGTTGAGTGAAACAAGCCATGCACAGAAGACAGTGTATAATTTCATTCATATGTGGAACCTAAGAAACTTGATCTCATAGAAATAGAGAGTAGAACAGTGTTTTTAGAGGAGGCCAATAGTTGGGGGGAAGGGGATGTGGAGATATTGGTCAAAGCATATATAATTACAGTTAGATAGGAGGAATAAATTCAAATGATCTGTTGCATGGCATGGTGACCACAGTTAATGATGATGTATTCTTCAGAAATGGAAAGAATGGATATTGTGTTCTCATCACAAAAAGAATAGCTATGTGAGATAAAACATTTGTTAATTAGCCAGATTTAACCATTCCACAATGCATATATACTTCAAAATAGCATATTGTATACAATAAATATATAAAACTTTATCTGTCAATTTAAAAAATAAAATAAAATGAAAAGAAAGAAAGAACAACCCTTCTCTTTCTTTTTCTCCCAATTAGCCTGTTGTACCTTTGAGAGTCAAGGTTCCAGTAAAGTTTCTGATGTATTATTACACTATAAAAAATTTTTAGACTATCTCTCTCATATCCTTTTTCATCATTGGTTTGTGAACCCCTGATAGCCTACATCACAAATCAGTCTTACTTCTGATCCTTGATTTTTTTCACTCTGTCAGTAAAACTAAGATTTATTCAAGCCAGTAACAACTTTTCTTTTTTTCTATGCTGCTCATTCTGGAATTTTTTAAGGAATATTTACATTAATATTCATGAGAAGGTGCACAAAATTTGAAATTCATATCAAATATATATGTTGCCTTATAGAAGATCTAGTAAACATTTATTTGAAAAAGAAGGCTTTGCGTGACTAAAATGAAGACATTGGATTTTCAGAATTTATCATTTATTATAATTTTTGTCCCATTTTACCAAAGACATTCAAAAGATTATTTATTTGCAAAACTCATGACATTAACATTTGCTAAGTTTTTCTCTTAAACTCATTAGTGTTTATATTTGCATTCTCATAATGAATACAATGTATTGAACATATAGCAGGTGGCTGCTAAATATTTGTTAATCTAATGAGTAATTTCTCATGAAAAAAATCAATATTTAAAATGTGGTTTAAAATCCACATGTACAATATGATTCTCTTATTTTTACTCCAATAGATAAAAAAGTCCAGGTACCATGAAAAAGTTATATTCATCACTGTTATTTGAGCATTGTCTTTGACCAGTCATTTTGCCTGTATTTCTTGACACTCAAAAAAATAGGGCTCACTCTACTTTTCAATCTTAAAGTAATGTTCTGCTCTCAGAATATTAAGAACGGGTGAGGAAATGATGAGCTGCTAGTGCTTGCTTGAGTGTAATTTTAAAAGTCAATAAAGCAATATGAAATTCTTTATGTCTATTACAACTAGAATATTGTGGGCTCTGTGTATCAGAATATACTAAATTCCACTCATTCCTGGATGATATCCTGAGGCTCACTAGCCCTGAAATAAGCCATACTGAAATTTACATTTGAAATATAGAAGCATTTTAGGGAATTACCCAACCAAATAAAAATCTGAATTGCTCAGCCATGTCTACAAGGGCAGGATATTTGCTGAGAATGCATACTCAGAAAAATAGTTCTGGCGGGTGGGTGGCAAAATAGTTTTGGGGGAAAGAAAATTTCAAAATTATACCTAAGGCATGATTGTCATTTTGCATTCCATTGTTTACTTATGAAGGTAAAAGGAGGAATGCTTTATAAGTGCTTTCCAGTTTTGTTTCAAGGCTCTTGGATCTGTTGGCCAAATGCCCTTCTCCTATCAAACATTACATCAGGGTCATATTGTGGCTGAGGTGACCAAATTCAAATTTGTTAATATATCTGAAAGGAGAATAATTGAACAATATAATAACTACTCAAGCCATAATATCTCTAAACACTTAGTTATCTTTTTGTATTTATCTATAAAAATAAATCAATAGCGAATTACTTCAAGTTTATATTAAGAAAATTATGATGAATTTTTAAAAGTGTGTGTGGTCACACAAGTTGAAGGTTGAAATACCAACCACAATAAATATCAAATTTGCCTATAGTCTTTTCCATAAATAATTTAAACAACTTCTAAAGAAGAAATTCTACACATCCACTACAGTTTCTTACCAAAACTAACAGAGCCTGGTACCATGTCCAAATCCAAGTTACGAAGTCAAGAAAACTCATGTGTGTGTGTGTGTGTGTGTGTGTGTGTGTGTGTGCACGTATGAGTGAGAGAGAGAGAGACAGAGAGAGAGAGGCCTCTGTGTAAAGGTACATGGTAGTTACACAAAATTGTCTAGATTCTTCAAATAGTGGAGGAGGACAGGGGAAGCTCTGAGAGACTCTTAAAGTTCTTTTCTCCACACTGCTTCATCTATATATATTCAAGGAAAAAGAAATCCTAAATCTCTAAATATGACATAAGGGTCATAGAATCTTGCCAATAAGTAAAATCACAATGCGGTAGGCTTATCGTTTTACCACTTGTTTAAATTTTAAAAAGTTTGAAAATCGTGTGCATTTCCCTGGTGCGTAGACATGTTGAGCATTTTTCCATATGTTTGTTACCCATTAGTATATCTTCTTTTGAAAAGTTTCTGTTCATGTCCTTTGCCCACTTTTTGACAGGGTTGTTTGATTTTTTTCTTGCTGATTTTCCTGAGTTCTATATAGATCTAAACAGCCCTTTATCGGATGTGTGACATGCTAATATTTTATCCTTTCTGTAGGTTGTCTGTTTGCTGTCATGATAGTTTTCTTGGCTGTTCGGAAGCTTTTTAATTTGATCAGGTCCCATTTATTTATTTTTGTTGTTGCTGTGATTGCCTTAGGGGTCTTCTTCATAAATTCTTTTGAGATATCACATATCTCCAGTGAGAATGGCCTTTATCAAAGAGTCCCAAAACAATAAACGTTGGCATGGTTGAGGAGAGATAGGAATACTTATACACTGCTGGTGGGACAGCAAACTAGTACAACCTCTGTGGAAAGCAATATGGAGATACCTTAAAGAGATACAAGTAGAACTACAATTTGATCCAGCAATCCCATTACTGGGCATCTACCCAAAGGAAAAAAAGACATTCTATAAAAAAGACAGCTGCACTAAAATGTTTACATCAGCACAATTCACAATTGCAGAGATGTGAAAACAACCTAAGTGCCCATCAATATGTGAGTGGATTAATGTAGTATATGTACACCATGGAGTTCTACTCAGCCACGAAAAACAATGGTGATCTAGGACCTCTTATACTATCCTGGATAGAGCTGGAGCCCATTCTACTAAGTGAAGTATCCCAGGAATGGAAAAACAAGCATCACATGTACTCACCATCAAGTTGGTTTTAACTGATCAACACTTAAGTGCATATATAGTAATAGCATTCATCAGGTGTCAGGCAGATGGGAGGGGGGAGGAGAAGATGGGTATATACATATCTAATGAGTGCAGTGTGCACCGTCTGAGGGTTGGACACACTTGAAGCTTTGACTCGAGTGGGGCAAAGGCAATATACATAACCTAAACATTTGTACCCCTGCAATATGCTGAAATTAAAAAAAAATTTAAAAAAAAGGATAACTAAATAAAATGCCCTTTGTCTAAAATGACAAATGCACTAAGCTCCTGCTAAACACTGTATTTAACAATAGGTATTTTAAGTTCAGATAGTGTTACAATTTTAGTATATTCTAAAATAAAAATCAGGTTAAAGATAAACTGCCAAAAATTGAGAAGAAATACTTCAGTTCCAATATATGACCCTTTTTGGCAATTTAGTAATCTTTGGAACAACTGTGTATAACAATGTTTGCAAAAGAAAAACCTACTAGCAAGATAACTATGATTAGTAAGCTGTGTTTTATATTATTCAGATCTCTCCAAAAATTCTCCTGCTGGGCTGACATTTGCAAGGTTGGTGTACCAAAAAATATTTCTCCTTTCAAAAGCTAAAAAAAAATTTAAGCACATTTTTTACAAACCCAGACATTAAGATTAAAAACCTCATTCTCTATAAACTGGAAGCTTGTAACACACACCTTAATGTGAACATCATGCATAATCAATAACAGGAAATGCTTTCAAAATATTTCAACTATGGATCTAAGTTTCATTTTGAATTTATATTTAACAACAGAAAAAATGTATTTGCCAATAGCATTCAGAGAAATAATTTATTTATATTATGAATGTTATGAATCACATTAAAATTAGAATCCTAAAATGAATAAAAAGTAGCCACAACATTTTATTTTAATGCTCTATTATTTTCTCACTATCGAAGTTCAGAATAAAACAGATACACGCTCATCTACAGACATGTTGTTTGACTGGCTTGCCTCAAATCCCGTATTAGAAAAGTGAAGGGATATTTTTCTCAGAACATGTTAGAATTACTGATACAGCTTCAGAAAGCAAAAGGCAATCAATGCCCATAATTGGTGGACAGATTTAAACTCAGCATAAGGAGACATTTTCCAACAATTAGAATTCTGTGTCCCAGGATAAGTAACTTGGAAGTATTCACCTGGAAATAGAACTATCTTGCAAGGACGGTCAATAGAGGATTAGTGCATTAGCACTAATCTAGAGGTCTTCTAAAAGGAATTTTACTGTACATTTTTACTGATCAAACTGAAAATGAAATGCAGCAAAATTAATTGGCAGGCAAGCAAGATAAGTTTAAAAGTAAGGAGAGACTCTATGATATTTTAATTAAGACAATAATGTATAAAAACAAATATTGTCAGGAAAAAATTCGTAACATAACTATTTTTACTCTTGCAAATAGCTATGTAGTTATTCCCCACCTGCTAATATGTTTTATGTAGTTGCATTAAGTAGACTATATTTTGATTTCTCCTAGTTAACATATTAGAAATGTTTTTGTAAGTTTTTGTCTACTTTTTATAAAAGTTGATGATAATGCAATGGGTATAAAAAATTATGACCATGAAGATGGTGATTGAATACATCAATTGAGACCTTCTTGTGTGCCTGGCACTGTTGAAAACATTTTGTAGTTTTTATCTTTTTTAATCCTCACAACTGATTTGCAGATGGGTTTATCTAGGCAGAGACTTTAAATATTTACTCAAGCATGCTGTTATGTGATGAAACCAGGCCTTTATACCAGGTAGATTCTGCAAGCTGTTACACCATAATTTTCTAAATAATGAAAACTTGCTATGGAGATGAGACAGAGGTAATTATTCATTAGAATCTGAGGGGGTGGGGTGGGGGAAGAATTTGTGATGTCAAATGTGATTTAATTAGTATTTTCACCTATCTTTGTAGAAATAAGAATGTATACATTTCTATATAACCCTGCATTCTAATAAATAGAATTAATCTACACTCCATTTTGAGAATCTTCAACTTGACATATAGAAATTAATACTTTGCTATTCCTAGGAAAAACTCTAGGGAGTACTGAAGCCAAAGTGTTGGAGTGCCTAGATGGATCTAGAACTTTTCCAGGGTGGAAGGAATGGCACTGGGTGCCATAATACTTCAAAATTTCACAATAATAAGGCAAGATTCTTCACTGAGAACTACAAGGGTATATACCTTGATGTTACAAGGTGAAATGGAGAACTTAATTCTTATTTTTCTCTAGACAGTAACTGTTATAGATTGGTTTTGTTTTATTATTATGGTGGTGGAAATGGACTCAACTAGAACAAAAGTTTTCAAATGTTACAGTGAAAAAATTTTTTAGAACTTTTAGAAGACTCAGCACCTGCTCCAATGTAGCTAAATGGCTTCATGGAGGAATATCTGCAATGTTTTTATTTGTCTTCAGTATGATATGCTGGAAATTCCAAGAACTGAAACTACAGAAGAAGATTCTTCCTAATTAGTCATTTTTTTTTTTTAAGCATCGGGGGAAAAATATTTGTTTGCCAACAATTAGAAGTACTTTCATGTTACTTAAGTCTATTCATTATTTTCCCAATACATTTAAATGATTCATATCCTGGAATAATGCCCTAAGATTTCAGTAATTTGCTCCCACAGAAACAAAAAGTATCTAGAAAGCTTGCTTTCCGAGGCAGGAATTCCTCCAGTTTCAAGGCTTCTCTTTTCATTGCTGTTTCCTTCTGAGCATTTTTTTTTTTTGATTTAGAATTAAACCCACAACTCCAAAATTATTAATAATACCCAGCTCCTGGGTTATAGACACTTTCCTTGACTTGCTCTGAATGCCTTTCCCATGGATTTCTGCCTTACCTTAAGGGGAAACCATAAGATTGGAAATGATCACGAAAGTGAGTGCAGACAGAGAAGAAGGCACTGAAATCTGAGACAGTAGAGTGCTTACAAGTATAGGAAATAAGGAAGAACCAGTGAAACAGACTATTAAAGGTCAAAAAGGGATTCTAGACACAATAAACTAAAAAGAAAGAAGATGTTAGCCTGAGGTTGAAATGCACTTATTAATAATGACAAAATCTAGGTGAGCTATAACCATGAAAATGAGCAGTGCATTCATAGTGGAGGGCATGATCACTGGCAGAATCAAGGTCAAGTGTCTGAGAGGCCAGTATATTGGAAAAATCATATATATGAATTTTGAAGTCCAAGAATTAATGACAGAGAGCCAGGAAATCTTCAAGAATAAGAGATATGTAATCTAAGGATAAGGTAGAAAAGGAAGGTTGAGAGAGCCTTAGTGCAGCCATTTTGACTGATACCAGACCCAAACCACCCTGAACAAGGAAGTCAACAGCAAGTCGCCGGCCTGGGACCACCCAAGGATAGATGAATTACTAAGCCAGATGCCTTACAAACTGTTTGTTCTTACCTTTCTGTGACAGCAGTTTATGATTACCCTTTATGGCCAGACCACATGAAAATGCTGGTCATGTATGGTTGTTTCCCAATGGGGCTTTTTAAACATTTAAAAATTTACCATTTCCCCATAAGCGGTTCCCCTCCTGCTCAGGAAAGGACCCCTACTCTATAGAGTAGGATCTAATGTCTGTCTCTGTCTCAATAAAACTTTCCTGTAGCCAATTGCCTTACTTTTGAATTCTTTCCCACATGAAGCCAAGAACCCACTTGTCGAGTTCACAGGCTTTCCTTCCTTCACTGGGATACCCCCTATATCATATTGACCACAGATGACTACAAGTAGGGGATAGGAGTTCCAATGGCAATAATGGAAGACTCAGTAATTTGGATTAATTCTCCCACTGAGAAGTGCTAGAACTGTATAAAATATTTAAAAACAACAACAAAATAAACTTCTTTAAATGCATTAGAGAGGTATCAAGGCAGTGAAAAATTATGAGCCAAGACCACTAGGGATAAGAAGAAAACCCAGTGAGGTTACTCCAGAATTTAGGATTAGTTTTCCCAAAGAGAGGCCTACCAATATTTGAAAAGGCAACTCAAGCAGGTAAGTAAAGATTTTATAATATTCCTGAGGCTAAAATTACAAATTTGAAATTCAAATTCTATCAAAAATTAGGAGAGGTACCAAAAAAATCCCCACGCTTTGGATAAGAGGCTCCAAAGTCTAACAGAAGTAAGTCTGAAGTACACTTCAGAGACAGAATCTCACCCTGAAATTATCTCAATCCCTGATTTGATTAAAATTATCAGGGATTGCAAGTTCCTGTAGACCAGAGGTCAGCAAACTACAACAGATTTGACTATAGGTCTATTCTGGCCTTCTACCTATATTTGTAAATTATATTTCATTAGAAAACAGCCACATTAAATTATTTGTATATTGTCTATAGTTGTATTCTTGCTACAGTGGCAGCAGAATTGAGTAGTTTCAAAAACCACATGACTCTTAAAACCTAAAATATTTACTATCTTAACCTGTACTGAAAACTTTATCAATCTCTATTCTAGACAAGTGTTCCTTGCTAGCAGATAACTTAAATTATCCTTAAAGAAAGGTGACATCATTCACAACCTCAGTTATTTTATTCTATAAATTTTTATGCACAATGTCTAATTCTCAATCAACATTGACAATGCACAAAGGAGGAAAGAAAGCAACATGAAATGGGTTCCTGCTAGCAGCAAACCCTGAGAAATGACATCAAGTACAAATATTTTTGAGGAAACATATTCCCAGAAAACTTTATTAGAGAAGCAGAGAGGTAAAAAAGAAGGGTAGGAGGAGAAAATTTAAAAAGAATGAATTATTGAACCAATTACTTCTGAAGATAACTGAAGTTTAATCTCCTTGGGGAACTTAAGGAGATGTTGTAAAATATGTCTCAGAGTTATCCCAACAAAGGAGAAAAATGGTGTACTTACCCATCAGCCTCCCAACAATCATTGGATGAGGGCTACTTCTGTAGACATTCCCTCTTCAACATTTCCAGCTTGCACTGTGCATAAGTCAAACATACACCCACGCACAGACAAAACAATAGTGAAAAGGAAAGAGAGAAAAACAAAAGGAAGAAAGTGATGCTTGAAGAAGAGTACTTGGATATGTAGAGATAAATGCCTAGTAGACATGGGCAGAACACTGCTAGCATTGTTTACACAGAAAACACATACAATGGAGTTGTCAGACATGGATTTAAACACAACTATATTTAATTTGCTCAAGGAAATAAAAGACAACTGGACCATAAAACATAACCAAATGCAAACTCTACGACTTAAAAAAAACACAGTAACTGAAATTAAAGTCTCAAGGTATTGGTTTACCAGTACATTCCATACATCTAAAAACAGATTTAGTGAACTACAATATAAATTGGAAGAAAATATCCATAATGATGCTTAAAGTGACAAAAAGGATGGAAAATATACAAAAAATATATAAAGCATACATAAAGCATGGGATTCAGTGAAAATGTCTAGCATAAACATAACTGAAATCCCAGAAAGAGAGGAGAGAAAACACAAGACTGGGAAAATAATTGAAGTGATAATGGCTGATAGTTTCCTCATTCAGGAAAGACATGAAGGCACAGACTTCAGAAACAATACAAACAATAAGCACAATAAATACAAAGAAAAATCACATTAATACCATCAGAGGAAAATCACTGAAAACAAATCCCAAAGGGAGAATCTTTTTTTTTTTATTTCAGAATTTTATGGGGTACACATATTTTGGTTACATAATTTGCTTTTGTACAGTTTGATTCAAAGTTGTAAGTGTGTCCTTTTCCCAGTTAGTGTGCATTGTACCAGTTAGGTGTAAATTTTTTTTTTTTTATTTCAGCTCATTATGGGGGTACATAAGTTCAGGTTATATACATTGACCATGTCCCACCCGTGCCCCTGAGTCAGAGCCTCAAGCGTGTCCATTCTCCAGACAGTGCGCCTGGCACTCACCATGTAGTCATACCTCCATCCTCTCCCCCTACCCCCCAACTCCCCGAGTCAGCACCTTCAAGCATGGCTATTCCCCAGACAGTGCGCAATGCACTCATCATGTAGGCATACACCCATCCCCTCCCCCCACCCCCCATCTCAGTCTGATATCCAATTGGTATCCTTCCCCGATGTGCATTTAGGTGATGATCAGGGAAACCAATTTTCTCTCTCATAAGCGCTCCCACCTATTTGCATTACCTTGAGTTTTACTTCTATATGTGCACATAAGTGTTGACCAATTAGTTCCACTTTAGTATTGAGTATATGTGGTATTTGTTTTTCAATTCTTGTGATACTTCACTAAGAAGAATGGCCTCCAGTTCCATCCAGGTTGTTACAAAAGATACTAGATCACCATTTATTTTATGGCTGTGTAGTGCTCCATGGTATACATATATCACATTTTATTAATCCACTCATGTATTGATGGGCACTTGGATTGATTGCACTTCTTCACGATTGTGAATTATGCTTCTATAAACATTCAACCACAGATGTCTTTTTTATAAAAATCTTTTTTTTCCCTTGGGTAAATATCTAGTAGTGAGATGGCTGGATCAAATGGTAGGTCTACTTTTAATTCTTTGAGGTATCTCCATACTGCTTTCCATAGAGGTTGTACTAGTTTGCAGTCCCACCAATACTGTATAAGTGTACCTTTCTCTCTGTATCCTTGCCAGTATCTGTTGTTTTAGAACTTTTTGATAAAAACCATTCTCACTGAAGTTAGGTGATATATCATTGTGGTTTTGATTTGCATTTTCTTGTTGATTAGAGACATTGAGCAAATTTTTTCATGTGTTTCTTGGCCATTAGTCTATCTTATCTTCTTTTGAAAAGTTTCTGTGCATGTCTTTTGCCCACTTTTTAATGAGGTTGACTTTTTTCTTGCAGATTTGCTTGAGTTCTTTGTACATTCTGGTTATCAGCCCTTTATCAGATGTATAGCATGCAAACATTTTCTCCTATTCTGTAGGTTGTCTATTTGCTCTATTGATTGTATCCTTGGCTGTGCAGAAGCTGTTTAGTTTGATCAGGTCCCATTTATTTGTTTTTACTGTTGGTGTGATTGCTTTTTTGATCTTCTTCATAAATTCTTTGCCTACTCCAATATCTTTAAGAGTTTTTCAAACATTTTTTCCTAGAATTCTTATAGTTTTATGCTTTCAGTTTAAGTCTGTTATCCACTGTGAAGTAATTTTTGTGAGAAGTGAAAGGTGGGGATCCTGTTTCAGTCTTCTACATGTGGCTATCCAATTTTCCCAGCAGCATTTATTAAATAAGGATTATTTATCCCAGCATATGTTTTTGTCTGCTTTGTCAGAGATTAGATGGCATACAAGGATGGATTCATATCTGTGTTCTCTGTTCTGATCCATAGATCTATGTGCCAGTACCATGCTGTTTTGGTTACTATAGCCTTGTACTGTAGCTTGAAGTGTGGTAAAGTGATGCCTCCTGAATTCTTCTTATTACGTAAGATTGCCTTAGCTATTTGGGGTCTTTTCTGGTTCCATACGAAGTGTAGAACTATTTTTTTGAGAACTGAAAAAAATAATGATGGAATTTTAATGGGAATTGTGTTGAATCTGTAAATCACTTTGGGTAGTATAGACATTTTAACAATATTGATTCTGCTGATCCATGAGCATGATATGTTTTTCCGTCTGTTTACATCCTCTGCAATTGCTTTCCTCAGTGTTTCATAGTTCTCCCTCTAGAGGTCTTTCACCTCCTTAGTTAAATAAATTCCTAAGTATTTTATTTTCTTTGTTACTATTGTGAAACGTATTGTGTCGTTTATCCTCAGTTTGACCATTATAGGCATATATGAAAGCTACTGATTTGCATGCACTGATTTTTTAGCCTAAGACTTTGCTGAATTCATCTATCTATTCCAGGAGTCCCTTGGTTGTGGAAAGAAGAGTTCAAACTATCTATCTTTGCTGATGATATAATCTTATATCTACAAAGGGAGAATGTTAGTAACAACTGTATTTAGAAAGAAAGACACTGTTTTCAAAGGGGCAACCACAAAAGTGATGGCTGAAGTGTCAGTAGATAAAATAGAAGATAAAATATATAGACTTTCTTCAAAGCACTGAACAGAAGAAAACTTTCAACCTAGAATTTAATACTCAGAGAATGTATTTTCCAAAAATGAAGATAAGTTCTGCTTTGTGACATGAAGGAATAATAGAACCAGAACTCACAACCTTGATATAAACAAAAATAAGAGCAAAATACATAAACAATTTTTTTGGGACAGGGTTTAACTCTGTTGTCTAGCCTGAAGTGCAATGGCATCATCAGAGAACACTGCAACCTCAAATTCCTGGGATCAAGTGATCCTCTTGCCTCAGCTGAGTAGCTGGGACTACATGTGCGCACCATCATGCCTGGCTAATTTTTGTATTTTTTGTAGAGATGAGGTCTTGCTCTTGCTCAGGCTGGTCTCAAACTCCTGACCTCAAACAATTCTCCCATCTTGGTCTCCCAAAGTCCTAGGATTACAGGCATAAGCCACCATGCCCAGCCCATAGACAACTATTTTCTATTTTTAAACACAGTGCAACAAGCAGTGCAGAACTGTGACCCCTGCAGGAAGAGAAGCAAATACAGTGAACCCTACCTATATTTGCTTATGTTTTCTACTTGGAGACAATTTCTGACATGCAGAATAGTCAAGGGGAACCAAAATAGTGCTAGGCGATCTTGGTGATTTGCAGACACAGATTGGAGGTTGGAGTACCTGAGGTGGCTAGAACTTGCAGCGCTGTGTGTTAGAAAGGAGATAACTATGCAGACATAGAGCTCCACAAGTCTACATTAGGGTTTGTATTTGTTTTCCATGCTACATAATAAATTACTGAAAACCTAGTGGCTGAAAACTATACATTTTTATTATCTCACAGCTTTTGTAAACCAGAAGTACAGGCACAGCTTAGCTGGATTTCCTACTTCATAGGGTCACCAACTTGCAATCTAGGGGACTACTTGGGGCTGTGGTTTCATCTGAAGCTCAACTAGGGAAAGATCTGCTTTAAAATTTCCTCAGGTTGTTGGCAGAATTCATTTCCTTGTGGCCATGGAACTGAAGGCCCTGGCTTCTTAATGAATGTTTGCTAGAGGTTGCCCTTGGGCCCTAGAAGCCACCATAACTCCCTGCTGCATGGCCCTCTTGATAAGCAGTTCCCAAAATGGCTGTTTCTTTCTTCAAGACCAGTCGGAGAGTGAGTCTCTTCTCTAGCCTTCCGAGAGGGAATCTTACGTAATGTAAATGTTTATGGGTTTGACATCTCATCACCTTTGCTATATTCTATTGGCTGGAAGCCAGTCACAACTCCGGCTCACATTCAAGAAAGGATTATATAGGGCTTAATACCAAGAAGGAGATATCATCACGGCCACAGAATTTTCTACAGTTCATGGACAAATGTTACTCTGCACATGTATAAAGTGAAAGCTCACAAGTCTGACTTGGAAAGAACTTCAAGAGAAAGAAACATTACCAGGCCACTGGAAGTCAAATAACTTCAAGAGCTCACATAGGATCACGAGTCACTTGAATCCCCACCAAAGTGAAAAGACCTTGTTGAACATATGGAACATTCAGTAAAAATCCAATTAGAGTCATACCTCAGTACTTAAAACAGCCTTAGGGTAAAAGCTACTCTAGGCCCCACTAAGAAAGTTTAAAAACAAGGCATTGAGCAAAGCCAATTACGTAATCTAAATATTTGTACCCCTGTAACATGCTGAAATAAAAAAATAAAAAATAAATTTAAAAAAAAACTAGGTTTAAATGCATTGACATTCATAACAAAGAATTCAACCAGAAAGGCCTAGTATGTGAATGGACTCAGGTCCACCCAGAGCCTCAGGTTACCCAGCTTTTTAAACTTTATTTAAGTAATAATTATGATTTATTGATTTTTGTTTTAGTATATTTGCTTCATTTTAAACAGTTAACAAGCATTAATTACTGTGATCTGCTGAAAATTCGTACTTTGTAGGAAGAGCACACCTTTGGGATGAGAGTGCCATCTTAGGAGTGATATGAGCAAGGCTCCAGACACCACTTAATAAATGTAAAGGATTCTTCCAGGCACAAAAAAATGAATTGTTTCTGAGCTCCATCTCAAAAGAAGTGAATCAAAAAGGTAGTTACTGTTACCATCAAATCATTTTTCTTCTACTACAACCAATTTACTACATTCTTTTACCTTCCTTTTCTGTTCCTTTTTCCCCATCCCAAACACAAAATTCTATCAGATACAAAAGCTTAAAATGATGGTTTAACAAGTGAAAAAAACATCTGGGGAAACATGTAATGAGAACTCGTCAGTTAGCAATGCAGTATGAAAGCCATGGAGAAATTCTCTGCATGTAAGAAATTCAATAATCATTATTACAGGAAGTTTTCAGAAATGGATATGTACATGATGTGTTTCTTAGAATAGATTACCTCTCACACAATTAAGTATGTATTTTTATGTGTTCCAAAACAAAGAACAAACTTTTGAGGGTTTGTTAATTAAACACATTTAATATATATGGCCTTTGACCCAGCAATGCCAAATCTAGGAATTTATAGATATATATATTTCACATATGTGAAATGACATAAATGCAATGACATTGGTGCATTATGATAGTAAAATATCGGAAACAATCTAAACTGGTTAAATAAGTTATGTGCATTGATTGATGGAATACTATGCAACAACAAAACGAAGTAATATTGGAAACTAGACAGTAACTTTAGAAGACCTCCACACAACAACCCCAGATGTTATTATTATTTCTGTTACACTGGGGAGAAAACTGAGGCATACAGAGAATAAGGACATATCCAAAGAGATTATACCTCTATTAAGACCTATGGATAGGCAATCTTTGAACATACCTTTACCTCCTGGGATGAACATTTCTCAGTTTGCCTGTAGTAATTATTACTAGCACTTCTGTTCATGTTCAGATGTGTCCTGGTTTACATGATAATGTTAGGTAACCCTATATACAGCTTATACTTGGAATCTCTCCCTAGAAGAGGAGAAATGACAGAAAATGTAATTCTGCAAGCATGTAGTACTAGCTTTCATTTCAATAACTGTAATTTTTCTTATTACTCTCTACCAAACTGAAGTAATATTTTCATTTTCATAACATATTTTCATTTACCATAACACTTCAATAACCATCCACTTATTCTGATCTTCCAGAGAAGATTTTAGATTTTCCAAGTTTTCCAAGGTTGATAGCTTTGGCTCACAATAATTACTTCATGTGTGTTTAAAACCCATTTCTAAATATTAATGTGCCTCTTCCCTTCTGTTCTCTAACAGCACACTGAATTTCATATCCTGGAAAAGAACCTTTAAAAATGAGCACCTTCCATGGAGCATGATGAAAAGCTAAATCCACTCATTTGACTTTCAGAGACTATTCTGACTTTACAGCTGGGATCTTTTACCGTACACATTATAATTTTTTAAAGTTCTCTCATAAGGGCTTCTGTATTATGACATTAAACAGGAATCAATCATATTTTATAACTAGATGTTCTTATGTAAATATAAACCTTAGGTAAAATAATTTTAAGATTTCCAATGTTAAGATATTATGGTACTTCAAAGACAAAGTCTAGATTTTATATTGCTTTAAGAAAATCATCAAATAAAAAATAAATTATATATAATAATTAGTGATTACATTGTGAATTTGAAGTTGATTCAAAGATATCTTCTCTCATGGCTTTGATACAGCAATCCATGTGTTTACTATACCAAAACACTGACTCCAAAATATATCACTTGGTTATATGAAATTATAATGTTGAGGGGCTTCCATTAATCAAGTCTTCTTTATAAATCATGGTACAACATATATGCTTCTCTTTTGCATTTTAATAACAAATTTGATTTTCCTCCTAGTCATCTTTGCATTGCTAACCTCTATTTTTCATCTATATTATGTTGGTGGGTGACAAACTAATGATCTATGTGATATAAAATGATGTGCTTTTTTCACTTACTATTTTTTAAATTCATATTTACAATGCACTTTTTGGATCAGGACTGCTTATTGAGAAAGGTCATATTTGAGATGTCCTAGGTTCATCAACATATAATGAAAAAGTGCTAATTTCTCATAGCATCTCAGAAATCATTATTTTTTATAGCTTTCCTATTTTCCTTATTCTTGCTATATGTAGCACATTTATAATTAGTTTTATTATCTACGTTCAAGATTCAATGAATTATTTACCTTGTATGCTAAATCAAAAAGATAAACATTTTTTCAATATCTTCTCACATTAATCAAGAAATACAAAAAAGTTCATTTTTATTTTACTTTAATAAAATAGAATCATCTCTAATTATGATAAATAACATATCTGAAAAATAAAAATACATATATACTATCTCTGTGTAATAAATACTTGAAGAGTAGCCACCCAGATCCTCAGATAGCAAACCACAAGACTTTCTGAGAGGGATAAATAAATAACTTTAATGTTGTAAACTTTTTTCTCATAGCTTTAAAGAACAGAAGGGATACATAGTGGATCTTAATTCATCAATGGAAGGCAATGTGCAATAAAGGGGCATGGGAAGAATTAGATCATAAAATTGATATATGCCCTGTGAAATGAAGGACACATTGAACATGTTTAACAATATCCATGTCAGTTCTTTTCAAATTGGTTTTGACTACATATTCGTATGTGACCAACTTACTCACTAATATATTTTTCAAAGTGTTTGATTCTTTTTGGATTATCCTGTATATAATGGGGACTAGGGAGATGAAAATTATTCACAATATTCAGTTTCAGACATTTACTTGACTTAAAAGACAGGAACATAAATCAAGTACAATCAATCTCATGAACAACATCCCCATTATATATAAGCATTACTTCTCTAAAATGTTTCACAAAAATTGGCCTCCTGACAGCATCATAATCCCTGAAGAGCTGAAGTTATTGCAGTCTGAGTTCCTGACAAGCCAGAAGTAATACAAATTCATTTGCAACCAAATTAGTGACACCAATTCAGATTTGCAGAGTGGAAATATCAGAGTGGTTTGGGAAATGTATCTTTTTCTTTATATCCTATTGATGGGCCCTAGAGTTTTTAGTTTGCAAGATAATCTTGTTTTTAAGATTATCTATCTGATAGATATCAATAGTCATGATCATTCAATAGTATAAGCAAGGCTGAATTTTGTGTTGGCTCTATAAATTGCATAATTATTCCACTTTTAACCATATAAAATAAACTTATAGACTAACTCCAAGGAAGGTCTGAATTCCCTCCACAAGTTATTTTTTGCCTTTGACTTAAAAGTCGATTCAATTCCATGCAAATAAATATTAAACCACTAATATATGTTAAACAATATGCATTCTTTATAATCAGTGATATATACACTCTTTTGGATCTATTAGAACTATTTGAAAATCTATTTAAGTATATGGAGGCAGTAGAGTTGACAACAAAATGTGATTTCTCTTAGTGTTCATCTGTGAGGCAGGGCAGTTTATTTATTGTCAGATATCTCAGGTACAGGAAAGAGCCCAGGCTTAGCCTTAGAATTGCTCACTGGGCTAGGATGGGTACTTAGAAGAGGCCTGTGGGATAATGAATACTCAACACAACATATGAGCTATTTGGTAACCTCCATTGACTATGCAGACCCAGGGTAAACAGAAATACAGTTATGCATCCATAACTATCCTTCCATTCATGATGGATTCCATATAAGACAGTGGTCCCATAAGATTATAATACTGTATTTTTACTGTACTATCCTATGTTTAGATATGTGTAGATACACAATTACCATAGTGTTACAATTGCCTACAGCATTCAGTACAGTAACATGGTGCAGGGATTTAGGAGCAATATGCTAGACCATATAGCCTAGGTGTGGAGTAGACTGTACCATCCAGGTTTGTGTAAGTACATTCCATGAGCTTTGCACAATGACAAAATTGCCTAAAGATGCATTTCTCAGAGCATATCTCTATCATTAATTGACATGTGACTATAGTAGGAGTCAGGGTTCAAGTTCCTAAAGAGAGTATTGGTGAGATCCAGAAAAAGCCTAGTTCTGAAAAGGAGATTGAGGAACACTACAAGTTTTTGGAGCATAAGTTCCAAATATAGTCTGAATCATGAACTAAAGAACATAGGAAAATTCAGGCTTAGGAACACGAGGCAGGGGCCAAGATACCAGAAGAGGCTTTCTCTGAAGGCAATGGAGTTGCAACTCAGGGAACAATGGAGGACTCAGCATCAGTATCTTAAGTTCCAAGTAAGAATTATACCAAAATAAAATCTACCTTACACTATGGATCTAAATAGGGCTTGTGAATGAAATATTAAAATCTTACCAGAAGCAAGGAAGTAAAGATGCTGAGAAAACATAAACAGTGCTTTAAAAGATTTGATTTGGGAACTGGCATGGTTTTCAACCTATAGGTGAGATTATCAGTAAACTCCTTCAATAGGGGAGGACAAAGGCTGGTAGTTGGCAGTTAGTCAGTGTTGGAGATGCTTAGCAACTGGTGACTAAGTGTATTATCAAAACTCACCTTCTCTAGACCTCAACTATAGGCTTTATAGGCTTTTTTTTTTTTTTTTTTTTTTTTGAGACAGTCTCACTCTGTTGCCTGGGCTAGAGTGAGTGCCGTGGCGTCAGCCTTGCTCACAGCAACCTCAAACTCCTGGGCTCAAGTGATCCTCCTGCCTCAGCCTCCTGAGTAGCTGGAACTACAGGCATGAGCCACCATGCCCGGCTAATTTTTTCTATATAATTTTTAGCTGTCCAAATCATTTCTTTCTATTTTTAGTAGAGACGGGGTCTCGCTCTTGCTCAGGCTGGTCTCAAACTCCTGAGCTCAAACGATCTGCCCGCCTCAGCCTCCCATAGTGCTGGGATTACAGGCGTGAGCCACTCAACTATAGGCTTTTATGTTCTTTACATGAAAAGTTCTTTCCAAGTCCTTGAGCCAATCCAAACTCAATTAAGAACTTCCATCCCTCAGCAGGAGGATTTGGCATTAGGATTAACAACCATTGGTCTCAGATGTGAGGCTAAGCCCTGGGAACCTCTGTGCCTATCAAGCAGCATCTTTCTCTTAACCCCTTCCAGGTTGGCCGTTGCTTCTTTTTTCAGCTGGAGTTCAGTCCAAACTATCTTGAACTCCAACCCATTTGTCAGGGTACCTGATAACTCACATAGGTTTCAAAACCCTGTTTTGTTTGTGGTTGGTGGATGGTGGTGGTGCATGATGGCAGTAGTGTCAGAAGTGAGAATAGACCCTGAGTTTTTGATCTGCAGAATTATATGGGCTGAGTTTGAGCCCTGATTCCACCACATGCTGGTGACATGATCCTGTGGCACACTTGAGTATCTATTGCATTGGAGTGTTGAGAGATTGTGATAACTCAGGTAAAGAACTTTGCAAGGTACCTAGGATTAAGATAGTACTTAACAAATGTTAGATATTATCTACAAATACTGCCTGAAGTCCTGCTCTCAGAAAAGTAATGTGGTATCATAGTATTGTCACACATGCTGCCCCATTTCCTTTCTGCCCTAAATTTTTTTTAAATCCCTTAAAAATACCTAATCTTGTATTAAAATAAAAACCAAGAAACTTGAATTTTGGTAATTGTCAGTAAACACAAAGTGCTATACTCTGTCCTTTAGAATACCAGAGTGACAGAGACTATTGCTTGCTTATCTAGAAACCATCCCCTTTATCACTGCTTACTAATGTAATCAGCATTTTTTCCAGCTGTGTACCTCTCCCGGTTCAGGCCATGTGACTTGAGGAAGTTGACAGCATTTTCGGCTCCAGTGTAGGTCATATCCAGTAGATCCTAATTATTCCCAGCCAATTATGGTAATCCTATACCACATGTCTATGAGCTGAAATGGCCTTTCCCTAGTGGTTGTTATTTGACCAGGGATGAGCACATAGTTTGGTTGGACCCATCAGTCTAGGGGGAAGCTTTTATTTTCATGGTGAAGGGAATGTTTCTCTCCCTCTCTCCCCTGGTGCATACAACCACAATTGCTACTGGCAGCCATTTGGTGCTGATAAGGGAAGCCAAAATGGGGAAGAGTTTAAAGCTGAAAAATCATTGTGACCAGAACTGGGAAGTTAAGCTCTAGACTTTCTTCCATTTGAGATAATTCCTCTCCTGATTCAGCCAGTTTAAATCAGTTTTTTTGTGCGTTGCATACAAAAGCATCTCAACTAACAAAACCATTCTCTGAATTTTTTTCCAATCATCTGATCAGTCATTTTTGTGTTCTTAATCTACATACCTCCTTGGTTGATTTCATTCATTCTTAAGACTCTAATGACCTTCTCTGTGTTGACATATCCATGTGGGACTTCACTATTAAGCCCCAAACTCTAATTTCTAAAGGCCATTAGTTACCTCCTCGTTAGTCAACAACAAGCTTATCCAAACTAGCAGTTTAATATTGAAATTCTCATCTATGTTAGTATTATGTCTTTCTCCACCTATATTCTCAATAATTACATTGTGATCCCCCTAGCTTGAAACTTGAAAGTTTTATTCTCAACTTTTCTTTCCAGCTGTTATTCAATTAGTGATGTATATATATCTTTTCTACTTCCTAAATATCTCTGATTTCATTTCCTCTTTGCTTTGTATTATGTAACTCTGTACACCAAGATCTTTGTCATCAATCACAAGGAGTATTACAATCACCTCTTGTTTGAACATGCAGCCATGAATTTCTTCCCCTTCTAGCTATTCTTGAGACACAATGCTAGAGTTATCTTTCTAAGTCAAAACGTTATTCACTCATTTTGCCAACAAGACAATCACAATGCTCAGTACATCTTCCGCAGCTCTTCATGACCAGACCCTAATCCATCTCTCTGAGCTGATTTTCCTCTACTACCATTTTTTCACACATTTCTAGGTTCTGACCACCTCGAATGTCTCACTTTTCTCCAAGGATGCCATGCTTCCTCTTGACTCCACGAAGTTATGCATGTTTCTTCCTCTGCTTCAATTGTCCTGACCCCATTCCTCTGCCTCAAAACTATTATTTATTCTCCAACATCCAGCTCAGTAAGTCCTCTGAAAACCTCTTCTTATCAGCAACTTGAACTCTCAGGCAGAAGTAATCTCTCTTTGCTTTGTATTCAAGTTACATGTTCTACATAACCTCTCACATAGCATTTCTCACGTCATACTCTTATTTCTATTTTGTGAGTCTAGATCTGTTCTTAAACCATGAACACTGAAAAAAAGAGAATACATGATTCACCCATGGATCTCTCAGACCAGTTCACACAATGTCTGGCATGTAATAGTGTTTCAATAAAAGTCTGTAGAAGAAAAGAACTGCAAGATTACTCAGGGCTCCATACAGTGGGAGACTCATGCTTTTTCAGGAATGGTTTAGATTTTGTATTGATTGTAGTTTGTGGACTACACTCATACTTTATCATCACTTTATCACTGGCAGTCCCACTTCACCCTCCAGGTTACCCTCAAGGACACATAACTAGGAAACTGCTGTTTCAGCCAAAAGCTGAAAAAGTGTATAGTTATCTCCTAGATCTAAAGGGAAAAATAAAGATAATCATGAATTCATTTCTAATAACCTATCACATTCTAAGGCTGTTAGAGGTGAAAAAATAAATGATATGCACATCCACAAAATGTAATGAGGGTTGAAATAAAATCAATTGAGACATAAGTTTATATAATGCCTTTTATGTCCCTCTGTTACAGCTTTACTGGGATTTTTTTTTTTTTTTCCCCAGAGTAAAATCCTTTTGAAATAAGGGCAGGGGGGCTGTTTGCCAGAGCAGAGTAGAAAATACAGAGCCAAACTTATCTTGACCCAAACACAGATCACCTCTCAGGAGCTTCATAAAGAACAGTTCACCATATGTGCTATAACACTTTGTGGGACACAGTGATATTCTGCTTCCAAGCTTCCTAACAGAGATGATGGTTTGCAGCCAAATATCACTTGCTGTACTTCTAAGTAGCTTTGTAATGGTGCTAAATTCTTTTAAAGTGTTGCTTTGCCCTTTCTTGCATGAAGGTCTTGGCACATGGATCAGGAAGCTTTTTATGGTTTACGAGAATATAATTTTGGGGTTTCATGTAGCCCTGGCACATTTATGAATATGATTAAATTAACTAGATTGAAATGGAACTGAAAGTGTTATCATGAGATAATTCTGAGTAAAACACATGTTCCTTCATGAATCTACCCTGGAAGAAAGCTGTAAATTTTCATAGTCTATATGTGGCATATTTATATATTGTAGCCAAATTCTAAATACTTTCATTAAGAAAAACAATTGGGAAAATCTAGGCTAAATAGTTCTATGTTCATAATAATGATAATAGTAATAATAATTTTCCTATGTGTCAGGTACTATACTATTTTAAGCACTTTGAATGTTTGAATGCATTTAAATGTCACAAGAATTTTAAGAAGGCATTAATACTACTATTATACCCATTTTAGAGAAGTTGATATAGGGTATAAAAGCGACTTGTCCAAGAGCACACAGATAGGACGTGGCAAAACTAGTGATAGTATTCTGTTTGGCTTCACAGCCTACAGATTTGACCACTATGCAAATTGCCTCTATTTTACTATTGTCCAAGAACTTATTAACTTTCTGAAAAAGCTGAAAAAATTGATTGCACATTGCTGAGGTCAAGACATAGTGTCCAATTATAAAATTTATTTTAGCTTTTAATCATACTATTTACACTTGTGCATAACCAAGTCATAAATATTCAGGAGTTGTTTACATGTAAATGACTAATCACTATTAATTTAACAAGATCTAATCATTGAATTATGTATGTGAAACTAATCCAGGAAATACACCAAAGCAAACAAAGGCCTGAATATTTCAAACAATTAATTTGAACACTTTCTTAAAAAAGTAAATCAGCAAGTTATTCAAAGTCATTTCGAAGTCCAGCAGAAACCTAACTTAGTAAGTCACAGTCAGGTGGACAATATTGCGTGGGACAAATGAGACTACAGGAGCAGTTCTCAGAGAAGAGAGGAATATGCTATACAGTCACCCCAAAAGGGAGTCTTGTAATAGCTTATGTGAAATTGAATCATCTAATTAAAATTATAATTAATGGATTTTAAGGACCAGCTTGCTCCTACCTATATGAGCAATGGAGAGGTAACTCTGAGAAGTAGGCACAAAATTTCAGCTTAGGGGATATGAATTAAAACACTTTGCTTTCACTGCTAGAATAACACCATATCAAGTTAAGGGATCCTTGCCAACTCACCATGAGAGGCGATGCTATCCAGTTTTCTACTTCCTACAGGAGCTGAGAAGTAAAATATGTTCAAGAAACAGAATGATATCAACCTCATAGCAACAAAATTAATCTTTCGTTAGCAAATAAAAACTACATATTCTCATCCAATTGCAAAAGCTAAATAGTGAGAACCCCGGGAGCTTAAGATAGAAAACATGCCATTAAAGCTTGAAATTTCCATTTACCAGCAAAAACAAGATCAGAAATCCAACCCTTAATGCTATCCTTTCATAATTTATCAAGTCCAACTTCCACCTTCACTTAATATATTAGGTAGGGAAAAGCTCTTTTTATGAGTCATGCTGAGGAAGAGAATGCAATGTTTACACAGTATAAAACTCAATACAAAAGAAAAAGAGAGGCTAGAAATGAGATTTCCACACCGACACGGTGAGAAAGAGGAGAAGGCCTTCCACCATAGAAAGTGAACTAGGTCCAAGGAAGACTAAGGGAAATAGAGACAAATCTTAAACCTGATTAATATGCTATAATGCCTCCTCTTTGATTTGGCTAAACCTGTGGTCCCTAAGCCCTGGACTGCAGACTGGTGCTGCTTTGTGGCCTTTTAGGAACTGGGCCACACGGCCAGAGGTAAGTGGCAGGTGAGCAAGTGAAGCTTCATCCATATTTACAGCGGCTCCCCATCTCTCACATCACCACCTGAGCCCTGCCTCCTGCCAGATCAGTGGCAGCATTAGATGCTGCGTTATAGTGAGTTGTATAATTATTTCATTATATATTACAATGTAATAATAATAGAAATAAAGTGCACAATAAATGTAATGCACTTAAATCATCCCAAAACCATCTCCCATCCCCCCACCACCACCCCAGTCTGTGGAAAAATTGTCTCCCATGAAACTGGTCTGTAGTGCCAAAAAGGTTTCCGACCACTGAGCTAAACCACCAAAAGAGACAATCTGGGCTAGTTTGTTCAGAAGGAAAGGAAAGGAAAACACACACACACATACACACACATACACATAATATATATATATATATATATATATATATATATATATGAAAGTAATATGTATAAATTTTATACGCACACACAAATAGTCCATGTAGTCTTAACTGACATTTTGGAAGTCATATAAAAAATGCCAAATTGTTTAGTATGGTTTTCAGGTTTTATAGTGCCCATCACCATAAATATAACCTTCAAGTTTAAATTGGCTTCTACAGTAACAAAAGACTGCACAGAGGCTCCATGCTGTGAAAGCTCTTGGGGGACAGAGCCAAGTATAATGTAGCAAATGTAAGTTCTGTACCCTGCTATTTTGTACCCCATCTGTTTCTGTACCCCAGCGTGGCATGTCTTGTTAATTAATTTTTCAATGGGATTGTTCACCCACAGTCTCTATATGGACTCTGTAATACACTACCTACTCTGTGGTTGAAAGAGCATTGGAATTAGAATCAGAAAATAGGGGTATAAATAAGTTTGACTTCGCAATGTGCTACTATTTATCAACCTAGTAATTTTATTTTTAAATATGGAAAATAAAACCAAAATAACAAGTTTGTGGTGAAGACAAAATGAGATTTCATGTGTGAAAACAACTTGTAAACTATCAAATGCTATGTAAAATATTTTTTTAAATGACTTTTGGTTACTATTTGTCAGCATTAAGTTACAAAACATCATTACCAGTATCTAAGATATGGCTTTTGTAACAGTGAACTTATGATCAGAAGAGACAAATTAACTTTCCACATATGATGAAATTTTGTACAGAAATATAAACATCCCTAATTAATATGGTAACAAGCTTTTCTAGCTTTAATACCTGTCCTCTATACTTTCTGTAAAATGTCTATGAATAAATTCAAAAAGGCAAAACCAAATAGTATCACTGGAACAAAAGATAAAATTAAAATCATATGTCAACAGGCAGAAGAAAGTTCACTAACTTTATTATTGCTCATAATTTATTAAGAGGCAGAAGTTTTAATTATGCATCATGTGCTCTATCTTTGGGAAACAAACAAACAAACAAAACAACAATAACCAAAAATCATATAGCAAAGGTTCTCAGAACGTGGTCCTGGAACCAGGAGGGACCAGCAGCAACAGCATCTCCTAAGAACTTGTCAGAAATGTAAATTCAGTAAATTAACAGGCCCTAACTCAAACCTACTGAATTAGAACTCTGTTGGTGGGGTCCAGCAATCAGGGGCTCTAACAAGCCCTCTAGGGGATTTTCTCATGCCTGCTAAAGTTTGAGGATCACTATCACAGACAGACAAAAAGAAAGTGGGAAGAATATTCTGACTGAGCAGCTTATGAACAAACTTCAAAGGAAGAATTTTTTAATAGCCCCAGACAGGTAAGTATTATTATTTCTACTTTCAGGTATGAAAATTAAGAAATACGAAGTAAGAGATTTGATTCAACTCAGAATAATTAGGAAGAGTCAGAGGTCATGTTTTAATTATTTAACCTTGAAGATCATCTCTTTCTTAACCATGGACTGATAGTGGTTCCCAGGTGTTGAGGCTAGTAGCTTGAAAACTACTTATGTGAATTAAATAGAAAAAATGGAAGATTTCTGCTTGATGTTCTCAAAAATATTGTAAAGGACACAGTCCAGATATTGGTAAAATTGTATAACTACCTAGGGGAAAAAGAGTGTAATGGGAAACAATCATCATGATCATAAATTAGATAATTAATTATTGAAAAATGGGATAATTAATTATTGAAAAATGAATAGAGGAGAAATAAAAAATTTAAATCATAGAATTATAAAACTCATTTTCCCACTAGCTGCATATTGCCGGCACATAGGACAATACTGCACATTGTCCAGCACAACAAGAATATTACAAGGAAAGATATTTATGAATATGCAATAAATCTATATTTTCCAAAAATAGCAATTATATGATTCTGATATTGATGAATTCTGAGGAAAATGGTTAACTCTAGAATTAAAATGGTAAATTAAAATTAGAACATCAATATAAAATTTGGGGCTTATTAAATTTGGGATATTTTGAAGCCATATTTTTCATTAAACTCCAAGAATTGAGAAAGTGAAGTTTCTAATATAGCTATAAACTAAAGGAAAAACTTAATAAGTTTGATTCTTTAGAGATTGAAACATCTGTACCAAACAAATATGCCAGGTAGGATAATGGCCTTACTCCTTAGAATTCACGCAATATTCTTTGAAGCTCCAGACCACTTAAACACATTTCAGTAGTGACAGAAATCTATATAAAAATGCCAGTGAATAGAAATTAGCACAAAATAAATTATTTAGGATATCCAAGCAGCCCAGAAATGTAAAGCAACTATTAAGACGAAACAAATTAACCTCCATATATTTGATTCTACTCTATGTAAGGTGCACACTGTATTGTACATTGTTAATTCCAGTGGATTCTAATACAATGCCATGATCCTTAATAATAATGTATATATGTATTATGGGACATAGTGTCTGTATGGCATTCATAATGTTACGCAATAAATCATTTATTAGGTGCCTTTAATGTGCCAGATTCTGTGCTTTGGAATATGAAAATGAGCAAATGATAATGCCTCCTCTCAGGAGTTCTCAGTCTAGTCACCTAAAAGTTATGAGAATCAAAAAACACAGATTCAAAACATGTGGATTGTGAGGGGGAAAGAGAGCCATAGAAAAGAAACCATGAGTAAGAGGCACTTTAAACTTTTTCCACTGGAAACAATGTGTAATTTCTGTAGTGTGCTCTGCAATTCTCTGATGAGTGGTATATATATGAGTGTCTGTGCATGTGCTATAAACACTGCTCTTGCAAGAACAGGAGAATACCTGCTCATGAGTAAACACTATGGAAACAAAGGAAAAGAAAATACAACAGAAGATTAGACTTCACTTCCAACATTCCTATTTCTTGATACCCACTTGGGAGTCACAGTTAGAAATCACAGCTTTTCCTCAATGCACTGAGTCTAGGAAGGACTGACTGGAACGCAACAGATTCACCTAACAGAGGATGCAATTCACCTTCTATAGATGGGATTTTTGCTTCACAAAGAGTAATTCAGAAGAGGAAATGGAAAATTATGAGCTACTATTTATTTAAAACCAAAGAAAATAAAAAGAGAACCACTTATTATAGCACATACTGAGAAATACACTTGAGAACAATTGTACCAGATGCCAATTTGCAGTGTGCTCTAGGGTAAAAAGGAAAAAAAAACAAAAACAAAAATAATTTTCCAAAGTTAAAAATTAACACAAAGAGTAATAATACTAATAATATCTGTAAATGATGAACTCAATTACAGAATATTTTTATACTCAGAGTCCTGGTGCTTTAAAATTTTTAGACATAAAGTTGGTTAAATTTCTGTTTTCAAAATGATCCTCTCTGCAATAATCTACCTTAATATATAGTAATAGAATAGCTCGAAAGCTTCCTCGCAGAAGGTTGCCACAGCAACAACCCTTCGACATACATGCATGAAATTGAAGGGAAAAATACAGGTGACATGCAACGGACCATGGAATGTAATATAGTTGATTTTCAAGGGAGGAATAAGATATCCAGTGGAGATGGAAAAAAGGGAAAGGATCAGACTGCAGAATGTGCAAATTATTTTGGCATTGGTCATCTCTGGTCTCACACAGCTCTGGATATATGTCCAGAAAACCTTGCACAGAAGGATATTGCTCCTGAGAGAGAAATAAAGAGAATGGAAACAAAGATGTTTCTTGAGGTAGGAGCAGGGGCTTATGTCTCAAAGGCTGGCCTATAGCTAAACAGAGCTAAAGTGAGATTGATACACAAAGTGGAAGCTCAGTGTACATTTACTCCCAGCTGCCTTTGAGGCCAAGTATTCATATACCTTTGCCAACATTTTCATGCTTTGTATGCTCTAAAGAAAAATCGACTTGAAGAAAGTTCAGTATTGAGTTTAGCTATTTCACCCTCTTCTGGAACTCTTTGGTTCTAGTGAAAAGAGCATTTCTTGGAAGAATCAACCCAGTTGAACATATGAAGGAGGTAGTGCTTGACTTAAATAGTATTATGTCCCTGCATCTTCTGGTGACCTCTCCTACCTTCGTACTTCAGTTCTCAGGTACCTAATACCAGTAAACATACTGGGTAGCCGCAAAAATTTAATACTTATCATTCCATCTACTCTCTAGAATTTTCTTCCTTTGCAATTTCCCCTTGTTCTTTGTTTACTCTGAAATTCACATTAGCCCGTCTCTTTTCCTGAGAGTCATGGCAAATAACTATAATCAATCTAATAACAAGGGCTAACAATTACTGGAATACTATCAATATACCTGGGCTAAGCCATTTATGGGCATTATCTCATCTAGTACTTATGACTGTACTGTGAAGTCGATATTATTAATATCATTCCCATTTTTAAGGTGAGGAGTCTACATGTTCAAGGTGCTCTATCACTTGAATAAAGTCACACAGCTAATATGTAAAAGAGTCAGGAACTGAGCCCACAGCATAACTCCTGGGTTTACGACTAACCCACATGAAGATGTCTATGAGCTATAACACTCTAGAGTGTCTTTCTCTTCCCCTGACCAATACTTCCTTTTCTCAGAGGAATCTTTAGTGTATTGATAGAAAGAATTGATTATGAATGAGATTTCAGATTAAGTTTGACTCTATCTCTAAAATTCCACCACATAAATGGCTGTCTTTTCCATTTTCACTAGTATTTTTGTTTAAATCTCTGCTCCCAGCTTCTGTGAAGGATAGCCTCCCCCTGAAATTCTAGCGTCTGTCTAGCTCACAGAATTCAGTGCTCAGGTGTGTATGTGACTGAAGCTTTTCTGGGTGACACACTGCTCCCTCTGCTGGACTGTGGAGGACAGAGAGAGAAAAGCATCTTTAAATCCTGAAGTTTGACATGGTACCAAACTTTCTTTACAATTATTCAGAAATTGAGAGAGACAATGATCACAAAAAACTTCAAGGACATGATGGCACCAAAGAACCCAGAAATAATTAAGTATTCCAATGAGGCCTTTCCCTAGTGAAGATGTGCCTTCTCTCACAAGGTTTTTGGTTTTTATTTAGGAGACACTGCAAAGATATCTTTTAAACATCAACAGCTTGCAATTGCCATTATGATCCATTTTGAAGATAGAGCTGGCATGACTATCTTAAATTTCTGCTATTTGTGAACCATTCCTGGTACGTAGACTGCACATACTTTGTTCTTCTGGGAACCTTTTACAATTTCAAAAAATACCAACATGAGAGAATATGTACTGACATGATAAAGCAATTTATAGAAAAGATAATCTAAGTTTACTGCAATGTAGACAAGATTCTGAATTATTTGTAGTGCAAAAATATGGCAAGAGTAGTGGCTGAGTTATTTAAAACCTTAAAATACAGTTAAGCTCATATGAATTCAAGTAAAATGGAAAGATTCATGGTTTGTTAATCTCATTCATTCATTTCTTCATTCAACAAACACTTATAACATTCTGATTATGTGATAGGCTCAGAATTGGGTATAGAGAACATTTTTTCCACATTTCCCCAAAAGCAAACCTTGATTCTGAGAAACGCCAAGGTAAGAGAAGAGGAAAGTAGAGTAAGACAGAGAAAAGATGGCAGCCAACGAAGGGAGCATTAAGCCAGTTACCACAGTGGATCACTAGAATTTAATTGGGCTGGTGAACTCTGGGAGCCAATATAGCATGTTCATTATAGTTATCCTGAGGAGCAAGAGGGCTGGACTATTTATACATTAGCTTTTATAAGTCACCAGCAGAGGGCTGAACCTAGGCTGGCGGATCTAGGATCTCTGCAAAAGCGAGCCCAGGCAAAGGATGTGGGGTTTAGTGCACTAAAATGTTAAGGCCTGGAGGGTATAAGTAGGCCACCTGTACATCTGCTGGAGAACACCCAAAGTGGTTAGGACACAATAACTAGCATTGAAGAGCTCTCAGTCTAGTTAGAGATAGAAGTTGGGGACACAGAGGATTGATCTGGGTTGACCTGGTTTGACTAGGAAAAAGAGAAGTACCCTGCATTGTTTGTGATTTAGAGGAAAAGAGAGAGAGATAGTTGAGAAATAGGTAAATCTGTAGGTAGAAGTATAAGCAGTTGATGAAATAAAGAATATGGCCCCCATCTTCTGATGAAGTAGATAATCACTGAGGGTCAGAGGAGAGAGAGAGTTCAGAGAGAGAGGTTCCAGGAACAGGAAAGGGAGATAATCAAATACAGTGTTTTTTATTATACTTAGTGTTGAAACAGAGAGTGCAGAAAAGCAAATTATAAAATCTTTATCAGACATAATTTTGAGAGTCTCTTGGATCATGAGTATAGAGGTTGGGAGATAGTAATGGAGAGGAAACGATGGACCCATACTTGACTTTCCTAATATCAGACCAGTCTTATAACACATTTAGCTTGTCTCTAAAGAATCTGATCTTACTTTCAATAAGCACTGCAGAACACTGACACTACCAGCCCACATCAAACCACCCACTCTTAAAATCTCAGCTGAAGGAAGTAATATTCAGGAAGAGTTGTCTAATGGAAATACTTTTCATCCTTCATTCACTTCTATGAATATCTTCTTATTTGGATCCAATTCTTACTTGGACAAGCAGAAAGACATATGCCTGGATCACATGACAATTTTCACTGAATTATGTACACTTGTATTTTCAGATTTTTTTAAGTATCTAAAATAGTCATAATCAATTTGCTTCTATATTTGTCATGAATTTATCATACATGATATTGCCATTATATATCATCCCATGTAAGTCCCATGTGAAAAATTTTCTCATTTTAACTGAAGAAATGATATATATCCTCCCCTCTAATAAAATACTACAACTTCTTTTGCAACACTACCCTGGATAAAAAGGAGCTTGGAAACAAATATAAGGCCTTTTTTTTTTTTTTTTCATTTACCATATTGGCCATTTGCTGTATTACTTGAGTGTTATTTTCTAACTATTTTTATTATTGTTATCATGTGAATTTTGTTGTATGTGCCTAAAGTTCCTTAATAGAAAAAGAAGTATAAATAAATTCTGAAGTAAAAATAATTTCTGTAGCAATGTAATTTTTTTTAAAAACGACAAAATATAAGCATCCAAAGGAATATCCATCTCCTCCTGTCCATGGCTATATACAAGATGAAGCCACTTGCCCTAAGTATGCTAACCCCATGGCATCGCCACCCCCTGTCTTTGCCACCAAGCACCCTTATCATGGCGATGTAAGTTACTGTCTACAGGGAGTCTACAGCTTAAATATATCTGCATTAGAGCATCAGGAAGCAGCTTACTTCTCACCTCTACATACTTAAGAAGGGGACATAGATTTAGTGAGACTCAATTTGCCACTTCAAGCTTGTCAATTTATCACATCCTCAGAATAATCTCACAAGTTAGAATCCATTTCATAGAGGCTAAGTAAATTTGCTAGTAACAGAAGGGGTCGGGATTCAAACATAGGTCCGTCCAAATTTAGAATATTCTCTCTGCCAAAATACTTGATTATGACTTTTAATTTTGGACTCTACAGATAATAGTATGTAAAGAAGGAAAGAGATGGGATGGTGTGATAGTTAATTTTATATGTCAACTTGGCTGGGCTAAGGAGTGCTCACAAGCTGGTAAAACGTTATTTTGGGGTGTCTGTGAGGGTGTTTCTGGAAGAGATCACTGCTTGAATAGGTAGACTGAGTGAAGCTCACCCCCACCAATGTAGACAGGCATCAGTTAATCCACTGAGGGCCCAAACAGAATAAAAAGGCAGAGGAAGGGCGAATTTGCTCACTCTGCTTGAACTGGAACATCCATCTTCTCCTTCCCTCTAACATTGATGATGTTCTCAGTTTTTGGGCTTTCAGACTCCAGGACTTACACTAGCAGTTCCCTCATTCTCAGGACTTTGCCTTGAACTGGGAGTTACATCAGTAGCCCCACTCATTCTCAGGCCTTCAGGTTTTGACTGGAACTATCCCACCTGCTTCCCTGAGCCTCCAGCCTGCAGACAGCAGATCATGGGACTTCTCAGGCTCCAAAATCTTATGAGCCAATCTCTCATAATACATTTCTTTCCTTAAATCTCCACCTAAGCTATGGGTTCTGTTTTTCTGGATAACTCTGACTAATACAGGTATATTAATACATAGTCAATGACTGGTATAGAAAAGTATAACAAAGACCATTAATTGTATCACATCATTAACTATTCTTATCATCTAATGTGACAAGTCATTCTTATGTGCTTTAAAAGAATTGTTTATAAGTCTATATAGGGCTTTTTTTTTGCTATGTCATAAAGAATCATTAAACTTGTACATGTCTATTTTCTAGGGAAATAGAGAATACATCAGTGCAGTGAATGGCTCCAATAGCAAGGCTGAGACACCTGAGGAGAAGGGTAACTGAACTGGCTCTATGCTGGCAGAACTAAGAGCAAAAAGACGAATGAAGATAAAAAGCACACATAAGTGTTAAATGGTCTCAGCAAAGTAGTAATATAAGAAATAGAGCCAATGCATCTCTCCTCTGCAGTTTGGGTGAAAAGGAATGCTAGCCAGCAGCCTTCTCCAATTTGCACATTTGCAACTTAGAGTATGAGTAAATCAGGACACTGTCATTTACACTGAGGTAATAAGTACAGCTACTGACAGATCATCTTATCACGAGGAAGTGTGGGTGACTGAAGGTATGTGGTTACTATTTTCCAGGTTCACTTGATTTTCTTCATCCTTTCACTGACAATAATAGCAGCTTCACAGGTCTTGGGTAGTGCCAAGGATCATCACTTAAAGCACTCGCTGTCATTGTTTGGACAAAAATGCCAGAGGAGAATGCTATCTGCTATTACTGTCAAAATCCTGTTAACAAGATGAATTTCTCCCAAGAGTGAGGCTGAAGTGAAAGCTACATGTCAGGTGATGGGTTGCCCACCCAGTTACAATTACCAAAAGGGATGAAATAAATCAAGAAAAATGTCTGGTGTGGGCATCCTTGACACTAAGACGCTGTTTTCCAATGTGGTCCTTGAGCTTCTGCACCAGAATCTCCTGAAGATGGTTTTGAAAATCTACCAAATTAGAACCTTTCAGAGTGGTATCCAGAAATACACATTTTTAACAAGCAGATAAAGCATGTTAATATTAAAGTTGACTCCTATTCACTCTAGTTATGACATCATCATCAACATACTCCAACTTCATTAAAAAAAGAACTTTCCCTTTTTCTTTATCATCAGATAAAGCTGTCATACCCAACAGGACTGTGTATAATGAATGCTTCATTTTCATTGAAAGCAGTTACATATTTGAAAAATTCTGAAGCCCAAATCTCACACTCTAATCTATTTCTCTTTTATTCTTGTATTTAAAATACAAGAATTCAAAGAATTTACATCAATGTGATGATTAGTCATTGAATGATATAAAAAATTATTACAAACATTTTAGAAAACATAATAGGCAAACATCTACATCCTTCAAGCCAGAGCTATCATTTTAACAAATTAGTCTTGCCTCTCTTCATACCAAAGAAGACTCTGGTAATTTTTGTGACTGGTTCATCAGAGGACCAGACAAAAACTTCTGCCAGTCTGATTAACATGGTTATGATTGAACCATATCCTTTAATTGTGGGTTCCTGGATGGCTAATCCTGTCACTTGCTATTTGTCAAGCTCACATAAAGTGAAATTAACCATGTATTACATAACCTAATTTTCTTATGGGATTCTGAGTTAGTGTGTGTAGCCAAAACTGAATAAGATGTCTGTAGACAAGCAATTAGAGATTGGTAAAAAACTAAGAGGAGAAAATAAAACAAAGAAACTAATAAAGAATTAATGAAATATTTCTCTCTTGTATCTGTCTTAAGGGTGGGATAATTTTATTATGCAGTTGTTTTAACATCTATAACCCCTAAGTGGAATTTGATTCAATGGAGCTACATGAAGATTTCAATATTGTTTTCTCACCTAAGGGCTATAAGTTATAGATTCATGTTTTGAAAGAACAAAATTAAATGAACAGATTCTGATAAGATCTCCAATCAATCATTACCTAATGGCCAATTGAAGTTCTTCATGTTCTTATCAAATAGCCATTTAACAGAGAATTAGTACTAGTTGTCAGATAGTATAATACCAACTTCAAAATTTGTATATTTACTACCCACTATTACTACTATTGCATGTTATTACAATGAAAAGGCAAACAGTGAGAAATTCATTTTTTTTCACTTACATACATACCCATTCACTTTTCATCTACATTTATTAAGCATCTACTAAACGTGGAGATTTATACTAAATACTCATTAAACTGAAGAAAGAAACAATCTGATATATCATCATTTATGTGAATTTGTAAGAGTCTACATTTGGAAGAATAGCATTTAAGTCCATTTTAACTTTACATTTACATAGTGCTTACGCACACTAATTTACATAATCCTCATAATGGCCTTTGAAAGTATGCATAACTATTGTCATCACCATTTTTCATATGAGCAAAATTAAGGCACAGAAAAGTTAAAGAGCTTGCTCAGGGTTATACATACAATAAGCCACCAAGGTAGGATGATTGAGACCTGGTCTAAAGTCCATGTGCCTAACTGCCATGCTATGCAGATTCCAATATGGGACTACTGTTAAGAGGTAAGAATAAAATTATACATTGGAATCATTTTCTTGTTATGCTTTTTGGTCTGTGTCTATTTCTTAATCCGAGGAAATTATAGAATTTTGGGGAAACCTTCCTACCTACTACAATAACCTATGACACCTCGCATAAACCATTAACAAGCTCTCTGTTATTTATTTAAGGTTTCAGAAAAAATAGATAATTTTTAATTCAATAAGTTATAGTCTATCTTTTTCTATAAAATATCTTCATTGGTGAGTATAGATAGTATCATAATTACTATTAACAATTTATACAATTCACAATAGAACCTCTAGAACTCTAGAGCTAAATATAGGATACTATATATAGTCATTATTCTGAATACCTAATTTTTAAGATGAAGAAAAATTAATTTGTGTTTGTTAGTTTGCTGTGCAATGGACATTAGTCAATTTCTATCTGCCAAGGATCCTGCTTTTTTGTAACACCTCAATTTTCTGTTGACGCTGTACTTCTCCATTCAGTCATCTTGGAGGGACTGAACAACTGACATTTGTGAATGCCAAAGGGACCACCTCCCCTCTCAGTACACCTGGGTCTCATGTATGTCATAATCTATTCATTTCTCTCTTCCAGGACATTCCCTCTTGAGCATCTGGCAAAGATGGGAAAGTACTTAGAGGTAATTTATCCCATGGGGACACGGCTGCAGTAGCTCATTGTGTCTTGTGTCTTATACCTTCAGCTGTCACAGCTTTCAAATAGTTTCTGTGTTTCTTGTTTCTAGCCCTCCAGAATTGTCATCGGTTCCAGTCCATTTTTCTCCTACATCTCTTGCTTTATATAAATCCTTCCAGTAAAACAATTTTCATTAATTAGGCAGAATTTGTTATCATTACCTACAAATATGAATCCTAACATATTGTATCATGTTAATTCATTTTTGCAAAGTCACACAGATGGTAAATGGCAGAAAAAGGACTTGAATGAACCCACCTCTCCTTACATGAATTCTCGTACTCTTTTCATTAAGGCTTTGTACTTTCTCAAGCATGTAGTACCTTCTCCCTCCCTTACATTCAAACTCTCACTATCCAAAATGCCAGAACTGAATAAATTTAGTGATATTCATTTCTATCCAAATTATCTAAGTGTTCATTGTTCAAACTAGAGACAAATTGATTGGATAGAGAGGGATACATTATGGAGAATGAACCTGTTCTATAATATTACCCAGATTAGGTAGCAAATGGACGGTTATCAAATTTTCTGCATGACTAGCAAATTTTGATATTAAGACTCAGACAGTAAATATAAAATGAAAGATTTCTGAAAAGTTAGATGAGAGAACAGGGTGATATCTTCCCCCCAAATTGCTTTAATTTCCTCAATATGTATACTATATTCTCTAACAAAATAAACATCATAAGTAACTGTCCCCACCCTAAGCTCTCCTAAGATAATTTCTAACTCATTACAGAAAACTGCCTAAAACTCTATAGCCTGTGATAATACTCTCCTGTAACATAATTAAAAATTTGTGCTTTAGAAATTGTTTCCATGTAAGAAAAAGAAAGATTCCATGTAAGAATGTTTCCATTAAAAAGTCAATTTCCAATTAACATAAAAATAAGCCAGAAATATAATAACCTACTATTAACTTTAATAATCAGAGGTCATTTGACCTGAAATGGGTCATAGTGATCATCTAGCTTAAGATTCACATATTGATAAATGTGGAAGCAGAGGACCAGGCTGAGAAAGTGGGCTTGTATAAGTTCATAGAGGTTGCTAGTGGCATCTTCTGTCTCCAGGGCTAGTGTTCATTCTATAACACTATACACATGGTTGGAAAAGAAATGAAAACTTTTATTTTGTTTTTGGCAACTATAATGGTTACTTCTCAAATTTCATTTATTAAATTTTATAAAATGTTATAATTCACAATCCTGTGTTATTGGGCCCTCTACACTATGCCATCCTATCATAAATAGTCATGTTTTTAGACACTTAGGGCTTTTGAGAGACTTGTATCCCTGCACAAGGCCAGGTTACAAAGAAATAGTGTGGGCACGTAGAGTCATGGAGCAAAGGAGCCAGATGTAAGAAGCAATGCAGAAACCAAGTAAAATAGAAAAATAATCTAAGCAAAAAGAAAATACATTAAGATTTAAGTCTAAAAAAGAATGATGTAGATTTCTATTTGACAGGGAGAGGAAATGCTCTATTGGGAAACATTGAAAAAGAAATGATTCATGGCACTTCACTTTAGTCTTTATACATAAAAGATGTCACTTGTGTTCAGACAAGCGGAGAAGGCCACATCGTGGGTAGGAGGGCAGGAAGTCATTCTGAAATAGTGAAGAACAAAGTGGCATAGATGAACTCTTTATAACTGTAGGAGATACATTTTAAAAATTCAAATCATTTTTAAGACTCTATCAAGTTAACAGCAATTTTTTTTGTTGGTATTCCAAGAAGAAAGATAGATATGAAGTCCAGAAAAACTAAAAGAGAAAAACAGATAAAATAAGTGGAAACCCTAACTCTTCTGCCATCAAAATCTTTTAAATAAAGTTTTCTTGTTTTAAATGCTGATGATACTTCAGTTGACACTTTCTGTTGAACTTCAGTAAATACATAGACTGCAAAGCTTATAATAGTTATTATATCAGTGTGCGATTTCATCAGAATTTCCTTCTGTCCCTACATATATAAAGAACTGGTGATCTCTAATTGTTTTAATGCTGTATTCCTGCATGAAGAGACTACATTTGCAGTAATTGCTATAGTACTCATTTACTGGCTGGTATCACTATACTACATCTGCTCATCAATCATAGAAATTAGTCAGATCCATTCTTAGGTAAATGGACATCACTGTTTGTAAAATAGTTACTCCATGGTCTTCCAGAGATGTGAGGAGGATGATCACTCCATAAATCAAAGATTTTCCACCATGTGTTTCCATACTTCAGTTCTGTTAGAAAACAAAGCTAGCTAGTGCCTGAAGTACCATTCATCATGGTCATGGGCTTCTGCATTGCAGCTTCTGCCCCAGGTCCCAAGAACTTCTTGGGGGTTGCTCCTCACAGTGGCAGTACTCTCTCACACACGTTCTTTCACTTGGGGACTACAGAGATGGAGGTAGGCGAGTGCTAATTTTGAGACTTGATATTACCAGTGCATGATCAAATGTCAAATAGGCAGCAAACTAGAAGATTCTGCTTCAGTCAGTGTCCTCTTTTGGATAATATTTGGAAGCTTCAGACCATCAGCAAAGTAGACTTCCATTGCTTGAGAGACGTGGTTTTTATTTTAACCCACTATTCTCAGTGAATACAAAGATAGAATTCACTTTCTTGGGTTAATCAAAAATAGTTCTAAGAATAGAAGACAGTTACACTTTGATGAAAGAGATAAATTTGAAACACAAAGGTACTAATTGGAAGAAAATGCTTAAATGAAGTGCTTTAAGCACTGGAGAAGTCTCTGAGCAGCTACAAAATAGCATGCATGCACAGATTCAAAACAGCAAAATCGCTGGCATTGGAAGAGGAGTTGAACAAGGACTAATACAGAATTTGTCAATGCACAGTTCAAATTCCTGAGACTGTGTCCCAGTAGGTTGCAGCCCTAATGTCTGATCTCCCCTCGCTTCTTCAAACAAGTAACCAATTGATACTGGAAGATACAAGGTTGGGGCAGGTATTGAGGAAGCGTTATCTACCCAGAGATCATGCTGTATAATTAACAAATCTCAAAATATTCCAAAAGAAACATCCTTCCTGAATACTGCAGTGGTAAATACTGTCCGTTGCCTATTTATAAGACCATCCCTCCATGCTGCTCCATCTTTGCAAATGGAACCTTGCTTTTGTTCAGGAATTACATGACCATGCATTTCAGAGGAGGATGAGTCTAAGCCAATCATGGTGGTCTTATTATTCTCACCATTATACTTGACTGGCTTACACAGAGCAAGGGTTTCAATACTGACCCATAACATGTGAGGGGGGAGTCTAGTTGACATCACCTAGGAAAGTTTCCTAACTTTTGTAAAGGGACACAGTACAAGAACTATTGGTTTTTCTGTGATATCCAGAACTGAGAATCATCTTGGAACTACAAGGGTAGCTAGTCTAAAAAGACAATCCAGTAATGATGAAAAATGGCAGTGCAAAACGATTGAAAGAAACTGTATCCTTGTTATTTAGCCTTTCAATTAATCAAACTGGGAGTTGCTCTATTTTTTTAAATATGAGATAATAAAATCTCTCATTTAAAAAATAGTTGTGTTTATTCTTTTGTTATTTGTAACTGAGCACATCTTAACTTTATATAGCAGCCAAATTATATCACTGATATAGTATTGCAACTCCATATCATCTTCATTAAGATAGATGCTGTAGATGGAAGAAAACTAATCTCATGAGTAGATGATATGAATCAGCGATAAGTGAAAAATATGACTGCTTTATAAAGCAGGACCTAAAACAATATGTGACTCTATAGCCTTTAGAAGCAATAGGATAATCAAAATTAATTCATCTACAAAGGAGTCAACAAGTATTAAATATACTGACAAAACTAACAGGCAGGAGATATTTCTAACTCAAAGCACAAAGTATATTGTACCTTACATTCATTATTCAAATGCAAAACAAAAGTTAGACTGAGTATGGGGAGATTTGTAGGAAATTCTAGCCTACCAAGTGACTATAATCTTCGGAAGACCACTCTTGGGTGAGTCAGGTGCTAGATTATTTGGTTACTAGCACCTCCATCCTGCAGCTAGTCTAAGTCTGAAGCTTTATAAACCTTCCTAACCTCCCTAGTAAACCTGAGTCAATTATTATCCCTATCATTTCTACACCAACATAATTCTCGAATCCATCTTTGTTTCCTATTTGTATTCCATCTCCCATTGTCCAGGCCCTTTATATCTAACCTAGAAAATTTCAAAGACTTCTAACAAGTTTTTCTGCTGCTAATCTTTTGCTCCTTCAATCCATTCTCCACACTCTTTCTTAGCACTATTCTTTTTAAACAAAAATTGGTAAAGTCAATATTATGCTCAAAAATTATTCCCTGATTCTCCATTTGGGACTTAAAAATTAATGATCGAATTCTTTACCATGGCTGCAAATGTCAGGTTTTTCAATTTCATTTCATACCACTGCTAGTGATTTAAAAATATTCACTTTATTCTGATGATGTCATGGCCTTTTCGTTTTATTTTTTAAATCATATATGATCATATATGCTTTAAATCATGCTGCTTCTTCTCCTTGTAATTTGGATAAAATTTCATATTCATACTTTTCCTGCCTAAAATATTTTAGTCATCTTTAGGCTTTGTTCAAATACAACATCCTTTCTAAAACCTTCCCTAACCAGAATTATTTTCCCCCTTCTGTCTGTCCTTGTTGTAATGTGTTCACACTATGGTAGAGCTCTTGTTGCAGAGTATCCTCTGTAGTTATTTTTGACTGTGAATGCAACTGTGAGCTCTTTGAACCATATGTCTGTATATTCTCAACTTGTTGATTGGGATCGATGGAGTAAGAAGAGATATTTATTAGAGTCGTAGACCAACTAACTAACTGGTCTGGGTCATTGGGCGGAAGCTTCTCCCTACTCTGGCATGAAAGGCTAGAGAGAAATGAAAAGCCTATCTTAGTAAAGTGTAGGGATAAGAAACAACCTTACAGGCTTCTGACTGTGAGGGAAAAACAAATTCCCCACCATGCAGGGAAAAACACTGTGTTAACCGGCAGTGGTCAATATTGTTACAAAATAGATTAAGCAAATACCAAAGATAACTATAAGGCACAAGAGCTATGCCTCAGCACTTACTTGAGGTGATCAGCTTAAACCAGCCCTAAGTGCTTTAACTATCCCATGGTACCCTTTAGCTAATTGTAATACTAAAATCTCCACCTAATAGAAAATTATAATGTCATTAATATAACGTGGGTTATATGAAGTACACATAATGATTGGACTGCGCATGCTTAATCTGTTTTACATGTAAACATGCAATGACACAATGGAACAACGTGTCACTCACACAAGGGGGAGGCTGTACAGATTTTACTCTCTGGAGAAATCCTGGGCCACCCACGAGTGAACACTCTGGGTACATAAACCCTAATAAACTCATTTAACTCACCAAGCTGGACTTGTCTGAGTCATTCTTTGTTCTCTCAGCACCATCTCAGTTCAGAGAGAGGTTTTTCATACTGTCTCAGGATTTTCCTGAAACAGACTAGAACATTTTTTTTACCTCTAATATGAAAGATTCTACAAAGAATTACACTATCACAACATACTGACTTTTAAATAGAGGCAATGCTAGGATAGACTCACATAGGCAAATCTACACCTGACCAGGGCTAGTCCACACTCCACATAGTTTGAGTCCATTCTCTGTTCATGATCTTTTAAAAGTATAAATCAGATTCTGTTTCCCATAATAAAAATCCTTATAATATTATTAGAAAAGAAAATAAACAAAAATAACAAAAACCCTCTTTCCTTCCAAGGCCTATAAGATCTTTTTCAGTCTGGCCACTGCTGCCTACTTCTGAGACTACCTTGCACCAGTCTCAGAGCTTTAGTTCTTACAGTTTCCTCCACCTGGAGACTTCTTACATCAGACATTTGCCTGGCTGGCTCATTTTCTCACTCATGGCTCAGCTCAAGGGTATCTGTCTTCAAAAGGCTTTGCCAAGTCACCCTAACTAATATCACCTAGGATTTTTTTTCAATATCTAAAATTATTTTAATTATTATTTTGTTTATATGTTTATTGTGAGTTTCTCTAGTTAGAGTATAAATTCCTTGAGGGAAAAACTGACTTTGCCTTTCTTGATTATTGCTATATCCCCAACACAGAACAAAGAACATAGTCAGAACTCAATAAATATTTGCTGGATGAATGAAAGAATGAATGGATACATGTTATCCTCAAAAAGATTTTTGGGAAATGGTTAGGAGGAATGGACCTCAGTATTCTAATACTAGTGCAGGGCAGAGTATGTATGTGGAAATTGGGAAACACAGTACATGCATTGGCCTTTCTGAACAACCTCCTTAATTAGAAATGTACTGCACCTTGGGTATGAAGGACAAATATATTGAATAGCATTTTCTTACAGTTCTGGTAGAATTAAGTGTACTGTTTTAAGCTCTTTAAAAATGGTACTTATTTGATTTTGGCGTCTTATCACAAGTTATCTGAGGATAAGATCATTAAAATTCTTCAATAAATATAATTTTTTTTTGTTTCTTAGCTGCAATAGTCATCTTTAAACTAAATGATATGCATGCTTTGTCTTAAAAGGCTTTCTTTGAACTTTTAACTTGGAAATACTGTAAGTAGAACATAAAAACTTCAAAGATAAAAATGTTAAACTTTTCAATACTCTCACAGAGAAAAGAAATCACATTTAACTTGGAGGGAGTCCTTTTTTCCTTAAAAGCAAAGCAGATATTTTATAATCATTATTTTTGCTTTTTTTGTAAACTACTGGGTTTTTTTCTTTTTTTATTCTTTCAACTGTTGTCACAAATATCCTTTATCTAATGAGTTCCCAGATAAACCTGATTTGAGCAGTAACCAGCTTTTCAAATTATGCTTTTACTGGAAGGAAGAATTTCTGACAAAGTCATGCAAGTGAAGAGTCAAAGTTTTTCTTTCCTAAGCCCTCCAATTCCTACAAAAGTTTCAGGTGGCTCATTAAGACACACTAAATTTTTAATAGGTAGAGCAGATCCTAGATATTATTGAAAACCATAATAGGCTAGCATCAAAGCTAAAGGATTAAACAAAATAAGAACAGTTTCCATACAGTTAAATTCAAAACTACCACCCTTTCCATTTTTAAACCTGTTGACTTAGATGACATAAGAACATAATTGGATTGCTGAATTACTTAAACGCTGAAGGCTATCATGACTATGTTTTGTTTAAAGGCAAATATAGCTAAGCATTCAGAAGCTGACTTTTTTTTCCTCAAAAGAGGAAGATAGCCATTTTTTTAGGTGATTCAAACGACAACACAATATAGAGCTGTAATTTTTGGCAGTCATCAAGAGACTGCTTGAAGTCATACTGCCAAGACCTGGGCAAAAATTTAAACTCCAGGGGACAAAAGTGAGATGCTAAAGAATTAAACATTTAATTGCCTAGCCAGTAAAGCCAAGTAATTTATTCATTTAGTGTTTGATGAATCATTTGGATATAACAATAGCTTATTTTGACATCATGTTGCTGAAGGACAAAAGTATGAATGTCTCTGGTGATATAAGCTTTTCTGGGTGAAGGTAATTTGTTAAAATGCCTTCATAGAGCAGCAATTGGCTGCCCCATCAATGATACTTGACCATCTCAACTCATAAAAGCAACATAAAATATAATTCAGTAGGAAATATAATAGGGAAATGTATTACTCATAAATTTAAAATTAAAAAAATCAACTATAGAGGAGTCTAATGTTCCTGAGGTAGATAAAAAAAAAAGGAGAGAAAAAGAATTAAACGCAAGATGCAAGTTGCCAAACACTTATTTCATTAGGTCTGGAGAACCATATAAAGGTACAATTTGATTAATTTCACTTTCAACCAGAACGCATTAGGAAGAATAAAACATTATTGGCTAAAATAACTTCTGAAATTTTTCAATGCAGTAAAAATCAAATATCAAATTGACACTTGATATAGTTTTATGGCTTAGGAAATAAAGAAAGAAATACATATATTGTAAAGTCACTCCCCTTCGTACAGTAATATTGCCTACTACATTCTAATTTCCCTGAAGTTCTCAGTGAAACCATTTTTGGGGAAACAGAGTTGCTCCTTTATTAATGATGCATACAAACAAGGGACATAGCAGTGAAGCCTTTAATGAGAGTTACTTATTTATATATGAAGGACACATAGAATAATTTAGGCAGCAGGGATCTCATATCTGCTCATTTGAATGGGGAGTGAGTTGATCATACAGTGGAAATCGTCAAGAGTTCAGGAAGACTGTGAAGTAGAATAGAAGCAATGCACTTACTTGAGAAATACCAAACTGCTCTAGAATTATTATTATGGTAAATATGTCATGAAAGATCAAGAGATTTTGAAGAGGCAATATATACTGTCTTCTGGAATAGTACCACTCAGTTTGAAAGAGTATGAGGATGCTCATGACTTTGGGGAAAGAAAAAGAAAAGCTCAATATATTTTACTTACAGTGTTTCAATCCACACTTCTAGGGTCCTGGACACAGGTGATGTCATTTGGTGCTTAAAAGATTATGAGCATATTTTAGAAGCAATATCTAAATGAAATATAAAATTTTAATATTTAAAAAAATGAACCAAGTGTTATTATATCTCTATTTCTATTGATATGAATGGATATGTCTACATACATTTAATGAAAAGCAATTCATAGAAAATGTTCTGTAAATTTTTTAAAAGTTATTCTCTATTCTGTGATTATTATATGATTCCTACCATTTTAGGTACTAGCAACCTGATGCAATTGATTGCCAGTAATCTGCTTTTACATTTTATAACTAGTTCCAGACACTAATACTTAATACATGTTTACTAACGAGTAAATAAAGAAATGAGTACATATGTGAATAACTGAGTAAATACCCAACCCTTCATCTTTTTGTCACAGAAACAATATTATCTTAGCCTCAGTTATTCTCTAATAATTTTCTAACAAAGCCTAATAGTTTGTTTAGACCCATCTCAATATACTTTTTCGTAAATCAGGGCTGAGCTTTCTAGTTGCTGTTGTTGCTATTTTGTTATTTTTGAAACAAATATTCCACGTCTACAGTTTGCAAGCTAAAGGTTATTTCTTTGCTCTTTCACTTTCTTAAAAGACAATTGGTTAAAAAATCAGTCTCCTCCCTTGTCATAGTGATCTCTGATAAACCTAAGCCAATTGAATTTTAAAACTGCAATCTGCTTGAGCCTACAAAGGAAACTGTGCAATTGAAATGTGTTTCAATTTAAGCTGGCTTAGTTAAATATCAGATTGCCAGTCAACGAGGAAATAGTGCAGATAACTATGGATAATGATCATTTGCTGCTTTAGGAAACATTCCAAATCACCACTTCATACATACTAACAAGTATTGTATTGACATCTACACAATAACATAAATATATGGATTTCTGTTAAGCTTTGCTATTTGCAAGACTTACATTATTATACTTGATCTTGGGAAAGCATTTGCACTTTGCTAAATTCTTGATAAATTCTGGTACCATTTCTTTCCACAAATAACTATATAACTTGTTTAATCTTCTGGGGCTTAATTTAAAATCTCTGCAAGAGGATGTTGGATTGAAGGAGACAATTAGTCTGCTGAAGAAATGGAATTGTACTTTGAAGTAAACAGATACCAGTTTTTGCTAGAAATACCGTGGTTAGTTATAAAAAGGTGGGATGCAAGTCTGAGGGCAAGTTACAGCCCTGTGTGTGAGAGAAAAAAATAAATGGAGAGATAGAATATGACTGAATTCATTGCCTGGGTTTATTTGTTTAGAACACTATGCCAACTCTGACAGCTGTAATATGAATAGATGTAGAGTGCAGAAAAAATAATTTAATAGGACATATGCAGACTATTTTCTATTCTCATCAATAGTTTGATACTATCAAAACAAGAGTTCTCCTTTTAGCTCTTTAGTCAGAATTTTCTCTTAATTAAAAACACTGTGAATTGAAGTGCTTCCTTCTCTTCCCCCATCTCTGAGAAGGCTCACATTACTCAGAAAGTACACTCTGTAGAACTATAAATCCCACCTTTCTGCTGATAGTTTTCCTTCTTACTACATAAAATGCAGTGACTATTTTGTAGGTATTTTATTTGCTTTGAAATTTTTTCCACTTAAATTGTGAAGTGCTAAGCCAAGAAATTGTTAAGAAAATAGCATAAGAGAAAGTTTTCTCTCTCTTTTACACAGGTAGTAATCGATATTGAGCTTTGCCTTCCAAATTCTGCCAACATTATTTCTGCCCTAAGCCATGCCTGTGGTTCTACAAGTAACCAGGATCAGGAAAATAATTTCCATTAAGCCATTTTTTGATTGACAATAAAGCTAAACAGCATAAGTAATCCACAGTAAAGTCTCAAAACAGATATTCTCAGGGATAGCGCTTGTGGATGACAGGGTTCCTTGGCTCTAGTATAATATGAACAGATACATGTGGGCCAGCCAAGGCTGGACTCACTATGGGTGTTTCACACCCTTGTGTTTACAAAGAGTTGGGTTAGGCGAAAAGGAGCCATGAAGATGGAAGACCCTGAGCTTCACAATCAAGGTTTAGGCTTTGCTACTATGAGAAACCTGCTATTCTGGAACACAGGTCACCAGGGGAATTTGGCTATCACAGATATTGTTCCTCTTGGCTTGTCCACCCAGTCACGAACTTCCTGGGTCATTCAGTCCACAGTTTTTTTCCTCTGTGATGACATGACTGTGAGATTTCCTCAGGCAGTAAATAGCTTCACCAAGAAACAAGTGTGCCTTAGTCTGTGTCAGTGTTCCCATAAGTATTTGCTCCAAATGATTTTTCCATCTCTCACTTCAGTGCCTTATAGAAGGCAAGAAAAGCTTGGGGATGAAGAGCCTAGGAGCGCTCAAGAGAAATGCGCTTTGTCTCCAGGAGAAAGTGCAGAGTAGAGTTCTTGGAAGATACTAAGTAAGGAGGCAACCATAGTCCCAAGTAAATTAGCCCATTGAAATTCACATCTCTGCATTTCTCTTATTAACTCTAGAAGAACATCTATTCTATAATAGAAGAAATAATGTTTAACTCACATTATGAAGATTCAGTCAAATATTGTATATGCAGCACCTACTTCAAAGCTTGGTAAATAATATGGGTGAGATATGTACAAGTATTTCCTTCCCCTCTGGATGTCCAAAGCACCCTCTACATCTTGACTTGCATCCCAAATCCAAATTTTACCTAAATAAAATCTATAGGCTTAGGAGAGCAAATGAATTTCCTTGGCCCTCCCTCAAATTATCCAGTTATTTAAGATCAAAACTTTATGTTAGTATCTAAACTGTACCATATCTCATAGCACCTTTGAAAGAATGTCTTGGATTTAATATCCAATAGATACTTGAGCAATGTCTCTGTATGTTACCAGAAAGGTATTATTTTACTTAAGAGGGAAGATGCAATTTGTATCTGAAAGACAATTTAGGATTTTTCATTCTCACTCTAGCAACTTGCTAAGCAATTTTGATGACCTTGAGGATTTTAAAAAGCTTAAATTAACAAAAATACCCTCTGTGACCCTTTTCACCAATGGAATAAAAATAATTATAAGTAGGCTTTTGCTTTATTTTATACAATCTCAAATAATGATGCTAAAAAGGGACATGCAAACCATTGTCTGATTGTTTCAAGGTCTCTGAAAAACATGTAGAGATTACTCCCACAGAATTCAGTGGCAAGAGAGATAAAGCCAATTACTACTTTTCAGAGCAAAAAAAAAAACCCTCCATAATTTAGATCTTTAGAACTCTTCCACTGAAGAAGGATTTATTATAATGGCCATTGAAGAAATAATACAAATTATCACATTCATATTTAAATATGGGAAATGAAATTAAACACATTTAGAATTCCAGAATATTCTTCTACCATGTCTTGAATTAAATAGGTACTTAATAAATATTTAGTGTTGGATACAAATGCTTTGACCTTTCAAAATAAAACATGCATTTAATTTCCTGAGCAACATACATAATGCCTAAGCATAATTATGAATAAAATTATGTTTCTGGAGGACAGAAGCCTGGAAAGAAAAGATTGTGTTAATTGCTCCTCAAATAAGCTTTTATTTTTTTTCAAAAGCACAATGACCCCAGTAGTCGCATCACACATTTTATCATATTAAGTATACTTTTATTGAAAAAATAAAGTCAGATTTCCAAGCATAGCCACATGGAAGAAAATGTCTTAGAGATAATGTGGTGACAAACCCAACCAAGATCTGTATTTCTTTTGAGAAAAGGTTCACCCTGGCTGCAATTCTGTAGCAGGAAGTTTTGGTCTTATTCTGTCCTCCACAATCCCTGTACTCTTTCCTTTCCACCATTAAGACACACGCAGCACAAATTATTCCTAAGATATACAGAAAAGGAAACCAAACGTAGACTTTCACTTTTATCTTCCCTTTCTCAAAACCTCTCTGAATTATATCTCATATGCTGTTCTTTGATGATAATTTATTTGGTAAACCACAGTGTTGTGGTAATACATGTTATTGAGTTGTTGATATGGTATTTTGATGTGATGTTTCTGGAGATTCTACCTTCTTGAAAATTATTTGAATTAGAGGAGTATCAAGAATATAAGATATTGTGTCTGAGCCAACTTGCTTCCCTTTAATCATGCCAGGTAAAAGGTCACCTAAAGTACCTGATGAGTTCTCCATAGTTAAATTTGTATCTGGAATAAGGGATATATTTCTGATTTTTCCCTGAGGAGCTGGTTTGCAGCTTAGCTATACAAGCTGAGAGTAGAAAAACAAATGATCTCATATTATATCTTCTGTGACTCAGAGTTATTTGCTATTGTAACCATCCTTACCAAAAAAGGAAAATTAAGCATAGATAAATTTCAAAAATAAAATAAAACAAAAATTATGGGAAATTTTACATCCACTTTTGGCCACTCTTAAAATTTTCTCTATTTGACATCCTCTAAAGTTACTCCTTGTTTTCTTGTTTTTCAATAATTATTTTAAGCATAAGGTAGGATATATAAGTCTAAGGGAGATTTTGGCTTCAAGATATTAATAGTATTTATTATTAGAAAAAATCTAAACTACTTTTCCAATAAGGACAAAATAGGAAAGGATTTTAATCTTAGATAATATATATACTTAAATAGGTTTAATAATTTTTAGAATTTATGTTTCTGAAAGTGTGTTTGTATATATATTGGTATGTATGTTGAATAAGACAATAATAGCTACTCTATTGTCTGAAATCTCCACAGATTAATATAATTGAAGTTTATTTCTTTCTCATTTAAAGTCCAGGTGGAGGCAAGGAGGGGACACATGCTATTTAGTGACTCAGAACTCAGATTATTGGAGGCTCTGCCATCTTGAATACATGCCCTGGGCATTGACTTCCAACCACCAAATGGAGAAAGAGCCTGAGGACTGAATGGGAGATTTTCGTAGATCACATATATAACTTCCAGTAACAGTCTATTGGCATAACTCACTCACAGAACCCTCTCCATAGAGAAAGGAGGGGAAATACAGTATAAAAAGAAAAGAGATAACAGGAAAATAGTTTTGATAAATAGCTAGCCCATGTATTTTATAGATCCTAAATTCCATTAATGCCCTATTAATTTAATGATAAGAAAAGCTCAGGGATGATTTCAATATCTGTTTCCTTAAAAATGTTTGATCCCCAGATATAATCTTTAACCCATGTAAGAAGCTAAAGAATATCCTAAAATTACATATGCCTGCAGAATAGTCAATTTCTTATAAATCAATGCTAATACAATAAAAGAATATTATTGTATACTATAGGAAATCATGATTAATAATGAGATCAGTATTTGCTATAAGCATTGTTCGTATAAAAGAGAGCTCTTGAATAAAAGATATAACATATGATATTGGTGCCTGACTGCATCAACTGGGAACCTTTGTACTTGTTCAGTGTACCCATCCTGCAGTGGCCACAGTGCTGCTCAAGGCTCACACCTGTAATTGTTCTAGCAACTTTTCTAGAGGCTTGCCCTTGGGCATTTGTAGCCATTTCTTTGGGAGTTATGTTAGGGCTAAACAGCCAGGTACATATTCAATGACACACTAGTGTCTAACTTCCTTGCCTAAACTTGGAACAGAATCTTTGCATTGCAATGTAAGTATCAGAGTTCTTTGAGGAATCAGATTGAAGCTAGACTTCACCTGATACCTAGTACTTGTATTGCTATTTCTCCTATCCTCTCTAGTTCCCTTCACTCCCTGGCGAGTTTTGCATAAGATCACCCTTAGTTAATCTCTTTCAAGCACATGAATACTCATTTCTGTCTGTGTTTCTAGGGAACCTTACTTAATACATCAAATAAGTCATGTAAAGAATGTTTTAAAGTACTTGGCATCTCTGGACATATTTAGTATAGGTAGTGAAGCTGCAAAGATTCTGCACTTATATTCTGGATAATATGTCTGCATCATCACTTTACAAATCAGTCTTTTTTTGTTTTGCAACTTTGCTGAGAGCCTTTGGTTTCCTTTATACTCATCTGGAGCACATACCAAAAAGCTGGGAACAAACATAAATGAAAAGAATAAAGTTAAAGAGCCAAGATTCAAGGAAGAAATTTGACCTCAGCAAGTTGGTGAATAGAAAAGATGATGATGCAAGTTTACCAGCAAGAACTATAAGTTAATATTGAATCAATAAGCGCATGTGTAACTGGAGTCAGATATATTTAATGTTCTAAAACAAAGTGTACATGTGTGCTTGCACTGAATTATTCTGACCTATCCAAGGCTAGCTTGTTTTAACTGATTGATTATTGATTGATTGATTGACAGAGTCTCACTCTGTGACCCGGCTAGAGTGCAGTGGCATCACCATAGCTCACTGCAACCTCAAATTCCTGACCTCAAGTGATTCTCTTGACTCAGCCTTCCAGACTGCTAGGATTACAGGCATGAGCCACTGCACCTGGCCTTAACAGAATTTTTTAAAATATGTTTATAAATTTAAATGTACCTTTTAAATTACAGTAATTATTAAAGGCAAAAATATACAAGTGTTAAATTTTGCCAAATTAACATATGGATGGTATGCAATCAAAAGAAATATCTCAGTAGGTGTGTGTATGTGTGGAAATTGGCAAGCTGATATTTGTAATTATATGTAAACAAAAAGAGCAAATAACAAAATCTTAAAGAACAATCCTTATTCTTCCTCTATTGGATACTGAGATATATTATAAAGCTATAGTAAATAAGAGAGTATGATAGAGAAATAGATTAATGAAACAAAATGGAGTCCATAGACTAGACAATGTCCCTCCCCCATCATGTCCACATCCTAATCCTCCTAACTACTATCATGTATGTCAAAAGAGAATGTGTAGAAAGTGATTAAGGAATAAACCATCAAAGAGATAAATAATGTAAGTTTCTTCTTAAGAGTAGAAAGTGTAAGAATCAACAGAAACAAAAATAGGCATTGAAAAGTACCATTTGGATATATTAGAAATTTTATACATTTCTATCTTAAATTAGCAAAAGACAAAAACAATCTCCATACTCTAAAGAATAGAGTAGACCTCACTAAGATTATAATTAGTCTATTAAAATACAACTTTGACTCAAACTATATAAAAGCGATTTATGTAACCAAAAAATTTATATCTCTGTAATACTCTGAAATAATAAAATAAAAATAATGGAAATAATATATAGACTGCAGAAGACCCTGAGAGTGTAAAACAGACAGAAGAAATTAATGTTGAGACAAACAAAAGGAGAAATCAATATATTTCATAATGCTATCATGAATTTTAGATTGAAAGAAAAGGAATATAGCACAAAGAGAATATTTGAAAAAGAAATGAGTGATAATTTTACACAGAACCAAGAATATTAATGTTCAAATTCAAATGATCCAACAAAAGCTGAGTAGAAAAAATTCATATTTAGGACATCATTATGAAACTGAAAAAATAATGTATAAAAGAAAGAAAATATAATAGATATTGATAAAAAAATTAGACTACCTGGAAGGAAAGACCATTTAGTTAACAGCTCACATCTCAGAAAAAAAATTTCCAAAGCTGAGGAAAAATAATTCTAAACTGAAATTTTATGTCAAACTAAATTAACATCAAGAGGAAGGGTAACAAAAAGATATTGTCAGACAACTTAAGAGCTTCACGCATTTAATAACACAGATTTGTTGAAAAATGTTAAATGATATGCTTGCACAGATTAATACTGATGAAACAGAGTGGTGAACCTGAGCTCTGGTGTTGATGAGTCCCAGGACTAAGGCATGACTGAAGCCAAAGTTCAAGGCCTGCCTAAGGAAGGGTCCAATTGAGCACCCTGACTCATCCTGGTAGATACCTCAAGAAATGCCCACATATTCTTTTGCAAAGGCAATGCAAAAAGATAGTCTATTGCATAAGGATACAGAAACCCATGAACAAGTGGGGAAGAATCTACTTCCAAGCTCATTCAGACTGTTAGCAGAAGTCTTTTCCTTGCAGTTGTATGAATGAGGTCTCTGGTTTTTTGCTGGCTATTGCCAGGAATGCTCTCAACTTATTGAGCTTATTTTCATTTATTGTCATGTGAGACCTTTTCATCTTTAACCAAGAAATACCATGGTGAATCCATTTTTAATCTACCTTCCCCTTCTACCACCATCCAGAGAAATTTCTCAATTTTAAAGTGCATACTTGATTGGGTCAACCCCACCCATATCATCTCAGTGTCTGAAAATCAAATGATTTGGGATTAGAATTAAATCTGCAAAATCTCTTCACAGCAGTGCATAGGTTAGTGTTTGACTGAATAGCCTGAATAGTGAAAACAATCTTAAGCAAAAGGAACAAATCTGGAAGCATCAATTTAGCAGACTTTATACTATAAGGCTATAGTAACCAGACAGCATGGTACTGGCACAAAAATAGAGACATAGACCAATAGAACAGAGCAGAGAACCCAGATATAAAACCATCCATATATTGCCATCTGATCTTTGACAAAGCAGACAATAATACACACTGGGGAAAAGAATCCCTAATTCAATAAATGGAGTTAGGAAAATTGGATAGCCACATGTGAAAGAGTGAAACAGGATCCAATCTCTCACCATGCACAAAAATTAATCCAAGATGGATAACAGACTTAAACCTAAAACATGAAACCATGAGAATTCTAGAAGGAAATATTGGAAGAACTCCTCTAGATATTGGCCTAGGCAAAGAATTTATGAAGAAGACCTTAAAGGTAATCACAGTAATAACAAAAAAAAAATCAATAAATGGGACTTGATTTAATTAAAAAAGCTTCTGCACAGCCAAGGAAACAATCATTAGAGCGAATAGACAACCTACAGAATTGGAGAATATATTTGCAAGCTACACATCTGGTAAAGGGCTAATTACCAGAATCTATGAAGAACTCAAGCAAATCAGCAAGAAAAAAAAATCAAACAACTCCATTAAAAAGTGGGCAAAAGACATGAACAGAAGCATTGCACAGAAGGTAGACTAATGGCCAATAAACATATGAAAAAATTATCAATGTCACTAATCATCAGGGAAATGCAAACCAAAACCACATTGAGATATCATTTAACTTCAGTGACAATGGCTTTTATCAAAAAGTCCTCAAACAATATATGCTGTTATGGATGTGGTAAGAAAGGAACACTTATACACTGTTGGTGGGACTGCAAAGTAGTGCAACCTCTATGGAAAATAGTATGGAGATTCCCCAAAGAACTAAAAGTAGACCTACCATTTGATCCAGCAATCCCACTACTGGTTATTTACCCAAAAGGAACAAAGTCATTTTATCAAAAAGATACTTGCACTCAAATGTTTATTGCAGCATAATTCATAATTGCAAAGATGTAGAATCAACCCAAGCATCCATCAATTCATGATTGCTTTAATAAAATATGGTATATGTGTACCATGGAGTACTACTCAGCCATAAGAAAATGAATTAATACCTTTTCCAACAATCTGGATGGAACTGGAGATCATTCTCCTAAGTGAAGTATTGCAAGAATGGAAAAAGAAACACCACATGTACTCATCATTAAATTGGAACTAACAGATCAGCACTCGTGTGCACACATGGAAGTAAAATTCAGCAGAAATCAAGCAGGAGTAAGGGGGGTAGAGGATGGGTGAAATCATATCTAAAGGGTACAATGTACACTACCTGGGTGATGGGCACACTTATAACTTTTACCAAAGCACTACAAAAGCAATCCATGTAACCAAAACATTTGTAGCCCTGTAATATTCTGAAATAAAAATAAACTCACCAAAAATTAATAATAGTTTTCTGGGGGGAGGGTTGCTTTATAGAGCTCTTACGTGGTGTTAAAATTTCTAAAGTAAAATTTTGAAATAATATTTTATGAAATATAACACATTTGATGCATTCCAATTTTACTGCAATCACGTTGGAAATGTATTTAAGTAGAATACTGCACAAAATTATTTAGCAACTTATGCAACGTTTAGCAACATGCAATTGTGACAACTTTCAATGCAACTAGTTGTGGTGAATAATTCCAAAAACCTGAAAGTAAAAGTATCTGACAGAAACATTTATTTATAACTGTGTTTCTAAAATGTAAAGCAGTTCTGAAGGGAAACCAGGGACATATTTAGAAAGCCCTTGTCACATGTAATTATTATGCAGTGTCAACTGGTCTTTAGTGTTATAATGTTAGTAACCACAGCTAGAGAATCATTTCTTCTATAAATATCTCAATTTTACAAGTTCAGGGCTATTCTAGCCTTAAAAATATTATTTTAGTATACTAAAAACACAGGCTTTTCCTCCTTCTTATTTAAATGTTTTATCATTCATACCTAGGAAATTGAAAACAAAGAGTTTATGAAGTAATATAATGTTCATGTTAAGATAAAAGTATAAAAATTAGATCAATTTTGAAATTACCATTTTAATGAATAACAATAACTTTATTTTCCTACATCTGACTAGTAAGTGTAAAGGCTAGGTATAATTCATTCAACCAACATAATTTGGTTTTTATCTCTCTACTTCTTGGGGGGCAAATTATATTGCATTTTTATATTAATATAATGCTTCAAACACAATCTCTAACCCCCAGGCTGTGTACTGGTACTGGTCCATGGCCTGTTAGGAGCCAGGCCTCATGGCAGGAGGTGAGTGGCCAGTAAATGAGCAAACCTTCATCACTATTTACAGCCACTCCCCATTGCTTTCATCACTGCCTGAGCTCCGCCTCCTGTCAGATCAGCAGGGGCATTAGATCCTCATAGGAATGAGAACCCTACTGTAAACTGCACAAGTGAAGGATCTAGGTTGCATGGTCCTAATGATAATCTAATGCCTGATGATCTGAGGTGGAGCTAAGGCAGTGATGCTAGTGCTGGGGAGAGGCTGCAAATACAAATTATCATTAGCAGAGAGGTTTGTATAATTATAATTATTTCGTTTATATCACAATGTAGTAGTAATAGAAATAAAGTGCACAATAAATGTAATGCACTTGAATCATCCTAAAACCATCCCCTTGACCCACGGTCCATGGAAAAATTGTCTTCCATGAAACCAGCCCCTGGTACCAAAAAGATTGGGGACCCCTGCTATACGGTCTTCATATCAAGACAGCTTCATCAGCAACAACCATAAAACATAATGAGTCACCTTTTAACAAAGTTAATTTAACATAAATTGAATGTTTTCTGAAACTTTAAAGTCATCCCCTTCAGAAATTGCCTATCTAGAAAAAAACCTATTTAGAAAAAAACAAAACTTATCTAGAAAGAAATTTTTTATTATAGAATCATATACTGCAAAGTGTAAAAATTTCAAGTAAACAATAGACTTCACAATTTAAAAAATGTCACCACATTTAAAAAAAATTTCTTAAGACTGATTGAGAATATTGGCAGGATGTGGCAACCTCATTCAATTGTTTTTGTCCCTGTAAATTAGCAATAAGCCTTTTAGAGGGAAAGTTAGCAATATTTCTGAAAAGCAATATATGCATTGTTTTTGTCCCAGAAACTTTATTGTTTAGGAACTTATCTTTTCCATACAAATAGTCACCTATACACAATAATAAAAGTGTGCTCATTGTCACATTGTTTCTAGTAGCAAAAATATAGATTAAGCTTTTAAAAAAAAACTTATTAAATAGGAAAATGGCATTAAATTGTGTTACTGTGAAATACCATGTGGCCATTCAATAAAAAAAAAAGGTAAATAATTTTGTACAGGAGAGAAATAGCTTAAATACATTGTCATACTTAAACACTCTCTTTACATTTTATAATCATACATGCTAGGGAAATAGATTATTCATGCACTGGAACAATGAATAGACTACAAAATTATAAGAAGAAAATGCAAACAAAAGAGCAGAGAAGGGCATCAAGTTTTCAGTTTATATATTTTCTGAGCTCTAAAGAAACTGGTTCTAACAAAGTATCTCTTTTATTTTTAAACTATTTTGTCTCTAATGAGTTATTTAAGAAAAGTACTATGCCCTGGTGAACGTCCTGATTTACCATTACCTGCAAACTATATTACAGATTAATCTCAGTGCAGTCTACAAACTGCTACCCCTTACATTCATAATTGCTCTCATCATAGTTAAGGTGTCTTATCAGTCTTCTAGTGGTTCCCCTATAGCTAAACACTATTATAATTGACTTTTTAATACAAACTGAGGAGTTGCAATAAAATCTACATTATGCAAGTTTATAAAAATAAATTTGTTATTTTAAATTTGAAATAATATAGTACATAGTACAGATCACATGCACATTTTATAGTATCTGAATAAAAAGTTTAATATCAATCTCAATTTGAAATTCATTCCTATATGTAATGCATTTTTATTCAAATAATAAATATATTTTGGTTCAAATAAAGTCCAAAGCCATTTCTCCCCATGAGCTGGTTTTGACACTTGAATGAATGCATCTCCCCAAGTTTCTTTCTTACTACAAAGGAATATCTGTACAGAAATTACAATTAATCCAAAGTCAATAGGATTGGGATGAGAAGTTTAGGTAGAGAAAGACTGAGATATGTATATATAGATATATACCTTAGACTCCAAAATTTTGAACATAAATGATTTCTAATCTTTCCTATTCACAGGTATCTCTTTTGACAATTTTCAACTCTCTTGAATATCCAAACCCTCAATCAGGTAAAATAATTCAATGTTCTTAAATCTCTCATATAATCAAGATTAGATGATGCATGATTAGTTATTGTTGCAATGAAAGGAGAAGTTGTAAGTAAATATTTATAAGTTATAGTCAAGATATGATCACTCCAATGAAATTCATTTTGCCACAAAAAGTGATAAAATAATCATCTCTATGCTGACAACCTCTTTTGGCTATGACATAATAAAAAATAAATATTGAACTATCAAGATCATAATTTATTCATTTTGTGAGCTTAAATTGTTGACCATAGAACAAAAAGTCTTTCATATAAAAACTTACATTTTAAGGTGCTTTGTGGTTTTCTACAAAAACCTTTTAATCTGCATGATATTATCTAATCCTAATAAAAATCCCTTAAGCATATTACGTAATTTTCATATTAGGGATGAGGAACCTAAACTTTGGATAGAACAGGGAGCTTACATGCACAAGATGCTATAGCACAGATTAATAAAGTATGGACTTGGGAACATGATATAACAAACAACAAAATACTTAAATTATGAATATAAGAAATTAATACATGGAAAATAAAAATTCAGGCCAAACAAAAAATTGATGTTTTTCTTTTAAAGTAAAACAAAGAAAATAGACCCAAACTTCTGATTGCATACAAAAGGATATCAATTATAGATACAGCATAGGTAAAAGAATTTTATAATCACTTTTATATCAAAACAAATGAAATGGAAAGTTTACAAGAAAAATAAAACTTAGCAAAATTGACTCAAAAAGAAATATAAAATATGAATATGTATAGCTACTTGAGAAATTAAATTAGTAGATGATAATCTACACATCTATACCTCCACACAAACACACACACAAAAAAACCTAGAAACAAAAATACAAGGACCATATGGGTTTTCAGGTAAGTTATCTAAACATTCAAAGAACAGATAATTTTATTAGCATTCCAGCTCTTTCAGTAAATAGAATTTTATCCATCCATTTTATGAAGCTAATATAACCTTTATAACAAATTCAGGAAAAAAAGTACAAGAAAGGTAAATGAAAGTCAGTATTATGAATACAGTACAAAAATCCTAAACCACAATACTAGCCACCTTAGCTCTTCAAAATATAAAAGTATAGAGTAGGTTATGAGCAAGTTCGGTTTTTTCCCACTAATACCAGGATGTTTTAACAAGTAAATACTGATTAACAATTTATCACATTTACATATTAAGAGACAGAAATGTATAACCAGCTCAATAATCATGGGGAAGTCATTTTATAAAATGAAACATCCAGTCATAACAAATTTCTTTAGTACATTAGTAACTTATTCCATATATGATAAAAGGTATGGAGGACGGAGACAGCAATGCTCAACAAATGCTCCACGTTCCCCTACATTGCCCATATCCTTTGTATTAATAATTAGATAGAGCCACATGAGTACCTATGCCATAAATTGTGTGTGGCCTATGAGCAATTTTCCATTTCTCTTTCCCTGACTCAGTCACAGATATGCCAGGAGTTCAGAACAGCTTAAATCCCTAAGGAGCTATCTGGACCTGAAGCAGAATTTGCATCAAGCCAGAAATCAACCGTTGAGGTATTAAATCACTGAGACTTTCAACTTATTTATTAGTGCATTATAGCCTACCCTATCATGAGTAATACAGAGGAAGGATGTATAACAAGAATTCATAACAAACTGCTTTACAACTCAGTAGGAAAACCATAAACTGACTGATAGAATAATGGCAAAAAACAGGAACAGACATCACAGAAGGTGAAACTGAAAAAACTGAATATGAAATAAACAAATGTTGATCCTCAACCTCACTATTATATGAGAAAATGCAAAATAAAACCATAATGGTTTATAATTTCATGTCTATCATATTGACAAAACTTTGAATGTCTAGCAATGCATGCCAACTGTGTGGATAAAAAGTGGAGCAACAAGAACTCATATGGTGGGTGTAGGTTGAGACAAACACTTTAGAAAGCAATCTGGCAATATTTTGCAAAGTTGAAAGTGCTCAGACATTCGACTTATGCTCAGATGTTATGACCTGTATAAACCCTTCTCTGACTCCCCGGTATGAGGCAAACTCTTATATTTGTGATAAATTACACAAACTTTTCTTAGAGTTGTAACAGATATCAGTTACTTCAGACTGTCCAGAATCCAAGCGTACCTTTTCCACTTTGGGGAAATATGAGAAGTGAACTTGACTAGAGAAAGTTTTGTTATTTCTAAACAATGGCCTTGTTTCCTCACTAACTTACTTGATCTTAAGGCAATTTTCTTTTTTATACCTGTGTGCTCAACATCTAGCAGAAAACCCGGCTCATAGTAAGCCCTCAAGCATGATTGTTTAATTTAAAATTATTCAGCAGTTCCTAGGTACAAATTAAATTCTATGCAATGTGGTTCACCAAGACATTACCTGTGGTCAGGCGCAGTGGCTCATGCCTGTAATCCTAGCACTCTGGGAGGCCGAGGCGGGTGGATTGTTTGAGCTCAGGAGTTTGAGATCAGCCTGAGCAAGAGCGAGACCCCATCTCTACTAAAAAAAAAAAATAGAAAGAAATTAGACAAACAACTAAAATATATAGAATAAATTAGCTGGGGATAGTGGCGCATGCCTGTAGTCCCAGCTACTCAGGAGGCTGAGACAGAAGGCTTGCTAGAGTCCAGGAGTTTGAGGTTGCTGTGAGCTAGGCTGACGCCACGGCACTCTAGTCCAGGGAACAGAGTGAGACTCTGTCTCAGGGAAAAGAAAAAAAAAAAAGGACATTACCTGTAATATCAGAATAGGAGTTTAATAAGCATCACTTTAATAGTCTATATATTAGATGTTCTTTAGTGAGGAAATTGTTCAAAGATAAATGCATTCACTGTGCAAGGCATGGCCTATTTTATATAACTTTCTATTTTTTCTTAATCTGTATGTTTTTTCAAGGTACTATTTTTCTCTACTGGGAAAAAATTATGTGAGGAATCCAGAGTAATTGTTAGATTACAGTAATTCGGATGTGATAAAAATCTGTTTAATTTAGAAATGGAACTAGGAAAAAAATTTCAAAAAGTCATATGTATGAAATATCCTTTCATTTTCCAGGTCCCGTAGGGTAACGGTTAGCACTCTGGACTCTGAAATATTTTTTCATTCACAAACATACGTGGTCCTTTCCCTGTCACAAGCTCCCTGTATTCAAACGCCTGTGAAACATCTGAACACAGTAAGATGACTCCTTGAATTGGAAATCACATTGATTTTGCAAAACAAGGTAGACTTAGCTTTGTTCTTATTTTGTAAAATTGTAGTAAGTGTTCCATGGCATAGTCCATGGCATATATCTCCAGCTTTGTTTTATACAGCTGGGCAGGCACGATGGTGACTGAAAGCTCATCTGGATTCTGAATTGAATATGCTACTAGAGATGCACCAAAACAGATCAAAATGACTTGCTTTTAATTTCCTTTGGGGACAACTTGCTGGCATGGCCAATGCTGAATTGCCTTCTTGCCTGTTTCTTTTCGAGTTTCTCCCTTTGAGCAACACTGCAATAGCTGCTGGCTATGCAATTAGGCATCTCTGACTGCCTCTCCTTCAGTTTTTTTCTCCTTATTAAGCTAGTAAGAAAATGTTAAGCCCCTAGGCATCTGCATCTATTAATAGGAAGAGAAGATTAACTGTCACTGTCGCATAGATTCATGATTAGTAGACTGCTGACAGAGTTCCCTTTTATTTCCTGTTTTTAGTAACAAGAAAGCCATGGGCATCATTGCAACATCATAAAGTGACTCTGCAGTAGGGCCTCTAATCTGGGTCTGATGGGAGATTGTTGGCCCTCGATCTTGAACTGTCCATTCACAGGATTAGGACAAAGGAAACAATTAGACTTAGTTCAAGACTCATTTAACAGATAAAGAAATAGAGGTTACATGACCTGTCAGAGCATATGAAGGTGACTAATGACAAAACAGAAAGAAGTAGAGTATCTAGGTCACCTGCTACTTCTAACCCATCATACTGAAATTGTTATAAACCCTGATATTTCAGGAGCAGAAATTAACATTTCATATAAGTCAAATATTTAGAAATCTTTTTGTGATGACATAAAAAAATATGAACACAATTGCCTGGACAGAATGATTAGAAAAGGAGTCAGTTGTAAAGTGAAGACAGTAAGTATATTTGTGGTACAAAGCATACCAAATGATTTTTGTTGTTGTTGTTTTTGCTTAATTAGAAAAAGCTTTCTTCAAAGCATCTGGGAGTTCTCAATGCATATCATTCATTTGGGTCTAATATTTTTTTTTCCTACAAAAAGACAATTTTAAAACATAATTATGTAAGCTAAAAATTAGTAAACATGGTGAGGTAGTATGTAGCATAATGAAGTAATTCTCAAATTGTGGTGATAAGACCAGCAGCCCCAAGATCACCAGGGAAATTGTTAGAAATGCAAATTCTCAGGCCACACTCTACCCCTACCGAATCAGAAATTCTTAGGAAGGCAGACATCTCTGTTCTAACAGCCTCTCCTGGTAATTTTGATGCATGCTAAAGTTTCAGAACCATTGATAGAGTCCTTAAGAACACTATCTTTAAAGTCAATCACTAGGTTTGAATTCTAGCCTTCTACTTAGGTGTGTGACCTTAAGCAAATCACTTAATTTTTCTGTTCTTCAGTTTCTTCATTTGTAAAAATGTAGGCTACATTAATACTACTTATTTCATGGTATTGTCTCAAGATCCAAGTACCAGCCAGCTCCAACAACCCTGTTTAGCTTCTGAGATCAGGCACATTCAGTGTGTTGTGGCCATAGACGTATTTCATAGCGTTGTTATAAAGATTCATTGAGTTGATATATGTAAAGTGCTCAGAATAGAGCTTGGCATATTATAAGCATTATGTATGTGGTCACTTGTACTATTAACACGTTATCACAGGACAACTAATCTACTGGATTAGCTAATGTTACAGCCCAACTAAGTCCCTTGCCCACCACTCAGGGAAGGCCTTTCTGAGACAGCAGGGATTGCAGCAGAAAAAGAGTTTTACTTAGCAAGGCACTAGGTGAGGAGATGGGAGTAATTTCTCAAATCCATTTCCTTAAGAATTTGGGGGCTAAAGTTTTAAAGGTGATTTGGCAAACAAAGGGCTAAGAAATTGGGTCTCCTGATTGGCAGATGATGAACTTATAGGGTTGGGATGCAGAAGTTATCCTCTCAGTTGGGAGATTTCCTGGGTAGAGGGTCTCAAGCCTGTTGGATCCATTCCTATGCCTATCCACCAGTCTGGTTGGCACCATTAGGTCCCCTCAGAATGCAGAGTCTGAAAAATACCTAAAAGACCCATTTTAGGATTTACAGCCCCAATGTTATCGATAGAATCAGAGGTGTTGGGCTTTACAATAACAATGTTAGCTATGGAAGTAGTAGGGGAAGTCACAAATCTTGCACCTGTCAGGGAGGATAGTGCCATTAAGCAGTAACGAGTTACAGCTTACAGGGAATAATGCTGGTTAACTTTTGGCTATATCTATACTTTTATAAAAATCACACTTTAACTACTATTTATACCTTATGGCTCTACATTATTTTTTAAAATGGACGGTTTCATTAATTTGAATTTAGCTTAAAGAATGGCTCTGATGAAAAGACTACTAGAAATAATGGATAAGAAGATGATTTTCAAACCATTCCTATAGGAAGACAAGTGGAGGGACACACTGAGGTACGTGAGAATTAAGGCTACTTGTGGATTTAGGGATCTCTACGTATAACAATTAGTGTATTATATTTGCCACAGAAATGCAGTAGAAAATAAACTTCAGTGTTGCACATTTCTCCATGAGCTAAGATTATGCATATCTTCTATGGATAAAAGGCCTTTGTTTTCCACAAAAATAATCTTCAATTGCTTCCAATTTTCTTTGAGAGAAGCAATATGTTTCACCTCTCCCTGGCCTACTGTCACTTCACAGGAATCTGTAAAAGAATTTGTAAAAAAAGAAAATATTGAGAAATCCTCTGATTAGGAAACAAAGTATTGAAGCCTGTCATCTTATACTATTTCCTCTTCTTTAACCAGTGATTCTCAAACTTGAATGTGCATACCAATCACCTGAGGATCTTGTTCAAATGATTTACTGGGTTTCTAGTGGGGCTTGTGATTCTACATTTCTAACAAGCTTTCAAGAGATGCCTCCACACTTTATGTAGCAAGGATTTATACCACATCTAATTATTAATAAATCCTGGTGAGTCCTTCTTCATGGAATTTTGAACATCACTTGTTCTGTAGCCAACGTGGTTCAGACACTTAACCCTTCCATCCATGCTTCTGATCTTCAGTCTTTCTCATTCCATCTGTCCTACCACTGCCAAAATTATATTTTCCAAACAGTATTTTGATCACATTCTTCCTATGCTTAAAAATGTTTAGTAGATCCTCTAAGATTCATTTACTGAGTATCAACTATATGATGGAAGCTCTGTTATATAGCCTGATACTACAAAAATGAAAAAAAAAAAAAAAAAAAAAAAAAAACCACTGTCCTGTCCTTAAAAAGCTCAAAAAACTAAATAATTTTAAAACAATAAAAAGGGCAATGGTATACATTGCCCTTTATATGTGCATATACATGCTTATATATGGGTGAGATGTTATAAAAGCATCAAGAAGGGAGCTTAAGAAAAATTACTTTTATAGGTGACATACTATTTTTAAAAGATGAATGAGTAGCTTTAAAAATGAAACCAAGTAGAAATGAAAAAGAAAGTCATCAAGAAGAGTGCTCAGCATGAACCCATGTATAAAGGCAGTGGTAGCCTGTGAAATGTCTAACAATGGGCTCTGGGGAAGAGATGTACACAACTGGCTCTTGCGAGCAGTAGGAGCAGACTCCAGCACATAACTGCATAGAGATATCCAACTATGTGGAAAGGTGAGCAGGGAACTATTAGTAGTTTCATGTTAACAGAATATGCAATACAAATCTGCTCGCCATTATTCAATATTTTCCATGATTTAACCTGATTTTCAGATCTAACAATCTAAGGAGCCTTGAGTGATCCACAAAACCAGTGTCTTTAGGTTTCAATTTATTCTTTGAGAAATCAAGGGGTTGAATTGGGCAAATGCTAAGGAGCACTACAGCTTGACTCTTACAGGTGTCATTGATGCCTAGCCATTGCTTACTATCATTCTCCTTCATGTGCTCTGTATTCTAGTGTTTAGATTTTCTAGACCACTCAAAAAGCCTTGTGATTTTCCTTCCCCACAATCATCTGTAAAACGTAGGGATACCAGGTCCTTAGCTATGCTTACTGGGCACAATATATAAGCAAAGTTGTGATTTAAGTTCATTGTCATTTGAGCAACCATTGCTACCAAAACTGAGATTGTGGTTCTTTCAGCTGGCTCAGCTGCACTCAAGATACAAAGACAGTAGGGTCAGTTAATCCACAGTAGTTTAACCAGTTCTGGAGCTTGACAGATGTTTTCCCACCACTTAGAGGTGTGGTATTTGGAAAAAATCTGTCTTAGTCAGTTTGGACTTCTTTAACAAAATACCACAGACTATGTGGCTTAAACAAGAAACATTTATTTCTCAAAGTTCTAGAAGCTGAAAACCCAATATTAAGGCATCAGAAACTCTAGTGTCTAGCGAGGACCTTCTCCCTGATTTGCAGCTGGTTGTCTTCTCATTGTATTGTCACAAGGACACAAGAAAAATCATGTCTCTCACGGCTCTTCTTATGAGAGCACTAATTCCATTCATGAGGGCTCCACCCCCAGGACCTAATCAGCTCCCACAGTCCATACCTCTTAATTTCATCGCATTGTGAGTTAGGATTTCAATATAAGAATTTTGAGGGGACACAACCACTGACTCCATAATGATATTTAACAACTCTGTACCTCATATTTCTCATTGGAAAAGTGGATATGACAATTGTACTAATCTCTTAGAGTTTCTGAGATAAGACTATGATAAGACTAAAGTCCAGCTTAGGTGTCAAGTATGTATAAGGTTCTTAGTATAAATATTAGTGTGATGGTTGATTTTATGTCAACTTGACTAGGCCACTGGGTGCCTGGATATTTGATTAAACATTGTTCTGAGTGCGTCTACAAGGGTATTTCTGGATAAGATTAATATTGAATCAGTAGACTAAGTAAAGCAGATTGCCCCACTAAATATGGATGGGCCATACCCCAGCTGTTGAAGATCTAAACAGAATAAAAGGCTGAAGGAAGGAGAATTTGCTCTGATTGTATTTGAGCCAGGACATCAGTTTTCTCTTGCCTTCAGACTCAGCTGCAGACTAGAACATACACCATCAGCTCTCCTACCTTTCAGGCCTTTGAACTCAGATTGGAACTATACATTGGTCTTACAGGTCTCCAGCTTGCTGACTACAGATCTTGGGACTTCTCAGCCTCAATGATGACATGAATCATTTCCTTTTAATAAATCTATTTCCATAATATATATGTAAATAGATATTATATATGTGTGTGTGTGTGTGTACATCCACCCCTGCTACACACATCCATTTTTATTAGGTTCTGTTTTTCTGGAGGACTCTAATACAATTAGTTATTCCTGTTATCAGAAATACAACCCAGAGGGACCAAGATTCAAAACTATCTGATCACAAAGTCAGTGGTCACCGAATGCTATAGAAAGTCAGATGAGAACCTAAAAGACTTCAGCTGTTATGTTAAAAAACTTATGTTATTAGGGCTTCCCATTTTCCACAGCTTTTTATGCCAGATTGGTCTCACATTTGGGAGGGATAGATCTGGAGTTTAAAGGATTCAAGCTTTATTATTTTAGACCACAACTGATTTTTAGAACTAGTTGGTTGTCCATGTTGGTTATTAAACCCACATTTCTGCTCTGCTGAGAGTGTGGACTTTGATAACTAAAAGATGGACAAGATGAGTTTCTCTGAATCCTCTGAAGGTTCTGCAAGGTCAGAAATAAGGGCCACTCTACAAATGGAGATTTCTGTGTGCAGAATCATCTTTTTTTACTCAAGCTTCTCATAGCTGAAGCTATTTATCTCATATTACATACTGAAGTCTGAACAGAAGATGAGCCCCAAATAATGATTTGAGCATGAATTTTCCCCTACTGAAAATAGCTTCCATTCCCAGAAAAAAATATTTCTCATGTCCTTCAAGGTCCTTAAACCAACTTCTCCATAAAACCTTCTCCATTTAATATTGAGTTCTGAAATGACCTCTGGTTCTTGTTAATTCCTGGAAGATTGCATGGCTAGACACTCAGTGAGGATTTATTGTATGCTTAATCATTTTTAAATAGTTTGATGTTTTTAGAACCTAAAAAGCAGATAATTTCTAGTATTTCTACATAATCTGCAAACAATTCCATATGCTATTCATGTTAGTATTTTATAAACATTTTAATTGCAAAGATAATTATTGGGATCAGCACTATGATAAGGCCAAGCCTCTAGGGACCACTGCAAATGGAAGATGTCCTTTCTGGAAGCAGTCAAGATGGTGGAGGTCCACAACTGTCCAGACTTCATCTGTAGGAAAGACATTTTTGGATTATCTGATATTTTCAAGTATTAAACAAGCCTCTTGGGAAACTTGGATTAGATTATTATTTGTGCAAAATATTCTGCACTATATTTGTGTCATCACTTCCACTAAGCCTGAAGGCATTATGGTACTTTAGTTACATGGGAAAGTTTGGAAAGAGAGAGAAACCAGTATATGTGGGAATGAAGTCTATGGGATCTGTGGATGTCCATCCATGCCAAGGCTCTATAATCTGCACTTCACCTTTCCAAGATCAAAAGACTAACAAATTAGTACTGACTCAGAAACAAGGAAGGCCTAAACCTGGCACTTAGCAGCTTCAGTGCCTATGGCTGAAGAGGTCTAGGGAAGGCAAGGCCTAACATGGAAGAAAGTGTTGGAAAGAAACATTCTGTCTCAATATTTTTGAAAAAGTGCTTTCTCAATATTAAAAAAAAAATTGTTTTCTAAAAATTTGGTGGGAAATTATATAATTAACATATTTTCTGATAAAACAAGTTTTCAATAGGAAATAAGTACCAACAACGTTTTCTAAATTGTTGCGTTCTTTCTACTCAAAAGTGACAAACAAAAAAACACAGCACAATGATAGAAAGAACCTTTGTACATGGACCCAAGTTGATATATAATTTAACAGCAAGAAAAGGCATGATGTGCAACAAAACTTATAAGCACAAAGCTGTTTGAAAAAATACTGAGGCTGACATCTGATACCTCTGATGTCTTTTTTTAAATAAACTTTACTTTTAGAACAATTTTCGATTTACAGAAAAATTTTAAGGCTAATTCAGACTTCTCATATAACTGTACCCAGTTTCCATATTATTAACATCATAGTATTTACATTAATTACAATTAAAGAATCAATACTGATATTTCAGTACTAAAACTTTATTCAGATTTTTTTAGTTTTGACATAAATGTCCTTTTTCAGCTCCAGAATCTCATCCAGGATGCCACATGATGTGAGTCATCATTTCTCTCCTTAGGCTCCTTCAGTCTGTAAGAGTTTCTCAGAATTCTCATGTTTTTTATAATCTTGAAAGTTTCGAGGAATACTAATCAGATATTTTGATATATGGTTAGATTCAATTTGCTATTATTTTCTTGAGAACTTTTGCATCTATAGTCATGAGAGATATTGGTCTTTTCTTTTCTCAGAATGTCTTTATCTGGTTTTTGTATTAGGGTAGCATTGGCCTCATAGAAAGAATTAGGATGTTTCCCTCTCCTTCTATTTTCTGGAAGAGATTTGAAAAACTGGAATCATTTCTTCCTTAAATGTGTGGCAGAAACTACCAGTGAAACCATCTGAGTCTGTTTCTTTCTGTTTTGGAAAACTAGTAATTTTTTCTCTATTTCTCCAACAGATCTGGGTCTATTCAGATTGTATTCATGAATTTATACCTTTTATATATTTCTCAGATATTCTGTTTTGTTATTTTCATTCTTACACTGGCATTTCAGTTTTAAAAGTTTGTATTGATATATCCCTGTAAACTAAAGATAAAATTCTAAGCACCCGTGCTGACTAAATGGAAGCCTTCTTGGCCAAAGGGACCCTAAAGAAAACTGAAAAACTAAGTTTCCACCCATGAAAGGATGAGAAGTCAGACCTGCCTCAATATACCCACTTCCTTTGGCAGTTTAGATACAACTGACCAGCATTAATATTAAAACAGAGATCGTAACACTGACAGAACAGACTCTTTGTGGCAATAAGATACCAAATTATAAACCAGACCTGAGGCCATGCCAGGCAAGGGTTAAGTCACATTTGCAGATCATCAATTTTGCTTAACAAGTCACTTTAACCCAGTATATTGTGGCTTGCTCTGTGATTAGCAGACTTTATCTTAACCTGAACATCTTTTCTGCTAACCCCAAGTTCTTAGACAAAGTTTTGTTCTTTCACCCAATTGCAAATTAAAGAATCTCTAAATCCACCTACGAATTGTAAGCATGCACTTCACAAGACATCCTACCTTTTGGGGCCTAACCAATAAACACTTTCCATGTATTGATTTATGTGTTTGCCTAGAATTCCGGTCCTAAGATGTATAAAACATATTAATAGTTACATTCTGACTGCCTCAGACCACTTACTCAAGGCTTCTTGAATTTGTGTTTTCCCTGGGCCACAGTAACTCATATTGGCTCAGAATAAACCTCTTTAAATACTTTACAGAGTTTGGTTTTTGCATCAACATCTTCAAGCTCACTGATTCTTTCCTTGTTCATATCCAGGCTATTGATAAACCTACCAAAAACATCCTTCATTTCTATTAGTGTTTTAATTTCTAGCATTTTGAGTCTCAAAGTTTTCATCTCTCTTCTCACATTACCCGTATGTTTTTATATGTTGCCCACCTTTTCCATTAGAATTCTTAACATATCAATAATAATTTAAGTTCACTGTTTAATAATTACATATTTGTCATATTTGAGTCTGATTCTGATGCTTGTTTTTCTCTCCAGACTATTTCCCTGGCCTTATAGAATGTATTTTTTTTGTTGAAAGCTGAATATTACTAGGTAATTGAACTGAGGTGAATAGGCATTTACTGTGCAGTCTTACGTTAGTCTGGCAAGAAGATGGACTATGTCTAATATTTGCTTTAGCTGTATGTGCCAGAGGCTTCAAATTCCTACAATGCCCTTGCTCTTATCTCCCCTATTGTTTTGGGGCTTTCCTAGGAAGTCTTTCTCAGATAGAATATGTGTGGGAAACTCTTTTAACTATAATTCAGTTATCGCACTGCAGGCTTGTTGGTATAGTGGTAAGGTGTGGGAGAAGGGAAGCACACTGTAATTTCATGGTTAAATCTAACTCTTATGGCAGCCTGTGCCCCAGGGCTGTGAACTTCACAAGTGTTTCCTGGCCTGCTCCTCTTTCCTTTCCCTCTCCTTCCCCATTTTGTTGAGACAGGAAGGCTATAGGGCTTTCCCCAGCATTGGATAAGGCCTTGGTAAATTCTTTTCCACTGGAGAGTAGGACTTTGTTATGGAGAATGCCTTGGCTTATTTCAAAATAGTTAGCTTTCCCTTCCCCATTCCAGAACCACTAGAGGATTCTTGGTTCCTTATCATGAGAACCCAACATGGTTCCTAGAGGTCAAACCCCCATAAGCTTGGGTTCTTCATCAAGATGTCCCCAGTGGTTTTTTACTCTCAATCTAGTCCACACTTAGCCTCTAGGAGTCTGCCAAAGTTCCTATTTAAGTGTTCTTGCCAGTTTGTGGCTTGTTTTAAGACAGAGTATTAAAGAAAATTTGAGATATACTAAAGCCAAAGTATCAGGAGATGATTACCACTGAAAAGAAAATTACTCACAGTTTCCCAAAGGAGGGTATATGTTATGCCATGAGGGGCCACACAAACCTTTATTTGGGTTTCCATGGGAAGGAACAGGAGACACAGAGTAAGCAGTTTTACGATTGGCTAGTTGGAGTAATTTCAGCAAACTTTGAACACAGGAACCATTCCTAGCAGTCTGGCATCTAGGCCTGGGATCATTAGGGCAGGTGGATAGTGATGCAGAGTGTGAGACTCCAGTGAAGAAGGTGGTTGGAGTGTGGGCTTTAGAGTGGTTGGTTTGCATACAAAAAGTACACTCATAGGTAAGTTGTTTACCATTTCCAGGAATTGACTAACCCTAAGAGGGGCAAGTCCCTCCAGGGTCAGCAAATGTCAAAGCATCAGAATAGAGAAAATAAAAAACACAGTTAATACATGGCTCCAGAGATTTTTGCTTCAGGTAAGCAAGCCTCAGCTGTGACGGTATATACCTGTCTCTCCAGATTTCAGGGTGGTGGCTTTTCCCTGTGACCACAGTTCCCTGATGGATCAAGAAAAACTTATTATTTTCAGTTTGTTCCATTTTTTCTTGTGACAAAAAAGGGAGTGAAGACTTCTAAGCTTGTTACATGTCAGAACTAAAACCAGAAGTCTCCAATCCATTTTAATTGTTCTGCTAATTTTAGTTCCATGCCAAGACTAAAATATTTGCAGTAGTTTCCATATTTTAAAGAACTACCCTGAGAAAATTGCTTCTAATGAAGATTTTGCTTAGCCTAGGAGTGGGAAGACAGGCAGTTTATTTATACAGCACCCTTTGCTTTTATTTTGCTTTAAAATTTAAGATGAAACAATATAAAAATATTGTCTTATGGTTACTTTTTTAAGGAAAATGCCAGGAAATTACTTTCCTTTACAAATTAGTTATTCAAACATTATTTAGGGAAGCTAAAGAATAAATGACACAAAACTATAGTAATTTCTTTCTGATGTTATATGTTGCCTAAAGCACTGGACTAGGCATTTGAAGACTCAGGTTTGAGTACTGATTATTAATTACCAGCTGGATATCTTTGAAAGTAGTTCACACCCAAATTTCTCAGTATGAGAATTTGGATAATAATACTTACGTATCTCATTTTCAGTGTATGACAGGGCATGTAGAAATTGAAATTTATGTTACAAAACACTACAGAAGTGTAGAAAAGTAACATTCTTATTAATAACACCTATACACATCCTCCCAAGAATAGGCAATTAAAAGGGACTAAGAGAGCTTCTAATACGGGTTGTTAGAAATCACAGCCTCAGACCATACACCTGTTAAGAATTAGTAAATTGAATGGCCGAATACAACACAGATGGAAGAGAGATATAGGTTTTGTAATTCTTGGTTCCCTTACCCCTTGCTGGGCAACAGAACCTAAATGACTCCGTGATGAGAAAAGTAAGTGCTATGTAAAGAAGTGAAGACTCATCAAAATAAGCAACCAAGTGCACAATTTCTCAGAAAAGTTAACTAAGTAGGGAGTTTAAATTGCCTCCATGACAGAGTATGCCATTGCTGGTGACTGGTAAAGTCAAGTGGGGATCCCAGAACACATTACCATGTCTATTGGCCAGACCAATGGAGGACTTATGTTCCTGGCTTGACAATATGTCTTTTCCTATAGCAGTAAATCCAACACAAATGACAAATTACAGACAGAAAATGCTCACACACTGTGCTTTGGGTAATAACACTAGGCAGAGAACTTTATTGCCCAATAAACATTTGTCCCAGGTATGTCATAAAGCATAGATATGAAGGCAACAATTCCCCCTAAATTGTCTGTTTTCCACAATTGTGTTCCTATTTTTCAACATTGAAAGTGATGAAGTTTTATATTATCCATTGTTTATATCTCTGGTCATAACAAACACAGAGATATCTTGCTAAAGTTTGAATTATTTCACTTCCCCAGGATATTTAACATTAGGAAAGACTGATGAAGGGACCTAGCATTTCTTGAGCACCTACTGTTTTACTAGCTCTGTGGGAGCTGATGCATGTTAGAGGGAAGTAGCTGGCAAGGTAAGCTAACTTGGATTTGGATCCTTGGTCCCACAAGCTGTATGACTTTAGGCCATGTGTCCTCTCTCTCAGTACCTCTTTTTTATTTTCTCATTTGTAAATTGGGGATAATAATTTGCCCTAAAGGATTCTGGAGACTTGGTATATGTAAAATCCTAGTGCAGAGATGTCAGCGATTATTTACTTACAATATATTAATTCATACCATCCTTAAAAGAGTTCTGTCAGTTAGGTATGTTCCACCCAGATTTTATAAAAATCAAAAGTGACACTGAGAAAAGTTAAGAAATGTGCTCAAGTGAGAAATGTGGCAGGATTTGGGTAGGGTTTTTCTGGCGTCCCTATCTGGGCTCTTTTCATTCTACTATGGAATTGTAGAATAACATTATTAATATAAAACATGTACATATTATGCTATATGCTATACTACACATGTTAATATAACACAAATGTTATGTGTGTATTTAATCCAGCACTTTTTATCTCAAAACATTACCTTCACTTATGTTTTCCTTAAAGCCCAGGGTTTTGACATTTAAGTGAACTGGTAATTTCTCTCTCAATTATGTTTCTTTATGAGAAGAATTTACACTACTCTGACGCTGTGAGAAAGGGTAAAAAGTTCAACAACCACCAATTTGGTTTATGTGTCAGACTATATAGGGGTCATTGTATTGTATGAACCAAAAGGTGAATCTGAAACAAATTGCAAAGAGATGGCAAATTAATAAGGTCCTCATCTACATGGCAAGTATTATTTGGATCAATTTTTGAGAAATTGATATAATATCTATAAAATTCTATCAATAATATTAAATTTATGATTGTTTTATATTATTTTTTGCATGGTAGAATTGTAACCAGTTCTGAATAGCAATCAATTTTCAAATATAAGAAAAGTGTAGATTAGGTAAATTAATTTCACTAAAGAAATAATCTGCATACTGAATTTTATAAAATAGAAAAAAAAGGAAAGTATTTAAAAATATACTATTATATCTGGGTCTTTGGTCTTTGGGCTCAATTGGTAAGACAAAAAAACTATTTATTTTATTTTTATGGCCAATTTCAAAAAATTGAAAAAAATTTTTCACTTTTGAAATTGACTGTAAATTGAGTATAAGCATATCAATTTTATTTAATTTCAATAATGTGCTTGAGAAAAAATGTAAATGAATAGCACATGGAACACTGCCATATTTTGATTATATAAATTAAAAATTTTGATGTAGAGTTATTAAGCAATTTTGTCAGATGCTTATGTTTAACAGAGTAATGCTAATTTTCTTTACCTTGTTTTGATTAATTAATGCTACCTTTATGGAAATTTTTAAAGACTCCTGCTTAAACTTTAATGAAGCTAGTTAGCCCCCAGAAGAAAGTAATAAGATATGAGTTGTTGAAAGCTAAATAAATGACTAATTATTTTTAAAAAGGCAGCCATTTCTAATACATGGTCTCCTCCTCCTTGCCTGGTCTGGTCTCATCTCTTCCTCCTCTGGTCTGGTCTCATCTGCTCCTTTTTGTTTCCCCCCACTTTCTTAGGGTCTTCCTCTGTTGCCTGGGCTAGAAGTGTAGTGGTGTCACCACAGCTCCATAACTCACCTCAACTTCACACTCCTGAGCTCAAGCAATCCTCCTGCCTCAGCTTCCTGAGTAGCTGGGACTACAGGTCCCTGCCATGAGGCCAGGCTATTTTTAGTAGGGACCGGGGTCTCACTCTTGCTCAGGCTGGCGTAGGACTCCTGACCTCAAGCAATCCTCCTGCCTCAACATCCCCAAGTGCTAGGATTACAGGCATGAGCCACCCTGCCCAGCCAAATTTACTTTTTAAGTAAAGGAAAGTTTCCCACTAGAAAAAAAAAAAAAAGAAGAACTTAGCACAATATCTGTTCCATAGAGTGCTCAATAAATGTGATTTTGAGAACAGTACAGTGTGGGGCAGGCCCTTGAGTCAGACAGACTTCCCAAGCTCAAATTCTGGTTCCAACACAATTATTGCATTTCACTGATTCTGTAACATACTTTCCTCACCTCCTACTCCCATGTTTTAAACACCTCTGAAATCAGGATGCACCTTAGTTAGCATTGTAATGTCGTTTCATTGCCATTGCCTATTAGCAGTACCTGAGATAATAGCCTGTCTTTACAATCGATATCTTATGTTGGGCAAGTTATTTAATCTTTTGGTACTTCAGTTTCTTCAGTTGTAAAATGGGGGTAGTAATAGTATCTACAGTTTATAAAGATGTTGTGAAGATTAGATTTGCTCTGTAAGTTTCTAAGTTAATAAGGGCTTAATAAATTCTATATATTGTTAAAAAAAAATTTCTGTACTGGAAGGAACACAAATAAGCAAAATGTCACAAACCTTAATATTTGTATATGAAACTCGCATCTAATAACAAAGGAGAGATTTTGTGAAGAATCAATAATAAGTATTCATTTAAACTGAAAAAAATGTAAAAGAGGCTCTGAATATAAGGTTTTATATAATGTTGACATATATGTATGTTTTATCTATTCAAAATATAAAAATATATAAAAAGGAAATACTAAAACTTAAAATGAGTAAGAAATAAATGATTTTAGCTATTTATGAACTTGGTAACAGTAACCCAGAGGGGGAATAGTATTTCAAGAGACTTTTAAATACTGCATTTTGTATATTCTTGATGGTACATATTTAAAGAAAATCACAAAAAAACAGCAAAGGAATCTTAAAGCTAACTCAATAGGTATAATGTTAATAATATTATTGCCATGGTAACTTTGAAATTATACTAATCATACTATCTGTATAATATAAAGCAAATAAGTAATTATGTAACATATTCATGCTATTAGGAACCACAATTTTCAGTGCAATAAGAGATATAAAATCAAGAAAATTTAAAAATATCAAAATGAACATATGATTTCTACTTTTTAAAAATATTTCCTAGCTCTTTTCACTTAATGTAAGGATCTATGTCACTTTAATAGCAATGAGAACCCATAGTGGTCAAATCTTGGTTATAGACACCATTCCCAACTAAGAGAAATAAGAGCATCATGGAGAAATTCTACCCAGCAACTGCAGAATATATACATTCTTATCAGCACATGGAACATTTTCCAAGACAGACCATATATTAAGCCACAAAACAAGTCTTAATAAATTTTTAAAAGCTGAAATTATATCAAGTAACTTCACAGATCACAGAATAAAATGGTATCAATTAGAAGAGGAACTCTCCAAACTACAAATAACATGAAAATTAAACAACCCACCCATGCATGATCTTTGGGTCAGTGACAAAATTAAGATGGAAATTAAAAAAAAAAAAGTTTTTAAATGAAATGAATGACAACGGAGACACACATACCAAAATCCCTGGGATATAGCAAAAGGAATGCAAGTGGAAAGTTTATAGCATTAAATGCCTATGTCAAAAAGTAGAAAGATCACAAATTAACAAACTAACATTGCACCTCAAGGAACTAGAAAAACAAGAACAAATCAAACTCAGCAGACAAAAAGAAATAAAGATCTGAGCAGAACTGAATGAAATAGAAACAAAATAAAAAGGATCAACAAAACAAAAAGTTATTTTTTTGCAAAGATGAAGAATATCAATAAACTGATAGCTAGACTAGATAAGAAAAAAAGAGAAGATTCAAATAAGCAATTAGAAATGAAAAAAGAAATATTACAATTGATACCACAGAAATTAAAAAGGATCATCAGAGACTACTATGATCAACTCTATGCTCACAAACTAGAAAACCTAGAGAAAATGAATTCCTAGAAACATTCAACCTCCCAATATTGAACCAGAAAGAAATAGAAATCCTGAATAGACCAATAACAAGTAGTGAGAATGAATCAGTAATAAAAAAAAGTCTCCCCAAAACAAGAAAAAAATATCATGACCCCATGGATTCACAGCTAAATTCCAACAGACATATGAAGAAGAACTGGTACCAATCCTACTGAAACTGTTCCAAAAAAAAAATCAATAAAGAGGGATTCCTCCCTAAATCATTCTATGAAACCAGCATCACCCTCATACAAAAGTCAGGAAAGGACACAACAACAACAAAAAAAGAAAATTACAGACCAATATACCTGATGAACATAGATACAAACATCCTCAACAAAGTACTAGTAAACCAAGTCCAACAGCACATCAAAAAGATAATACATCATGGTCAAGTGGGTTTTAGCCCAGGGATGCAAGGATGGTTCATCATGTGCAAATCAGTAAACATAATCAACCACATAAATAGAATTAAGAACAAAAACAATATGATCATCTCAATAGATGCAGAAAAAGCATTCTATAACATTTAGTATCCCTTCATTATAAAAAAGCTTAACAAATTAGGCATACAAAGAACATACCTCAAATTAATAAAAGATATATGACCATCCTACAGCCAGTATCATACTGAATGGGGAAAAACTGAAAGCATTACCCTTAAGAACTAGAAAAAAATAAGGATGACCACTTTCACCACTCCTATTTAACATAGTATGGAAAGTCCTAGAGAAAGAAATAAAAGACGTCCTTCCTGGAAAAGAGGAAATCAAATTATTTCTATTTGCTAATGATGTAATTTTATACTTAGAGAACCCTAAAGAGCTCACCAAAGATTCCTAGATATGATAAAGAAATTGAGTAAAGTTTTGGGATACACAATCAAATTACAAAAATCAGTAGCATTTTTATATGCATGCACACACATACAAAAAAAAAAACAGTAAAGCTGAAAACAACTTCAAGAAGTCAATTCCATTTACAATAGTTACAAAAAAATAACGTACCTAAGAGTAAATTTAACAAAGGAGGGAAAAAAGCTCTACAAGGAAAACTAGAAAACACCGATGAAAGAAATTAGACACAGCATAAACAAAAGGAAAAAGATCCCATGCACACATATCATAATAATATTGTTAAAATGACCATACTGCCCAAAACAATCTACAGATCAATGCAATTGCTAGTGACATGCCAACATTATTTTTCACTGAATTAGGAAAAAACAATCCTAAAATTCATGTGGAACCAAAAAAGAACACAGAGTTATCCTAAGCAAAAAGAATAAAGCTGAATATATCACATTATCCGACTTCAAATTATACAAGACTATAATAACAAAACAGCATGGTTTTGACATAAAAATAGACAGATAGATCAAAAAAACAAATAAAGATCCCAGAAATAAATTCACATACCTATATCCAACTGATCTTTGACAATGGTGACAAAAATATATGCTAGGAAAAGAACATCCTATTCAACAAATGGTGCTGGGAACATAGGATAGTCAGCCACAAAAAAATGAAAGTGGACTACTATTTCTCACCATATACAAAAATTAACTCCAAATGCATTAAATACTTAAATGTAAGATATGAAACTATAAAAATTCTAGAAGAAAACCTATAAAAAACTCTTCTGGCCATTGGTCTAGGCAAAGAATTCATGACTAAGACCTCAAAAGCAAATGCAACAGAAACAAAAATAGACAAATAGAACTTAAGTAAACTATAAAGAGTCTGCACAGAAAAATAATGATCAACAACATGAAAAGACAGCCTACAGAATGGGGGAAAATATTTGCAAACTATGCATCCAACAAAGGACTAATATCCAGAATCTACAAGAAACCCAAACAACTCAACAGTAACAACAAAAAACCCAGATTACCCCATTAAAAAGTGGGCAAAGGACATGAATAGATATTTTCAAAAGAAGACATATAAATGGTCAACAAGCATACAAAAAAATGTTCAACATCACTCTTCATCAGAGAAATGCAAATTAAAACTACAATGAGGTACCATCTTACCTAAGTCAGAATGACTGTTACTAAAAAGTCAAAAAATAACATGTTGGTGAGGATGCGAAGAACAAGGAACACTTATACACTATAGGTGGGACTGTAAATTAGTACAACCTCTATGGAAAACAGTATGGAGATTTCTCAATTAACTACAAATAGAACTACTATTTAATATTTGATCCAGCAATCCCACTACTGAGTATATACCCATAGGAAAGAAATCATTATATCAAAAGGATACCAACACTTGTCTGTATATCACAGCACTATACATGATAGCAAAAATTTGGAATCAATCTAAGTGTCCATCAATTGATGATTGGAAAAAAAGTAGGGGGGTGTATGTGTGTGTGTATATATATATTCATTCCACTATACACACATATATATAGTGGAATAATACTCAGCCATAAAAAAGAATGAAATCATGTCTTTTCTTGCAACATGGATGGAGCTGGAAGCCATTATCTTAAGTGAAATGACTCAAACAGAAAGCCAAATACCATATATTCTCACTTCTAAGTGGGAGCTAAATAATGTGTACATATGGACATACAGTGGAATAATAAACATTGAAGACTCAGAAGGGTGAGAAGGTGGAAGAGTAGGAGGAGAATGAGGGATAAAAAATTACTTAATGGGTACAATATACACTATTTGGGTGATGGTTATGCTATCAGCCTAGACTTTCACAACTACGCATTCTATCTATGTCACTAAACTGCACATGTACCCCCTAAATCTATAAAAAATGAAAAAAAGAAGGTATACTTCAACCCTTTATTAAAAATAAATTTGTACATTGCATTCCTTCCACACACATGCTGTATATGATCACTCAGTATCTTCATTCTCATTCCTTTTATATTTTTGTACTTCAGAGACACGAATATTAAACATCATTTTCCCAGAATCCATTACAGCTAGAGTCTGCATATAGTTTAAGTTTCACTAAAGCCAAAGAGAAGGCCTTTCTTCCAGACAGGAAGTCATTTTCCAGAAGCTATTTCTTCTGTTGAACAAGGTCTGTGATATTTCAAGCCAGCCTGGAAGAGAGAGTTCTGCAGGTTCACTTGCTCATGACTAAAGTGGAGGTAACCTATTAACAGATGCTTCTTACTACCTGTGCCTCATGTAACCCAGAACAACTGTGAATGAAGATAGCACCCTCAATTATGAGCTGTTTGGGGGCTTTAGACTTGGGTTTCTCATATTTCAACCTTAAGGATTTATTTTATAGAATTACTTGCATTTATTATCAATTTTAAAAATGAGGTTTATAAAACATCAATAAAAGTTTGTTTTATTTTTCAAATTGCATTCTGCAAATGAAAGGCTGGTGTTTTTTCCTCATTGCCTGAATAAGCACAGGGAGCCACCATAATTGGTTTAGTTCATATGAAGCAATCCAAGACATCTTTAGAACATAAATTCCTAATCTCTGTGCCAAGTTCTTATCACTAAATTCTACAAAAATTTCCAGCAGACTTGTTACATGAAATTTTAAGAGCTTAAATTAACTTGTTTCTATTTTCTGTATTAGATATGCTATTTAGAGGAATGGCACACACTTTATACATATATATAACTTTAGATTTTAAAGTATATACTTCTCAAAGAGCTTTTGTGACACATCAGACTATTTAAAAATAGCTCATATATAACATTATTTCTATTGCTAGGAATCATTTGCTCAGTAGGACAATTCTAACACTTTAGGTTGAAGTGTATGGTTCTTTGGGTAATGTATATGGTATTATATTTCTGCACTTATTTTAAGAAACACTATGAATCTAAAGCAGATCTATAATATGGAGTACATATTTTAGAAAAATTATATACAATTTCAAATAAGCTTTCTACTTGTAAACATCTATGAATTTCATCACCTTATGCCATCGAATTCACATAAAACTCCATGTTGTAATTTCTCTATTTAACCTCTCGTATAGCATTTTCACCTCTCCCCACACTCATCCCCAATATTCTCCCCCAATAATCATAGAGTTTTTTTGGCTTCTCGTGTAACCTACAAATGGCAAAGACAAAACAAAGCAGGTTCATAAAAATTTTGGAAATAGTTAAAACTCCTTATTCCTGAGATTGAATAAGGTAATATCTGAAGCTTTCCAAGGAATGTATTTTGACACAAGTTGATATCAACTGCAAAAATATCATTGCTGAGAAAAATATTGATCTTGAGTCATATGTTCTTGGTAAATAGTTTTCCAAGAACATTTTCCTTTTTAGAGCTAATTTTAGGATGGTGTTTTGAAAATCCCAATTTGCAAAAATTTTACACGCCAAAGACAAACCTAGTTTCCTAGTGAAACCATAGAGGATGCAGATGAGAAGGATGTGGTAAATTACCAAGGCAGTCCTAAATCAATTAGTTAGGTAATGAAAGAAACAAAAGAAAAGGCCAATTACAGGGAGTTAGAAATTCCAATTATTATAACTCATGCTATGGTTTGAATATATCTCTCAAATTTTATGTGTTGTAAACTTAATCCCCATTGTAACAGTATTAAAAGTGGTGTTTTTGGGATTAGATAAGGTTATCAGGATGGGACCCCCATGATGCGACTGTTATCTTTTTAAGAAAGAGGAAGAGAGACCTGAGCTGGCATGCTTTTGCCCTCTCACCCTGTGTTGCCTTCCACCATGTTAGGACAGACATGAAGCCCTTACCAGAAGCTAACCAGATGTGGCTGCCTGATCTTGGACTTCCCAGCCTCCAGAACTATAAGAAATAAACCTCTTTTCTTTGTAAATTACCCAGTGTCATATATTCTGTTATAGCAACAGAAAATAAACCAAGAAACCTCCTAAAACTAACAAACACCTATAGTAAATTCTGTTTGAGAGTAATTCTCAAGATCTAAACTATAACACTAACTTCACAATTTCTTCAGATTTCGTATCTATTTTTATAATCCTCCTAATTCTTCAAATTCATCTGCATTTCATATTATATCAGTCCAGGCTAGGAAACAAACTAATCTAGATATTTTCAACAAAAAATAGTTATTAGAGGAATTGGCTCTAAAAGTGTCAGAAGGGTCAGAGAGTAAAAAAGGAAGTAGTGTTACCCAGAGCCCTCCCCTGAGGCTGCTCCCATGACACCAGGGTGGATTTGCAGGCAATTAGGAGCCCACACTTGGAGCCTGAAGTCCACACTCCCACTGACACTGCTGGCCTTGCCCCAGTGCTAGAGCCAACAGTCACCACCAGCATTCTGCTCTGCGGAAAGAATATGGCTTCCCCATTTTATAAAATTCCAGTCTTGCTTTGGCAGAATCTAACCATCAAACAGCTTACAAGGGAGCCTAGGGAATATAATTTTGGTTTCCAGTCCCTTATAACACAGGGAAGAGTGAGTATGAGACTGAACTCAGATAAATATTTGGCATATTTATTTATGCAATATTCCTAGAAAGATTAAACTCTGCAATTATGTTTTAGGATTTATTTCAGAGAGACTATTAATATATGTAAATAATATTATGTAATGAAAAGCAGATGCTGTGCTGGTGTGTTCATCAGAAGCAGTGTGCTGAGAAGAGCAAGGCGAGGTTGCTGTTGATGGACCCCCCAGTCCCTCTCACCAGCTTTTATTTTTACACTGGAATAATTGTGCTCATTTAAAACAGCAAATGATGCCAAGAGCAAATATATATTCAATAAACAGCATTCAATTGATCCTTAAATATCTTACTACTAATTTTGTTTGAGGCTGCTACACAGGCAGAAATAGAACCTATAACACAAACTATTGATGGTCAATTCCATTAAGGTCTTCTATTAAAAATAGCTTTTTTAATCCCACACCTTGTGCTTTATACTGTAATAGTTTCTAAAGCACATGAATACTTGTGTATGGTCTCCTGTACACCAAATTCAGAGATTTCCAAAGAAATTACTTTAAATAATATTTACATATTTGGATAGACAACTTATGTATGTAGACATATATATTGCAAGAATGTTTAAACAAATATGTGTATATACACATATCTGAATACTTAGATGCATTAAAGTCAAAACTACAATGTTAAAACATTACCCCGAGACGTTAGTTTAAGCAAAATCTACTATATATGTGCTTTTGCTTGCTTTACTGAATTGGCTAGGACATTCAGACTTTTTTCCAAAATTGCTAATTTAGACAAAATGTTTCTAACATTGCAACTGTAAGCATAATGTTTCTCATATATTTCTGATCAAATTTGGACATGTTCTTCTGTTTCTGGTTTACTGTTTCTAGGTGAAAAATATCTAAATATCTAATAAATTATTTCAAATGCATTTTTAATGATATACTCTTGTGTATTTTGATTAATATAGTTAAGTTCATATATTGCCTAATGCTAAATCTTCCTAGCATTTCTAGGATAACTACATGGGCTTACTATATTAGTCATTTTACACTCTGTTGGATTGCATAAACAAATCTGCACTTGGAATATTTGCAATTTTCAATTAACTTGGGATATTATATTTCTAACATTCTTTTTCTGTGTGGAATCAAGGATAACTACTCTGATAGAGTATGCTGAGAAACTGGACAAAAAATTATGTACACAGAAACTATGTTACTTGAACTTTCCTGAGTCTAGTGAGTTTAGTGGTAAAAATTGGAATGGAGGGTTAGATTTGACTATTTGAGGATTAATAGAAAACTCAATTTTATACTATTTCATGAACCAATTTTGAATATTTTCATTTTCTGAGATTTAACGAATCATTCACAAAATAAAGCTTGTTGGTAAAATTTTAATGTAATTTTTATGAATATATTTAATATTTTTCACATGTACTTCTAATGCTTTTCTCAGGCCTAATATAGTTTCCTAATATTTTTTACGTTGTGCTAGAATTCTGCCCTCCCAAAATTCATATGCTGAAGTCCCAAGCCTTAGTATCTCAGAATGTAACTATATTGGAAATAGGACCTTTAAGGAGGTAATTAAGTTAAAATGAGGCCATTGGGGGTGGGCCCTAATCCAATCTGACTGGACACTATCACAGATGTCAAAAACTGTGAGAATAGTGTTGGCTGCATATGATGGGAAATGGAGCCCCACAGGAAGCCCCAAACCAGTGACGCTTGCCATCAGGAAGCCTTTCCTCCAGTATTAGGGAGTCCTTTTGCTGTAGTAGGATGACTTACCTTCTATTGGCTAACCCGTGACACTCTTCTTTCCTTTTGGCACCAGTGCTAACTCTGCGAGTCTCCTTGGTAATGACATCCTCCTTATTTGGAGAATTGTATGTACAAATTTAATCTGAGAATGATTTAATGAGCATACTATAGAAGTTCTTTCACATGGCCATCTCCTTTGGTCACCCTGCAACACCTCTGCTGATATAATTATTGTGGTTCTACCAGGAAAATTCAGATTTGGGGGAGATTTCCATTTTCACTTCTATAGGATTGCAGAATCCTCAGTTCTCTTGGGTTTCTCTCTCAAGCTGATAGCATCTGCTTTATAACTCTCCGAATTCCTATCTATTCTAACTTGCTGATGGCACCTTTCCAGCTTGCTGGTGCTATTTTGAATTTTTTCTCATAATCACATTTTTTTTCCTTTAATTTCAGTGGGATATGGGAAAAGAATGGAAGTAAATACTTGGTAACAGTTAACTTTATTTATACTGGAAGTCCTGGAATTTACTTCCAAAGTAGTCTACATTTATTTATTTAAAATTTTTTTTGGAATTTATAAGCAATTGTGACTATGTTAGTATGTTTGTTTACGGAAACCTTTATGAATGTATGTGACCTGTTTTCAGGACTTATTTTATTTATTCCTATTTTTCCTCATTTTTCTATTTTCTTCCACGATATCACTAATTTTCTCTGAAGTTATGAATAGGTGCAATAAGCCATATTTTAGTTAATTATTTAATAAATAAATGAAAAATGCAGAATGATTTGATATCTCATACAATGCAAATAAACAAAACAGAAGGTAACCAACATTTATTATGTCCCCAGGAAATCTAGGGCATATGTATGTTAAGACACACATGGAAACAACTTAGTCTTATCATAGCTCCAGTATGCTGACTCATTTGCCAAATTTGCCAGAGTTAGCAACTAGCCAAAATTGGAACCCAGGTTTATTGACTCCAAGTCCTTACTCCTCTCAATCTCCAACAAAATTCAAAATCCATAGCAAAGGAGACTGAGTGTTATTGAATAGAATTATCATGTGTTAAGGAATGGGTCTACAAACTCTGAAATATATTGACATGGAAAGCACACCTTATGTTCACTTAGGAATCAAAGATGGGGAGAATGAATAATTACAGAAGAGTACTTCTAACTAAATGTGGGTAGTGGCCACTTACTGCCACAAGTATCATCCCAGAACCCCATTCCCATACCATGACAGCTTACAGGAGAACACAATGGCTTGAGCATTTGTTGCTATGAGAACATTAATTACATTTATTTGTTTTCTATTTCAAGCTGTACATTTCTCACTTCAGTACTATAAATAGTCACAAAGGAATAATCAGTCCTGCTCATCAGTCATCTTTCCCTTGGCATGCTGTAAAAAAGCAGTTGGTCAGGATAATATATTATAAGCTTGGTAAATCACTTAATTTTTTAGCAATAAATTTTTCCCCAATATGAAATGTTACCAAGGCAACATAGCAATTTCTCCTGGACCAAAGTAACTAGGGTGTTTCAAAAGGGTAAAGTAGCCGGGCGCGGTGGCTCACGCCTGTAATCCTAGCTCTGGGAGGCCGAGGCGGGTGGATCGCTCGAGGTCAGGAGTTCGAGACCAGCCTGAGCAAGAGTGAGACCCCGTCTCTACTAAAAATAGAAAGAAATTATCTGGCCAACTAAAAATATATATACAAAAAAATTAGCCGGGCATGGTGGCTCATGCCTGTAGTCCCAGCTACTCGGGAGGCTGAGGCAGTAGGATCGCTTAAGCCCAGGAGTCTGAGGTTGCTGTGAGCTAGGCTGATGCCACAGCACTCACTCTAGCCCGGGCAACAAAGTGAGACTCTGTCTCAAAAAAAAAAAAAAAAAAAAAGGGTAAAGTAAAAATAATAAAATAATTATAGGAAAACAAAACTGACTTCTTTAATTTACATTCCTAAAGTACATTTGGCCCAGTAAGTACATAATTAAATAGCACTGGAGAATTACTAAAGCTATTTTCCAACATATCCTGAATGAATAAGTGATATTCAAGTTAGGCACTCTAGGGATGAAGGCCTTTGCCCATCCCCAAAGGTTTGCTGAAAAATCACTGGCATGAGGCAGATTAATAGGAGAAAAGGCACACAAATTAAAGTGTATACATAGGAGCCTTTAGAATGAAGACTCAGCTCCCCAATGGAATAGAGAGACATATATACCATCTTGAGGCTACAGAAAGAATGTAGACTCAGAGTATGACCAAAACCAGGTTTCAGTGGCAAGACAAGTTATGGGAGGGAGAAATGAAAGATGGTCTTGTTATCAGTATCCCTTAGAATAGAGAGTAAATGTTTCTTTTTAGACCTTTAAAGGTATCAGACTCTCAGTTAATCTTTCATAGATGGACAGGGAAGGCCTGGCTGCACACAGATAAATGCAACCACTTTTATAACTACCAATCCATCAAGAAAGGAAATATTTCCATCACCCCAGAAAGTTTCCCTGTACCCCCTTTCAAACGCTGCCACTCATAGGCAACCACTATTTTGACTTCCGTTTGCTGGTGGTTTATTGTCATATAAACAGAATCATGTCAAGGGACTCTTTTGTATTGACCTTTTACTCAACATTATGTTTTTGAGATTTATTCATGTTATTTTTCTGTATCAGCAGTATATTCTTTTTCTCATTACTGATTACTACTTCATCACATAAATATAGCACCTTTTGTTTTTGTTATTTTTTTTTTTATCTTGAGACAGAGTCTCATTCTGTTGCCCCAGCTAGAGTGCAGTGATGTCATCATAGCTCACTGTAACCTCAAACTCCTGGGCTCAAAGCAATCTTCCTGTCTCAGCCTCCCAAGTAGCTGGGACTACGGGTGCACGCCACCATGTCTGGCTAATTTTTTCTATTTTTGGTAGAAAAGGGGTCTCGCTCTTGCTCAGGCTGGTCTTGAACTCCTGACCTCAAGCAATCTGCCTGCCTCGGCCTCCCATAGTGCTAAGATTACAGGTGTGAGCCACCACACCAGGCCTGTACCTTTTGTTTTTACATTTCATGTTTTGAGCTTTATTTTGCTGTAGTTTCTTGTAGATGTCTGAGGATTTTCTGCCTACAAAATTATGTCAGCTGCAAACATAGGCTATTTTACTTCTTCCTGTCCTGTATGTTGACTTTTATTTGTCTTGTCTCCTGCACTGCTAGTATGACAAGTACAAAATTGAATAGAAGTAGTGAGAGCAGACATCCTTGTCCTATTCCCTATCTTAGGGGCATGGCACTCAGTATTTCACCATTAAATACCATATTAGCTATAAGATTATGACAAATGTCCTTCAGCAGCTTTTCTTCTATTCAGAATTTGCTGATACTTTTTATCATAAAAGTTATATTTTTTAAATGTCTATTTTTGCATCTGTTTAAATGACCATTTGGGCTTTCTCCCTTAATCGGTAAATGCAATGAATTACATTGATGATGTTTCTATGTTAAACTTTGCATTCCCCTGGTCAACTCAATTTGATCAGGTGAATTATCCTTTTTATATATCACCAGACTTAATTTACAAATATTTTAAGATTTTTGTGTCTATATTCATGAGAGATATTAGTCTTATTAGCAGGAAAAAAAATACAAATCCTAAATAATTTAAAGAGGTTTATATTGTACAGTCAGAGGATCCACAAATCCAAGAAACCTTGAGTAAGTGGTCCTGAGGCAGTCAGTGGGGGTTGCAGTTTGATTTTATACATTTTAGGAGACAGAAATTGCAAGTAAAATCCTAAATTAATGCATGGAATATATATACTGGTTTTGCCTGAAAAGGCAAGACATCTCAAAGCCAGAGTTTACAGCTTATAGGTGGTTTCAGAGATTTTTTGATTTGTAATTGGTTAAAGAAAAGAAGCTGTTACTGAAAGCTGGGCACTTGTCAGCTAGGCCCCATCAGTAGGACCAGGACAAATGGTTGAGGAGAAGGAAAGAGAAGTCTATTACTTTGCCAGCAAAAGAGGAAAACGGTAGACTACCGTGTCAAAATACAAATTCTTATACATAAGCAGAAATATAGAGCTTTTAAAGGGAGGGCCCTCAGTACTAAGCTATTGTCACTGAACTGTAGTTAATGATTCTAATCGTCCCATCTCTGCTGAAGACAAAGCCTGTGACCTCCGCCCAGCTGAGAGGCCCACCCAGACCTCTGCTGACCAGGAACTGGGCCTGGGATGGAGCTGACAGTTCAGCTGAGCTATCTCCTATAACACAAAGAACAAAAGACATTCCCCTGTCCACTGGCAACCGCTTGCCTGGGGCAGGGATATAGGCCTCAGTTCCGAAAAAGAGGGGGGAAGTTTTAAAGAGATAGAAAATACCTTTTGCCTTTTTTTTTTTTTTTTTCAGGCCATTCCCTCTGTTACAAAGCTTTGCCTAAAGACCTGGAGTCAGCAGAAAGGAATGCTTAACATAAGGGGGGCTGTGCTAACAAGGGAGCAAGCCACAATACACAGGCTTAAAGCAATCCGTTTTAAGGAAATCAATGGCCTATAGGCAACTTTTGCCTTGCATAACCTTAAGTCCAGTGTGCAATTAGTCTAAACTCTAAAACAGAGAGGGCATAAGGGAGTGTATCTGACCTCCCTTCCCTTCATGGCCAGGAACTAAGTTTTAAGATTTTTCTAGGGTCCTCTTGGTTTAGTGGGCATGGGGCTTAGGATTTGATTTTTGGTTTATAATATTTTTTTTCTTTTTGTGATGCCCTTGACTCATTTTGGGATCAGATATATAGCGGTTTCCTAATATGGAGTAGGAAGTATTCTTTTGTTCTTTGAGTTTGTATAGGAATGTTATTTCTTTTAAAAAATATTTTTGAGCTTGTATAGGAATGTTATTTCTTTTAAAAATATTTTTGAAGATTTACAAGTGAAGCCACATGCACCTAGAATTTTCTTTGTAAGAAGTTTTTAATTATGAATTTAATTTCTCAAATATGTATAACTACTACATTTTTAAAGTTTTTAGTCAATTCTTATAATTTCATTCAAGTAAAATTATTAAATCATAAAGTTGTTTGTAATATCTTCTCATTTATTACTGTTTTAAATTGTGTTATTCTTCCTTTTCTCTTGATTTTAGCTAAAGGTTTAAGTTTAGAAATCTTTCAAAGAATAACTGTTTTTGTTGATTTATTCTACTGTTTGTCTAATTCTATTTCATTTGTTTCTGTTATTTTTATCATTTCCTTTTAAATTAATTTTGTTAATTTGCTCTTCTTTTGAGATTCTTAAGGTAGAAGCACAGGACATTAGTTTTAAATGTTTTTTCTTTTAAGCATTTAAAGCTTAAACATCACTCTAAGGACTAATTTGCTTAAACTCACATATTTTTATATGTTCTCTTCTCATTTTATGCATTGCAAAATTTTTCTCTTACATCAAATTTTTCTTCAGTGCATAGATTACTTACAATCTTCATTTTAAAATCTTCATACGTTATAAAATTTTCTAAGTATCTTTTGTTATTCATTTCTAACTTAGTTCCACTCTGAACATAGAATTCTATTATAACAGGGTTTTTTTTTTTCCCCCCCAGTATTTTAAAAATGTTCCATTCTGTTTGGCCACCAAGTTTTCTTATGGGAAGTCAGCATCATTTATATAGCTGTTTCCCTATGTGCAATGTGGGATATTTGCCTATGGCTGCCATAAAGATTTCCTCTTCTGATTTTTAACTGTAATTGAATTACCTATAGGTGTTTTCCAACTATTTACCATGATTGGGATTCATTAAGCTTCTTCGCGTTTTTCACCAAATTTGGGAAATTTTAGACTATTGTTCCTTCAAATATCTTTCCTCCCCATTCCCTCTCCATTTTACTTCTGAGATTTAAACTGTATGTATGTTGACTTGCTCCTTATTGTCCCTCACGTCATTTAAGATTTGTTTTTCTTATCCTTTTCCTCTACATTCTTCAGATATGCTAAGTTATAATAATCTGTTTCTAAGTTTCCCAACTCTTCTTTATCTCCAATCTAGTGAATTTTCCATCACAATTAATGTGCCTTTCAATTATAAAATTTCCATTTTGTTTATTTATAATTTCTATTTCTCTGACATTTCTCAATCCTCATATTCACTTATGAAGGCAATCTTTTAAATTATTTGCTAATTACAATTCTAAGTCATCTTGGGTGTTTTTCTATTCACTTTTTTTCCCCTTTAATATTATTCATCACATATTCTTGTTCCTTGCATGTTTACTAATTTTCTGCCATATACTAATTATAGTGGATAGTACATTGTATAACCTACATTATGTTCTCTTCCTCTGAAGAGTGTTAAGTCCACCCTATTAATCAGTTAAATTACATACAGATCACCTTGAAATTGTAGAGATTTGATGTCATATTTCATTAATATTTGGCTGTTTCACTTTTGCTCTTAGGCCAAGGCAAACTCCTTATATCTGTTACATCATGTGAACTATTAAGTATGACTCTTCTGAAGTTTACTATTTAATTGTGACCCTTCTGAAGTTTTCATTGAAAACCCAAGGCATTTACACACAATCTCTCACTTGCCTAAAGTCATATCCAAACTCTGAGTCCCTTTCATTATGCAGAAAGATATATGCCTAGCTCTTTTATCTGTAAGCTACAACTTTCTGCTGGGCTCCTTGGTGTCTTGCCTATACATGTGTATTTAAAGGCCAAGCAAAGATTGATTTTTTGAACTCCTACTTCTAAGTCTCCCTTCTTGCACACTGGGAAGTACCATAGGGGAAAGCCATATAAATGCAGAAGATCTTACTAAGTACTTTACCCATCTTTCAAGGATCAAACCCCTCTAATTTCTATTTTTTTGTTGTTGTTCAGTGTCCTCAAAAGTTATATAATTATCCAGAATGTATACATTTTTTATGTGGGAGGATTAGTCCAATACAAGTTTCTCTGTATTACAAGGACTAGAATTTTATAAATAACATTTTTCAAAATGTGATCAGCTTTCTCTTGAAAAGAAGTTCATATAATTCAACACTCAACACCAAACAAGTGCTTTTAAGTATTTTATGAAAAGTAAAACAACTTGCTTAACTTGATAATCATCTAGAAACTTGTAGTAGCATATGTTTAAATAGTAAAATGTAAGAAACATTCTCATTAAGGAATATCTTGTAAAATAAAATGACTACAAAACATGGTAATTTAGTAAGTTCTTTGGATAAAGGGTCTACCAACAGAAATCTAAACTTTTCTGTTATATAAACAGATATAACCTAGGAAATATTTTAATAAATATTATTTTAAGTCTACCCCTATCATAGCAGCAACAAAAATTGTAACATACTGAAAAGTTAATGAAGTTAATGTAACCCAAAATATTCCAGACTTACCTAAAAGAATATCTTTTTTCTAAAGGACATAAAAAGGTCTATAAAAATAAAGAGAAATAACATATTTCTTCATCGAAAGACACATTATTGTATAGATGTGCCAAACTAATCAATAAGAGAAAAAGTATGTGTGTGTAATGGCATTGTTACAACAGTTAACAAATCAATTAATGGAAAATAATAAATCTAAAAATAGATTGTTATGTATGTGGAAGTTAGTAAATGCTAAAAAATGTTTTTCTAGTCATTTGAAGATGTAGTCTTCAGTGAGTATTATTGAGGAAGTTAAGCTTTCTATTTGAGAAAAAAATTACATGCATCTATCATACTATACATGAAAATGTACTTCAGGTGTGTTAAAGATGCAAATTTTAAAATGGTACAATAAAACACTGGTAATAAGACATGTGAAAACAGAAGTCTCTAAAGATCTGAAAGATTTGACTGCACAAAAATGTAAAACACTTGTGTGATGAAGGACACTGTATAAAACTTAGAAGTCAAGTGACAGAATGGGAACAATACCTAAATATATATTTTTCATATGTTTTCCCCTATACACACACAAACTTCTTTATAGATTTATATGTAGAAATATAATTATCTGAAATATATTTTCAATATATATACTTCTCTATAAGTTTGTAAGTATAGATGCCAACCCTTGAATAGTGTTATTATACATATGTTCAAGAGTTAGCATCTATACTTAAAAACTTTTAAAGACATCTTAGCTCTTCTATTCTTCAGGGAAATATATAAAATATATATTATATAAACATAAAATCAGCCTAAATGAAGATGTTTATGAGGGATGTGAACAAATGATCCAAAGAAGAAACACAATCAGCTAGTATGTGTGAAAAGGTGCTAAAAACAAACTTAAAAAAACCCAGGGAACTATAATTAGTATAATTATAATGTAATATTTTTTTGTCTACCAGATAGGCAACATATTTTTGAAAGAGACATTCTATGTCATTTATGAAAATGTGAAGAAATTGGCACATTTGTACATCATTAGTAGCATTGAAAATTATGACATTTTGAATGGCAGTTGAGCCATTTATAATTTTAATTTATAAATTTTTATAAATATTTTAGTAAAACATGAGATGTTGCTATCCTGTGATGCAGCAATTCCTCTTCTATCAATACTTATTCTGTGGATGACAGCACTTATTACAACACTAATTAGGGCAGTAAGTTAGAAAGCACCTAACTGTTCATTAGTAGGCACTGCTTTCATAAATTATGGCAAACCAGACTATACACTCTTATTTCAATAAGGTATAGCTTAAAAATAAAAAGTATTCTATGGTACATTAAGTGAGTAAAAAGTAAGTCCTATACCCTATCATAAAATATAAGTATTTTAAAATCCTATTTTTGTACATAAACATTGATTTAAGCAGGATGTGGGTATATTGATATTCTTGTAATTGCATAAAAATAGATCTGTTAGTGGTGCTACTTCTGAGAAACAATTGAGAATGAAAAGCGAGAAAAACTTTTCAAACCAACAGAGAATATTTTGAAATAAAAAATCAATAAAACAAAGAAACAAGAGAGGGAAGTACTAACTGCAAACCTTGTTGCTCTTGGCAAATTGCATGCTGTGAGTGGCCATGTCATACAAAACCGACTGCATGAAATTTGTTCATTTCTTTGGATAATGGTGTCTTAGTTCCTTTTTGCTTATAACATACATAATACCTGAAACTGGGTAATTTATAAAGAAAAGGAATTTATTTCCTACACTTACAGAGGCTGAGAAGTCCCAGGTTGAATGGCTACATCTAGCAAAAGCCTTCTTGTTGGCGGGGACTCTCCAGAGTTGTGAGGCAACACAGAGCATCACGTGGCACAGGGGCTGAGCATGCTAGCTCAGATCTCTCTTTCTCTTTTTATAAAGCCACCAGTCCTACTTCCATAATAACTCACTAATTCAATAATCTACTAACTCACAAATAGATTAATACATTCACAAGGGCAGAGCCCTTATGACCCAATCACCTCTTAAAACCTCATATCTCAATACCGCCACATTAAGGATTAAATTTCAACATGATTTTTGGAATGGACAAATATTCATAACACTTGGGCACTTTTGTCTAAAATCTCTGAATATGCATTTGATGAATAACTACCTAAACCAATTAAAATGCCTGGTGGACACCGAATTTATCTAGGTTAATTCAGGGAAAAGAGTAGATAGCACCTGAATTTAACTTACCTTTTACTTAAAAATAGACAGTTTAAAAGATAGCAGTTGTCCTGGAACCATCTCCTCATAAAATATGAAATCTAGAAACTTTATCTCCTTCTATTAAATCTTAAGCATTGTCAAATGTCCACACTCCTTTCTCTGCTGAAGAGAACTGGTTACCATAACAACCATGGCAACAACAGTATTACTAGCCACACAAAAACAAAATAACACAACCTCAAACTGAAGAATATTTCTGTGTTGATCGTATAACCCGGAAATTCAGAAATTGACAGAAATATGGTAAGCAAGGGAGAAAATGAAAAGGATCTGAAATTAGAATACAGAAAGCAAGTTTAAACAAAATACAGAAGAGAGGAAGCTGATTAAACAGCTTAGGGTAGCTCCCACCTTCCGCTTCTGGCCACATAGTTCTCTTGGCTGGGGACAGCAAGATGCTAGTGCTCCACTTGTTTAGAGAAACAAAGTCTGAATCTCACTCTCCAACTAATCTTAGGGTCATGGGTGAAATAGGGAGAGATAACTATTGATGCTAGAAAAAAATAAAATATATACACAGAAATACATTGTAAAGACTGAAAAGACTGAAAAAGGCGAGAACTGAATAAAAGAAAGTATAAATTTTGAAGCTTTTATTTGTGCTTACTGTAAAATGAAAATAACATTTCTCCTGCTTTTGTTATCACTGTGAGGGTAGAATTACAAAATCTTCTTAGAAAGTGATTTAAAAGCTATTATGCTTTATAAAATGTAATATTAATAAAATTTAAAAGACCAAATGTCTATAATTTGTTGGTAAACTGTTTTTAATACTGTCATTACTCTTTTGAACAAAAAGTTTACACTACATATGAGAACGATGACATCTTATTGTTTTGATAAATTTAAGCCTCTGAAAATTAAAAAAAATGAAAAATTAAAAGGTACATTCAAGCATAAATGGCTACAGTAAATTTTGAAAGAGTCTGTGACTCTGAGATGGTCAAAGATATATTCAACAAATAATTCGTATTTAAACTCTCTCTAGTATATTTGTAGTCAATCAGCAACCTATAATTCTTCAGTATTTAACTACATTTAAAATACCAAGTTCTTATATGCTGCTAAATATATTTCCTACCACATAACAGTGTAGTGACCTAAAATGGTTTTACTCAATTAAGTGGAACTATTTTTATAGCTGTAAGAGAGTAAGTGTAAAAATGACAATCTCTCATTTTAACTTGGTTTTTCTGAAACTAGGAAGTAGTCAAAATAACTTGTCTTAAGGAGAAACAAAAAGCTTGTGTGACCATCTTGTCTTGATGGAGTTTATGTACGCCAAGTTCTAAATCATAACAGTATTTTTTATAACTCAGTGCTGAACATCTAAAAATAGAAATTTATAAGGACAAATTATCGGTGAGCTTTAACCACAGAGCTGATTGTGTTCCTATAAACACCATTCTTTTTAAAAATCCTAGATTATTGTTGTATTTGTTAAAATATATTGAACAGCTCGAAAAGAAATATAGAAAGTGGTAGAGAGGGTGTGAGTGCATAGACTCAGGAGCAGTGTTTTTGTTTGAGCAGTGCTATGTATGAGTAGTTTTATGAATCATCACTATAATCCACTATGTTAATTGTCTGTAGAAAACTAGCACAGGAAAGATAGCCCACAACTCTGCTCCACCATTTACATGTCAATTATTAAATCAATAAAATAGCTTCATCTGTGACAATGAAAACAATGTTTCTAGACTTCAGATTTGATGTAGTATTAATATAGACATATTAATTTTCTAATTTGACATACACAGATTTTTTCCTACTGAAAATTTTTGTCAGGAATTCTTTCATTCATAAGCTTTTTGTTATTATTATAATTTATTGTAATATTTTCTAAGGGAGCTTCAAATCCACATTTTGATTTCTGCTTTCACTGTTAAGGAGAAGGAGAGATAGATTCTACCAAACTAAAAAAAAAAAAAAAAAAATTGAAATTCTTAGCTAATTAATAAGATTTGTGCCAATGCCAGCTGAAAACATGGCACAATTTCAGATAGCATTTTTAAGCAAATTTGATCAGAACATAAAATACTTATGCAAAGTCCCTAAGCCCTGTATCAGTTTATCATTGTCCATGGAAAGTCTACCCTCTAGCTTGGCATTCAGATTGCTCTCCCATTCATTACTGCCTCTGTCAATGTATTTCCCATTATTTCTCTATACAAATCACTTCAGCAGCCAAATCTCCCAATTATCTCTGTCTACACCAACCAACTCCTTTGTATTTAATTCCTACTTGGAATATTCTTTTCTCACTCTTCTTATCCACATTTGACCAACCCTTCCAAGTATAGCTCAAGTCCCTTCTTCATGAAGTCTGCCTGTTTATATCAGCCTTAAGTACTCTCTCCTTCAATCCAAATCTTAGCATATGTAGGGAAGTTTAAATTTTTCCCCTGAAGTTTCAATAATTTGAGTCTATAAAACTGATAGACTTTTTCTGTTAATCACAGAAAAAAGGGCAAATTTTATTACATGCATGGGAGTCATACAAAATATGAAGAACTCAAGGAAATGCAAGATGGTTGACACTTCTATACCATCTTGAAGTCTTGAAGTTACAGAAAGGATTGGATCATGGCAAAGACAGGTTACAGGTTACGGGAGGGAGAGAAGAGGAAAGACTTGGAAAAAAAGTGGTCTTGTTATATAGACAAAATATCACAGTAGCAGCCCTTAGAAAGAATAGATAGTAGCCAGTGGTAAGTAAATATTTCTGTTAGACCTGTAAAGGTATCAGACTCTCAATCTGTCCTAAATCCAGACAAGGGGATTTCAGAGAAAGTCTATTTGCACAGGTTGTTTACTTCACTTTCTTCGTCAAATGCAAATCTCCCCTAAAAAGACAGCTTTTTAGCTATTCTTGTATTTCCAGCCCCTCTGAGTAGCTATCTTGAAGTGTGTCAAAGTAGTATATTTTGGCCTGAAATACTTTTAGTTTCCTTCACATAGTTAATGTTCACTGTTCATGTGGCACACACTACAGACTCCTAAGTAGTATTTGTCACTTGCATGAACATCCTCTCTCTTTGACTTTTTTGTACTAAGGCAATATAGAGAAGAGTAAAAGGGTTTAATTAACTTTTGAAATTCCACAGGAACTAGCGGATTTTCTTCAAACACAATAATAACAGCCATGATAACCAGCTACACTTATGGACCAGTCATATTTATTGTGGAAGAAAGACAGAAGTAAGTATAAATCTAAATTCCAACATATATTAATTTTAAGCTTTGATCAAGTTACTTAATATTGCTTAGGCAATATATTAAAGACTTCACAAATGTTATCTAATTTAATCTTCAACATAACCTTGCAAGGCAAGTTCTATTGGAAGCTCAAACTTGTAATCCTAGCACTCTGGGAGGCCGAGGTGGGAGGATCACTTGAGCTCAGAAATTCAAAACCAGCCTGAGCAAGAGACCCCATCTCTACTAATAATAGAAAAAATTATCAGGGCGTGGAGATGCACACCTGTAGTCCCAGCTACTCAGAAGGCTAAGGCAAGATAATCACTTGAGCCCAAGAGTTTGAGGTTACTGTGAGCTAGGCTGATGCCATGGCACTCTGGCCCAGGTGACAGAGTGAGACTGTCTCAAAGTAATAAAATAAAAATAAAACTGATGAAAGTGAAGCCTAGAAAGTTTACCTAATGTCAGAAGACAAAATCATAACAAATTTAGTTGAAAGATCTACTTTTATTTACAATTTCTAGAATTGGACAGCATTTCATTCTATAAAATAGAATGAGTGCTTCACTGACCATGGCAGAACAGCTGTTTTTTGTAAGATGGAACAAGGAAACAATAGAAAAAATTGGATTGTCTAACATCAGGTTACTTTTCTTGTAAAGGTTAGAGCAGAGGGAACTTCCCTATTATGCTGACTGCGTTTGATTGCATTTGACTGCACTATTTCTGATTGGTTGCTGTGAATCTCCTGTCTTCTGGACAAACTGGTTTGAGTATTTAGCTGCTTCCTAAAATTTCAGTTAGATTATGTGGCATTTAGCATGAGTGACCCTATTTGGTTGGTCTGGTCTGTTGGGATCTAGAGCAGGAGATCAGTCTAAACCAGTGGCCTCCCATATAATTGGTTTAACACTAAGGATAGCAGCTGGTGAATAAAGGGTCCAGGATTTCCCTGATTGAGAACAGAAAGCTCTGGTTTTAGCCAGAGAGAAGTATAAACTTGTCCAGAAATACCGTTGGGTGTGTAAGTACCTAGCCTTTTACCTTCAGGCAAAATATTTCAGGATTATTTGGGGGCTCATAAGAGAACGTAGGCCTCTATTACTACAATAAGACTCAGGTGCCTAAGCTCAAAGACAAATTTAACACTAACAGAAGGAACTGTTAAAGGACTTCTTACTTGCTCTAATAGCAAAGCTGAAAGCCCTGCTGTCCTCCCTTAACACTGGTAGACTGGGTACTTTTGGTTAAATTAGCTCTCAAGGTTCCCCAAATAAGTAAGGACATGGCCTTATAGAGCAAGTCTGAGAGTCGGCTAGACATACGTACAGTGAAATTTGTCTTCAACACAACTGGGCATTTGACATTGAAGCTGGTTTCCAATTAACCATTCAAAATTAAGGCAGACCGTATAAAGGAAGAACAAGGAGATATTTCAAGCACTTTTGCTTTTTAACAGGTTTGACCTTTTTAAGGTTGAATTTCGTGACAGGCTATGCCACAAGAAAATCTGGAAGAAATAAAACTGGAGATTCTAAAAATATGAAGCCTAAACACTGTTAGTTTAAAAAAGTTTAAGCCTCAATTCAGCTCAGATGTCCTCAATACAAATATCTCTTAATTACCAGCTCATGCTCTGTAAGTTATGCAAATAGGTAGTTTTTACCTGATGCTTCTTCCTTTCCTCACCAATTCCACTCCTCAAGAAAAGCACTACCAGGTCTGTTTTGTCATAACTTTATAGCAAGTATTAAGTTGAGAGTCACTGATTACTCTCCTCCACTGCAAAGCCAACACTGTCTCCTAAGTGCTTATTTAGAAGGTAGATGATGTCTCATTTGCTTGAGGCCAATGGCCAGCCAGTGTGCTAAGAGGCCAGCCAAGCACTAGGAAGACCTGCTCTAAATCCCAGCTCTGCCAGCAACCAGTTGCATAATTTAGCCTAAATCACAGCCATTCTGGATCTCAATTTTCCATTTTATGAAAGAAATCTTGTTCTATTATAGATGACAGCCAAGCATGAGGCTCTTTAATTTCACATAAACCTACCTATTATGCATAGCTTCCATAATAGTCATCTCTTCCTTATCTTCTTTCTAGCATTACTTTATTTTTCATTATTGGCCATTAGTTTCCATCATCCCCTGAGGTAATTTTCAAGCCCTCTCTATTCTTTCACTACTTTCACTCCTATTCATTTTCCTTCTGCATTCACTCGCCATGGGATTTTAACTGTCAATTATTTGTCAAAAAACTGACAAAATTTTCAATTTCCTATTTCTTATCCTTATGCCATATCATTTTTCTAGGTCATTTATATTAGCAATATGGGGAGGGTCACAGACTCTTCTTGTAAAGCATTCTCTTATTCCCCAAGTTCCAAAGTTTCCCAATTTTGGAGTCAACTTACACCTAACTCTTTTGTAGTTAATTCACAGCTAAGTCTTATTCTCTCTACAAGTTTTCCTTGTGAGATTTGAAACCATGTGTGTCAACTTAACCGCTGGGTCTGAGAACTGACACACCTATGTCAACAAGACTTCGCTGTTTGTTCAAAGAAATCCTTGCTTAGGAACAGAAGACTGTAACCCAGCAGAAAACGTCACAGTTTGTTTCAGAAAGAAACAAATTGTTTTCATGCCATGTATGAAATTATAATATCCAGTAAGAACATATTAGTGTGTATGACTATCAGCCCTCTCTTCTAATCTACTCTTCACATGGTTGCTAAACATTTCTTAGAAAAAGAGTTTGGGGCATGCACACACACTCTAGAATTCACCAAGAATTTTTAAGCATGCAGAGCCAACTTCCTAATAGGTAGTTTTGCAGGCCTTCTCAACCATCCCACCTTAATTCTCTATTAGGTGTTTAAGTTCCTTTTCTCATCATTGTCTTATCTATATGTGAGTCTTTCCCTGGAAGCACTTAATTTGCAGCATTTAATCATCTACTTCTAACATTCTTCTTTTACTGGGAAGTCTGACTATAACTCAAAATATCCTTTGTAACTTGCCTCAATGGTCCTCATTTTTCAAGAAAGCATCTAGCCATAATAATTGATCAATTAATTCAAATCACTCCTGTTAGATACATGGAGAGAGGAACACCGAGGCCAAGATGAAGGAAAAGAAAGTTTATTTTAACGTCCACATACAGACGGGCTGAGTCCAAGATGGCATCAGCCCTAAATAACAGACATCTAGGATTTTATAGTCAGGTTTGGGTGGGCTTTCAAAGGGATGGGGCCAGTTTAAAGGGTAAGTTTCCATGGAACTGCCCACCAGCCCCTGGGTTCAGCCTAACAACTCCTTTCAGTGGAATCTTCCCAGAGTTTTTTATGTGTACTTTAAGCTATTTTGTTAAAGTGTCTTTCAGGTTTTTAAGGTTTGCTCCTTCTCTGTGGCAGAGTGAGTTGCCTTCACCAAATGCTCCATCTTCTCACTCACATTCCCTGCTTCTCTACAGTTAGGTGGAGCTGTGTTACTAGTTCTGGCTGGTGGGCTGGAAAAGCATAGAAGAGTGGGAGCTCAGCTTTTCAGCTGCCTCTTCCACTAGAAGCCTGCCTGTGCCAGGTAGCACAGCTACAAGGTGGTGGAGCCTCCATTGGCCTGGATGCTCAAGTGATGCTATAGAACAAATTTCCCAAGTGGCCTATGCTGATCATACAGTGAAAGCAAATACAAATCTTTGTTGAGGCACTGAGATTCTATAAATAAGTCTAAAGAAGTTAGTCAAATGATTTTTGGAGGATTATTTCTTCGACTGCTCTTATAGTTTCCTCCCAAGTAGATTGTGTAGTTTCTACATGAGTGTTGTAGTCAATAAATGCTTATGACTGTATGCCTTTGTTGTCTTGTACTTGTTTTTCCCTAAACATAATTGGCTCCAGAAATTGTAATGCAATAGAAACAAAAATCAATGATAATTATCTACAACTATTTCTTATACCATTCTAAGTGCTGCATTTCAGAGATTTGAAAAATCAATTTTAAAATTTTATAAAGAAGAGAGTTATCTGGGTGTATCTGTCAAGGGTTAGTTAGGGAAGCAGAAACCCTATTAGTTATGGGATAGACGATTATTATAGAAATCCAGCCTTATGCAATTGGAGGAGGCACTGGGTAAGGGAAGGTTTGAAAGGAGGAGAAGGATGAGAGGAGGCACCTACCAGTCAATCTAAGAAGGCAGCACGTGCAGGCACTGAAGTGGAACTGCGAAGGGTGAGCTGGCGGAGAAGTCTTTGGGAAACTGTTGCCTCTGATGGGTCTTCAGCCAGACGTCTAGGGATTGCCTTCGGGCTGCTGCTGGTCAGCAAGACCAGCAGTTGTAGAGGGTGGACGTGGAGTGGAGGAGAGCAAAGATAAGCTGGAACTTCTTACCACTTGTGAGTCTGTCTTGTCACCGCACCTAACAATAGACACCCTCAGAGAGTAAGGGTTGCTACTTCTCTTCCACTCTCCAAATCTAATGCAAATTTCCCTCGTAGCCACAGTAATCCAAACCATACAAAGAACAGTATTTGAGAAGCACAAGGGAGATGGGCTTGGCAAACCGAGAGAAGTTTAAGTGAGAGTAGTTAGCCCGAAGGCAAAGGATGGTGGGTTACACACATCCACAAATCCTTTATTGCTTCTCCCTCAGTGGGTGGAAGCTGTCTTCCCCACCCTTTGAATCTAAATTGGCTTTCAGATGTGCTTCGGTTTGCAGGAGGAGCTAAGCTACAGCTGTTCCTGGCTTACCTTTTATAAGACATGCAGGAAGTTAATCAACTGGAGCCTCAGCTGCTGCCCTCCTGGGTCCACCTGTGTCAGTGCTGGGCCACGCTCTCCTCCAGCTGCTCCTAGTTAATGGCTGAGCTTGGCAGGTGTATCAGTGCTGGCCCATTGGTGTGACATGTGGAAATCCTTTAACTTAATGACTTTGGCTGAAGGAGTCCCTATGGGCCTGGCAGAAAAGTTCTCAGAACTGTGCTACAATCTAAAATTCCTTCTTCCCGACCCTCCTCCTGTCCCTTTCCTTCACAGGTAGTTGAACTGCTCCAGAGTCAGAAAGCTCTCCCCGCCCTCCAGGGCTTCCTCTGCATTTACCCTTTACCATGTTTCTACCCAGAGATGTCTTACATATCTAATACCATCTTCGTATCTGCTTCTTGCTAGATGTGAATTAACAAAAGCAGTTTGTTATGCAGCAAGAAATAACCAAAACACAGTTGACTATTCTGCATCATGTCATATAATTAGCCTGTTCAATAAAGATATTTTTATAAAATGTTCAATTGTTAGTGGTTAGTCCTTTATGAACTTTTATATAAATGTGAATTGGGGGGATTCCTTTGTTCCAGTCAGATATTCAATATTCACTTTTTTTAATTTTTGGAAATAATATGTGTATTTTGAAAAGAAATACCACATTCTCATTAAAAAAAAAAAAAAAAAAAACAGGTCTTCACATTCACCTGCTTATAATGAGCAATCAACAAATCCTTTCTGAATGTCTGCTATTTGAGAGGTAAAATAGCACTGAAAACAAGTTAACTAGATAACGATATCTTCAAGAAGTATTTATTATACTATGGCGATAACTAAAATATCATCCACTGTATTATGAGGTTAACTCCTGGTTCATTTACTCTCTTCCTCTATGTTCACTACTGGAATAAACCAGCCAGGAGTTAACCTTAGGATTGCCTGCCTTTAACTAGTATTTGTAGAAGGATTAGCACGTCAAGGAAGATAAAGAACCAAAAAGGAGGACAAAAATAAAAACAAAAAAGAATTAATTACAGACTCAGTGAGAATTAGAGCTGTTCATGGCAAAGAAATGGCACATTTAGTGTGAGCCAGGCTCTTTGAAACTGGCAGCCTAATTTGATCCTCAAAGAAGTATCAGCTAACTAGAGAGCTCTACCCTAACACTCAGAACTTGATGCTCAGAGATCTTGAGTGTCTTAAGCATCAAGTATCTTTAGAGGGCAGAGCAAGAATTCAATACCACTCCTGTCTAACGTGTTTAAGCATGGTAACTTGCTGGAATTCAGAGAATGAGAAAAGAAGTTTGAAGCCACAGAGGCTAGAGAGAATGAAAACAGAGAAAGCAATTATATTTAACAAATAAATGGGAGGTCATTTGAAACCTTCAAGATTGCAAGTTCGTAGAATGAATAATACCATTTCAAGGAGTATGTAACCTACAAACCACCATAAATATCTTTTAAAAAATGGACTTTAGAATTCAACATAAGTAGTATTTTCTTTATTTTCCAATCTCCTTATAATTCCTGGCTAGTGGGAAGTAAACAACTCTTCAAATTCCCCAATCAGAACTCTGAGCCACTTTTGAAAGAGAAAGAATTATTTAAAGCAGGAAAGCGAATGCAATGAGATGTTATAACTTAATAACAATGGCATCGTTTATTGAGTGCTAGCTATTATGTGTCAGAAAATGTTTTACTTATGCTATCTCATTTAATTCTTCCCAAAAGATGTAGAGTAGGCACTATTTTAACCCCATTTTGCAGATAAGGACTATGATTCGAAGGGTTAAATGAAACTACTCAAATTCACACAGCTGAAAGTAAAGGATCCAAGTTCCAAACCCAGGCATAATTCTGGCATCTATATCCTTTTATTTATAATTTAATGTTAAAAAATTGTATTTACTTATTTTTAAAAAAACATTTTATAATCACATGGCTTAAATTTCAAAAGTTAGCAGATTCTTATATGTCCTAAAATATATGCATAAATAAGCAAAAATGTATAGATATGTGCATATATAATCTCTTTCTAAACATAGACTATCATACAAAATAAACTCTGACTTGTTTTTTCATTATTTACTAATTTTCAATATAGCGTATAAAAAAACTCTTTATTCTTTTTTATGGCTACCTAATCTTCCATATTATGGATGTATCATAGTTTGTTAACCAGTCCACTATTGATGGCCATTCAGATTATTCCCAATCATTTGCTATTTCAACCTATGTTGCAACTAATAACGTTGTACTTACCTCATCTTGCATTTCTCTCAAACCCCTCAGTCCTAGTCCTGCTCCATGTTATCTAAGGAACCCAAATTATCATTCTTGGTAATTACAACTCTAGGATAATTTTTAAAATAAAAAAAGTAAGAGCATTTTGAAACACACTAATCTCTCACTACTGTATTTTTCATTAGGCAAAGAGGTCTAACCCTGAATATTCAGCTCAGAGTATTTGTTAAACTAATAGAATGAGTGCTGTCTGATGTTAGAAAGAAGGGTGACCAAGGTGTGAGAACAAACAGGGGTAACAATCAAGAACAGACATCAAGAGGTCTTTTTTTGCTTTTAATAATGAATTACACAATGTTTTAGGGGAAACTGCAGCATTACTCTTTAGAAATCTATACCTCAGAAATGTATATTACCTCAGAAATGTATGTTAATATACTACACATGTATCACAGCTAATTCTCCAAACATTTGCCAGATGCCTAGACATAATTTACAGAGCTCAGGAAGCTACTGGTTATGTATTTTTTTCTCACCTACCTTAATTACTTATTTGGAGGGTCAACTCATAAAACTAAACAATTATCTTCAGCAAATCCATTTTACTTTGAGCTCTTTGGAGGATACATGTTATATGAATCTATGGTAATGTGATAAACGATACTTGTCTAATAACAAGTCCCTTGGAAATTTTAATGCCTCTACTTTGCAGATATTTATTAACCGTATCTGCTGTGTGCTGGACATTTGCTCTTCCTATTTCCACTTTCCTGATTATGCCACTTCCATTCCAACACAATCTTATCTCACTCTATTAAGAAGAATAAGCATTGTTAAAGCTTTCTAAGGGCAGGTCAGGAGTGTGAAACCCTTATATAGTAAAAAGCAGAGGCTCAGAGGATATTCAATAAATGCTGTTGCTGTAATGATGATGAAATGACATTTGCCAAAAGATAAGTGGGAATTAAGACAGTGGAGCCTGTATCTTCAGATTTCTCATCTTCTGTTAATCCCTGATGATCACAGATTGAACAGTCTCCAATTCTTTTCTCAAACCACCAGTAAGAAAAGTTTTATTGCTATGTATTTTGGTTTAGAAATCTTTATGACATACAAATGGTATAACGAAAATATTTCTTAGATTAATTTGCGTCTAGCTTTTGCCCTCAAATGATTATGAAGACATTAATTTGGTGAAGCTATCATCTAAGGTATAAAGGAGCAGAAGCTATTTCTAAACTGTAGGTGAATGCAGAAAATATTTATTATCTTATGCAAGAAAGCAGTATTATTCAGCTATAAATTCATTAATCAAATCTTTTTCATGGGACTACTTTGTGCCAGGTTCCAGGATAGGAGCTGATCTAATAAAATATGATTCTTATCTCTGTCTAGTTGGAGGCATGTATATAAACAAGTGAATGCCATACAATACTATAGGGTGATATAATAATATTATTAATATAATATATAATTTTGGGTGATATTAATATAATATTACAACAACTGAAAAATGGAAAGGCCAATACAGTTCATCTGCCAAACCTCATAGGTTGGTGGTAATAGCTTCCGGGGTATGATTTAGATGAATTTGAAATTGAGTCAGCGACAGGGTCAACTGGTGGGGACTGCCTTTTCTGGGATGGAGAGGGTCAGTCAGCAGGTTGTCTATTTGCCTTCTCTGTTGTGTGGTGTAGAGTAAGTGCACACAGAAGGGCAGAATTTTAAAGGATAGTTGATATTCGTGAAAAACCTTAAAAATTAGACTGACATACGGAGAAGGTGGTGAGGGCAATGAAAGCAGAGGAGAACCTATGAAGAAATGCAAAATGCATAATACACAAAGCAAAGCAGCCTCTGTGTGGAGCTCAGCACTCCCTGTAACTACAGAGCTGGCTGGGAGGGAAACAGAGTGAGTGCCAGGCTCGAGAGTTTCCTCAAGAGCCATTCTGAGGAGCTGGAACAATCCCCTAGGTCAGTGTTCTGGAAACCTGTAGCAGAATTATCCCAGGTGCTTGTTAAGGCAACCAAGCCAATTATCTGGATGTGGAGCTGAAAATCTGCATTTTTAACAAGGTTTCCAGGTGATCCTTAAGCATATTAAGCATGGAGAGCCCACAGTAGGAAACTATTATAACGTGAGGATCAGGCTTTTCAGGCAATTTTCACGCTGAGCAGTTAACTCAGGTTGTTCACAAGTATTCCCCACTCTAGAAGTGGGCCTGGCTGGTTCTCACTATGAGCACCCGCATCCATGGCCTCTCAGAATGCCCTTCCCAGGCCAAGCTGCAGCAGCTTTTCCAGCCCATTAATTTTAGTTAGAAAGAACCTTTAACATAGTGTGCAAATTATAGCACCAGAATTTAATTGTGATTAGAAATATATCTCAGTTTAACTTGAGCATTTTTCAATAAATTGCATCAAAAGGAGATATTTCATCCTAGAGTCAGCAACATGTTTTCAGCTGTGGAGACAAAAAGCTTCAGTAAGAGAATAACACATTGTCTTCATCACTCATGATGGTCCAGATTACAGCAGGTTTGCAAGAGTCACCTACTTGCAACTGCAGACTTTCCCTGGTTCATTACAGAAAACAAAGGAAAAAGCTACTACTGTTTAATGGAGCCCTCTAGATTATTAAATGAACGTTTCCTGGTAGTTAAATAGCCTACAACTAATTAGGATGAATTCCCTACTTACATATAGATATAGTATACACTCCAGTAGGTACTTGTTATTTATTTATTTTTCTTTTAATGCAGCCTGTAAAATACAACCAGAGACTTTGGATAGAGAAGACAAAAGAAAATCCTGAGAGCTGGGATTCGATTACTCTAAAAAAATTATTTTTGTTATTTTATTTTATACATTGTTAAGAAATGTTCATTCACTTCATAACGTTTATCAACATTTGTTTGTTCATTCACTTATTTCTTCAAAGAATGTTTATTGCCACGTTACTAGATATATAGGTCAAATTGGTGGGCAAAAACAAACGTCTCTTAACCTCATGGAACTGCCTGTCTAGTGGAGTGGCTATTACTCAACAATCGACCAAATATGAGTCTAGTTTCAACAGTAATAAATGCTTTGAAGTAAAGTCACATAATGTCATGCAAATGTCAAATAGGGAAAAGTGAGCACTTTTAGGGGGTGGTTAGAGAAATTCCCTGGTGAGCGACAATTGATTTTGAGTTGTGAACTAAGGAAAAGTAATTCACAACTAAGGGAACTAAGATGAGGTGGATTCTAGGTAAAGGGAATTTTATATTTGCAAACCAGGAGAAGGACAAGTTTAGAGAACATGAAATACAGGTGGGAGTGGAGGAGACTTGTACAAGTTGAGGATGAAGAATTATGTAGGAGGCTGGGCAATGCAAAATCTTGTAGCCATGTGGTCTTTACATCTCTTATTCAAGCATTTAATAAGATCAGGTAACACTTACTAAATATATACCGTATACCAAGTTCTCTGTGTTTATTTTACGTGAATGATTGTAGGAAAGGGTATGGTGCTACCCAGAACCCCATTTTCAGAACTGAGCACTCATTACCCTCTTTGCTGGGAGTGCTGTCCACTGACAAGGAAGCCCAGGTCATCCTTATGTATTTTCTGTGGCCAAAGCAGCTGCCTCCTCTAAAATTATACTCCCTGGGACAACGCTCATCCAATGACTGGTTTATGCTCATATATAAAGCCTCCCCTCTTCCGCTTCACAATGATGAAGCATATCCGTGGAAAATAATAACATACTATCATGTAAAATCTCTCACTGAATGAGTTCATAACACTCATTTTAGCTATTGTACTATTAGAGTAAATATAATCTAAGAAATATAAAGTATGTAACATCATATCAACATGTCTACTGATTTGCCTCTTCACATAAAATGAAAATACTATAACATCAATAAAATACTCAAATAGTGTTTCAGTGTAATCTGTCAAGTCTGTTGAAAGGCCAACAGATTTGTAGAGATAGTCTCATTGATAAATGCAAACAATACATAAACTGCCAAATTGAAAAGTCGGTGTTTTTCTGTTCGTATCTATTCAACATCGTTGCATCGGTCAACGATGTTTAAGTTTCCCTCCTACGTTAAACTCTATTCCCTTCCCTTCATGACAGTATATCGTCTGGTTGCTCCTAATTTTTCTGACTACTCCTTTTCTGTCTCTTTCAAGAACCCTTCTTCACATGCCCACCCGTGAAAGTTGAAGAAGCCATACAATTCAAGGCTCCAATATTGTCCTATTACTCTTCTCACTCCAATTATTCTCATGATTTAAATCATTTTTATGATTTATCTACCACACAGATGATCATTTTCAAATCTTTTGTAATCCTAAACTTATTTCCCAAACTCAACATTTGCATCTTCAGATGTTTGCTGTACTGTTCCAACTGGGTATAACATAAAAAACAAAACAAAACCAAAAAAGCCACAATCTTAGTTTTTCTGCCAAAGTTGTTTTTTTATGTATCTTCTCGATCTCAATTATGGCTAAATAGATTTATGTAATATGAGTTTTTCCTCCTAAATATTTCTAAAATCAGTTCACTATTTTAGATTCCTGCCTTCACTTGGCAAAGTGGGTTTTCTTTAACTCTCACACTTTTGCCTCAGATCTTATCCCTTGGAAATTCATCTTTCATCCTACCGCCAGAGTGATCCACAGAAAATGCAAATTCAACGTGTCATTCCCCAGCTAAAAACCCTCTAATATTTTCTTATTTTCTACAAATAAATTCCCAAATCCTTAGCCTGCCACATACGTTCTTGAAGATATGATCTCTGATTGCCTTTCTACTACGAGATCTTATCTTCATGGAACACTTTTGTATAGCAGTTAGTGGTGCTCAAAAAGTGCTCAAAAATGAATAAGTGAATGAATGAATCAATGAGTGCTAGAAATGCGTTGCAATAGATTATCATGCATGACAAACAGATCTATAGAAAACAAAGGGAGGTTGTGAAGTATCAACACTGTTAATAGCTAAGCAGTAATGGTGGTTAATAAAAACAGCTGATATAGCAATCTGAACGAATGTGCTGCACCAATGAAATAATTAATATGTGCATTGATTTGTATCTGACTACCCTAGGACTATATGCAAAAAAATAATCTCAGAACAATTAGGCAAAATCTTTTGAAAATCCTGTATACAATAATACCATATGTACTTTGGTAGTCCTTACTTGATTTGAATTACAGACCCCTCTTGTGGCAATTGAATGAATGTTAAAGGCACTTTTAGAAAAATAAAAACTTTGCATTCACAAAGTTTGATATAGTATTTCAGTAATTTTTGCTGAATTTAGCTTAAAAATCCCTGCTATAATCAATTTTTAATTTCCCTCATGCTTGGTTTGATGGGTTTTAAAAGTTACATCAAGAAAAATTTAGATATTATTATATGTTCTGTTAGAGTAGGTGATATAGCCAAATAGCAAATTATTGGTTTAAGAATAATAATGAGTCAATTAAAAAGTAGTTTTTGATGCAACATACCAAATATTTTTTTTATTAAATTAAGATATATGTCTGTATGTTCATAGTCCCAGAGAGGAATGTACTGTAGTAGATTCATAAATGGTATTTGAACACAGGTGTATAGCTACAGAAACAAAAATAAAAGTAAAAAAAACATGGCTACTCACATTTAATCTAAAAAGTCCAGATGACTGAGTCATTCATGCTTTAATTTTTAAAATATATTTATCTGGACTTTCAATTTTATTTTTTATTTTGCATTTCAGAATTTAGAACACACACACAGGTACAAATATAACAATGCTTTGGTATTACTCAAAGTATTTAATTAAATTAAAGATTAACACTGCCATTCATTTTTTCAACCCTAAGGCAAAGATTACATTATTAAAGGAAAAGAAAATAAAGAGCTGAGGAATTAGTGGATGATTAAGAACTGTTATAAATACTTCTGGAGTATTTATTCAAACTCTGTCCTTCATCAAGCTTAGGATTTAGAGTCAGAATTACATGGACAATTTCCCCATCTTGCCACTTTGCCATCTGTCCTAAAGTAATCATTATTTTTCTACAACAATTTCACTGTGGAATCTTCATTAAGGAACAAACCACTATTTGAAACAATTAGTCTGGCATTGAGGCTGTTGGTCCAGCAAAATGCATTATTCACAAATCCCACATGCTCCACATATGCCAGTCCTATTGCAGACAAAACTAGAAGTCTATGGCTTTCCTTTGATTTGAGAGCTTAGAATAAAAGATTAGTAAATCAGGTAAATCAGGTCAAAATATGGATTTTTAGATAAGGAGTACAAGTCAAGACCTTTTGAAGCCTTCGTAATTGTGGGCGGCAACTGGAGAATGACATACTTTCTTTTTACTGATGTGTTCATTGACCACCGTTCTGTTTTAAACTTCCCATTTGATTCTTTTTCTTTCCTTTGTACTCTGCTGTCAGCAATTACAGATGTCTGTTAAAGTGTCTCACAACCACTGAAATGGGTGAGACATTTTACGTGTGTGACAATATAATCATGTTATGCCCTACTAACACTCCCAAAGAATTGAAATCATTTGAAATGATATGTATACCAGGTAAAAAATCACCATTACATTGGTTATTTAGCAATTAGATTGGTTTATCTTAATTCTTTGTTCAATAGCATGGAATCAATACCTGCACTAGCATATGTGATCATTATGAAGAGGCCTTGAAAGAAAGGAACCGTTAAGCAATTGGGACTTGGCTGCACTTATGTTATGTAATAATAGAATTAAAATAGTATATTTCATCACTCTGTTGTTTTAATTTCTGGAGTACCATTACTTCTTTTGCTTATTCTTTTGCCTCTGTTTGGCAGTAGGTAAAACACATGTGACAAACAAAGGACTTCCCTACACCTAAAATTTCCTATGAATTCTGTTTCTTTAAAGACTTAAAAATATTTAATCACAAGTTTTCATACTCCTCATTGCTAACAGAAACATCTGGAATATATTTTTGGCACACTAAAAACTGGAGAAGATCGGGTCAGTATTGAAGCAATTGCGAGTTGACTTATGTCATGTTTGCACTTATCATCTATAAGTTCCTTTCTATTTATACAAAAAGGGAAGCTACTCTTCTAAATCAAATATAATATTTTAATAGTGTCAGATATTAGAAAGAAAGATTTCCATCATGTATTTGTAGGAAAAATGGAAATCTATTTTTCAAAGAAAACACTTCTGGATCTTCATTTTACAAAAGTAATCTACCGAATTATTTTTTTAGTTATAACAATTTTACTTCCCAGAAATGGATTAAAAAACTAATCTCTTCTCCGGTAACCATGCTTTTCCAAGCTTAATTTAAAAATATTGTCAAAAATAGGTGAAATAAACTTCACATCCGTCAGGGTGACTATCATCAAAAACACAAAATAAAAAAGGTTGGCAAATATGTGTAGAAATTGGAGCCTTTGTGTATTGCTGATGAGAATGTAAAATAGTGCAGCCTTTTTGGACAACAATATGGTGATTCCTTAAAAAAATTAAAGATAGAGTTTTTTATATAATCCAGCAATTTTGCTTTGGTTATATACCCAAAAGAATTGAAAACAGGGACTATATCCATGTTCATAGCAGCATTACTCGAAATAGCTAGAAGGTGGGAACCTAAGTGTCCGTGGATGGATGAATCGGTAAATAAAATGTAGTATCTACACACCAAGAAAGATTATTCAGCCTTACAAAGGAAGAAAATTCTGACCCATTACAACATGGATAAACAGATTATGGGATATATAGACAAACTTTTCTCAATAGAGAGAGAGAGATTGCTGTTAAAAAGTTTAGAATCAGAGAAACTGATCCATTTTAAAACATGTTAGTGGGCCGGGCATGGTGGCTCCTGCCTGTAGTTGCAGCTACTCGGGAGGCTGAGGCAGGAGGATCATTTGAGCCCTGGAGTTTGAGGTGGCAATGGTTATGACAACACCAATGCACTCCAACCTGGGTGACAGAGAGAGACTCTGTCTCAAAAAAAAAAAAAAATGTTAATGAATGTGTTATATACACAAAGGAAAAATTGTCTGGAAAATACAAAACAAAATGTTAATGGTAGCTGTCAATGTTTGTTCCTTTTACTTAAGTATATTTTCAATTTTATCCATAATGAGCACTGTGTAATAAAGAGGAAAAAGAAGTAAAAGAAGAAGGAGGAGGAAGAGGAGACACTGTCATTGTTTTTATAATATCTATTGCAAGATGCTGATATCCTGATAAATAAGGACCATTTTGAAATGACATCTCACTTAGGAATTTTATGACCTCATTTCCCAACTCAGGGTCCCTTTTATGAAAACTTTGCCCTCTATTGGAGTTAACAGTGAGAGTGACCTTTATTTATTTACTATCACCTGCAGATTTAATTAATGTATGTTTACTTACTCTTTTGGTGATTAATCTGAGAGATGTTAAATGTGAGGTCTCACACCGATTTCTTTAGCACACCACTTGACAGCTGCCTTTCGTTCATTAATGATCATTATCCTTTAACTTTTCCTTTATCCCTCAGCTAGCTTTCAATCCAGAGCTCTGTTTCAAAGGAATACTGACAAGGCTTCTGTGAGAGATAATGAGACTATTTAACATCTTTGTATTTCCTGTGCAAGATTCTCTTGAAGGTGCATTGTATAGATGACATACAGATACAGACACAAATATCACAGCCATGTTGAACATTTTTTTTTTTTTTTGAGACAGTGTCTCGCTCTGTCACCTGGGCTAGATTGCAGTAGCATCATCATAGCTCACTGCAACCTCAAACTTCTGGGTTCAAGCCATCTGCCTGCCTCAACCTCTCAAGTAGCTGAGACTATAGGCACACACCACCATACCAGACTAATTTTTCTATTTTTTTTGTAGGGACAGGGTCTGGCTATGTTGCTCAGGCTGGTCTCGACTCCTGGCCTCAAGCGGCTCTCCTGCCCCAGCCTCCCTAAATGCTAGGATTACAGGCATGAGCGACTGCACCCAGTCAACATCCTGTTTTTTATTCAGACCTTAAGCCAGTCACCAGGCCCTTATTACAAGCACAGTTATCTCCCGACAGGAAAGTCAGAGAGTGTAGAGTGTGTTCTGAGGAGTATAATACAGACAAAACTAGGGAGCGGACATCACTCTGCTGCTCTGACTTGCCCTGGCATGCAGTGTGGGTGTCAGCTTCTGAGTAGAATTGCCCTTGAGGAGGGCTGAGGCTAAATATTCCAGAGAATCACAGTATCTACCAACCTGGCTTTGTTGAAGGTAACAATACACAGTGGACCTAAACTTAATTTTTTAACACTGGATTGAGACTGCTTATAAACATGAGGCTTTTCCAAAATAAAGTGGTAATAAACAACTTGAATAGTGCTTTTAATTCCCCATATTTCTTAGTTTTTCATTAGGATAGGTAATTAGGTGTTTCTAGCAGGAAAATAAATCATCAATTCTATTAAATTCAGTATTTTTCAACCAAAGAATGATTTCATATCTCAAACCCTTCTTTTTCAAAACCAAATCATATAGTAGTTGTTATTGTCTTAAGAACAAATATTACCAGAATGTTCTTGCTTTTTTAATTCCCGCTATTCATTTGTTCTTGCTTTTTTAATTCCCGCTATTCATATTGTACTCACATTTTTCAGGGCTCTATGAATTGTCAAGGATGAACATTCATTGCCAACACACTTCCCTTTTCTAATACTGCTCCTTGGTCTTTTAAGACAGACGTCCCCAACTTTTTTGGCACAGGGGACCAGTTTCATGGAAGACAATTTTTTCTTTTCCGAGGATGGGGTGGGAGGGGTGGGGGGGTGGAGCTCAGGCTGGAATGCAAGCCATGGGGAGCAGCTGTAAATACAGATGAAGCTTTGCTCACTGGCCCGCAGCTCACCTCCTGCTGTGAGGCCTGGTTCCTGAGCTTCACCGAAGACAATTTTTCCACTGACGAGGGCAGGGTGGGGGATGGGAGGGTGGAGCTCAGGCTGTGGGCTGGGGGTTGGGGAACTGCAGTTTTAAGAGATCCCTTATACAGAGAGGACCCTGATGCCAACCATCTCTCTGTGTTCTACTATGTTTGCCTCTTTCTTCAAATTTTCATTGTGAACGTAAGTTTTCTGCATCCTATTATTTCAATTCCATGTTTTATTGAAAATTAGCTAATCTGATTACCTCAGATGCTAATTGGTTTATGAGAGTCCATCATAAAATGTCATCTAGCTATGGTAAAACCTCATGTTGTTCTCCTCGAAACAGTAAATTAACCTAAAGGAATATCTAGTATGTATGGGGATTTCAGACACTATTTTCAGGCCTGTGGAAGGAATATTTTCTTTTTTTATAGTCAGCTGTTTGTCAAGTGTTTCTAAAGCCTTTTCTTCTTAGTATAGGGACCTCCTGCCAACAGCATCAGCATTATCTAGAAGCTCATTAGAAATGCAGACTCTCAGGTCCCTCCTTAGACCTCGTGAATAATCATTTACATTTTGACAAAATTCCCAGGTGTTTATGTGCACACTAAAATTTTATAAGCGCACACAGTTTAAAAGTTTTACCAATATGACCACTGAAAAGTTGTACTTTATCGGCATTTTAATTTTTGTTTATGTAGCTATCAGCAAAATTAAATGTTCTCATATAATTGTTGACCGTTTATATTTCAATTTCTATAATGTCGTATTTATTTATTTTGCCTATTTTACATTTGAATGTTCACATTATTATTTTTAGGATTGATTATGTATTGTGGGTATCAATTCTTTTCTTTAAAATAAGTTATAAACCTTTTTCTAGTTTATCATTTCATTGTGCTATCAGTATCTTTTATACAAATACTGTACTTTAAATTTTAAGAAATAACATCTGTAAATATTTCTTTTATTGTCTTATAACCCAAGTTACCATATGCTACCATTCATACATCCTAGAAAATGTCACAATGCATTTATAAACTGGAGTTGTTCATCCTTAGTATAGGTAGCAAAATTTTTATTTATTGAAGCCCATCTATTCTTTACTGATTAATAAGTCATATTAATAATGATAACATTCTAAATTATTTTGATGGAAGTCATTTTGAAGTGAGGGTCTCCTCATTATAATTTTATTTAGGCCTCAGAGAGTATAGAATAAATAATCGTATTATGTTCACAGATCTCTAATCTGAGTTCACACTTTCACTGAACTGCTCTTTAAACTCTATAATGTGATATATCACTACTGAAAAGGTTATTCTTTCAAATAAACTCTCAGATTCAGGAAGATTTCATGTAGTTCTTATGAGAAGAAAAAAGAAATTATGCCAGAAATTGCTAAATCAATGGCAATTATTAGTTGAGTGGCAGATATTGTAGTCCAAATGTCTTGCCTATTAATAAAAAGAACACATCCAAGGACAAGCTAGATTCAGAGAATCTTGAAATATTTGTGTTCAAAGAGACCTCAGTTGTTATCTATTCCTAAAATCTATTGCTAGAAATGATTATTTAAATTACCTAAATTTAGACAACTCTATCAGAAATGTAGTTTCTAGAAATAGAAATGGGAAAGTGTTCCAAGACAGTAGAAATTGCAGTTTATGACTAAAGCATGTTCATAAAATAAAATTGCAAATAGCTTTAGGAATAGAATATTTCCCTAGTATTGCTGGAGCACAGAAGAGACCCTTTAGGCCCCTATAAGGCCATCTGTGCTAGGACAGATCTGTTTCAGAAAAAAATAACAACAGTATCAATCCCCACCAAAAACAGGACTTAAGACTTGTCAACTGCCTTACTGTCCCCACACCCCAACAAACACCACCAAAATAACTTGTTGATCAGGCAAAGCAAACTTGATTACAGTTAATTCAGAAATGATGAACAACATCTTGATAGTCTTAACAGTGTTTCAGAAGAGGAAGGGTATAAAAAGATATTTATAGGGTTTGGAGTTTGGTGTCAGAGGTTAATTTAGGGTTAATTAAAAATGTTAGGGTTAATCAAATGAGTTAGCCTTTTGCTCAGGTGAGGAAATTATTTGTCTGGACAAATTGATTTTCAGGAATTTCCTAAAGTTATTTATTATTTTATAGCACTATTTTCCTGGGTAAGAATTTCCTGGAAGAAATGTTCAGGTCAAGTTGATACAGGTGGTTTCATTCCCCAGTTAAGCTCTGTGGATGCTGTTGGTCTCTATTTCAAGGAAGAGATCAACTGAGAGACAAGTCCTTTTTGCTGTCCTAGCTCACTGTCAATCCACACATTGTAGTTATCTTAGTCTTCAACCAGATTCTTGTTAATTGCTATAGTATAATAATTTCAGGAGCCTGCTGGCCCTCAAAATGCTTGGCCATATGATTAAAGATTTCCACGATTCTAACTAGAAATGATAGGCTTAAAAGACAATTGGTTGGTTGAGCTAAGACATTGGCTAAAACTGCTCAAAATGAAAAAAAAAAAAAAAGAATCAGCAAGTTTAAATGTTTTTTCAGTTTTGAAAGGATGAGGCACCATGAAGAGAGCGGGAGCACTTTAACATTTAAAATTTGGAAAACATGAGGAGCTGTACATTTGAAGGAGGAGCAAAAAATGCAGATAGGACAAATAAAAGCTAAAGGATTAAGTGTTTTGGTCTAGCTAATGCAGACAGTCCCAATTCTGCATCCTGGAGAAAGTGAGGAATTAAACTGATACATGAATAATATAACTATTTAAAAATAAATGTTCAAGCTTGCAATTTTTAAGCATTTAAAAAATAAGTTGGTTTTTTCCTGTCCATTGGCTAAGTCAAGCCAAATACTGTATAATCTATTGACACATTTATGGGGTATGGGGACCAAGAGTGCCCAGTATTTGATCCAATTCTAAATCCAGATATAAAATAATTGCCATTATATGTAACATCTTTGAAATTCCTTCTTTATCTTTGTTTACATATGAAAAGACATTAAAACACTGCCTGTAGTGGAGTCAGAGTCAGAGCTATTAGCTATTAATAGTATATAACTTAATTTGCCAAAATTATAAAATTAATATGCTGTTTGGTTGCCTTTTTTTTCAGTATATGTTCTATCCTCTCTCCATTAGTTGTCTGACAATAGGTGGCCTCGTAAGAATACAGAATGACAGTTTCTCAGTAACTAAAGTGGAAACATTTCTTCCTGCACTAGCAATGAAAGTAAATAATTAAGTCCTAGTTTTCACATTAGCAGATTTGAAGAATAGCAGTCAAAAGTTAACTATTTATTCTATATAAAGTGATCTTAAATATTGTTTTTATGATGCAGGAGAACTCACTGTCCTTTAGAGCAGCGGTCCCCAACCTTTTTGGCACCAGGGACTGGTTTCATGGAAGACAATTTTTCCATGGACCAGTGGCAGGGATGGTTTTGGGGTGATTCAAGTGCGTTACATTTATTGTACAGTCAAACCTTTCTGCTAATGATAATCTGTGTTTGCAGCTGCTCCCCAGTGCTAGCCTCACTGCTTTAGCTCCACCTCAGTTCATCACACATTAGATTCTCATAAGGAGCGCACAACCTACATCCCTTGCATGCGCAGTTTACAGTAGAGTTCTTGCTCTGAGAATCTAATGTTGCCACTGATCTGACAGGAGGCAGAGCTTATGCAGTGACACAAGGGATGGGGAGTGGCTTACTCCCCACTCACCTCCTGCTGTGTGGCCCCGTTCCCAACAGGATGAAGACCAGTAAGGTCTGTGGCCCTGGGGCTGGGGACCGCAGCTTTAAAGTATTTACAAATAAATACTTAGACGTGATTATTCTATTTTATTTATTGATTTTATGAACTGTTTTATATATAAATATATACACACACATTAATGATTTTGAGATATTTGATGTAAATCATTTCTTCCAATCACAGGCATGTCCCTCCAATGTATTAAATTTATATGGAAACTTACTGATCATAGTACATGAAAAAGATAGGAAAGATGAATACTCTTACAATAATTACTGTTGTTGATGTCAACCCCATTAGTTCATGCTTTTTAAAAAGCTATTATTAGGGTAAGCAAAATGATCATTATAATTTTAATTTTCATGGCAAAGTTTCCACAGTCCAGAATTAGTCTGAAAATTAAAATAATGAATTAATTCTTTGTTTTATTTAAAAAAATACCAACTATATTAACAATTATTAGAGTACATATTTTTCCATAATAATTATTCTCTTTCTATTCCATATTTTTGAATCAAAAACAATTGCAGGCCAGACATGGTGGCTCACGCCTGTAATCCTAGCACTCTGGGAGGCCTAGGTGGGAGGATCGGTTGAGGTTAGGAGTTGGAGACCAGTCTGAGCAAGAGGGAGACTTCTCTCTACCAAAAATAGAAAAATTAGCCTGGAGTGGTGGCTCACACCTGTAGTCCCAGCTACTCAGGAGGCTGAGGCAGAAGGACTGCTTGACCCCAGGAGTTTGAAGTTGCTTTGAGCTAGGCTGATGCCACTGCACTCTAACCAGGGTGACAGAGCAAGATCCTGTCTCAGAAAGCAAAACAAAACAAAAGAATTGCTTATTCAATTTATAATATTGTCTTACAACTTATTAGAGTATGTAAAGAGATGATTTTTTTTTCAAAAACCGAGCTCATAAAAAGAGACATAATTTTATTGCTTTGTTACCAGAACTTAAAAACTATATAAACACAAATTTTCAACAGAAAATTTGCATTCTTTGATCAAACTCTAGCCTTTTTGGTACTATTTGGGATTTCTGTCTAAAGTAAACTAAGAACAAGATGTGCCAAAGAACCCTCATTTTCTAAAGCACTGTTTACAGCCAGTCCTCTCTCCACCTCCAGGCTATAGAAAGGGAAGGCACAGAATCAATGGGGAAGAATATCTGGGGAAATTACTTTGTGAAGATTGTCAAAGGGTTGTCCTTTTCTCCCTGTCCCTCTGTTCAGAAAAGGGAGAGAGTAGAAACTTAGGAGGATATACTTACTGCCCATATACAACTGGTGATAAGCTCCCACTGATTCTTTTCTTTAAAGCTTTATTAATGTATAATTTATACAGAATAAAATGCACATACTTAAGTGTGAAATTTGATATGTTTTGACATATGTCTTCATCCAAGGAATCATCACCACAGTGAAGATATTATAATTAACATTTCCATCAACACCATAAGTTTCCTCCTGACCCAACCCTCCCTTTTAACCCTCCTAACCTTCTCCCCAGGCAAACATTAATCTACTTTCAGTCACTATGTATTAACTTGGATTTTCTAGAATTTTATAAAAATAGAAACATATATAGTATACACTCTTTTTTTGTTTGGCTTCAAACAAATGGCATAATTTGGGGGTGATTCATTCACAGTTTTGCGTGCATGTATAATGTTTTCCTTTTTGTTGGTTAGTAATATTTCCTTGTATGGATATACCACAATTTGCTGATCTGTTCTTTCGTTGATGGGCATTTGGGTTGTTTCCAGTTTGGGGCTAGCTATTACAAATAAAGCTTCTATAATCATTTTTGTATAAGTGTTTGTATGGATACATACTTTCATTTCTCTTTGGAATAGTTGGATAATATGGTAGCTGTATGTTTCATTTTTTCAAAAGAAACTGCCAAACTGTTTTCCAAAGTTGTTGTATCACCTTTTATTCCCATCAGCAGTTTATAAGAACTCCAGTTTCCCCATATCTTTGACAGTATTTGATACAACCAGTCTTTTTAATTTCAATTATTCCAATAAGTTTATTAGGATATTACAGAGTGGTTTTAGTATGAATTTCTCTAATAACTAATGATATTGAACTTTGATATCTATATATCTTCTTCTGTGAAATTTCTGTTGAGTTTTTCACCCCTTTTTTTAGCCTTTTTATTTTCATATTTATGAATTTGAAAGTTTTTGCATTTGGATAAAATTCCTTATTTATTATTTGTAAATAGTTTCTTATAATCTGTTGCTTATTTCTTGATTCTCTTAATGTTTTTCAAAGAGCAGAAGATTTTGATTTGGATGAAATACAATTCATCATTTTTTTCTTTTACTTTCAGTGTCATATCTAAGAAAATTTTGCCTAACCCAGATCATGAAGATTTTCTACTTGTTTTTTCTAGAAGTTTAACCGTTTTAGGCTTCACATTTATTAAATTTTTGTAAAAGGTGTGAGCTGAGAATCAAGATTTTTTCTTTTGTTTTGCATATAGAGCTATAATTGTTGCTGTACTATTTCTTAAAAAGAATATCCTTTCCACAAAGAATTGCCTCTGAAATTTTGTCAACTATCAGTTGTTCAAATATGGTTGGTTATTTCTGATATCTGGATTCTGTTTTATTAATCTACTTGTCCATCTTGATACCAATATCATACTCATGTCTTCAGTCATTTTAGGATAAGTCTTAAAATCTAATACAGTCCATACTCTCTCATACTTTGTCATTCTTTTTGAAAAATGTTTCAGCTATTCTGGACCCTTTTAATTTTCATATGAATTTTAGAATCCACCTGTCACTATTTACCAAAGAAAGCCTACTTGGATTTTCACTGAGAATGCTTTGAATCTGTAGATCTACTTGGACAGAATTAACATCTTAATATTGAATCATTTGACTCAAGGGGAAAAAAAAAGGACCATTTATTTAAGTCTTATAAAATTTTGCCCAGAAAATTTTTTGTAGATTTCAACATACAGAGTTTGCATGTTATTGTCAGATTTATAGACTACATAAAGGTGAAAACAAGTTTCCTGAGACAGAAGAACTATACACTTCATTTCCTAGAGAGGAAGGAGCCACGCTTAACCCTCACACAAACAGTTGTGTATACAATGAGGCAGTAGGATCCCCTGTGGTTCATGTTACTAGAGTTGCTAAGGGTGGGAATGATGGGTGGTGGTAGGGGTGGTGGTAGGCTCACGTTAAGAGTGAGCCTTGTTGAGAAGGACTTAGGGCGAGACAAAGTTCTCAGAGAAAATAAAATTTAAGAATCTGCTGTGCACATAATTGTTAATTTTTTAGTGGCGAAATTTGAAACTTTATTTTTAGGCTGTTCTAAAATAGCTACTTCTCTTCCCTTGACAAGGTCAGGTTGATATACCATTTATTGCAATATCACAGAGTTTAATTGATCAGATGAAATAGCTTCTTTAATGTTGGTTAACATCAGGTCAGATTCTGTTCAACGTTGGTAAAATCTTCATGTCTAGTAACCTTTAAAACTCGAATAGCCAACAATTTGTACTGGGATGGTGCAGGCAGTCGCTGACCTCCCTAGAGTCAAAAGGCTATATGACTATAGTGGCTTCCTGTGATAACTTCGAGCTCCATGTGAAATTAAATAATAATGTTAAATAAGAATTCACATGACTTTAACAAAGAAGACCATTTGAGTTCACACCCTTAGTGGGTTTCCTTCCCTCTTGCTTAGTCTTGAATCACTTTAGGCAGTGGAGAAAATATTTGCTGTTAAAATGCCTTGCAGCCACGTTAAGTCCCTTGAGTGGCAGTTGACAGTTCTGAAAGCCTGTGGCCTTGGAATTTGATGAGGTTCCTATCCATCCTGAATTCCAAACAGAGACAGTTATTTTTAACTCCACTATCAGTGCATATGACTGTCCTTGCAGGGCAAATGAGCCAAACTGATGTGATGTTTCTATTGCTGAGGTGAGAGAGATTGAGGTGCAGCCAGGATTATCACTTGATCATTCAGGGTAGTGGACAACTTTGAAAAAAGAATAGTAATCAAAAAATAAACAGTGATTTTAGTGAACTATTCAGACATACCAGATGTTTACCATTGAGGAAACGAAAAGTTAAAAGGATTAATTAGTTTAGATTAATTCTACCTAATTCTAGATTAATTATTCTATTTATACCTAATAATTCAAGTGTTGATGGTTTAGCGGTGATGATGCAAAGACCAATTGAAGGTGCTCCCTCATCACTCATTTTACAGGGTGTTTTTAAAAGACATGTTCAATCCTACCAACAATTTATCTCCCTGAGAACTTAATGCAACTCACACATCATCCAGCTCTTCATAAATCACTCAGTTACTGAACTCAAACTTCAACTCACTCAACTCAATACTTACTGAGCAAATAGCATGTGCAAAGCATTAAATTAGAGCTGCAGGGGACTCCAAGATAAATAACACCTAGTCTTTACTTTCCAGGGAGTCACAGTTCAATAGGGAAGAGAGACACACACGTCAATAATTTAAAGCAAGGGAATTTCTGATAAGTATTTCTACTGTTATATTATACTATGGAAAGAGAGTGAATTCTAGCTATGTTTTCCCATAGTCCTCACCCATAGGCACCCAATTCTATGGAAAACATATGCCAGACACACTGTCCTCTGAGACTTTGTGAAGTTCATGCCCTAGATAATAGGGTATATCAGGAAGTTGGAGTGAAACTTCTTCCTGTTTCTGCATGGAAATCAACACTGTTTCTGTACTTTGACTAATGCCATGAAGAAAGAGAGGGAGAACAGCCCTTGGCATGAGTATCAGCATTTTTACGGAGGTCATGGCAATGGTGAAATTTCTTCAACAGGAGCAGAAGTGAACCAAGAGGGAGTTGGAGCAGGATGGGAAGAAGCTGACAAAAATATTTGAAAGTACACGTGAGACACCACTTTCGTAATGCCTACGATCAACTGGGGAGTCCTCAGTTGTGCCTTTCAAGTCTTGAGTACAAGTTATCATGTCATCAGACTCCTGGGTTAAAACTGTAATTAAATTACCAGTTAAAATAAAGTAGCAAAACCAAAAATATTCAAGAGCTCACATTTCGTAGGCAGTGCATCAATTATTTGATCCTCTGCTAGCACTACCATCCCTCAGATATCCATGCCTGGACTAGTCATTACACTCTCGGCCAAGGGACTGTGGGCAGAGTACCTTCAGAAGAACCAGGTTTGTCTTACACATGAAACTCAAGAGGCAACTTGGGGTATCACATTAGTTTTAACTCCCTGACTTAAAGTTAAGAACCAATCATCAGCCTGACATTTGAATTTATTGATTTATCCATTTATTGGGTACCACTATAAACACAAATTCAGTGACACCCTGCATTCAAAATAAAAGATCTATTTTGGGGCAAAAGGGCTGAAAATTTTCATTATCAGAAGTTTCACAAAGGCTAACATATAGAACCATTAATACTATTTTTATATAAACCTTTTCTCTAAGATGAACATGGGTGAATTATTTATGATGAACCAAGGAGCCATTTCTCCATCTAATCCAAAACAAGTATTCATTTATCAAATATTTGTTGGATATTTCATTGGTTCCCAGCTCTATAATGGGCTGGAGAAATATTGGTGATCCAAGGAAACACAGTCCATGCTCTAATTGATATTGCAGTTTAGTGGAGTGGTTGAACATTAATGACATAACCAGAGTAACAAATGTAAACTACCAGTGAAGAAAAATATCCTGAAAGAAAAAGATCCTAGCTTGCTACTTGAGAAGAGAGGCACTTGTAGCAAGACCCCTGATCTTGACTGGGAATTCAGACATGAAATCCCTAAAAAAGGGACAGGAGGGAAGAAATCTGAAGGGTAAAGAAAGTTAACCAGGTGAGATTAACACACCTGAACCTCTATACTTCGAAAACAAGTATCAATGGCAAGAGATGCAATTTGGCCTTTAGCCACACTCTGATCTTTATAGGTATCTACAATATGAAAGACCATCGATACAAGAACAGGGACAAGCAAAATGCTGCTAAACAGGCAGACACAATCTTAGGAATTTTACTTACAATCAACACTTTTATATCCAACGCATTTTTTTTCTCTGCAATTAAGTCTGTTGGGTTTCTGGGCCTGATATAGTCTGGTTCACACTCCCTGTGGTTCCTGAAAGATCAGTAACCCCGTTTTCTATCATTTGTGCTGGCATTACATGTGGTGACAGATATCATCCCATAAGTATAGAGTAAAATTTGAAATATTCTTATCCTTAAATTTTCATTTGTGTTTTAACGTAAAGCAGTAGAAAGGGCAATGTAAAAATGCAAAAGCCTGAAAAAGATGCACACTTGATCTTGAAGATTTAGCATACATGAGGCTTTTGTCTTCCCCGTGATTAATTCCGTGAACATGAGGAAGTCACATATTCACAGTTTACTAAATATTTCCTCTGATAATAACAGAAGGGGTTTTTATTTTGCTCTTCCTCTAGCTTTTAAGGGTAGAATGACACAACCTTGAACGCACCAAGGCAAGAAAATCTTCCTTTCTCTACTCTGTTCTTCCTAATTTTTACAGATTAAAAAAAAATTAAGAGTGTTTCTTCTTTGGTTTCATGAAATCTTACTCTCCAACCTTATCAGAAAATGAGGAAAAAATAAGATCACAGGTGTTACAACAATTTGAAAGCTATAGGAATGTCATCCTCCTCCTCCTTGTCCTTATCATCATCATCATCATATTTTTAAGCACTTGTGTTCCAGACTTTCTAAGAAGGAAACATGAATCATCTCATTTAACCTTCAAAACAATTGTATGATGTAGGTATCATTACTATTCCCATTTTACAGAGAAAAACTCTGAAGCTGGAGGAGAATAAATAACTTCTCATGGTGGTACATTTATTACAGGAAGTGTAGATGGGATTTTAATCTCTAGTCCGGGTTCTGAATTTCTTCCTACCAATGCAGAAATTATGTAACTCTTTCTCCATAGCTACATTTTTAAAAAGGTAGATGAACGTAAATTCTAAATGTACTATTTTTTTCTAGTTATAAACTCAGATATTTACAGCAGGAAACTTCCCAGGTATCATTCTTCAATGCCCTCCCCTTTCCAGAAACCTTGAAGTAATTTCAGACAATAAGTCAACACACCTGCTTTCTAGGTTGTTCCTCCAGGCCCAGCATCTTGGATAGAATCTCCAAGTGGGTATTCATTTGACACTTGGACCCTGGTATGTTTCACTTTCTCCCCAAAAACTTGATCCAGTAACCTCTGTGTACAAATAAATCAATAAACCAGATAGAAATTAATTAGTGGTGCCATGCTTTCCAGCACTGTGCATGAAAACCACAGAGAATTTCCAGGGAGGAATAAAAATGAACCAAAGTGCACACTCATTTCCCTGTCTTTTTAACAGATTTCCTCAAGGGCATTTGAAAGCATAGTTTCAGCTTGCTACGGGAAATATTCATAAAACACTGAGAATGTTCTAAAGGTTAGAATGCATTCTCTTTTCATTTTTGTCTCTCAAAGACTGCATTCCATGATCTTGTGTAGTTTTGGAAATAGGCAGACTTGGTTTCTGAATCTGAAGATTCAAATTCAAAATTGTTTCAATTACAGGACATGAGAAAATACTTTTCTAATTTGACCTTAAAAAATCACTCCTCAGTGGCTAAAGTTTGCAAATTCTATAGTGACAAAATAAGACCCTGAACACTAAATCTCTTTAGTTGGTATGAAACTAGAGAATAAAAGCAACCATTCAGCTAATTTAGGCAAAATTGGGGTATGGGGTCGTTATGATGGTACTAGCTTAATATCATAAACCAGTGAAAATGTTTCAGAGACCAATATATTACATATGTTACTCATTCACTAAGAAACTTTTTAGGTGAGTCCAGGATGCTACTAATAGACTGCACAGTACTCAGATTTTCCCTATACTCTGATTTCTTCTAGGGTATTGGTGTTTACACTATCATCTACTATGGATTTTTCAGAGTAGAATGAGAAAAAGGAAATGGGCTTCTGATTCAAATCCAGTATAGTTTTCAGGTATCTATGTTGCTTTAAACAAGGTAGATAACCTACCTGAGCCTCATTTGCCCATCTGTAACATAAGGGCAGAAAGTACCCATTTTCAGGGTTGTCATTAAGCATTAACTAAGGTAATGTGCATCACACAGGGGAAGAACCCTCTCTACTCCCTGTATGTCTTTGTATCCTCTGCAGCTCCTTAAATACAAGGGTTTTCTTTTATTTAATTTTCTATTTTTATTTATTATTGGTACATAATAGATGTGCATATTTTGGGGGTACATGTAATAATTTCATATATTCATATAATCAAATCAGGATAATTGGGATATTCATCATATTAAATATTTCTTTATGTTAGCCACATTCAAATTGTCCTTTTCTAGCTGTTTTGAAACGTATAATAGATTAACATTAACTATAGTCACCCTACTATCTGTCAAACACCGAGTCTTATTTCTTCTTTCTAATAGTTTCTTTTTCTGAAGATTGTCAAATGTCATTTCTAATAATTCGCTGTTAGTGTTATCCCCAGAGCAATAACACATAATTGACACAGTTCCATTTAGATGATATTAATGCCAGCATCATCACCCAATAATTTCAGTTTATAAGGTCCACACACAATTTATGATTCTATGGCTTACATATAGGGTGCTGTGCAAAGCAGCTCATTTGAGAACTTCTGCTCTGAATTTATTGGCCTGGGCATCACCCTGAGAGGCTCGACTCACCTTTTTCTGCCCTTGCAAAGGCCTACCCTGCTCCCTTCACTAAGGGCCTTGATTTAAACTAGCTCTAGTTGCACTTTGATAGGATACTTCTGAACTATTGGACTGAAACAGATTCATCCATTCATTCAACAAATGTTTGTGAAGTGCTCGCCGTGTAGAGGAGCGGTGCTAAATGTGAAAACATTATGTATGCAACAGGCTCACACACAGGTGTTAGAATTTTTTTTTCTTGATCAAATGGTAGGTCTACTTGAATCTGTTGAAGGTATCTCCATATTGCTTTCCATAGGGGTTACCATTTGATCCAGCAATCCCATTATTGGGCATATACCCAGAAGAACAAAAGTCATTTTTTAACAAAGACACCTGTACCCGAATGTTTATAGCAGCACAATTTACAATCGCAAGGATGTGGAAACAACCCAAGTGCCCATCGATCCACGAATGGATTAGTAAACTGTGGTATATGTATACCATGGAGTACTACTCAGCTATAAGAAATAATGATGATACGACATCTCTTTGGTTCTCCTGGAGAGAGCTGGAACCCATTATACTAAGTGAAGTATCCAAAGAATGGAAAAACAAGCATCACATGTACTCACCAGAAAACTGGTTTCCCTGATCATCACCTAAATGCACATCAGGGAAGGATACCAATTGGATATCAGACTGGGATGGGGGGTGGGGGGAGGGGGTGAGTGTATGCCTACATGATGAGTGCGTTGCACACCCTCTGGGGAATGGTCATGCTTGAAGGTGCAGACCCGGGGAGGTGGGGGGGGCAGGGGATGGAGGTATGACTACATGATGAGTGCCAGGTGCACTGTCTGGAGAATGAGAACGGATGCGCTTGGGACTCTGACTCGGGGGGATGGGTGGGCCATGGAAAATGTATATAACCTAAACTTATGTACCCCCATGATGAGCTGAAATAAAAAAAAAAAAAAAGAATTTTTTTTTCTTTTTGTGGTAATAAGGCCCTACTCAGTACCAATCAAATCATAGCAAATAAATCCACTTCTCTATCTTTAAGGGTGGCTTATTTTATAAAGGTTAAAGTAACAATGGATCAATTTCAAAGGACCGAAAGAAAGAGAAAACCTTAAGTTCCTTCATTATTTAGGGTGTGCAATTTAAAGCAGTAGGCAGAGACTGGAGGTGATAACCGTTCTTCACTGCTGCACTCTGGAAACAGCAACATATTTGAATATGAGTCACCTTCCTCAGCAAGCTTTAGTTAAAGGATGATTACATGTGTTGCTCTAGAATAGAACAAAGAGAATTAACCCAATGGATTTTTCCATCTAGGACTAATATGCTGATATGGACATGTACACACACTTTGTAAGCAAACAGCCCAGAAGTCCTCAAATTTATATGGAGATTACATGGATATGAAAATGGTTCTTCCCATTTTGGTCAAGCAGAAGAAGTATACTGGGTTAGAGGAATGAGATACACGAAAATCAATGCCAAGTTCAATGCTGTTTCCCAACTTAGGGTTAATAGGAAGTTTCCTCTTACCCTCTAATATTGTGATTTATTTTGGGGGGAAAAAGGCTTTTTAAGTTACGTATCATCCTGTATATTCTGGAAGGTCATATTGTCTCTTACTCTTGTTGCCATTCCTTAAGAAATGCTGTAGAAAATTCTTTTCACAGGTGTATAGCAGAGGTTTAAAAAATTTTTCTTGACCTTTCCATTGTTAGTTCAGGGAAGAATAAGAAATAAAAGTGGGTAAGACATTCTTTGGAGAGCTAAAGAAAGAGAGACATTCTTTTTCTACTCACTGTCCCAGTGAAATCTCTCAAGAAAGTTAATACCTTCAAAAAAGTGTTGTCTTCCTTCTGCGTTAATCGATTGAAAAATGGATAGCTTCAGCATTCACTGTTTACCTTGTTTTCTTTTTTTAATCATCAAGTTGCTATCCATTCTACTTCTACTTCATGAAAATTCTCTCAATATACGATAGATAAGAGGAGGTTCTGGAGTTCCCCGATCGGGGACCTGGGAGGTGCTGATTCAGCACTCTGGAGCCAGACCTAGGTGCCCCGACCCACGGCACTGTCCCTGGAGCCCTAGAGGCCCACGCCTGGGGTGCGGGGTGCCGGCGGGTGCACTAGCCCAGCCCTTCTTTTGCTCAGTTGAACATTCGTTTGCTTCAGCCCTCCCCACCTGGAGAGTCTGCGGTTCCTATTTCGGGTTATACCTTGGAGAACTGACGACAAACATGCAGCCCTAAAACCTGGCTTCTGCCACGTTCTAGCTGTTGGCCTGATGGAATCCTTTGACTTCCCTGAACCTTGTAAAATGGGAGCCAAAATACTGATATCCAAGGGTCACTGTGAAATGGAATTAAATGCGAAAACACAAACATGAAAGCTGCAGGCAAGAAGTGAATGTTAGATACCTGCCTTTGGAAGATCTACACTGAAAAATGGTAACCTTTTTGTATTAAGTTCACCCTCCTCCCCCATTCCACTTTGCAGGGACAATTTGGAGTCCTCCCAGATCTTTGAAATCTCACTTTCTCAATAAAGGCTTTCCATGAAAAAAAAAAATAGGTAAAACAATCTCGGGTTTTTATTTTTCCTTGTTTGTTATTAACATATGAGCTGTGTTCTGTACATCAGTCTTGCTTCCCATTATGTCTCCATGTCTGATGCCTGATATGTAAAACAGGCACTATCTGTTGAATAGCCGGATGAAATTCTATTTCCATAGAAATCACCTCCCATTCCTAAGACAAAGGAACCCCAAATCCTATCAGTGATCTTTACTTCTTATGAGTTGTGGTAAAATACATGCTGTATAAGGTTAAAATTATTAACCAAAATCAGACTTTAGAAAATTAACAGTGAATACAATCTTTAAAATCATGAGTGCTTTTATCATCTGTGATAAGTGACTCAGAGTTGTAGCAATTTAAATAAGAGTATCCATACAAAGAGCTTTGGAACGGCATCTGGCCCATAGGAAACTGTTATCTACGTTACGTCTTAGCCCATCTTACCCTGATATGGAGAGATGGCCGCTCCCAGGAACCTCTCAGTTGCATTAAGGGGAATTAGCCTTTACTGTGAGTACTGAGAGAACAGGTCCAACCTAAATTAAATGGCTCACATAAGCCTATCTATGTTCACCTTAGATCTAAGTGCCTGTGCCCCAATCCATTTTCGTCTCTTGAATTTTTCATATGCTTAGAAATGGCATAAAGAGTAAATGTATAGAGAAGGAAGAAATGCAAATTGAAGAGGAGAGGAGCGGTTACTGCCCTACCCAATTTGGAAGGTCAGAATTTCTGTGCTCTAAAGGTGTTAATAGATGCCACCTTCTCCCATGTTACTGATTTTCTGCTTCCTCTATTTAGGGATAAGCTTGACTTGGGTTCTAGTCCCAATACTAACACTAATTGCATTGGACAAATAACTTCAGCTCTCTGAACCTCTTGTTTTCTCCTGTGAAAAAGGGAAAGGTTAGAATGAAATTATTCAGTGGATCATTTCAGTTCTAAAGTTATATGGTTTTATAAGTCTACTCTCTCACACTCTGCTCAGAATGGATTACTTTGACACAATTTTTAAAAGTGTCATAATCACTAAAAAACTTATTTTTTAATAATTGCAACCAAATACAGTAAATATTTTATGTTAACTTATAAACAGTTGATATCACCAACTTACTTGTTCATAAGTAAATACACTTCCCAAATGGAAACACATTAAAGCATAATGGTCAAAAATTAATTTTGACCATTGTCATTCTTTTAATCACCATCTTCACTGATTTGATTTTATTAGGATTGAAAAGCATTGCTTGCAGGGCCCTTTTGATGAAATGATACAGCTGTTTAATAGGGGGAGGATAAGACCTGTTTGCTAGTCAATTTCAGGTGAATCATTAGCTGCACCTTTGTGAGGATTTTGCTCTTCAGAGTTTAGTAACTCATTTTTAATTATTAGAAATTTCCTGTGGCAAGAATATTCCAAGTTATATTCTTGGAAACATGCAAAATACCTTAGAATGGGAGTTTAGAGCCATTTATTCTAAGAACTTCAGTTCTGATTATACTGAACGCTAAGTTCAGGTATGTTGCTTTCTGAGGGACAGAGCATCTCTGAGGAAAAGGAAGGCTGCCTTGATTATGACATATGCATAAAGGCTTGTGTTTTCAGCTGTGAATCTGAAAGAAAGTGTCTCAGCATTTCCAGGTATCTCATTATTTTCTTAGTTTCAAGAAGATTCAAATGACCTTTAGAAACATTTTGAAAAATATTCCCCGATGCAAACTTTAGAGAAAAAAAAATAATACCCTGAGCAATCAGACACAGCATGCTACTGTTTGCCGGCCATTAATATACCCCTATGGATCTGCAGAAGGAGGCAGAAGCCTAGAGGATGTATTTTCCAAATATTCGCAGGGTGAAAGCTGCCCTGCTCCTGTGGGTATGCTGTATTTGTGCAGCTGCGTTGGAAAACATCCCCTGATGGGGCTTAGTGAGCAGCTCTTTTCAGCAGCTCTTTCTTTTAACTGTTAGTTGCTTAATCTCTTAGAGCTGGATGAGGCATTCTGATCTCGAATTTCTCCCAGATTGATTGATTCATTCATTAATTGCCCACCCATTAAGCACACTGTTTTCCTCATGGGTTGAGAGAACAAAAAGAGCAGGCAGCAAGGCACAAATACAGTACTTAAGTCATTAGAGTACAGTTTCTTTTTAGAAAAATAAGTGTGCAAATGTGTGTGTTAGGAAGCTTCATCATGTCCACTCAGTCCCTATCACAACTAAACTGGGAAACGTGGAATTTTAGGAGATAGTTTCCCAAGTCATTAAATCTTGAAATTGTTATAGAGTATTCCTACAATTCAGAGCTCATGAGATACAATGTACTCATTGATTCAAGAAAACACACATACACCCTTACAAATTACTTGCTAGAGGTAATTGCCAAAAAAGGAAATAATCAAAATCTGAATTTTTTGCCCAAACAACATTAATAATAGTGACCCATCCGAAAAATTAAGTGGTGTTTACTAACAAACATTTTAAAAGATTGTTTAAAAGTAAAATAGAAAACATGAATTTAAAAACATTTTAAACCACATTAACACTTTAAACCACAAGATTGTTTCGCTTTCTTGTTAAATAAGTGTACATTGGAAAAACATTAGAAATATTGCTGAGATCTATTCTCAAGTGTAACATCCTCTTTGTTATAATACTTTGTTTTCACCGTACAGTAACATATATGTCATTCTTTATAATATGATAGCAAAGGAAGAAAATATGTAACCACACAATTTGCAGGTTTTCAAAAATCCTTTAATTAGACAGCTCCTAAAAAAATTATTTCTTCAGCAATAATTTAGCTTTCACACTTTTAGAAACAAAAATATACCATTGTGGTTTTTTAATGTATAACTTTTTAAGATGGAAATTTGCTAATGAATATAGAAATAAAAAGAGAATAATCAGATAAACTCCCATATACCCATAACTAAGCTTTAATATAAACCTTCTGCTCTTACTACTTCATCAATCCTCCAATAACTTTTGTTTTTCTAGTGTATTTTAAACCAAATCCTAAACATCACAGGAATTCAACCTATATGTACTTCAGAGAGTATATCTAACAGATAAAAAAATTTTTAAAAATAATAAGACTATCACACTCAATATAATTAAGAAAAAAAATCATAGCAATATCTGATACTTCTTTTGTTTCTTTCTTTTTTTTTTTGAGACAGAGTCTCACTCCATTGCCCAGGCTAGAGTGCAGGGGCACCATCACAGGTCATTGCAACCTCAAAGTCCCCAGCTCAAGCTTTCCTCCCTCCTTGGCCTCCCAGAGTGCTGGGATTACAGGCATGAGCCACCATGCCCAGCCATGATACATCTTTTTACAGTTGGTTTATTAAGACTATGGTCCAAACAAGGTCCACTCACATATTGCATGTGGCTGATATGTCCGTTACGTCTCTTTGAACAGTATAATTGTTCATTCTCATTCTCTCTTACATTTATTCTCTCTCCTTTCCACTTAAATGTTTACAAAACTGGGCCATTTGTCTTGTAGAATTTCATATATACTGGATTTGGCTGGTTATAACCCTTTGGTATTGTGTGATAATGTTGTTCCCTTACTATATCGCTAAGTTTTCTGCAAATAGGTAGCTAGATCTACCTATTTGAGCATCTCACTGCATTCCATCAAGAGATACATTGTATCTGGTTGTCTGACATTAGTAAAGATTCATTAATAGTAATAGGAAACTACAATGTCATGCATCTCTTATAAAGTTCCCTATCAAATTTTCACCTAGGGAATATAGCATCTATTGATGTCATTGTCTAGGTACATTATTTCATTAGATATTACAGAAAACTGAGTTTCTAGTTGTACCATTTTCCTGCATTTACTTGCTTTGACTTTTACATAAAGCTCTTTTCTTCACCGACAATTTGGTGATTCTGAATGTTGATTGACAAAACAGATAAATGCTTGATTCCTCTCATTCTTGATTCTCAAAATAATGAGTTAGTGCCTTAGAAAATTCTTAAAGGGACCTATAATTTATTCTCTGTTTTGTTGTTTTATTTTCATTGTGTTTTAGCATCCATGGATTTTGACACAATTCATAGTTTCAGTCCATGGCAGTCATTGTTTTCGCTGAAGCTCAAGCTTTCTTGTCTTTGGCCAGTGGCTCATAGTTCCACTTTCTTGGATGGGTTTCTTGCTCTCAGGTACAACAAAATATTTCAAGTTCATCTTGTACATTTCCTACTCCAGACTCTGAATTAGCCATTTGTCTAAGGAATCCTGGTTCCTGTTACTGAAAAGTTGCGTTTAGAGATGATGGTTGGGGCATTAGGGCTGCTCCTTGCTTCTAGGACTTTTCAGGGTACAAAGGTAGAAAATACACACATTTTAGAAAAAAACAAATCATATATTCATACTGATATGTGGAATTGGTATTTTTTACTTAATGTGTAAAAACTTTACTTGATTTTTACTATATATATATTTCTCTTTCTAAAAATCCTGGATTCTAAATAAAATTAGCATAATTATGTTTGATTTATCTTACAGTAATATGTATGTACACAAAATAGTTTTTATATTGGCCGGGTGTGGTGGTTCACACCTGTAATCTTAGCACTCTGGGAGGCCAAAGCGGGAGAATTGCTTGAGGTTGGGAGTTCAAGACCAGCCTGAGCAAGAGCGAGACCCTGTCTCTACAAAAATAGAAAAATTAGGCATGCGCAGTGGCATGTGCCTGTAGTCCCAGTTACTTGGGAGGCTGAGGCAGGAGGAGCTCTTGAGTCCAGGAGTTTGAGGTTGCAGTGAGCTCGGATGATGCCGCTGTACTGTAGCTGGGGTGACAGAACAAGATTCTGTCTCAAAAAAATGAATAAATAAAACAAATGGTTTTTATATGCATATTATATGGTTTCAAAATAAAATTAATCACATTTTCATTAAAAATAAGCCTGTTTACTGAAAGTAGATATGAATGGCTCTTTTTAGAGTTTAGAATATGTGCTCTTACATTTTTAAGTCAAAGTATTATGTTTTTAAAAGTCATTTGAAATAACTCTTCTATATCTGTTTATCCTACCAATTCATTATATTATATACTATGTAAACTTTTAATATATGTCTATATACTGTACTATAAATATACTATCTGTGTATGTATACAGGTATATATATGCGTACATTGTTTATATACTGTTCCATTTTAATGGAATACATTGGTTTTTTGTTTGTCTTTAATTTTGGTGTTAAATTCATAAATAATATAATATTTATGTGATTCCAAAGTCAAAACTATGAATTAAAATACGTTCAGGGTTTCCAACTTTGTCCTCTTTCTTCTTTATTCTTTTCTTCCTACCCTTTGCATTATGTTTCACTTTTTCTTTAAAAAAAGACGTTACATACAATCAAAATCTTCTTGAATCTATTAGGATTTGACCAGAGAAGCAGAGCCACTATGAGTAATGGGAAGGGTTTGTTGTTAGGATAAGACTTAAGCAATTGAGGGAGCTGGTTAAGCCGTCTGTGCAAACCTAGTACCCCTGGGTCTGGGGCTGGGCTTGAAGTCTACAAGAGCAGTAGCTAGGAAGGAATGACAAGAGTCGGACCAAAGTGGAACTATGAAGAGAACTGGCATCTGCTTCTGTCTCCCATCTGAACTGGCAGTGGTTTCTCTGTACCTCCAAGCCTCTGACTCTGGTAATGTGGGGAACCTGCAAAAGAGCTGGACCACTGTGCCACTTTAGTCCCAGCATGACCAGAGAAGCTGAAGAGGGAAATGCTGGGAAGCTGGAGAAGCTGCCGGCCAAGCTGGTGCCCTGTGCAGATCCACTACAACGTCATGAGCTGTGTGAGCTGCAACGGTGCCTGACCTCGCACAGACCCGAGTTAAACCTGGCTACTAACGCCATGCAAATGCCATGCAAATTTCACTTGTGGCAAACTCTAATCTAGAGCCTAAACTGTACATGATAGAAAACACTAAGAAACTTAGTTCTGACTAAACTGACACTGTATAAAGCCACCACAGTCTATCCTTTGTCAATTTGTTATCCAATAGATATTCCTCTTTTAATCATACTTAACTGCCAAATAAATGCAATGGCAGAACCATGATTCCACCTAACATGATGCAACTATACTTTGTATAACCAAAATCACACTACCCTCTTCTTCAAAGAGGATACAGAGTCTTTTTATCCATCTTTGGGTAATTTTTATTCCTTTTCTTACTGTATCATGCTTTCTCTTTGGTGTTCTATAATTTAAATGCTAAGATATGAAGCTTCTACTATTAACATTTATTAGATGGTACGGGAACATGAGAGAGGAAGAATAAGATGACTTACATATACATATACACATACATGTATATATATATGTATTCATATCAAAATAAGGAAGAAATATTTATAACTATCATTTCATTTCGACAACTTGAAAAATGGTCATAGCTGATATTTATAATGACCATCTTCCACCTTTCCTATAACCTTGGCAAACACTTTGATGGGTGATTATTCTTTGCCTGGTCGGGTGACCTAAATCTTTATTCCTTTTTTTAATTTTTTATTTAATTTTTTTCTTTTACTTTCATTGCAGACATTAAATCTTTATTTCCAAATGTCTAGGCCATTACAATTGCTGCCTTTATTGAGTCATTTCAGTTTCCACTGACTTTAATGACAGGACAGGGGAGTTCTTTGCAGTTCCTGAGGGGATTTCCTGAATTCAAGCATATTCTTCCTTACCCCCCATGTGTAGTAGTAACCAAGTTTTCCCTTGTATTCAGGATGAATCAACCCAGCAATTATAATCAATTCAATTTTTGCTTGCTGATTACAATTTGATGGTTTAATATTACATGTCCCAGTAGAAACATTTCTCCCTTTCTTACTTAAGACCTACGTACTAGCAGAGCTGAGTGTTACAAATATAGGAAGCCACTATAGATCTCTGGGGTTATAGAAAAATTAGCCATTCTTATTAACAGACCCATAAATCCTAACTGTGGGAGAAAGAGTACCCATAGTCATTCATTTAGAATATACACTCTACCCTCACAAGGTATGGCCAAACAAATGGCTCCGTAACTGAATCTTCAAAAGGCCAGTCCCCCTTCTAACAGTCCAGCCACATCAGTGTAATGGGAAACATGGTAAGACCAGTGAATTCCACAAGCATGAATCCATTGCAGCACTTGCTATAAAATGACTTTCTTTCTCAGAAGTGATGCCATGTGGAATGCCATGAAGGAGAATAGGTATGTTGTCAGTGAAAGTATGGTGATTTTGGAAGAAGTGTTAGGGAAGGGAAGGCAAATCCATATTCAGAATGTGTCCATTCCAGTGGAAATAAAGCACTACTTTTTCCATGATGAATATAGTCTAGTCAACCTGGTGGCTGGCAGAAGGTAAATCACCATTTGTAATTCAGCCTTGAAAGTGACATTTGTCACTAATCTATTGAGATAATCACAATGTCTTCCAAGTTTCGAAGGGAGCCAACACATACTCTACTTTTTGAAGGGTGAGTAGCAAGGTTCTGAAACATGCTGACTGTTACATTATTCCTGGAAAATATAATCTGCCATTCTTCTGTAACTTCATGTTTTTATCTTACACTATGTCTTTAAGATCATTAGAGTCATATAGATAAATCTTCCTTATTTTTTATAGCTGCATGATATTCCACTATGTGATGATACTATAGCTCACTCAACCTGCTACCTCTTGTTGGATATTTTAATTTTTTTATAAGAAAAAGATTGCTTTAAAAATTATTTGTTAAAGGAATAATGCTGTAATAAATAGTCTTATTCATGAGTTAATCCTTTTTATTTTTTGCATATCTCTAGGGTAAAAAATATGCTTTTTAAACTTTGCTATTTTTGCTTTTATGATTCAGATACAGTTTGAGGAATAAAATATTCTGTTCTTTCCTTGAGACGAGCCCCTTTTATTCACAGATTCTCAGACAAATTCATTTGTGAGTGTAAATTAATGCTATACAATAAAAATCAAATATATCAGATATATTTTAAAATAATAATGCACATTACACAATAAAGAAGGAAACACTGAATAGAGGACTGTACTAGAATATTCATTATTCAGTATTATACGGTCTGTACCTTGATGAAAAAACAAATTAATCCTTTGAGGTGCTCAAAAAAAATCCACAAGAAAGAAAGTCTTGAAAAATGCCATTGAATTGTTAGACACCAGAATGAAATTTTTATGACTGTTGGGATACTGCAGAAAACAGTGATCCACACTTTTCAGATCTATATAAAAGCAGAATTGAATTTTGATCCAACTGAGTCTCTGAGGATCTCCTATAATTCACACTATAACTTCCTAGCTAAAAATGAGGTTTTTCCTATGATTCAAGTAAAAAACTGATTTAGCCTTTCAAATCTAGGTTCCTATGGGCCAATTACATTAAAATTTTCATTAAAATATTATATTTATATTAATATAAGAGAATTCAGCTAAATAAAACTGATGATTTCCTTCATTTTATTTTATATTTTTTGTTTCTCCAAGGTGTTAAGTCATCAAAGAAGCTCGTAATACCTAAAATAGTGGGTCATTAAGCTGATGTAAAAAATAGCTGAATGGAAATTTTTGAAGTTATTGTAAATTCAAAAATTACTATGGAAAAAGAAATGGGGTATTGAGAAAAGATGGAAGTTTGGGGGAGTAGGAGACTAGATGAGCCAAAATTGCAAAGGATCAGTGCGCATGAAGGGAAGACATATTGTTCTAGGAGCAGGATAGGTAAGATATAGAATAGGCCTATAATGTCAGTCCTATCCAAATTTGACTCTCTGTTACTCTGTGGTTGCATCAGGAATTTCTGCTAACAGAGAATTATAAATGAATTTGAAAAGGGTGAGAACACTGTATGTGCATTTTGTGTTTTCCCACCTCTCTGGACAATATTACCTTCTCAGTCTTTTCCTGTTTAGAATTCTTTTCTCATGCCCTCTCCTTACATGCTCTCTACGGTTTATTCTCAGTTTTCTAAGTTTCTTACTCTATTTAAACTGTTTTGAAAACTTTTTGACTGCTACTTGTAGTAAGAGATGTATTTTATATTATGATCCAGAACGTACAGCTACATAATTCAAAAACAAGTTTTAAGAAACAATACTTTCCGTCATTACATTGATTATATGTTGATATTTTGTCTTCTGTCCAACTCTTACGTACTGTGTTCTATGTCACCAAAAAAAAAGATGTTGCTCTTCACCCACTAGGTTAATACTCCATTTCATTTTGCCCAGTGGCTTAAGGCCCTTGTACACTGATGATTTCCAAATCTAAACTCCAAGCTAGATCTCATTCTTGAAGACTCGACATGCATATATATGTAACTATCAGTTATTCTCTCTGGATGTCCTATGTCTCACAAATCCAATAGATATTAAAATATTTTCCTTCTCTATTGTCTTGGCTTGATGAATGGAATCAATATCTACCCAATCATTGAAAACAGACACTTGGGAGTTGTGCTAAAGAAAGAACAGAAAAGACATCATTAATTCACTGCAAGTTAATTAATGCAGTTAAAACTGTGTTTTAACTGCAAGTAACAGAAATTCCAGCTCAGACTGGTTTAAAGAATAAGAATGTTTATAGTTTCTTTAATGTTGGCTTAATCCTGGCTTACTTTTAAGAGCAAGAAACTTTTTTCTCAGAAGCCTCTGGAAAAACTCCTCTGGTGTCTCATTGTCCTGAATTGCATCAAATGCCAATTTCCAGACCAACCACTATGTTTGGGGAAGTGTCAAGTGCTGATGGGCTCAGGCATCGGCTCTTAAACCAATCCTACAAAAGCAGATGGGATAACATACTATGAATATTCATTGAAATTGTCCTATGTGATCCATTTTTCCCTAAAAAACATGAGCAATATCCCAAAGGAGTGGCTATCCAAAAGAAAACGGGGGTCTGGATAAAAGAGAGACTTGTGAAATGATTCCTAGCTAAGTAGCCAATAGTGCCATTTTCATATAGCCAGTGTGTCCCAACTCCTTTCTCATGCCATGGCAACCATGGTTAGCGTACCCTTTTCCTAATATGTATTCATATAAAGCCCTATGATCAGTCTGAACTGAGCACTCCAAGTGCCGGCCTTCAAGTCCTTTGGAGTTATCATTCTGTGTTGAAATCTATTTAGTATTCCTTAGCAGGCATGCAATGCTGTCCAGGGCAGCTTATTTCTTGCACATTTCTGATTTCTGTTTGCCCTCACAAGAGCCTATGTTGCAGTTGTAACAAATCTCATACAGCTCCTTAATTGTACCATCACAATTCATAAGTTTATGCATTCCATCTCTTGCTTCCTCTGCTCAGAAAGTTCTCTCTCCTTGCTTACTAACTTCTCCTGATACACCCCAGAGTTCACCAGGGTGTGTGTTCTCCCTTCCTGCAGCAAGTTAATGAGCCTAACTTTGATTGACTATGGGCATGTTTCTGGTAGTCTCTAGGCACTGTGCTTTATCAGTGTAGAGCGATGCATCATGGCACAGCACACATAGAAAATGAGAATATGGCTTGGGATGCATGCTGGCCAAGGGGCGATGCTGCTTGGATGCTTTGACAGCAAAAAGTGTTATTTGTCTTTCAAAGATTGAGGTATATCAACATCTCATCATAACTTTAACCCAACATTTAGTTTGAGAGGTCCTAGTGAGAGATTTAGGGTACGTGATGACAAGGTGGAAAAAGAAGGTTATCTTTGGGAACAACACAGTATACAAGCTCCTACCACATTCCCAGAGAAGTTTCTCCACTGCAGAGATATTACAATGATTCTTATTTTGACATGACTGGCCCATCTATTAGTAGACCCCTGTCCACGTGGCAGCTGGAAGTTGGAACCACCTAAGTGAGAGTCAGGTGGAGTGGAAAGACACCCCAAAATAATGTCACCTCACCGTTAAGGATCTTATAGGAAGTTCTGATTGCTTATCATCAGTGTTTATATGAAGCAGGGGGAGAATGTTACAGAGAAAACGAAGTCTGAGTTTAAAGCAGTATTTGTGTTTTTAGAAGAAAAGAATACAGAGTGAGAGGAGCCAGAAATGAATAAGGTATAGGAACGTGAATAAGAATGGCAGAAAGTATAGGTGACAAAACTTTGTCCACAGGCTGGAGTGCAGGGGCCTCACTGTAACCTGGAACTCCTGAGCTCGAGTGATCCACCAAAGTGCTGGGATTACAGGTTTGAACCACCAGACCCAGTCTACACTCTTGTTTTTGTGAATCAACTTGAAAGGAAGAGAGAAACCCTGGGTGTTATGGGTTGAATTGTGTTCCCCCCAAAAGGTATGTTGAAGTCCTAACCCCCAGTTCTTCAGAATGTGACCTTATTTGGAAAGAGGGTCTTTACAGGGGTAATCAAGTTAAAAAGAGGTCATTAGTGTGGGCCCAAGTATTACACAATACGATAGGTGCACTTATACAAAAGGGAATTTGGATGCAGAGACGCACACGGAGGGAAGGCAATGTGAAGACACACACAGAGAAGACGGCCACATGACTAGAACGACACATCTATGCAAGTCAAGGAACACCAAGAATTACCAGCAAATATCAGAAGCTAGAAAAGAGAAAGTATTATCCCCTAGAACCAGCAGAGAGAGTTTGGCCCTGCAGTCACCTTGATTTTGGACTTCTAGCCTCCAGATGGTGATAGAATTGATTTCTGTTGTTGTGAGCCACCTAGTTTTTAGCACTTTGTTATGACAGCCCCAAACTGATACACAGAGAAAGCATCATGAAGGCCACTTGAGAGAATGGCAGCCTTGGAAATCAGCAGGGCTGGACAGACTCCAAAAGGACATTTGTCATTTGAGAACTTATTTTATGGGAGAAAGAATTATAATGGGAGGCCGGGCACAGTGGCTCACGCCTGTAATCCTAGCACTCTGGGAGGCTGAGACAGGCGGATCGTTTGAGCTCACGAGTTCGAGACCAGCCTGAACAAGAGCGAGACCCTCGTCTCTACTAAAAAAATAGAAAACAATTAGCTGGACAACCAAAAATATGTAGAAAAAATTAGCAGGTCATGGTGGCACATGCCTGTAGTCCCAGCTACTCGGGAGGCTGAGGCAGAAGGATTGCTTGAGCCCAGGAGTCTGAGGTTGCTGTGAGCTAGGCTGACACCATGGCACTCCAGCCCAGGCAACAGAGACTCTGTCTCAAAAAAAAAAAAAAAAAGAAAGAAAGAAAGAAAGTAAGAATTATAATGGCTTCCTTGGCCAAGGCTATCCTTTAACAGGGGGGTAAGGTTTGGGCTATCAACAGGTGGAATCATAGTATAATCACCATACTATAGAAGCTATTTAATAAGCACATCATACTTCCACACTCCCAGTCATTACACTTGAAAAGTAACTAATATAGTCCATAAGCAATTTTTGTTTTCTTTATAAAAACTTAAAAAGTAACCTCAACTGAGAGGAATTGTGTTACTAAGGCCTACTAATTTTCTACTAAAATAAAATGCTAAAAATTAAGGCAAATAAAAAAGAGAAAATACCATCATTTAGCTTAAACTGTGGGTACATTAAGGATGTACAAGCATTTCACTTGAGTATATAATAAGATCTGTTATACATGCATCTTTTTCTGTGGTGGGTTGGAAATAAGAGGGATGAGTTGAAACTAATTTCTATTGAACACTCTCCTGACTCATGCACCATTAGATGCTTCATATAGATCATACAAGAAATATTTACAAGAAATATATGATGCACATTTTATCATTTACATTTTATAAATTACGAAACACGTTCAACTAGGGTAAACAGTAATTAACCAGTATGCTTTTATTTGCATGTTCATAAAACCCAAACTTGAAACAGTTTAAGCAAGAGAGGGATTTTTTGATGAATTACCCAAACAAAAGAAAGGATGAGGGTAGAACTGCACTTAGTTCTAGGGATGTAAACTCCTTTAAATTTCCTTTTCCTTTTAATTTCCTACTCATTCTTTGTGCATAGGAAACCTCACGGGTATGAGGTTGGAACACAAGTTCTTTTCTTTAATTGACCCTGAGAGGAAATGGGAATATTTCCCACCAGTTCCAAGTAGAACACTTAGAAAACCTGGTTTCCATCACAGGCCTGTCTCTAAAATAGTCGCTGTGGTTGGGACAAAGGGTTCCTTAACTGGCTCATCCTTGATCATGTGGGCAGGAGGTGTGCATGCTGGTTGTGGTTGGTCCATGAAAACCACAGCTTTAAGGTACTACTTCCATGCTGGGATTGACAATTGGCACCTGATTTGTCCATTTCAAGGCTGTCCTTTCTAATAAACCATATTATTGTAAAATATATTTGCTGTAATTATGGAGGATTTAGGTTAAAATTGAATCAAACTGTACTTTGAAGGCATATCACAGAAATTCTCTTGTGACTATCAAGTTTGGCTTACAACAGAGACTTCTAATTTTGGAGCAATAAAAAAATAGTAGCTATTAAATAGGCAGGAAGTCACAAAGTAAGTCAATATCATAATAAACGTGTGAGCCTTTCTGTCTGTCTACCCATCTGATCTCCACCTTAATATTCAAGCAGCAATCTGGTCACAGAGCATTAGTCAGAAACTAGATTTATCTAATTGCATGTTGGCTCAAGAGCTTTAAACTGAAAATGATTTTTTGAAACCATAAAAAATATTCTCCAGTCACAAAATATAGTACATAAGCATAAGGGATCATGCTAATATATCCTACTTGATTTCAATACACTCAGGTTAGCTGAAGACAATCTTTGGTAAGCTGTGCATATTGTTTTAGTTAGGACAGTATCTTTTCTCACAGAGATTTATAAGAATCTCAATTTTTAAAAAAAATCTTACTTTTCAACTTCTTCTTTTCTCTTAACTCTCATTTCCATTGACTCAGATCTTGACAAATTTCCCGAGAACATCACCTAATTTGGTTGGCATGTAAGTGGAGGGAGAAGGCTGGCACAGAGGAGGGAAAATGGGATTGAAACATTCTGAGTAGTGAATAAAGAGGGAGGATAGCTCTTCCGCTTTGCTGGCTCCCTTACCCACTTTGAAGATTACAACTTGATTAGTCAATTTCAATTTAACTGTTAAAAAATGCAAATAGATGGTTATCTTCATCTTTCCTTAATTTTGAGGTGTTGACATCAGATAACTAATTACGTAATAACAGATGTTTGATGTTTAATTACAACACACACAACCAATCCTCAAACACTGCATTGAAGTCACTAACTTGCATAGAAGGTGTTTTTATACTGAGCCTTCTGTCAAAACTCAGGTATTACAAATTGATGATTTTTACCTTTATAAGAGAATCCAGCAGTTTGTCAGAATCCCGGGTTTCAGGACCAAAGATGTCAGGTGGGAGTCTGCCTTGGTTCTTGGTGTGGAATGGCCAGAGACACCAGTGTCAAGTCCAGACTATTATCCCAGTCCTCTGACTCCTTTCTTGGAAAAATCACCAGCAAGGCCAATACAACAGAGTAAGCTCAGGCAGGGAGCAGTTTCACAAGAGCAGCTCTTTACTGTAGAACAAAATGGGGCTGTCTCCGCGAGTAGAGAGAGACAGACCAACTCACGCACTGACTGACCCACTCATTTACTCGGACTTCGCAGAGTGTTTCCCTTTATCAGCCCCTCTGGAGAAGGGCTCTTGGGAGGTGTAAAATGATCAACAGTTGTCCTCAAAATTCCATCTGCCTATGTGAGCTCCCTCTAAGAAAGCCCACCTTGGGTGGGGGTGAGCAGATTCAAGCTAATGGCATATTAGTTACCCTTAGGTTACTCTAGGTCACTTTCTAAATCTTTCTATGCTTGGGCTGGGAAATGCCTAGATTGATAAGGCGTTTCTTCCTTGTCCAGGTGCAGCAATTGCTCTGGATAGGATTAAGGGTGGGGCAACACCAAAATGGAGTGCTCGCCCTTATCCTTCTTCTCAGGTGGAGCAATTGCTCGAGACAGTATTAAAGCAGGTAACTCTTGTCCTGAGATGAGCCGGAAAGATTAACTACCTGACAATTTGACCAAAATGAGAGTTTCAGAAGCACAAACTATACCTAAGATGTACTGTTCATCATTTGGCAAATGTTTCTAACTTAATGATTTTCTCTGGAAATATGTTAATAATTTTTAAAAAGTTAGAAAATATGCTAATAAGCCATTGTAGGGAAAATAAATGGTTCCAATTTTCAGTCCTTAGTAAAAATTAAGGATAAAAATATGATTAAATAGCTCAGTGCCATAGGCAACTTCAGTTTTTAGAGCCAGAAGTAAGTTATATAATGATTCATGTACAGGCACATGTACATTAATTTGAGCTTTGCTGCTAATTGCATCTTTTGAAAAATAAAGCAGCAATACCTCAAATAGCATTAGAAATCCTTGTAAAATATTTATTTATATAACCCAGCTTTAAGGATCAGCATAGCTTATCATAAACAGAGCTTTGAATTTTAGTATGGTAGCTACCAAGGAATGGCTAAAAATGTTCGCATTCTGGGCTTACTTCTGCAAATCTAAGGTGCTGCCCTTCAGAAAAGCTGATCTGAAGAGCTTTTTACATAAAGATCTTAAGTTCTGAAATGTATCTGCCTCAGGGTACTCTCACTTAAATCCTACTCCTCCGCTGACTTGTGGGCCTACAGGGACAAAACACAGGGCTTTTCGTCTGCTCGTGGTGCAAAACAGAAGCCAATTTCTATACATGGTGAAAAAATTAGGGAAAAGAGAAACATAAGATGCCTGGACATTTCTTATCCATTGAAAGCATCTTTTGTCTCAGTTATTCTTCCGCGTGGAGGAATCAACAATGAACATGCCAGACTCAAGTAAACCTGCCCCTGGGTAGCTAACATTCTGTGCAAGGGGCACTTTACCCGATGATGATGATGATTGCTAACCCTCACCGGAGTCCTTCCAGGTATACCTAAGGTGGACACTGTTGGCTGAAAAGGAGGAGGAGGCTTGCCAGCTCCTGGTACGTGGCCCACGTGAGATGGCAACCTAAGTCACCTGGCTTCAAAGTCCATACTCTTCCCACTACACTCTAAGATAAAAAGGTAAATGAAACTGACCTGAGTGGTTACTTAAGCAAACATGGCTGCTTGATAGGTATTGAAAGAAATCTCTGTCAGGTGCAAGCAGCTGTCAGTGGGTCTTCAGACCGGCAGTGCAGCTAACAAGAACCTGCACTCCCACCTTGTGGGGAAAGTGATAGGATGGTTAGCACCTCCTGGATCTGTCCATGTTAAATAGAAGATAAGAGAATGTCATCGTGTAGAGCTGACACTACCTAAGATTTTGAGAAACGTAAGAGAGAGAAGCCCATCTCTCTACCTATATCCAGAGACCTGTGTACAAAAATGCTGACCCTAATAAAGGGCATAGCAGGGAGAATTTGATTTTTAGTGTTTTTTTTTTAATTTGGAATTTATAAATTTATACTATATATTTCCTTTAAATATGTGTATTCATAGGAATGAGTAGTATGTATGTAGTTTTAAGAAATAAGACTTAGAAAGAAATTACAATAAATTTGTACAAATAAAGTCAGTTTGCGTTAGCAAACGTTATTTTATGATTCAGGAGTTGATCAGCTCTCCAGCTGCCTTGTCATCCTAACATTCCATTATCCTATCACAAAATACCATGCTTTTATTAGAGGAAAAAACGCTCATCTGGTTTGCATCAAATTTAATTACCCCAATACTTACATAATTGTGGAGTTGTCTCAAGTTCTAAATGCATCCATTCCCTTAAAAATTAATAGGTTTGTAATGAAGAAAGATGAGGTAAACCTTTTAGTAAGAGGACATTTAAAAAGTAAAGTGGAGATTAAAGTGTATTAATACAAAGAAGAACAAGAAAAATCTTAAAGTCCTTCTCTCTGCCTCCAGCCCCCACTGATCCCCCTACTCCTGACATGGAATATAGTGCACCAAGAGAGGGGAGAGAAGATGGAAACTCAACCAATATTTATGTATTAGTATGTGGCAGGCATTATTCTAGTTATTTGCAATGTACAACAATGAAATCGAGATCCCTACTCTGTGTTATCTTTTACTCAAGTAGGGGGTGTTTGGTAGGGGTAGAAGTGGAGAGAGAGAGGCAATAAGCAACGAAGTGTTAAAAATAATAAATACATAAATTAGATAATATGTAAGCAGGTGGTAAGTGCTATGGAACAAAAAAATGGAGCAGGATTATGGATTAGCATATGTGGAAGAAAGGTGAAAGGTAGGCTATGATATTAAAAGGGGTAGCTGCGGGGGGCGGTTCTCATTGAGAATTTAAATTGTGATCAAAGTGAATGAGTTAGCATGTGGATATCCAGGAACAAATATTCCAGGTAGAGGCCCTAAACCAAGAGCAGACCTGGCTTGCTCAAAGACATGGCAAGGAGGACAGAGTGATCAGAATGAAGTGAAAAGGGGAAACATGGTGGGGGAGGAGGTCAGAGAGTTAACAAGGGCCAGATCATGCACAGAGTTTTTGGCTCCTATCAGGACATAGCCTTTTACTTTATATAAAACAGGAAGCCACTGGAGGGTTTTGAGCAGAGGAGAGACATATTTGGGTTACATTTTACAGCATCATCCTGGTTCTCTTTGAGAATAGACTGTGGAGGAGGCAAGGGTGCAAGCAACTTGGGAGACCAGTTAGGAGACTATCACTGTAATTCAGATGGTGGCGAGAATCAAGGTGGTGGTAGTGGAGGTGTTAAGAAGTGATTGGATTCAGGAAATGTTGTAAAGCTGGAACCAATATGCTTTTCTAATAAAGAAAGAAGTGTCAATCAAGGATACCAAGATGTTTGGCCTGAGCAACTGGCGAAATGGAGTTGCCATCTACTGGGATTGAAAATCTCTGGGTTGATAGATTGTAGAGAAAGGTAAAAAGTTCAGTTATGGACATGTAAGTTTGAGATGTCTATTAGTCATCCAAATGGAGATGTCAAGTAGGCATTTTCTGAACTGGAGAGAGACTGGTAATAATCAGCGTGTCAGAGGTATTAGAATCCGTGGTTCTGGATGAGATTACCAAGGGAGTGAATGCGACTAGAGAAGACCAAGGACTGCACCCTGGAACACTCCAGTATGAAGAGAAAGAAGGAAAGCCCAGCAAAGGAAACTGAAAACGATTGACCAGTGAGGTGGAAGGAAAGCTAAGAAAGGAAGAACATATATCTAAAAGAGGAGATGGTGAGTGGCTGAGTCAAATGATTCTAAATCTGCTCATGGAAACAGGAGTTTTTTAAAAAGGTACGCGGAAAAAATGGATCACCACCCACTTTGGTCCATATAAATCAAGGAAGAACTTTAAAGTGTGCATATATATGTGCAACTTAACTCCATGTCATCGTTTAAAGGCCACAAAGTTGCACATGTACACAGAGAAAGCAAGCTGCAAGCTCTGGGGCTGAAAGTACAGTCCTCATTAGTCTTATTGTTAATTTTGACCTCGACTGTTGAGACAGTGTCGATCTAATAGCCTCTACCTTAAATAAGTTACGTGGTAAAGGCCGTTTGCTGCACCACGTTCGTGTGTTTCCTGTTGCAGAGAAAACTGTAGAATCTGTTTCAGATGTTTACATGTTTATTTAGATTCTCACTTCACAAAATTGGTGAAGATATTTCTGTCAAAAAAAATTCATTTGACTCTCTACCTGCCAACTCTTTCCCATAATAGGGGTGGAGATGGGTAATTAATATCCTCTGCCATGTGAAAAAAAGAATCCTATGTCAGAAAAAGACGCTTGAAGTTCTGACTCGGGGGGATGGGGGTGGGGGGAGGGGATGGGTGCATACCTACATGATGAGTGAGATGTGCACTGTCTGGGGAATGGACACGCTTGAAGCTCAGACTTGGGGGGGGGGATGGGGGAGCATGGGCAATATATATAACCTGAACTTTTTTACCCACATAATAAGCTGAAATAAAAAAAATATATATAAAAAAAAAGAAAAAGTGTAAGTCAGCAGAGATGCCACCTTATAGTCTCCTTGTCTGAAGAGGAAGAGGAAAGTACAACCTCTGAGCATGAGAGTTCACATTTTCCCTCCACCAGGTGCTGAAGAAAGCAGAACAGGTAAGTTACGGTTCTATCATATCCTGAGGTGGGTGGGGCCGCTTTATTAGGTTAGGTTGAGTAAGGGCTGGCACTGGAAAAATACAGCTGTGCTTAAACCTGAGTAATAAAAAGAGAATAGCAGAATTGGGTATATAGAGTCCCACTTGGTTTACAGAAAGCCAAGAAGAGAGCTTTCTGTGTGTAAGTCAAAAACTCTAGAAATGTCCTTTACACTTGCTGATGGTTATATAAAAAGTTTTGGAAAACCATTGAAGTGTTTGTGATGTTTGCACATCAATGAACTTCTGAAGCATAGGATTTATAAGGGAAGTAAAATGGGAAACATAATAGGAAATATAATACAATATGTAATATAATAGGAAATTTTAGGTGAGTCCTCTTCAAAATAAAATTATCAAAACAGATAATATTGGAATTCTTCCTTCCTCCCTCCTTCTCTTCCTGCTAGCCTCCCTTCTTTCCCTCCTCCATTCCTGCTCCCTTCTTCCTTCCTTTCTTTTCTTCCTTCTTTCTTCTCACTTAGCAGATGAAATAACCTTTTATTATTTTCTCCCTTGATTCTGTTCATGACTAGGCCTGTGGAGTTGATCCTAGGGAACCTCTGTGCTATGGAGTGGGCAGCCTCTCTCCATCTTCTCCTAACCCTGGCAGAACATCTCTCAGGATTCCAGCACCAGAATCAAGGAACTGGGTATGACCCATAGTCTTCTGAAAAATAATTTTTATCATAAAATATGTTTTAAAGTTTTCTACTCCAAGTCATTTTTATATAACAGAAAGAGAAAAAAAGTCTTGATCATTTTTGAATAAAAAATAAATAATAAATACTTTAAAATCATGCATATTTTAATATTTCTATTTTATATATTTTTGGTATCAAAATTGTACTGGGATCACAATATTTTCTTGCTGCTAAGCGATATCCATAGGCACTTATTTAATTAATCTACAAAAATGGAACATTAGCATAAAATATTGATGTTGTTTTATCTATTTGAAATGCTAACAATTTTTTTTAAAAAAAGACAACATATACCAAAGAAAAACTAAATTGGCATATTTTAATTCTACAAAAATGTATAAATATTTAAATTTATAGCAAAAGAACAATTATACCATTTAGTAATGATTACAATATTTAAAATGTATAATTACGCACAATCTACTTTTATCAGTGTCAAAGAACCGTGTGTCAAGCATAAATCTAAAACATTTTTGAAATTACTTCTTTCTAGCTGTGGCTACACTGACTGAAATAAACAAAAGCTTCAAAGAAAATCACATAACCATCAAGTCCTTTTTTTCCCCTGCTTGTGCTATTTTTAGCTGAAAGTACAACTGGAACCAAGCAGCAGCTTACACTCATTTTTACACCAAATGAATGCATGATGAAAATCTCATTTTTAAAGAACATTATAGATATAGTCTCAATTGTCTAATTTCCCATTCTCATTCTAACGCATTAAAAACAGAATATTAAGTGATTTGTTCTTGGTAGCTAAAAACAAAAACAAAATGATAAGTTTATATAATGATGACACAAGTATCATAGAGGTGGTTTTTATCTTAAAAGATAATAAATGAGCTGCCCTGAATCACTAGTATTTCAGAGGGATTTTTTTTAAGCAAATACAATGAAAATTGCCTTTAGAATTTATTGAATGATATAAAACAAATTTGGGCACAAAAATACACAAACTATTCAAAACACATTGCTGGTGTTCATTCAACACCTTAAATCTATACAATAGCTTATATTTAATAGCAGTGTGAACATAATGTAGTCACAACAGATGTGTCCATGGACTGTACATAAGAGTGGCTGATTTGATCTATTCCTTACTTTAACATGTTGGGGAAAATGGGCAGTGGCTGTATCCTGAAACACAAGCTGCTTTAAGACGTAATTGAATTTTTGCTGCCCAACTAAACGGGAAATTTACTCAATATGTGCAGATATCAGCTATGCAGATGACAGCTTGTTGATGGTGACACATCAAATTCTTCATATTTGTGAAATCAATATGTTAATACTTTATAACTTAAGAATGCATACACATTTTACCTCCTCCTAGACTAGATTTAGCATGTATAAACGAGATGCAAGTAAAATGGCTGTGATCAGATATGATCATCTTTTCTCAAGTGTCGGAAACAATACAGGGAGGGAGCCAATATTTTGAGGTTTACTCAACCAATCCATGGTATGTTTCTAACCTCCCCCTAATTTTTTTTAAAAGGTAAAAACTATCCTGTTGTTTTATTGTAGTAGTTATTGTTTCCTCTCTCTTTACTTTTTTTTTCTTTTTATTTATTAGGCCTTTTCTGAGCACCATGGCAAAATCAAATTTATGGGTTCTGTTTACTAGAGTGAGTCTACAGAGCTCCGCTGGGAAGCCAAGAAATCTCTGCTGATTATCCTGCAGCGTCTGAAGCTGCATAAAATAGAACTTACCCAGTGTTCACAGTAATAGATGGTCTAATTCTCTGTGTAAGCTGTAGGCCAACCTTACTTTTAACTTGAAGTTAATCATAAGGAAAATGAAAGTGAGTAGAGAGCATTTTCCATTAGTTAATGCTGAAGAGGCTTTGCTTCCCTGAAATCCCAATAATTCTAGGATGTTCCTGTAATCATGTTGTTTCCTGGTAATTTCTTTAATTTTGTTTCAGGTCTTTACTTATTGCCTCTGTTATTATTTTATAGAACTAATTTTATTTAAATATGAAAGGTAGTAAGAATTTAAATACTTCTAAAGAATCAATATACTGATCACAACATGTTTAATGAAGATATTTTTCCCATTATTGTTCCATTTCTATAATGTTTTGAGTGATAGTTTATATTAACAATGAGGAGTCCTGGCAACATTCCTTGTAGCTATATGATCCGTAGGCAAGCAGTATTACATATCTAAGTCTCAGTCTTATTATCTAGAAACAGAGAAACTAAGAATCTGTAAAGTCTTTTAAAGTTTCTAAAATTGTATTTTCTTCGTTCACTTGCACTTAGAAAATAAATTTAGCAATAGCTCTTATGAAACCATGAAAATACATACGATTTTTAAGAGAATGATACATCTCCCTTCAAAAGTCAAAATCTTAGACCTTCAGGTGACCATTGCACACAACCAAAAAATAAAAATTAAAATTATTTTTAGCTTCATGAAGCAACTTATATAATATAGCAGCATTTTAATAAAATGTCATATTTCATTTCCATAAGGCAGGATATTTTATCACAGAAAACAACATATAGTCCATACTTTAATATGAAGAATATTAGAAAGAAAATTATCATTTGGAGACAAAGTTATGGAAATCCTGTCTAAATATATAATTAGACTTTATTTTAAAATTTAAAACAAAAAAGTATGATACAATAGCATTTCATAATTTTAACACACATTTTGCAGTTTATTAATTCCAGAAATATTGAAAGAATACTTAGTATGTGCCAAGATCTATGCTAGATGTTGCAGATACTACAGTGAACAAAAATGACAAAGCCCCTGCTTTTATGGGACTTACATTCTAGGTTGTGTGATGAGGGTGTTGGGGGCTGGAGATATAAAAGCGTAGACAGAAATAAGGATGAAAAGTAGTTTGTCAGAGATACAGGGGATGAGAGGGCAGGGAGGAGAAGGGTTTGCCTTACTGATGAGATAATATTTCAACAGAGACCTAAAGACAGTGGGTAAGAGGGCTCTGTGGGGCAGTGGGAACAAAACACTAATGCAGGAACATCCTTGGGAGTCAAAGTGGAGTAAATAAGCAGAATGACAAGAGATAAGAGATGGAACCAGAAAGAGTTGTGTGTGTGTGTGTGTGTGTGTGTGTGTGTGTGTGTGTGTGTGTAAGCATATAGGGGTTGTGGGTGTGGGTGTGGAGAGAGGTGTCATTCATGAAGGACCTTGAAGGCTGCTAGGGGGAGATAAAAAGTCATTGGAAGATTGGGAGCAGGAAGGTGATAAAAATTCATGTTTAAGAGAATCACTTCCTAGCACTCTGGGAGGCCAAGGCGGGCGGATTGTTTGAGCTCAGGAATTCGAGACCAGCCTCAGCAAGAGCGAGACCCCCGTCTCTACTAAAAATAGAAAGAAATTATCTGGCCAACTAAAATATATGTAGAAAAAAATTAGCCGGGCATGGTGGCGCATGCCTGTAGTCCCAGCTACTCGGGAGGCTGAGGCAGGAGGATCCCTTAAGCCCAGGAGTTTGAGGTTGCTGTGAGCTAGGCTGATGCCACGGCACTCACTCTAGCCCGGGCAACAAAATGAGACTGTCTCAAAAAAAAAAAAAAAAAAAAAGAGAATCACTATGGCTGTTGTATTGAGAAAAGACTGTTTAGGACAAGCATTGGGAGATTAAGGAGCCAAATTATAAGTATATTGCAATTAAAAAGGTTAGAGGTAGTGACACCCAGTGGATATGGTGCCAAGTCATTCATTTTCAGTTATATTTCAAAGGTAGTATCAAGGGAACTTGCTGATGGATTAGATGAAAGTTGAAATAGAAAGCAAGGAGTCAAAAGTACTCCTTCCTCCGGGAGGCTGAAATTACACTAACTGATACAGGGAGGACCACAGAAGATGGTGGTTTGAAATAATTTAAAATATCTATTAACATTAGTCTAGCTCCATAGAGAAGGGATATATAAGATGAATACATTATGAGGCCCATAATGGTTTTAACTTTTTGCATTGAAGACAATATTTTTGAAGGAAACTGAATGTTTCTCATCGCTTTCTGGTTTGGGGTGTTTTGTAAAATTTTATGTCATTTTTAATTTGTTAGCTACTATAATGACATGCATTGAAACTATCTGAAGATTCTTTGAAAATTCTTCCTAGCATGAAACTCACGCAGTTTTACTTTTTACTTTATTTTCAATATGAACATAATGAACTTTCAAATATTTAAAATGCTGCTAAAAATGCTTCAAATTCAGTTTTGATGGAGTAACTGTATTTTTAAAAATTTGTCGTGGACCGTTCTCTTGATAACATGCATTTTGACTGACAAATCGATAATAAGTGGAACACATTGTATAAAAGAATCCTTGAGAGCTTAAGCTTCTTAAGTTTAAGAAATAACTCTGTGCAGGGACATCTTTCTTACCTTATTTTAGTCAGGGCAAGAGGAAAAGAGAGGAGAAAAAGATGAACAACAGGATTGTTAAATCAGGCCTCAGTGGACTTGAGAGGCCATTATCAATTTAAGGCAATGGTTCACTACCTTTTGAGAGTCACAGCTTTCTTTCTAAGTTTCTTGTAAGCTACTGTCTCTCCTCAGATTAGAAAGGCTCTGACATTCAAACTTTTGCTTATAATTTTAGAAGATTTAGGGAGTCTCAGAGACCTTGACATGAGGGATATCTACCCTTTAAGAAGCAAACCAGAAATTATCCAGGTTGTAGAATTCTTCCCTAGAGTTGTAGCAATTTAAAGTCAAAAGAGGAAGGAATGCCAACTAGGAAAATCATTCAGGATTTTATTATTCATTAGACAGTGTCCTCATTTTTGTTAGAAAGCTGTGTGAATGTATATGTGTGTGTGTGTGTGTGTGTGTGTGTGTGTGAGAGAGAGAGAGAGAGAGAGAGAGAGAGAGAGAGAGAGAATTTGTGTATAGCCAAACTGATTAATACTTTCTATAAGAGCTTTTTAAATAAAAATGACAACCAAAGAAATGGAATCTTCTGCTTCAGAGGACACTTCTTCCACTCTACCCCTGCCCCCGCAAAAATTTCTCTTAACATTTATAATGAATAAAATACATATATAGGGCAACTTTATGGGCATTTAACATGATGTCAAAACCAAAAACTTATTAGTAAAAATCTCACTGATTTTTTTTACTTTTCATGTCTTCTGCTCATGTATTTTGAACATAAAGTGTTTTAAGATAAAAATAGAACATGTGAAGCTAGCTTAATTATGACTGTGTTCCTTGGGCCATACTTTATAACGAATGATATATATTAATTAATAAAATTAATTTTATTTACTTAAAATAAAATCTTAAAGAATGTGTATGGAGTTTATTCCCCTGGTGATGAAAACTTTAGATATTATAGCATAGCAATGAAATTCTGATAGTATTCTTTTTCTTAAATATAAAATTAAAATGACAATAGAGATCTAACTAAAATCATTAAATGCAATAGAATTAAAAATGAGGTCTAAAGCTCTCCTCTTCGCCTACAATTCTGTACAGCATAAGTGGCAAGCTGTAGTCTCCAGAGTAAAGAGAAAAGGCATGGTATAGATTATGGAGACAATGATTGCAGTTAAGGATTGAGTTTCTGACATCAACTCTGGCAGAGAGATTGTTTAGCTTCAGTCTGTGCTAGGAATGATTGCAACCTAGCCAGAGTACCTCTTAACAATGATTTGTGTTGCAGTTTGGATTCATCTTCTTCCCCTCAATGCCCCGCTAATTGCTTATTTCATGTACTTTAAATCGAATTTTCAAATTCTCCTCTTTTTTGAATTCGCATTTGTTTAGATGTGATGCTTTATAAAGACTCTGTGAATTCAATATCCAATTTAATTTATTTCCTGGTACAAAATTTGGAACTAACATTTTATAAGATGAATTCACTGTTCAGAAATAATCTAATATGTGGCCCTGTTGTTGACATAAAAATTCAACATGTTTCCATGAAAGTCCAGTAGAAAGAGTGAGTTTATAAAGCAATTGATAATATTTCATAATGAAGTTATTGTATAAGGCATTTACATTATCTTTCTTTCAATCACTATGACAACAACAAATAAAATAACCCCCAACTAACCCTGTGACAAGAGGGCAATACTTTTTTTTTTAAAGCAAACACAATTGGATTTTCAAGTTCTGATGTTTAATAACAGTTTGCTAATATTTATATTTTTTATGTGCTTCTTTGATCAGATACAAATTTTAGTAGGGAAATAAGCAAACATTCCTAAAAATAAATTATAAACAACTGTGTTTTAGAATACTAAAAGGATTTTTAAAACTTTCAATTCAGCAAAGTTAATATTTTTCCCTAGTTGATATAATGGAAAAACAAAAGTGTAGACACTTTCATGGATAGGGGGTGGTCTTCACACCCCCAAGGTCATGTTCCTTAGCAGCCATTGTTGAGATCTGCTTCCACTACAGTCCTGCATGGTAGGCACCATTTTGTCTTCCTCTGAAGGTTCATCGAGACATTGATTACTGTTAACATGTCTCAAGGTGAGTCTCTGTAAAAGATAACCAACAATCAGTGCAGCCTATTTCATCTTTAACTCACTAGCACATCAGATTAAATCTGTTCTTTTAAATCCTTTATGATTTTTTAAGCATAATACACTGTGATATATTTGTAAAAGGAACTGTGCACAGGTGTCACTGGATTAATTATTATACAACTTTGACTGTTACGGAGTCATCATTGTCTAATACACCTTTATTTGCAGATGGTTGAAGAAATTGGCCGACATTTATCAAGCGTTGCCAAGAATTCAGGCTCCTTTGAAAAAGCCCATTTGTGCGTTCTGAGTTCAGCTGAGGACTGCAAATATTAACAAGCTTTCGCAAAGGCTTAGTTTTCTTAGGCATGTGTTATTCAGTAACCATTTGGTAAACATGCAAATAGATGGCACAGCTGTGACCCAAATGAACAAAACTGCTAGAGATTTCCCCATTTCAAAATACTAAACAAGCCATAGTATCTATGACTGTAAGACATTCATTGTAGAAGAGTGATTATCATAGTAACAAGTAATCTGTCTTACTTGATAAAATGTTCACTATATTTTGGTCTGCATTTTTGAGGATCGTAAAAAATATTAATATTAAAGAAACCAGGGTATTATCATCATATATATAGTTTTAAATGCTATATTTACACTTTTGCTTCTTCATAATTTCTGTAATTGTGTCATTTTAACTAGTCATTACATGTTTTCTCTTTGGAGTTCCTATGTACATTTGAACTCACATTTTTGGACATTCCAGATATATATTTAAAATTGATATGCTTTATGCATACTAATTATATATATTTCTCTCAATTTCATGGGCAATACCTAGGATCACATTATACGAAAAACTCCTCAACCAAAAGAGAAGTATTTGAATATATGAGAAATGATTTGCAGGTATTATTTTAAAAATAGCACTTCAGATACTGTTGTTGCAAATTACCAAAATTAAAAGTAAACAAAAGCTTTTCTTTTTTTCTTTTTGCTCTTGATATTACATTAAAAATGGGATGAAAATAAATGCAGGGAGTGGGCAATAAAAATGGTAGAGAAACACTGGCTAGACAATTGTAATTTGTTTGTTAGGAGTAAAAATACCCTGGATTGCACCGTTGTAAGAAAAGATGTAATGGGGAATAGGCTTGTAGTGAAAGATGCCTAATAGAAAACAAGCAGGAAATTAAAAGAGCAAGACTATTAGATGTGAAGGAGATTTCAAGACTGAGACCTTTGTTATTGCTCTTTCAATACATGGAATCAAGCTATTTATACTGAAAAATGAAGAAAGGGAGAAATGGACAAAGTTAGGCAAGAAGATGGCTGATTTACACTTATGTTGCCAGAACTTCAACCAGCAGCCAGCTTGAACAAAAAGGATGCAGAGCAAAAACAATACGTTTTTCCTAAAAAGTTCTAGTTAAAATCACCAAAAAATGCTTCATCTTTTGTTACTTACCTGAGGTCCTTTGTGTATACATTCTCTTTCAAAAAAGATCACTTACCATTGCATGCTTCTGTTAGGTTCTTTTTAAAAAAATGTATAATTTTACATATATCAAATATTTCACTGCCCATTGAGCTACCCCAGAAAGCATTGCCATTGTCTTGTTCCGATCTGATCACACATCACAGTAGTTGAATGCTTTGATCAATTATCAGTTATGTTAGGTCAAAATATAGCACAGACTTTGAGATTTTTCTTTAAGGATCATATTGAATATGTGTTGTCATCTACACAAATAATGACAATTTAAAAAAGTACTAAGTATTCTTTCTAAAAAATGCATAAATATTTCCTTTGAAGGAATTCATTATTAGTCAAAACACACTGCTACAAAGATAAAAAACAAATAACCAAGACACTCTGTTTTTTAATGTAGTACAGTATAAAACCAGACACTTTAGGCTCAGGTAGACCAAAGTGTAAATTCCTATTCACCCACTTACTACCAGTGAACACTTGGGCAAGCTACCAAATCATTCTGAGGAATCAAATTCTTTGTCAGAAAACACTTAAATTATATCTACAAATGCTTACAAATACTCTTTCCCGTTCTGCTTAAAAAAATTGAGCTTTCAGTCAACTATCTAACTTTGATCCCTTGGCAACCCAATAAGAGTAAAAATGTTTTAACTATGTTTCTAGACAACATTATTTATGGTAAAAATGACCTCTGACTGATAAAGTGTATCTTCATCTGATAAACTGCATGTAAATACCTGATAGGAAGCAAAATGCTGGCCTTCGCTATGTGCAAAGACTCTCGTAATTTTACACGTTCCATTGGGTTCCTGGGAGCCAGGCCTATGGAGTTGTTGTAGGAGTTATCATCTTCTGTGAGCATAAGGCTATTAGGCCAGGACAGTTTCCACACCTGTCGGATGTCAATCTCATCTCCTTGCACCAGGCTGTCATCTGTAAAGAAGCTAGCTCCCAGAATGCTGTAAGAACTGCTATGGGAACTGCTGCCAAGTTCTCCTACTGAGAGAAGCAAGCTGTGGTCTGTGCCCTAGAGTAGTGCTGTAAGTAGACTTGTGAGAATAAATGTTTAGTTAAGCCTAAAACCCATTGTTGAGCATTGCACATACCAGGTATGGTTGCTTTGAAAACAATCTAAGACACTATGTGTAAATTGCCTTGTACACAAATTTGACTTTTCCAGCTTTTTCAACTTCTATGTTTGGAATGTCCTTATCTTAAATGTAGTTCTAATCTAAACAATACCCCTTTTATCCTCTGCTCTTCATGACCCCGTTCCCCATTTTGTCATAGCCATCCAAGCTCAATTATTTCCTCCATTAACAACCTTTAACTAGTTCATCTGAACCAGAAAAAGTCCCTAACTTTCTTTGACTCTCATAGTAAAGTAATGGACAAAATAAAATCTTTAATTTACTAGACAATAAACCCCTTAAAACAAAGAACTTGGACATTTACACTCTTTACAAAAATTGCATACCAGTTTGTTGACTTGAACTGAATACTGATTCATTTTACTACTTAGTAAAAAGATAGTCTCAAATTATACAAGTGAGAGATAAAAGGCACAATTTTAAAAAGGTTTTATTGTTATATCATTTAACCTACCACAAAGAAATGCTTAGAAATAATTTTCTATATAAACTTATTGATAATTACATCTTAAATAGTTTTCTTTATAAACTTATTGAAAATTATATCTTTAATAATGCATTTGCTTAGTGTTTCAGGTTAAAATAATTACACATTTTAGAAAGGATGTGCTATATTTCCATGCAACCAAAGTATCAGAATAAAAATTAATAAAATTAAATAATTTCAGTGTCTTCAAAACAATCCTCTATGTTAGTTTTTTTATTTATTTTTTTCAGCTCTGATGCAGAATTTATTGTCATCTAAACATGGCTGTAGTTAGACTAAAAACAGTTAATATCTCATAATATTTTTCTTAATTAATTATATGTATGCACATATAAGCATATATATTTGAATAGAGATAAAACAGGAAAGTACCTATTGATTAATGATAGACTAAACACTAGTTAATATTAACATATGTAGTCTCCAAATTAATGAGCAGCTAAGAAGTAAAAGACATGAAATTAACTCCACAGAGAAATAATACATAAAAACTTTTCTTAACCACATTTTGAAGAAGTTTCCAGATTTCAACAACTAAACATAAAAATACTAAAATAAATTTAATAAAATCTACAACACAAACCTTTAAAAATTATTAGAGAATATAATCAGTAGAATTTCCAAAAATATTTCTAAAAACTTCCATTCTTGTATGGTTTCTTAGGAACCATTTTTGCAAAGCGCTATCATTACATGTTTCCACAGTGGGATGTTTGGAGCCATCAGCTACTTTGTTCACTGAGAGACAAGACTGGGTGATTATATGAAGAAAAGTGTGGGTCTGTTTGACAAAGAAAATAATGAATAATGACAAAATCAAGTAGAAAAGCAGTAATAAATCAATCATCCTGGGCAACGTACAATTTCTACTGGATAAGGATGGGAGGCACATGTCACAATAATTGCATCCATGGAGCTGTGCACCACCTTCTTTTAGATGGCTTTAATATCAACTGTATGTAGTAGGAGTAAACGAAGATAAGACTGAGACTATGGAGAGGGGCTTGAGATTAAATGATGAAACATTTTGGGCAAAAGATTATTTTAGATATAAAAGATTATCTTCTCAGTATTCATCCTAGTAATAAAATGCTTTTTGGTACCGAATGAATTATTTTGTGAGTGGATATTCAACATACTTGACTAGTCCAATTATGGTCATTGGCCTTCTCATTCCTTTGCCCTAAACTTGAGTGAACACCAGGGAAGAATCTGGGGGATAATTTAGGTTTCATGCTTTGCTTTACTGTGTACCATATGGTACCCAAATTGCTTTCACTTACGGTTTCATAGGTCTAACCTGGTAGTTAATGAAGAGAGGAAAAAAGAAAAAGATCAAATCTATTTGGGTTCTTAATTTGTTCTAATTCTCCTGACACAATTTTAATTAATTCATTCATTAATTTGTCTGTTTCTTTCCATCGATTTACCGCACAGAAGCAGAAGCTCCAGAAAGGCCACAGACCATGGATACCTGTATCATGAAGCCCAGTGCCTGCCCCGGGAGACACTAAATAAGTTTGTTGATTGAAACATTTAGTGAAAGGCCAGTGCAGAAAATAAGTTCTTTTAACATTAAACTGTATCTCTTGGACAGCTAAATGGACACAAATCATTGGGTTTACCTTTCCAAGGATTTATCTTCTATAGTAAAATGGTAGATAAGTAACTTGTAAAGATAGGAAAGGTAACATTCTAATATATCGTGTCTGTTATCTGTACAATTATATTGTTAACTATATATAGTTTGATTGTTAAGAAGACTAGTTCTTTTTTTTTAACCAAACCTGAATTTCCCACCCATCCCTTCCATTTCGTCCATTTAAAATTTCTAGCCTAGATCATTCTCTGCCCTCAGTGATTTTTCTTCTTGCACTGAACTTTTTTTGGTAAATGTCATGTTAACATCAAAGATATCAGTGTTAGTGACTGTGAATTTCATTTGTTATTAAAAAGAAAAATGAATTATAAGGTTTTTCATGGTATAAAACAAAAATAATTTTGCTTATGCTCCGGAAATGTGGCCCCAGAGAATGAATACAATATAAAATTATCATAAAAACACAACTGTAATATTTTCCTCATGAGTGTTTATCACATGAATGACCATGAAAAAAAATTCAAAGGACTTTGATTCTGGGTACTCCTAAAAACCAAAACACAGAAGAGAAATTAGAAATTTCAACCCTGTTGAGATAAAAATTATTATTTTATTTAAAAAAATCCACAAAATTATTTAGTGTCTTTGTTTGAAAACAAAGCATTATTTGCTTATGTTTTCTGAGTATTCTGTCTAGAGGAGATAAGAATTACTAATACTTTATGTATTTTCTAGTAGTTTTATCTTTTATGTATAGTTTCATAATTGAGGCCATCTAATTAAATATCCTTCTTCCATTTATGTTATAGGCATCTTTTCTATCATTAAAATAATCTAGAAACATACTATTAATAAATAAACAATTTCTATAGAACAGATTTACCAAAATTCATTTAATTTGAGGGGAATATTTTCCCAATTTAGAGCTATTATAGATAATGCTATGACAAACATCTCTAAACATCTCTATCCACATCTGTAATCATACCTTTAGAAATGATTCTTAGAAGTGAAATCACAAGGTCAAAATGTATGAACACTTTTACACATATTGGCAAAATTCTTTACAGAAAATATGTGCAACAATAATTTTGTAATAACAGCAGCAGTGGTAGCTAACATTTCCTGTGCTTGCTATATGCCAGTTTACTACATGGGTATCAGTCTTACTGTATCTTCACCACGGTTATGCGTTGCCATTAAAAACATTCTTGCCATATTGATAGGATAAATAAGAAATGAATAAAATAACACACATGAAATGATCTTTATTGTTGAATTTTTGATACTTTCTTAAGTTAACTTTTTTTCATTAGTTATCTATATTTCTCCTATGCTATTTATTCTGGATCTTGCATATTTTTATACTGAGTGTACTTTTTTCTATTAAATGCTCTTTATCAATCATGCCATATCTTAGTTATATCTGTTGCAAATGCCTCATTTATTTTTCTTAAGTGATCAGGTCTCCCTATTCCAGGCTACACTCAGACTCCTGGGCTCAAGCAATCCTCCTGCCTCAGCCTCCTGAGTAGATACTATGGCATGCACCACAGGGCCAGGCTATGTAAACTCAATTTTACAGGCACTGTGACATGCAGGCTAACATGAAGATACTGCTAAATATCTTTTCCTTTAGTTTTATTTGAAATATTGACTAGAAAATAGAGTAATATGAACCCTAAGCTAGTACTGGCTTTTATTTATAATATAGCATTACTTATTTGTTCTCCTCTAAAATGTAAAGTATAAGTATTTCCTGGGATGTACAAAATTTTAATCATACTATTTTAGGATTCATAAGAAAAAATTAATAATTCCAGCTTTTAAATATATTTGTATGTTTTACTAAGGCAAAATGTGTCATGAAGTAGCTCTAAATCTACCCCTCCAAAGATACAATTTCTGGCCGGGCTTGGTGGCTCATGCCTGTAATCCTAGAACTCGGGGAGGCGGAGGCGGGCGGATTGTTTGAGCTCAAGAGTTCGAGACCAGCCTGAGCAAGAGTGAGACCCTGCCTCTACTAAAAACTGAAAGAAATTATATGGACAGCTAAAAATATATACAGGAAAATTAGCCGGGCATGGTGGCACGTGCCTGTAGTCCCAGCTACTCGGGAGGCTGAGGCAAGAGGATTGCTTGAGCCCAGGAGTTTGAGGTTGCTGTGAGCTAGGCTCATGCCACGGCACTAGAGCCTGGGCAACAGAGCAAGACTCTGACTCAAAAAAAAAAAAAAAAAGATAAAATAAAAAAAAAATAACAAAGATGCAATTTCTACTTTAAGCCAACTGAAATCGGGCTAGGGAAGCAATTTTGGTGACAAAATAAGAACTGCAATATTGTAAAATTAGATCATACCTTTGTATTAAAAAGCACTAAGTAAAAAAGAAGATATTTTAATGAACAAATAGAATTGACTGCATAGTTGATTTAAAAACCAACCCAATCACAAAGGTTTCAGTTTAAAAGGTGGCATACTAAAAGTTTAAAACAAAATCCAATAAATTGTGTTATTCTAATACATATAATAATAAACAAAATAAGAATAAACTTAATTATAGAAATTTAATTTAATAGCAAAAATAATAACATTTCCCCACTGATGAAGTACAGAATAACAATTTTTTAAAAATTAATGTAACAAAGTTGTTATTAAAAATATTAATTGATCTCCTGACAATGTAATCTATGCATTCAGTGGAATAGAATAGAAGTATTCTAAAAATTAAGTGTAAATGTTTAACAAACAGGAGCTACAAATGCGAAACTAATCTATTGAAATTCCTATTCAATAATTAATTCTAATAAGAAATCACAGCTACAGGTTAATGGAAAAATAAAAAGGAAATATCTGTCTAATGTATGCAACCTTCAAAAGGTAAATTGAGCATGCTACACAGGGAAATGGCTGGGTTGCATTAATAGATCACTTACCTTGAAATTATAATCCCATTTTCCTGCTCTCTGGTAAAGGTAAATAAAAGGGTGGGGCATGAGTAGAGTCTAAATGTAAGCTTCTGTGATTTCAGTAACTATCAATGCAACACATTTTAGCTACAGGAAAAATTCCTTATATTGTGACTCTGGAAAACATTTGATATGGATGGATATAGAATTCACAACAAGTATTTTCCAAGTCAACTTGCTCAGTCACATGAAAAATAAGACTTATTTTTAGCATCATACTTTGCTCCCTTTTTTTTTCTTTGTTGCATAGTGTTTGTTGAGCATTAAGTGTTCTGATCTAAAATTAGATTCTCACACTGTATGTAGCTGCCTGGATGTTCAAAAAGAAATGTGATTATGTGCACATATTGCAGAAAAAATGTAAATTTCAAATCCATTGGAACATAATTGTGATGTTCAAATGGAATATAAGAAAACTTGAAGAAAATAAAATGAATGGATGACAGACTTTTATAAAAATAATTTTTAAAATCTCTCAGTGAGATGAAGTTTAGATTCTTTTCCCATTCTGTTTAACTCTGTGGCAATAAGCATTTCATGGTCTGGAAGTGTTTGTGTAATTCAGTCAAGAAATTCTAGATCAGGTGGGTATCTTACAATTTTCCTAATGATGCTCAGGTTGCCCCCAAACCATACAGGTTATGTTAGGTATAAAGTGACAGTGAATTAAATTCATTATTATTTACAAATTATTTAATTAGGAAAGTAGGAAACTCTATATTTCAAATCAAAGTTGAACAAGGGTACATATTTATTACCAATATGTGCTTAGTTTCATTCAACTAATAGGAGAAGCAATTAGACATTAATTATATGATTAATATGTGTAGCTAAAGTTTGTAACCAATTAGGCCATAATGGCAAAGTAGTTTTATGACTGCTTGTTTATCTAAGTAGATCATATTTATAGTAGAACATATTTCCTATTAAGAAAAGGAGAAATTCTATGTGAATAAAATTTGGTACAGCAAATAATTGATAGAATTTAATTATTTCATTTGTAATACTGTACATTTAGATTAATAGATCATCACCATTGAAAGCATAGAATTATTAATATTTCTAGTTTTTCAATTACTTCAAGAGGCAAAGTAGTATAGTAGAAAAATTGCCAGATTTAGTGACAGAAACCTGGGTGTGCAAACCTAAACAAGGCATTTATTCTATGTTTCAGTTTACTAATGTGAAAAATAGAGAATAATAATATCTATCTGAAAAGACTATTGTAAGAATTGCATGAGAAAACAGACAAAATTATAGATATGCTCTTAACTTTATTCCCTTCTCTTTCCTCCCCCCACTCACCTAAGAAGTAAACAAAACAAAAGTAGCAGGATAGATTCCATGTTTTGAGGCATTACGACACTGGTTCCATTTTTCTCTGGATATTCCAACAATTCTGCTCCTATTTATGACTTTCTTTTTTAAGATTGAAAGGACTATGGGGAGATAAGGTGATGGAATATTTCAGCTGCTCACACTGTGAGATTCACAATTGTACCGATAACTAGCTTTCTTTGAATATTTTATTAGGACCCATATCCTAGCTCTGCTGCTAGCAGGGTAATCTTTGTGCTTTAGTTCCTCCTGATAAAGGCTGAAAGAAGAGAACTTTAAGGTGTGTTTCAGTTCTGTAATTCTGTGAACTCTACCAATTTCTATTCTGCCTTGAACCTGTACCACCTTGGCGGTTTTTCAAAGAATAATTTTGCCCTGGCTAGCAAAAGATAAAGAATTGAATTAAAGTAGTAAGCACTCAACTCCTTTCCACTAGTTGGAATCTGAGAAGAATAGAGTCACTGAGCAATTATTCCTCTTCCATCTCAGCACCTCTTATCCTTTTGCTCTCTTTCCCTTTCCCTATTCCTCTCTGGAAGATGTACCATTTTCCAAAGTATATTCATGACTTCCTAAATTTGCAATATTTTTCATCAGTGTATAAAAAGACTATGGAAGATATACAGATGTTTGACCACTGTCTAGATTTGTCCTTCTCAAAATTAAATGTGTATATGAATGACCTGAAGATTTTGTGAAAATACACACTTGGATTTAGTGTGTTTACTGTGGTGTCTCAGATTCTGCATTTATAACACATTCCCAGGTGATGCTTTTAGTACTAGAATCACCCTTTGGGTAGCAAGTATTGGAACCCTTCTGCAGACTGGACTACAATGATCCTAGATGTAAAACTTTAAAGAAAATCATTGAAAGTAAATACTATATTTCAATGTTGTTAAAAATTATCTCCTTTTTAATGACCTTCTCACAAATGAAATCACATTTCAAAGCTGAAATTTCCAGAAAGGCAATGTATTGTTCCTACAATTGTTCTATTCTCATGTGATTTCTCTACATTATGATTTACATATTTAAAATTTGGCAAAGTGGTGTCATTAGACAATTTGAGCTTCACTATTTCATTTTGAAAACATAAACATACAGGAGAATCCATTAAATTGTGCTATATAATTATTAAGATGATCAGATTATTTCAAATAAAAATTTCTCAATATTTATGGCATTTTATAAGCTTCTGTGTGTGTATTTCAAAACCAAAGTTAATATGACACAAAATATTACAGTGCTCCAAAATACTACAACTAGTCATCCAAGGGGTAAATTTGCAAAAACCGTTTCTTTATCTTAGGTGGAGCTATTTTTTTATTTCGCTTTTCTTTCAAAACTCCTTAATATTCAATAACCTTGCTACTGGCTAACAGAAAATATAAACAAAAATATAGACCTAATTACCAACAGCAGTTACTTTGGAAATGAAGCAATTTGAGTTATGATTATAGAAGCCATTGTTCACTCAAGAGTCTTAGAAGAATTTAAAGATGAGAAGTGGTATTCTGAAATTCAACACTGCTTCATCTTATTAAAAAGTGTACAATCATTCCCCTTTCTTTATAAATATATGCTAGATTTCCTTATTTTTAGCACAAGCCTGATAAAGTCCTGAGTTCCTGGTAGAAACTAAACAGTAACAACAACAACAACAAGTTTTATTTAAAAATAAATACTACTTGTAGGATTTCTACTTTATCTGTACATTTATCTGCACTTTTCCTCATAGAAGATAGACAGCAAGCTGATTAAGGGTCCAGATATGCCTACATGTTTTTAGTAGAGGAAATGTCTTCTGGAGGTTTAAAATAAAGGATGATGCCAATGGATAATAGTTGAAGACAAAAAAATGGTGGTCAGACAAGGTGAATAAGATATTGAAAGGGCAAAAGAGTCTTAGTATAACACACTGGTACAACATAGGAAGGATTCAGGGTATTTGTCTTCAAATATGTCTCAGAAGGTTTTTTGTCCTAAGAGCCTTGTGACATTGTATGAATTTTAGGACCAAAATTAACCATACATAACTAGTTTCAAATCCTATAAGAATTCAGTAAGTTTTCTTGAAATTCAACCTAAGAAACCACAAAATCGTGCAAACTAAAATGACATTCAAAAAGTTAAAAAAATTATCTTGTTAAAATATCAATAATACCAAAACCTCTGTTGATTGATGTTTAAAATGTTATTCTCGCAGAGTATTTTAGGCTTGCATGGAACACTGCATCTGGGAGACTCATTCACCTCTATCGTATTATTTATCTTGTAAAAATAAAGTTCAGTTCTTCTTTTAAATAAACCACTGACCATTTAATAATGTAAATGGGAAATATAACACAGACAACCAATTCATTTTGTTAAGCAAAGAGAGCTGAAAGAAATAAAGCTGTTTTCAAGAGGCAGCTGCCTTATGCGGAGGAAAATATTTCTTTTTTATTAGCTCCATCTGATGGCTGATCTGGTTTTTACACACTGCCTGGTGATAAATTCTCAACAGTAATTTTGTTTTCTCTCCCTCTCCTCTATCAGAAAGGTGTGCTATATTGAGAAAAGTCTGCTTATCTGATTATATGACTAGTTTATTGAATTCTGAAAAGTATTTATAATTATGCACAGTAAAGAATTATAATATTCTTTACAATAGTAAAGAAATCTTGTTCATCTTGTCATTTTTTTCCTTTTTAGGTCTAGAAGCATAAATATCAGTGATCACAGTGGTAGAAAATTTGAAATTTGAAAATATGAACATATTGTCAATATCGTCCTGTGTGCACATCTTCATATTAATATACACCTCTCTGATAAGTTTAGCTTGCCCCTTGCCTAATTTATGTTGGGCATGTACATGGAGATAAATTTTAACACACAAAAATGACTTTATATTCCTCATTCATGTTTTATACTAATGGACCAGTTTGGTAAAAACCTATTTATATGATATGCCATTCTAATTTTATCAGATATGAGCAGGCATGCTTGAGAATCCAATTCTGACAATGGAAAAAAATAACTTAGGATTTAAATGTTTTAAAAATACATAACTGAGCATAAGCATAAATAATATATAAATTAAGAAAAATACTATACCTCAGCATCATATTCCCATAACTGATTTCCTCTCATATGGTGGCATTTTAACATGATTACAGGTCCATTGAGTCTAGAAACATCCAAGCACAAGTCATCGGTCCGGATTTCTTTGTCAGCAGTGTAAGAAAATACCTGAAAATATAAAATTCAGCTAATAATCTAGTTTTCTAAAAGTTACAGTATTGCAGCTCTAACAGTGGAAGATTTCATATCATATAGACTTGTGTTTTCAAATGATTGCTACTATGTGATCTTAACAAAGCTAGTTCATTTTTCTAAGTCTTTTTCCTCAACTAATAAATAAGAACAATGTAATCTGTTTTATAGGGTTTTGGTAAAGCCTCAAATGTAACAAAATTATTAAATGCTCATCATTTGCTGGCACTGTATTTCCTGCATGATACTTTTGTTAAAAACTCACAATAAGTTAAATAAAATAAAGTTTGTAAAATGCCTAGAGCTTAATAAAAGGCAGTCCTTGTTCTTATCATCTTATCACCAATTCCCCAACTCTAGATATAATGTTGTTTTTTTATATAGAAGTTTAAATCTCTCTTTCTGTAACATAAATACATCACATAAATTTTATAAAATGTTGGTGGGTTTCTGAAAGTTGTAGAATTATCTTCTCTAGAGATCTCATTAAAGGGAGGCTCTATACTTAACTCTCTAATATGGTTTGGCGAGGCTTGACTACATCAATTCCTCTCAAAATAGCCAAGAATTGTCAAAGGAGATTGTGGACTCATTCTTAGAGAATTCAAATTGAAACTATAATAATCTTTATTATTTTGCTTCTGGTGTGAATAATTTATTTATAACATTGATTATTAAAGTTTTATGAGAGTTATTATGTACATAATCATAAAATGCATTTTCTTCTTTTGGCTATGACAAGCATGGTTCATTACTCTGTGTGTTTTTCTTTTTTCCTTGCAATGTCAACAAGGGACATAATAACAAAGGTTCTCTCAGGGTCTTTTTGTTTCCCAAAGACATCTGATAAAACCTGAGGAAGTCAGCTTTACAAATAACATAAACTCTGAGCCCTAGTTGTAAACTGAACAAGTTGGAAGGGTTGCCTCTGCAGCCCTGCTACTCAGGATTTCTATGAAAATCACAAAAAGCGGTGAAAGGAAGTTGCACAGTCAGTGATGGAATCCAAGTACCCTCTTAAGCCAACCTCTTAAAAGGAAATTCTTCACAAAAGTTATCCATGCCACTCAACAACATAAAATTTTGAGAGGTATTTGAAGTTCATTTATTAATAATTCAATTATATAAAATATATTGTAGATTTCGTATTTGGAAATAAATAAATTTTATATTTTTATTATTTTTTCATATTCTTCATACTTTTCATTTGTCATACTTTTGATAAAAAACTAAAAGAAGAATAAAAGAAAAACCCACTAAAGATAAGTATTTGTATCCTCCCAAACATAGTAATTTTGAGAACACAATTACAAACTTATTTAATTATTCATAAATAACTGAATCTGGATCTTAAATTGAGGGAGGGAAATTTCCACAGAGATTTCTTTTGCCTATTATAGGGCTATTTGAATAGTGAAGGATAATCTTCCACATTACAATTGCTGCCTTATAATTGTGTACAAATGCCCGTGTAAAAATAGACACCAGAACATCTACATTCAGCATTACTTTTCTATAGTTAGTACTGTATAATAATGGCTTCAACAAAGATTCACCTCAGGTCTCTTAAGATAGTTTGAAAACTGTACCTGTTGAAAGTTCTAGAGAGTAGTCTACTACAGTCTTTATTTCTCAATCTCCAATTTAGATTTATTTTTTGGTCAATTAGTAGATACCTTAAGTAATTTACAGTCAAGAAAGATGTATTTATAGAATGTTTTCTGAGCCTACATATGCATCTATGAGATTATATATATTTTTTGCCCTTTCTACTTGAAAAAAAGGTTAATTAATGTTAAAATGCTTGGCCCACAAGTAATTTTTCTGGAAGAAAAAATCTGAAGATAATGCTTCATTATTTTCTGGCATTAATATAAAATCAGGATTAATCTGCTTTTTGTACCTGGGAAAAAAATCTCTTTTTTATGCTTGATTGTTTCTAGGATATTTTTTACTCTTTATAATAATAAAAAATCAGTGCATGTCAGTATATACCTAACCTTCTTGACTTTATCTGAAAAGTATTAGGTTTGATATTAATTATTTATCCTTTATATCTATTATGTTTTAACCCATAATTATTCTTTGTGTGCTTTTTCATATCTACTACTGTCAAAGGTTCATGGAACTCACTTTGGGTATATTGAATATTACATGCAAAATACTTTGTAGAGACCCTAGCAAATAGAAAGAATTTATAGTAACTGATATTTAGAGTTATTATTACCAGTCCTGGAGCCAATCCCAGGTTGTGGAGTTATATGTGGATTCTTGCTTTGGTGATCTACCCAGTATCCCCAAAGACTTTTAGGACAGGAGCCCAGTATTTTTTGCTCTTATCTGTCTGTGCCCATCCCTTGGCTACTACATAAAGTCCTGAGGGAGAAGTTATAATACCAAATGACAGATTTTCCTAATACTTTCAGCATAATACTAGCTCTACATATTGTGACACTCTGGAATTATTACTTCTGAGTTCCTTTATGATTTGGGGAAAAAACCTCAAATTTCTTGCTGGATTTCCTAGGAAGCAGCTATTCTACATGCTGCTGCCTGTCTCAGTACCCCACATAGACTATCTCACGGGGTACGTGTAATGTGTAACCTGTTCTCCTTCATTGTAGTTAAAAATCTTCATGCCTGACCATAACGTAAGATAAAATATTCCAAACCTGAAAGCCTACAAAGCGCTTTACCTTAAACTGTCACACATGTTGATAACTACAATATACAAGATTGATTCCTTTATTAGTAAAATCTCATTGTCCATTCTCTTACAAAAAAAATGAAAACTATTCTTTCTTCTTTTCTAGTTATCACCCAAATTGCTTTATCATTGGTTACCAATACTTATTCCCACTAAAGCAGAATTGAGTTACACACACCATAGACTTAGCATGTTTTCAGTTACTCTAATGCCAGATTGACTTTAAGGATAATTAATTAGTTCAAAGTCTAATCATTTTAATTAAGCTAAGATGACCAGAAGCAGAGTAAAACAATCAATCTCTGTGTCCTTCCTTCCAATATAAAAGAGTAGAGAGGGAGGAAGATAACATTAATTGAGCACCTACCTGTGTAAGAGACTGTGATATGCTTCATATATTTTAAATAAATTTGCCTTTTTCTTTTATTGTGCAATTACATTCATATTCCTATGAATGTATAACAACTTACATTATTGCAAAGCATAATAAGTAGAGCTCCTTATATAAATTACATGGATTTAATAGTTTATGGTATTTTGAAAATTTTGTGATTTACAGCTTATGTTGACTAAATACATAAAATTCTGAGCTATCTGGTAATACACACGTTCTTGTGTGGTGCGTTGGTCAAGCTAGGTCTACAAATAACTACTTAAAAGGCTATTTCTCAGTGCTTTTAATTTCAGCTATGATATAAGATAGAGATAGCGACAGAGATGATAGAACCTATGCTCCATTTTGTGGATCTTGTTGATATTTACGCCTTCCAAAACTACTCTGATCACTGTAGCAATTCAGTTTTTATCATCTCCTATTGTATTAGTTTACTAGGGTTGCCCTAATAATGCTGGACTTGGTGGCTTAAAGAACAGAAATTTATTTCCTAACAGTTATGTAGGTTAGTCCAAGAGGAAGATGTCAGTAGGGTTGGTTCTTCTGAGGCATCTTTGCTTGGCTTGAAGATGGCCGTCTTCTCCCTGTGCCTTCACATGGTCTCACCTCTGTGCCTGTCTGTGTCCTGATCTCTTTTTCTTAAAGGACACCAGTCGTATTAGAGTAGGGCCTACATGATGATTTCATTTTACTTTATCCTCTTTAAAGACCGTACTTACAAATACAATCATATTCTGAGGTACTGGGGGGAAAGGACATCAACACATGAATTGGAAGGGGGACAATTCACAATTTAGTTCTAGAACACCTATTAGCCTTTTAAAATGTATTGAAAAAGACAATATAACTTTTCCTCCTCGTAAGTGAAAACTCTTCTGTGCATGACTTTTTGGCTTTCTAGGTTGCGTTGGGATTCAATTCAGAAATTAGAATGTGCTGTTCAGTATTATTTATCAAAACTCTAAATGTAATGCAATATTAAATCTTCTCCCCTTCTCAGAATTGGACCTGCTTTCTGTTGGGAGCTTGCAGTGGAAAAGGCCATCTTTGACTTCTCTATTTCATTGTCTTAAGCTGCTTCTTTTACTCATCACCCCTGCCTACTTCCAAATTCCCCCAGGCTGCTAATCAATATTTTACTCTTCAAAGATAGTAAAGCTATAGGAAAGGTCTTACTTGAATTGTTTCTTTATAACTTCCTTTTGTTCTCTGGCCTGGCAGAGATTTAAATTTCCCTGTCCTGAGACTATTTGTGTTTTTGTAGAAGAAATTCCCATCCCTGAGCACTTCTCAATGCAGTTCTAACGAAGAGAACAATGCATATTTTATAAATGAGGTACTTTTTGTGACATGACAAACTCTGGGAGGCAAGCTGACCATAGGCAGTGTAGTTAGTTCCCTTAATCTATTTAATAGTTGTCACAAGCCAGCCTTATCATGCAAGTCAGTTCACAGCCCGCCACATTCTATAAGTACAAGAAGCACATAACAAGCTCTCAAAGTGGTGTCCTACATAATTCACAGGGCCCAGTGCAAAATGGAAATGCAAGAAATATTGTTTAAAAGATTATCAAGAATTTTAAAATTGTTGGGCCCTTCATGGTTGCACACCCAAGAAGCCATCCCTTGCTTGAGTCCTTCTCTTACTGGAAGCTAGAATCCCAGCCCCTCCTCTCTAGAGAAAGGGCAACTACTCTATCCATAGAAAATCTTACAATTTTCTCCATATTCTAATACCTTCTATTATGGGTTGAATTGTGTCTCCCAAAATGATATGTTGAAGTCCTAACCACCAGTATCTCAGATAGTGAATTTTTTGGAAATAGTTTTTATTATAAGGTCATAATGGTGTAGGGTGGAGCCTTAATCCAAAATGACTAGGGTCATAAAAAGAGAACAGAAACATACAGAGAAAAAACAGCCATGTGATCACAAAGGCAGAGACTGGAGGGGTGCATCTACAAGCCATGGGACACCAAGGATTGCTGGCAAGCACCAGGAGCTAGAAGAGGCAAGGAATGATTCTCTCCCAGGTTTCAGAACAGGTATGGCACTTTTGAAGCCTTGATTTCAGACTTCTAGCCTCCAGAACTGTGGAACAAAAAATTTGTATTGCTTTGAGCCACCCAGTTTGTTGTACCTTGTCATGACAGCCCCAGGAAATGAATACACCTCCTTTTACTCCTTATGCTTGAAGACATGGAACCAGTTTTCCAAATTGTCATTGCAAATTTTGCATGTGGAAGTCTGATTTTAGATTTCATGTTTATTGGATCTTGGTGTCTGGGCTGAAAATTCTAACCTCCAGTTATATTTTTCAAAAGCATCAAATCAATCATTTTCATAATAATTTTCTATTTAGATACCGCTTCATAAAATAGTTCTTTACTATGATAAGGTGATTTATCTGATTGCATACTTTATTGAGGTCATATTGATTTCTGTCTCTGAATTGATATTGTACTCAAATGAGTACTATATATAAAGGATGATAGCCACTTCCAATCTTAATTCCTTTCAATCTCAGTATTTTTCTGTTCAGAGATGATAAGCATTTTTCATTATTTCAAATATATATATGGTTTGCTCTGGAGTTTTCTTTTTAGGAAGTAAGCCCAAAGGAATTTTATGATTCTTCAAATATCTAAAATTAAAACACCATTAAATGATTTTTAAGAATCTTTGTGAGAATGATATAAAATATTCTACATTAAATTTATACTTTATTTCAAAAGTATTTCAAAGATTAATGTTGGTATTTTGACCTCCTCCCATGAATGAAGAAAGTTCTTAATGGTGCCTAGAATGGTGAATTCTTTCCAGAAGGTTTTCAGCTTACTTTGCCCACATCCATCAGAGAAGTCACTATCTATGGAAGCTATAGCCTTACAAAATTTATTTCTTAAAGAATAAGACTTGAAAGTCTAACTTACTCCTTGACTCATGGGCTGTAGAACTGATGTTGAGTTAGCAAGGATAAAAGCAACATTAATCTCCTTCTACATATTCATTGAGTTTTTGGGTGACCAGGTACATTGTTAGTGTGCAATAACATTTTCAAAGGAATCTTTTCTTCTGAGCAGTAGGTTTCAACAGTAGGCTTAAAATATTCAGTAAATCATGCTGTAAACAGATGTGCTATCTTCCAAGCTTTGTTTTTCCATCAATAGAGCATAGGCAGAGTAGGTTTAGCATAATTTAAGTGCCCTAGGATTTTCAGAATGATAAATGAGCACTGGTTTCAACTTAAAGTCACCAGCTGCATTTGTCCCTAACAAAAGAGGCAACCTGACCTTTAATCTTTGAAGCCAGGCATTGACTTTTCTTTTCTAGCTATGAAAGTCCTAGACAACACCTTCTTCCAATATAAGGCTGTTTATTCTACATTGAAAACCTGTTGTTTAATGTAGCCATGTTCATTTTAGCTATATCTTCTGCATAACTTATGGCAGCTTCTACAATGGCAATTGCTGCTCCACCTTGCACTTTTATGTTATGGAGGTGGCTGGTTTCTTTAAACCCCGTGAACCAACCTCTGCCAGCTTCAAACTTTTCTTCTGCAGCTTCCTCACTTTTCTCAGCCTTCACGGAGAGTCAGGGCCTTGCTCTGGATTAGGCTTTGGCTTAAAAAATGTTGTGGCTGGTTTGATCTTCAATCCAGACCACTAAAACTTTCTCCATATCAGCAATAAGGCTGTTTTACTTTCTTGTTATTTCTGTGTTAACTGGAGTAATACATATAATTTCCTTCAAGAACTTTTCCTTTGCCTACACAACTTGGCCAACTCTTTCAGCCTATCTTGGCTTTTGACATGCCATCCTCACTAAGCTTAGTCATTTCTTGCTTTTGATTTAAAGTGAGAGATGTGTGACTCTTTCTTTCACTCGAACACTTAGAGGCCATTATAGGATTGGCCTAATTCCAATATTGTTGTGTCTCAGGGAATAGAGAGACCCGAGGAGAGAGATAGAGAGATGGGGAAATGGCCTGTCTAAGAACACACATAACATTTATTAAGTCGTCTGTCTTATATGGGTGTGGTTCATGGTGCCCCAAAACAATCACAATAATAGCAACAAAAATCACTGGTCACAGATCACCATAAAAGACATAATAATGATAAAAAAGTTTGAAATATGGTGAGAATTAACAAAACGGGACACAAAGACATGAAGTGAGCACACATTGTTGGAAAAATGGCACCAACAGACTTGTTCCATGCAGAATTGCCACAAATTTCAATTTGTAAACAATGCAATATCTTTGAGGTACAATAATGTGAAGTGCAAAAAAGTGAAGAGTAAAACAATAGGGTATCCCTGTGTGTATATATATTCATTTTTGTTTTGTTTTATTACTTTTTATTAAGGTATAGTTTACAAATATATATATGTACATTCTGTGTGTATTCAAAATGTCTATAATTATATTTGATTTGTAGGTTTTGATTTCATTATAGTTTTGATTTATAAAATACTTTTCTTGCTGAGTTCTTCAGGACAATATTTACTCTTATAAGAGTTCACAGTTTGAAGGGTTTCTGTATACCAAATTATGTCAACTGCCTCACTTTTTAAATGAAACTGAAGCCAAAAATGTTATAGGATTCACTCAATATGTCCAAGCTGCTTAGTGACAGAGGTCTCTCTAGACCCCAAGCTCAACTTTGTGCCACTGTTCTTCTATGTGATTATAGTAGTACCTTTTACACACCCATCATTTAGCCATTTAGGACCTCTGGAGTCTCTGGGAGATCACATTAGGTATTTGGAATGCAGTCAATTTGAGAATGTGTCAACCACAATCCAAAGGGATAACTTATAAGAAAATAAATACATCATAATAGTTTTCTCCCCTTTTTATGTAAAAATATACCCCCAAATTTGCATTTAAATAAAATGGAAAATAATTTAACAACAAAAATTAGAGCCTTAGCAATGTGATTTACTTTATAAAATGTTCTCTCTCCCTGTATGTCACACCATCCTGAAGTCAGCATGGAGAATGCATAGATGGAATTGAATTCATCAGTGGAGCTGTCAAACAGAGACTTTTGTTCCCAGGCAGTACATTTTCTACCTTAATTGACTTCAGACTTTACCCATAGGCTGTTAGCTTAGTGGTTTGTGTAGAGAAGGGTCAGGAGAAGAAGTAGGTAGCTTCTAGCTGTGTACCCTTAACTTACCCTTACACACCTAGATGATATCTATATGTTCAATATTCTCATCCTATTTTCATCCTATTGTCAACATCACCTGTGAAGCCTTAAATTTTCCCCTCTCACCTCAATATAACTATATATAACAATTTGATGCTTCTCAGTTTGTGCTCAGCAAGTCATCTCATTCTTCCATCTCTTACTATTGTTTTGTGCTGATCACATCACTAGGACTATCCTTTCCACTCCACTTAGCCATGGAAAAGACTATCCTCCTTAAAGCATTAGAACATTCTTCACTTTTTTCATTTAGCCCTTTGTAAAAACTTTTACCCAAATAGCTTCTCTGCATTGAACTGCAGGTAGCTATTAACTCTGTATATCTTTGGAGCAGGATAACACTAAAACAATGGGCTTTGGAAAATTACACAGACCTGGATTTGAAAGCCATTACCATCAGAACCAGAGGTACTGGGTGGCTTTTCAAAATCTTGGATTCCTCATCTGAGAAAAGGCATGAATATGCCTCTTGTTTCATGGGTTATTTTAGAGACCAAATAGGGCAATTCATGTAAGCTCTAAACATGGTCCTCGTCTCATGTAATGTCTAAATATTAGTGATTATCTGTGCAACATTCATGCATAAAGTCTACATTTGACTACATTCTTCCTCGTCTTTTCCCACTGGTTTTTTTATGTTTTTTTTTTTTTAAACCTTGTTGACCCAGTAACAATGCTAAGAATATATTTTGAATCCTTATGGAAACTCTTCTAGGAAGAGAGTAGTGTCCGATAATTACTTATTGAATTGAAATGAAAACAATTTGTCTTTGAAATTTTCTAGTCCCTTTGTGGAAAACAGAGCAAGAGTGTAAGATAATACAATAAGCTGTATGTGCTAATACAATAACAAAATGTGACTGACATTTCTATTTTCTTTCTACTTCATTATTAAATCCTCCTATTTTAAACATTACTGATGTTAAAGTTTATGTATTTTTAATACTTGACTCTGCCCTGAAGGGTTTTAAAGGAAGTCTACAATTCATGAAATCTAATATATAAACATTATGCTCCACATACTCATATTTTACTATCGCAGTATTGAATAATATAAATTGCAAATTTAAGCAATATATTCCAGTTGGGAATCCCTTCCAAAATATTTCCCACCAGACATGCTTGAATTTGCAGATGTTGATTTTTCTGCTTTTTATGTGACTGTGGTACAATTTGCAGGTGGTCCAAGGCTCCCATCTCCTGGTGTACATGCCCTAATAGTGGTCCCCAACCTTTTATGCCACCAGGAACTGTTTTCATGGAAGACAATTTTTCCATCGACCAGGAAGGAAGATGGTTTTAGGATGATTCCAGTGCATTACATTTATTATGCACTTTATTTCTATGATTATAATATTGTAATATATAATGAGATAATTATACAATTCACCATAGGTTAGGGACTTCTGCTATAAAACCTCCTTCCCTTGAATGTGGGGCAGACTGGGAGGATGACAGGACAGCCACTTCAGAATTATGTTATGTCATGTAAGATATGATGTACAACCTCAGATAAGAAACTGAAGAGAGAGATTCTCCTGCTTGCCTTGAGGAGGAAAACTGCCATGTTTTGGAGAGGGCCATGTGGCAGGAAACTGAGGCTAGCCTCTACCTGCTGAGAACAACCCCTGGCAGAGAGCCAAGAAACAAAGATGGGAAATCAGCTGCAAGGAACTCAATTCCACCAACAACCAGGGAGACCAGATGATGACCCTGAGCCTCAGATGAGATCACAGCTTTGGTTGACACCTGGATTTCATCTGTATTCAACCCTGAGCAGAGAACCCAGCAAGGTTGTGCCTGAATTTCTCCTACAGAACTGTGAGATAATAATTTTGTGTTGTTTTAAGCCACTAAATTTGTAGTAATTTGTTATGTAACAATAGAAAACTAATATGAGGACCATCGGGAAAAAGGAAACAGATGCAAAAACTAGAATTGTTCTCACTATGTGGAATACCTTTCACACTCTGTCTCCGTCATTCTTTTATTCTTTTAATGATTCATTCACCTATGTACTCAACAGGTACTTTTGAGTGTGTTGAAGGTGTCAGGCTTTATTCAAACATGGCCTTTGTGAAAACGTGGGCTTAAATACAAAAACATCTAAGTGTGAGGCAACAGTTCTGCAAAAGTTTCTCCCACTATTCCAACCTGCCTTGCACTCTGTTCTCTGTGTTCTTATTGTAATGATTTTCTGTAACAACTTATCTTTCCCTTGATGGTATTCTTTCCTACGTCTTCCTGATTATATCATTCCTTAAATACTGACTCTATGAAGAATCAGCCCTCAAACATATAAATTACAAGGGAAGAAAAGTGAACTACTGGATGGGATATTCTTCATCAGCCACGTGCAACATACATACATGGGTTCCCTTTATAACTATCTCATTGGCTGGTACCACCGTGTTGCAAGATATCTGGTCATCTGGTCTTTGAGGTTCTTACTGATTTATGCCTGTGAATGCAAAATAGGCATAACAGCAGTAATATATGTCATTCACATGACATCTATATAAGCTATTACATATGCTTTAGTATTTGTTTTATTAACTACAAATTAATGGTAAAAAGCTTTTTGATATCCTATCTGAATGTCTTTCACTGGGGTTTTGTAACATTTCATACCTTTTAAAAGCTTTTCACTTACATTATATCATTGGTCACTTCCTAAAACTCTGGTATATGGTACATAATTAGATAAAAATTATAAATATACAAAAAGTCTGAAAAGGAAAATGATAATGTTCTAGATGGCACAAAGATGCACATTTTGTATAACAGTTGCAACCACCTCTGATTATCTGTAAAGGTAACCTAATCTTTAGTTTAAAGTAAATAAAGTATTGAAAATTAACCTCCCAATTTGTTACCACAACATTTGCATTGGGTGCAAATAATACTAAATTTTTCTAGGTGGTTTCAAGCTTAAGAATTCTTATTTACCTATGGCTTTCAGTATTGCTGCAAACTAAGAGCAGAGTCTATTTAGTTTGGGTTCCTCCAAAAACAAACACTAAGACACGGATTCAAGTACAAGTAGTTTAATAGGGAGATTGATCCCAGGAAAGACCAGTGTGGGGTTAGGGAAGGAAAAAAGGAGAGTAAAGTTTAAATTATCAAATTATTTACACTGTGGGGGCACTAGAGCTTAATTCTCTGGCAATCAATGTAGAACAAACACCTCAGAGGCAGTCCGCTCAAAGAGTGAAGGAGCTAGGATATTTATATATCACCTCCCCTAGCTTTTGCTTAGGGTGAGCTTCCGGGCAGTATAATTTATTAATTCCCTGAGTGTGAGCAGGTAGACGAAGCAACCTCTGTTAGAGAAAATCCTCAGGCAAAGGGGTAGACGTGCTGGCCTTTGGATGTTGGGTCAGAAGCAAGTGGAAGGAGATAAAATAAACAACATTTTGAGAGCAACTTCTGTGTGCTAGGCAAGATAGCTGTCATTTAAAATATATCGTATATTAAATATGCTATAGCACACATCACATATTATTATTCCTCTTTTATGAATTAGGAATATCAGGCTTGCAAAGTTTAAGTAAATTCTCCAAAGTCACTCAGTTTGCAAGTAGGAGAACAAGTCTTTGAACTATTGTCTGGCAGGCCCCAAATCCCATGTTCTTTCTGCACACTTAGCAGTTTGCTTCCTGGTGATAATTTTTAAAAAAAATGAAACTCTGGACTTTATTCAGATTTCATTAGTTTTTGCATAATGTTGCCATATGATCCCATGCTCATTTTTTCTAGGATTCCATCCCATATTATATTTAATCATCATATCCCCTTATCCTACTCAGACCGATGCTCAGACTTTTCTCTTTTTGATGATGGTTTTCAGGAGTATTAATCAGGTATTATAGAGAAAGTCTTTCAGTTTGGATTTGTCTAACGTATATCTCATGGTTGGATTGTGGTTATAGGGTTTTAGGAGGAAGACCACAAAGGTGCAGTGCTAGTCTCACCACATCACATCAAAGGTGCATGATATCACTATGACTCACGGTGCAGAACCTTGATTACATCCCCAAGGTAGTATTTGCCAGTGTTTCTCAACTGTACAGTTACCACCATCCCACGCCATGTTCTACTCTTTGGAAGTAAGTCAACACAGGCCACGTGCAATGGGGGGAGGAGAGTTAACTTCCACCTCCTAGAGGAGGGATCATCTACGGAAATTATCTGAAATTTGTCTGTACAGGAGATCACAGAGATCAATTTTAATGTGTCTCTAAAAATGTCAGTCTAAAATTGGGGGTCATGTCTTTATGTTAGATTTATATGTAATACCACATTGAGATTCCCACATTTAAAAAATAAATCCAGTTCATGGGCACTTGATTAACTCACTGAATGAAGGAAAATTCGAGGTACCTTTGGTAGGTGGATTGGACTGTGACAATTTCTGCCACCCAGAGTTGGTACTTGCTCTCAGTAATGTGTAAGCCATGAATTGACTACTACTGGCCATGGGTCACCCATCAAAGCCACTTTGATCATTCCCTGGTGTTACAATGTCCCTAAATGCATGTCTGAATTTTTTGGTTAAAAAAAACAAACAACTTTTACATGTTATAGCCATATATACATATTTTACTTCTTTTAAATAAAATGAATATCCCAAATCTTTTTAGAAAGTTAGAACTACAGAGTTGGAGTAGAAATATGTCTATCTGGTAGGGTTTTGTTAGAAGACTAAGATTTTCTATTAGAAATTCGAATGGACACTAGGCTGTTTCCATGGTAACCCACTGAAGCCTTTTTCCCTTAATGGGGAGGTGTCATTTCTGTACACACCACATGTAGCTTCTTGCTTTGTATTGGATCAAATCCTTTGATAACAGAATAAAAGAAATGAATTGAAAACATTTCTATAGTCTGTTCCTGCTTGCTGCGAAATTATACTTGGGAACTAAATAACAAGAATAAAAAGCCCTTTTCATTTTGGCTGTATTCACTATGTCATTTTTAATAATGAAAGTGCATGGCCAAGTATTTTCATGATGCTTATTGCAAATAGGTTATAAGCTATCCTTTGACAGCCTTTGTAGTCTGAAAGCATTTTGCTCCTTTTGTCCCCTCAGGTCAAAATTCCCTTGCCTGACATTTACATTCTATTGTAATCTCAACTCCTTGACTTATAAAACTTAATTTTCCATGGTCCCAGTCCAGGCCTTCAACTCTATTTGTGCCAATATTCTCACTGTCCTTGCACACACTCCATTCTCTGTGCTCATGACTGCTTTGTGCAGCCTTTTAGACCCATTCCTGTCCTTATCAGACCTTCTTCTTGTAAAGCATATGAATACTTGTTGTATTGTTAATGATTTTTTTGTATTCCCAATGAGATTGAGTATAGGGTTTGTGTGCCTGTTTACTTATTTATATTTCATCTTGTTATAAAGCAGATTTAAACAGAAAAAAATATATATATGCACACACATATATACAAAATAGGTAAAATATAAAAGAGGAAAAAACCCCATCTCACACTGCTAATTTTTTGCTTCTGTTTAGTGAGGAATGCAATAAAATACTAGAAAATATATACAAAAAATTTATTCTGACATACTTCAGAATAAATAAAAATGATAGCTTTTAATGGTAAGAATAGATCATTAATTTGGAGAATTAGCTAATAAAATTCAGAGAATTTTTTCATAATTTATACAGAAAAATGATGACAATTACATGATATCTCAGATCAAATTTCTTTTTAATTTGACATCAAGAGTATATAGTTAGGGCTATTATAATATAGAAGATATTTTGTTGGTATAGTTTGACTATTATGTCTACATTTGTAACAACGAGGCAAAATATCTATGGAATATATAGTTAACTTTAAATAAATGAAATAATTAAAACATTTTGTTTTCAGCCATGTAAATGTGTAGCTTGCATTTTATTAGTTTCCTCACTTTGGGTTACCTTAAATAATATTTTATATATGATGACTTCTTTTAAAAATTGGTGAGTTTTAAGCAAGGGATGCTTTAAAAATCTTGGTGCTATCAAAATATTATACCTGATCTTTCCATTTGGCTTGCAGATTTCTTAGACTTTTCTTTTTTCCTAACTTTATTTTTCTCTTCCTGGGATAAATTATTAGCATTGATTGGTCAAATATTTGAACATAAACTTTTTGTCTAGTTTTAGGCTATCTCGGTTTCATTGTGCTATCTTTTATGAAAAAACTAAGTTTTCATATTCTAAAGGGAAAAAATACCTAGAAGTATCATTGCCTAATTTCTTCCAAAAATGTAAGAATTTAATAACAAGGATAGAATTGGGAATGCGGTAAGATTAAGAATATTTCAGGTACAGCAAAGCAAACGATCACACATATGGATTCTGCTTGGCATCTTGAGAATATAAAAGTGGACTAGGCAACACTTAATTTAGAAATCATGGACATTATTTACCTTACTTAGAAAATAATAAATTGGCTTTTACTACTAGATTAAGCAAAGATAAAATTTACTAAAAAGTGCTTAAATTGGTAATTTTAAGTAATTATGCCCTCATTGAAAGGTAGGCACTGAGGCAGATGGTCTAAGGGAGAGAGAGAAACCAAAGATTATTTCAAAAGACCTTAATATTTTTCACATATAGTAGATTCATTCATTCCCACCTTTTAAAATTTTTTTAAATATTATAATAAATATGTAAAATGTTGGCAGGAAGATTACTTGAATAAGGAAGCAGTTTAGGGTAATGGTTAAGGTTATGGTCTCAGGTCAAGAGGAATTAAGCATCAGACAGGAGAAAAGTATTTGAGGACAAAGTGGGAAAAAAAATGAGAGTCAGAAGATTGAAAGAGTACACAGGAGTAAGAAGTTCTGCTGGAACTAAATATGGAGTTTAATGGAGACAAGCCTATCTTGGTAAAGTTAGTAGAAAACCTGGAGTCTTAATTGTGAGTAACAGGAGCTTCAGAGAAGATAAATTGTTGGGCAATGGGAGCAAATTGATGTTGTTAGTAGCAAAACATTTTTCTTACAGTAGGTTTTTCAGTTAATAGCTTACCATTCTCAGTAAGAAAAGTTCTATTGATGGTGTGAGATAACAGAGGTATATATGCCTTTGTGTATATGTGTATTTAATGTGTGTGTGTGTTGAGGCTTTTATTAAACTAGGGTAGTATTAAACTGCTTCATAAGAGTGTGTGATATTTCACTTTTTATGGGAGGTTTTTCCAACTATTCTGAAAATCCCACTAATAAAATAAATACGAATTCATGTATATTTTACTAAAAAACTTAGAGTATCATTTTAATGTTTAAGTCTTATAGAAATTTAATTTGTAAGCTCTCTGAAGCATGGGTTGATGATGATATACTTTAATTAATTGGTTAATCAGTAGAATAAATATTTCTTTTGTCCTCCTATTTGGATTGACATACTTCGGTATTATCATCTTTTTTTTAAACATGTTTATTATATTTTAATGAGATGACTCTGTTGAAAATGCTTGCCAGTCATGTTGTTAGGGAATGTGGATCACAAATTATGCATAATAATCCAATATCCAAGTTGTAGTTCGCAAGTGTTTTCTCCCTTGTGTTCATAAGTTTTTAGTGCTATTTTTATTTAGAAAGTGCTTTAAATTTCAATAGTGTGACTTTAAAATTAAACAGGTCAAAATTTAAAAAGAAAAAATGTTATATAGCACCGTGGGGACCATTTACTGTCAGCCTGGAGGGAGATTAGAGCATTCTAGTCCATCATTTTCTAAGATGTCTTCTCCTAGTCTCTAGACTGCCTTCTCCTCCAAGTTTAGTCTGGCATCCTTCCTTGTTACCATAGTCCCTTTTCCATATACTACTTTCCTTATCAAGAATCATAGTGGAAATTTTTATGATCTAAACACCAGGAATAATTGGATCTTTCTGAAGCTGGCTTTATATTATTGACACACAAGAAATCATAAAACCAACTTTGTACTCACAGCTAGAAAGCAAAGAGCCAAAGTGGTGACTTATTTAAATGAATGTAGGATTTCATGAAATTAATTTTAAATACTTTATAGTCAAATGATGATGGTGTTTTCTAGATTGGGGTGCTCTAACAGTTGTTTCAAGGCTTTTGAAAAAATGTCAAATGTGATAGATATTAATTCTCATTATATAGAAATATAAAATCTCTGAGTAATTCTTACCAGGGAAAGGAAAGGGCTGAACACAATAGATTTGCTATTTGGTGGCAAGGCAAAACTCAGAAAGATTAGATCACAAGTTTAAGTCCTGCAAGTTTTACTCAACTCCAAGCTTACATGAATGTTCCTCTAATATAAATGATAATATAATTTGTTTGAATTAAGAAACTGTTTTGTTGATTATTTGATCAAGTATTGGATTAAGATTTAAAAAAAAATTAAAACATTTTTAGCACTCCTGTGGAGGATTTATTAACTATTAACTAAAGAGGCCATTATCATTTAATATGTTAAAGATTCAGTTTTACTTTTTTATTTTTATTAACATAGGATTTAGAGCTTATTGTTATTTACTACAATAACTACAATAACTATGAGCGCAAAGAGAATACAAAAAATTAAGGTAAAGTGGAATCTCCAAAAACAAACTTTCTATCAGTAAAATATTCTGAAGAACCAGAACCATATAATTGAGGGCAATTCTTAGTAGATAGCACATCATTTATTGAAGTAGCAAGATGAAATATGTTTCTAACTTTGAGGAAGGTTTAGTATCTTAGATGTTTTTCCCAAAGGGGTGGGTAATTTATGAACTCTGAGCTATACTATTTCTGGAGGTATTGTGTGTGAGTGTGTGTGTGTGTGTGTGTGTGTGTGTGTGTGCGCGTGCGCGCCCCTACATTAATTTCCTGTGGCTGCTAAAACAAATGACCACAAACTTGGTAGCTTTAAAGCAACAGAAATTTGTTCTTTCACATTTCAGGAGGCCAGAAGTCTAAAATCAATTTCACTGACTGGAAATCAAGGTATCAGCTGGGCAGCTAGCTTTCCCTCTGGAGACTCTAGGGAAGAATCTGTTCCTTACCTATCCCAGGTTCTGGCGACTTCTGTCATTCAAGGCTCATGGCCACATCACTATAAGCTCTGCCTCTGTGGTCACATCACCTTCTCTTCTAGGTTCTTCTCCCTCTGCTTTCCTTTTATAAGGACATATGTTGCATATTTAGGGCAACCAGATAGTCTAACATAATCTTCCTATCTCAAGATCCTTAACATAATCACATCTGCAAAGTCTAAAGTTTTTTTTTTTTTTTTTTTGAGACAGGGTTTTTCTCTGCTGCCCAGCCTAGAGTGCAGTGCTGTGATGATAGCTCTCTGCAACCTCAAAATCATGGGCTCAAGCAATTCACCTGCCTCAGCCTCTGGAGAAGCTGGGGCCATCGTGTCTGGCTAATTTTTCTATTTTTTGTCAAGCCTCACTAAAGCTGCTTAGGCTGGTCTCAAACTCCTGGTCTCAAGTGATGCTCCCACTTTGTAGTCCCAAGACCACCTGTAGTCCCAAAGTGTTGGGACTACAGGCAGGAGACACCAGGCCTGACCTTGCAAAGTATTTTTTGCCATATAAGGTAACACTCGCAGGTTCCAGGTATTAGGACTTGAATATGTTTTGGGAGCCATTTTTCAGTTGCCACAGCCTCAAATCCAGGCATTTCCATAAAAACAATTTCATCCTCCAGGAAGATGATTTTCATTTTATGTAGTTTCCTCAAAATTTTGAATTTATTTCTGTAATAACAACAGGTTCTTGAGTAAGTGAAATTTTTGTAACTATTGTTTACTTATTTGTTCTTTCAACAAGAATTTATTACTGTAGGAGAATTTTTTTAAAAAGTAAAAGAACTAATTCTTGCTTTAAAAAGCAGTTTACAATTTATTTTTGTAGATAGGATGAGCAAACATACATAATTGAATGACAACATAGGGGTTATAGAGTAAGAGAAATATTGGGAAATAGTATATGAGTAAGCAAAAAAAATGAGAAAAAATTTTCTATAGTGTAAATTCAGAAGAAGGAAATATAAATATAAATTGAAAAGCAGAAAAAATACAATACTATATAGAGAGGGTGGGTTTTGACGTGGGACTAGATGGATAGAATTTACATAGTTATAAAAGTAAGGAAAGGTCATGGAAGATAGGTATAAGAAAAGACAAGGCTATAATATGAGAAAACAAACAACTAACAATAACAATTTTTTAAAAGTCTGGTCAGGGTCAATAGAGTTGTTGTGGTAGAGAGTTATATAGGTGTGCAATGGTAAATAAAATTACAAAGGTAGGAAGGGGTGAGATTGTGTAGAGCTTTCACTAGTTAACAATGTTAATTTTATCCTGTAATAACCAAGAGCCTTTTAAAGTTTCATTTTGTTTATATGTTTTTCCACTTGGGAGTGATACTTTGGAAGGAGTCATCACTTCATTATCTAGTAAGGGTGGAATGAAATGGGGACAGGCTGGATCCGTGGGGGAATTACTGTTATAGTAATTCAAATCTGAGGTGATCAAGCCCCAGATTCCAAAAATAGAATTATTAATGGAAGAAAAGAAGAAATAGATAAAAAGGACTAGTAGAAAGAATCCACAGGGCTTAGTGTCTTACTTGGAGAGAGCAGGGAGTGATGAAAGATGAGATAGGAAAATGTAAAAGATGAATTAATAGAGAGATTAGAGGACAAAAAGGCTTTAGAAGAAAAATGAAGTATAGACGCACTGAGTTTGCAACCATACTTGGTCATTCAAGTCGAAATGTGCACCAGTCAGTTTGAAACAGAGTGGAAGCCCAGGAATTTGTAAGACATTGGAGCTTCCTTATAGAGAAATTTGTGAGGATTAATTTCCTAGAAATATAAAATGTGAAGAATCAATAATAAACAGATAACCAAAAACATTTATACCCCCTTAATATTTTGAAATTAAAAAAAGAAAGTAAATCTAGAGATATAAACAAGAAATATCCCAAAAAGAAAGTCCAAAAGGCTAAATACATATAAAACAGCTATTTCATAAAGAGAGAAATGCTACAGTTATGTAAGATGTTAACATTGGGGGAAATAAGATGAAGTATAGAAGTCTCTGTACTATTTTTGCAATTTTTCTGTAAATCTAAAATTAGTCCAAAATAAATTTTTTTTAAATGAGGTTAAAAAAAAGAAGAATAAACAGAGTGGCTTGGCAATAATGGACTCACTGATATGTGATTGTATCCAAAGGCTTCGTTGACACCTGACTAATCCTGTGATTGTGGGACCTACTGAGATTTACTTGGAAGGAAACTAGCTCTTGGTTTGAAGGACGTGAGGATTAACACGTAGCTCAAGATACCCTAAAAAAACTGAGCCAATGTGAAATGTTTGCTTTTTTAAGATATTTTTTCCCTATGCTAGTCATATAGTATCTGTTCTAGAGTGTCTGTTAAGAACTGGGATAACCAGGAGTTTCTGGATGAATGATTGATTCAAGTTATCATTTGCTATCATCTAAATGTTTGTGTCCCCCCCACCCAAAATTCATACATTGAAACCTAATCCCCAATGTGACAGCATTAGAAGGTGGGACCTATGGAAGGTGATTAGATCATGCAAGCTCTGCCCTGATGAATGCGATTAATATCCTTATATTAAAATAAAAGAGACCCAGGAGAGCTATCCAGTCCCTTCCACCACGTGAAGATGCAGCAAGAAGGCTCTACCTATGAGCCAAACTCCCAGCAAGACAAACCTTCACCAGACACCAAATCTGCTGATATCTTGATCCTGGACTTTGCAGCCACCCGGTTTATGGTGTTTGTATTATAGCAGCCCAGATGAAGACACCATACCATCCCAAATATATTTTAATCTCCTTGTGGGAGCACTGAACCAGCAAAGATCAGAGCAGTTCTCCCTGCCAATCATTAATGAGATTGAAAGACTCTTAGAATAATTCCTATTTCTGTAGATGTTGTAGTAAATCTGCTCTCTTCTAGCTTGCATGTATCCAACTCATTTAAACATTTAATAAATGATAGTTTTTCTCTTCTTTCCTCAAAGGCCATTCCATTTCACTTGCAAATTTACTTTGTGAAATCCCTGCTAAGTTTTAATTCCACCGTGCAAGCTCCTAAAAAAGGATCAAATTAGTGTCAAAATGGCTCTGAGTAATTATAGTGCTTATAAAAATGTAAACTTTAAAATGAATACATATCTGTTGAATGAATGTGTTTATTAGAATTCATAAGTACATTAGAATACATTACTAAAATGATTATGTTTTAAAAGAGGATCTGTGATGAAGAGACAAAGTATTTGTTTATTCTCAAAATTTTCAGTACACTTGTTATGAGGCTATAAGTAATCACATTTTAAAGGAGAAGGAGACATTTGTAGAAAAGTGTAGATAACACCTGAGGATCTCTTCTTTATCTTGGCAGAAAACAGGGTTTTAATAAATGGCTAGCATAAGCTTCCCTAAAGCCTTGCTACCTTGAAAGATGGCTCTGAATCATTTACTGGAATAAATTATATGGAATGCTTCCATGTGCTCTCTAGCTCTTTCCAAAAGAGTGGCTCCAGGGAGAAAGAGAAACATTATAAATGCATTTACTAAAATGTGATTATTTTTCCATCACTTTATATTTTTTGTCTTTGAAAGGAAAAGTTACAATGTGTATGGGGGTTGCTTTTTTCATTTTTCATTAAATATATGTTACAGTTCAAAGGGGAACACTGGTCATTGGACTTCTAAAATTTTTATCCTGATTCTTAATTTAAAAGTAAAAATAGTTATTTTATAAATAATATATTAATCTAATTTGTACCTAATTATATTTTATATTTTTGGCTTTTTTTTTTCTTAAGAGGTAGTTTTGTTGTGTTGCCCAGGCTGAAGTTGAAGTCCTAGGTTCAAGCTATCCAGCCTGCTGAGTAGCTGGGACTACAGGCATGCACCACCATGCCCAGCTATCTTATGTAAATTTTAAATTAAAATTAGCATAAATATTTGAGTAAATATGATATATGCCCAATAAGACTGTGATCCAATTATTAATTTTGATATTGATGCCTTTAAGATTTACAAATGTCATTTAAAAGCACCTCATTTAAAAAGAATGGTATTTCTGCACCAAAAAGAGAAAGTATAAAGGCAAACATGGGTTAGAAAACTTAAACTGTTTAAAAGTCCATATATGAAAACAAATTATAAACAAAATGTCCAAGTCAGAAAAATATTTGCAACATGCATGACACAGGGGAATAATCTTATTTAATAAATTATTCTTATAAATGACAAGGGAAAAAAGAATCCCCAAACTCCAACGGAAACATAAGCAAAAATAGGACTAGGAAATTCACAATGCCAACGTTTCAAATCCTTACATGCATTGATAATGCTAGAAATATGGTTGAAAGATAAAATGTTTCTCCCATACTAAATTGGCAAAGATGAAAAACAAAAAATAAAATGTAATACACCCGTCAGTGTTGGCCACTGTGATTATAATCCTGAAGGAGTGTGGTTGGGAGTCAATGCAAGAATAGCGAATATAAACTTGGTGCGGAATCAGACTTAGGCTCAAACTGCCTTTATCACCTCAACCACACTAATATTTTAAGGATTCCATTAAACTCATGAGTAAAATCAGGATAATAACTTTATGTACTTAAAAGAGCATTGTGACAATCAAAGAGGATAATGCATATTAAATGTTTATTATAGTGTCTTTATTTCAGCTATTTCTCCCTATTAAATTGGTGAAACCTTAAAAAGGGAACAATTTGTCACATTAAAAGGCTTACAATGTTGCATAATGTTTGATTTAGCAAATTTACTTCTGGACATATTTCTAAAGAAGTGAATATGGATGCTTATTAGAATTTAGGATACCAATTGGATATCAGACTGGGATGGGGGGTAGGGGGAGGGGATGGGTGTATGCCTACATGACGAGTGCGTTGCACACCCTCTGGGGAATGGTCATGCTTGAAGGTGCAGACCCGGGGAGGTGGGGGGGGAGGGGATGGAGGTATGACTACATGATGAGTGCCAGGCGCACTGTCTGGAGAATGAGAACGGACGCGCTTGGGACTCTGACTCGGGGGGATGGGCGGGACATGGACAATGTATATGACCTGAACTTATGTACCCCCATGATGAGCTGAAATAAAAAAAAAAAAAAAAAAGAATTTAGGTATAAGAATATTGATGAATCTTGTCTGTAACAATGAAAATTTACAAATAATGTGTGTTAAACAATAGGGATTAATTAAATCAAATATAGTTTAGCCATTAAAAGTCTGTCCTGATTAGGTTAAGAAGTGGCTATCGAATAGCTAGCAGAAGAGAAGCTAAATTATTTGGGTTTTGAACGGTTAGTATGTCTTAAGTTTTTGAGGGCAGCAGAATGCAGCCAATAGCTCAATCAGAGCGAGAAGTATAAGTGAACTGTTAGGATATGAAAAATGCTAGAAGCATGTAGGGAATGGGGAATTATTAATATATATCTAGAGCACAAAAGTTTATTGGAACATCAAAGTAGATCAGGCTGGGAAGCCAGATGGAAATAAAGTTATGAAGGGCTTCCTACATCATACTAAGGAATTTCGACTTTACTTTTTGGGCAGTGGAAAACTGCTGAAGATTTTAATCAGTTTTTAAATTTATGTAGCATGAATGGTGTGCTCATGGAAATGATGAGGTTTTTAAACCATACTGAAATGAGAGAAGATATAGGGTAGGTCAAAGACAGAGACCCTGGTTATGAAGGGTCTCCTACTGAGAGGTAGGAGTCAGGGAATAATTTTATATAGAAATATCAGGATTTGGTGACTAATCAGATTTCAGGAGTGAAGTTTCTATGTTAGGTTTCAATTTTGGATAAATATGTGAAAAAGAAGAAAAGGAGTCTAGTTTGGAAACAGATGAGTTCGAGCTGCCTATAGACATTCGCAATAATTAACTGACAGTAGCTTTCAGAGCTCAGGAGAGAAGTGGGAGATGAAGATGAAAACCTGAGTCATTAGCATTGTAGGGGACATGGAACTGCTTCCAGGAATTGATGTCTTCTCAGAAGCACAGAAGAGACAATGCCATAGCTTAGTAACATACTTTATGTCAATAAATTGTAAGGTCTGTCTTTCACTCATAAAAATTTTTATTTAAGTTAATCAACATCTTCTCATTTTTCTTCTTTTGAAAGTGTTAGTGATCATCATGATGCTACTGGCTAATGAAAAGAAATGATTGCAAGGACAGATAGAAATGGAATGTCTAATTTTGTCATTATTCTTTGTATTACATGCCTTTTATTTATAAGATTTTAAAAATGAGCACTTCAAAATGGTCATGTTATATTTAATAATAATTCTCCACTTGCTAGTTTGTTTTTGCAGTATTCCTGCTACGAAAACTTTCATTGATTCCATTTTAGATTTTGCTGGAAATTTGAGTGCTTAAGAAAAATATTCCCAAAACAATTGAAAGTAAATTTCTTCTTGATATTTGCAAGGTCTTAAAAAATCCCATAACTATCAAAACTGTTCAAGGAGAAATGGTTAAGGTATAATTGTCAACTAGCAATAAGTACCATCTTTTAGAAAAGTAACTAAGTCAAAAAATGATGTTGACATTTGTTATGACTTTTGTGTAACAGCAGGAGAGAAAGATTTGAATAATTTTATGGGTTGGGGGCTACTTGTAAAAATTCAAAACTAAGTAACTATAAAAATAGACATTGTTTCCAAGGTAACATAAAAGCATAGCAATAAAAAACAGGAAGGGTGACTCCGAGAATAAAATTCTAATATCTATTCTTTACTAAAGTGAACAAGACAAAAATTTAAACATGTCCCTAGTATGGAAGTATTGAATTCCATCAAACCAGAATTCATAATAATAAAGTTTTATGTGATGATTGTTTTTCACAATATATATTTGTTTGAGTAACAGGAGAGGCAGTTCATTGTTTTGAGATCAACAGTACCAAAGGATGTGTTGTGCTTTTATCTTGCCTTTGTCTTTAGCCACTGAATGAACATTTTAACTTTTAGAAATAAAAAGAGAAATAATTGAGACTATAAGTGGAAATACTAAGAGAAAAATAAATGTCAATGGACCAATATATATTATGTGTCTAGTATGTGCCATGCTTAGTGTTAGCTGTTTTATGAATTTTAATAGTCTTAAGAGAAAAATTTGAGTAAAATCTTTTATTTATTTTATGGATAATTATTATTAAAGCTCAAAAATATTAAGTAACTTACCATAAGTTATCCAATTAATCATATCAGAGTGATGCTACAAAATGATGTTCTTAATTCTCAAAAGTTTGATTTTCTCCATTTTTATTTTTTAATTGAAGGTAATACATATACTATATGTAGAAAAATGTGAGGTTAAAAAAAAGTGAAAATTTCTATTCCAACTCAGTCTTCTTTCCAGATTCCCTCTCTCCAGAGGCAATCCATGTTCCAGATAGATTTTTATCCATTTCTAGATATAATCATAGATTATATAGCATCTATATAAATATATGAGTATTATAGATACTATATTTAGACAAATATTTACATATTTTTTTATAGATGACATTATTGAAAGGAAGTTGTAGTTTGGATTTTTTTCTTCTTTTGAATTTTCACAGTACATATTGACCTCCCTCAGTCATTTTGGTGGCTATATATTAAATAGTATTCAATACTGCGTGTACACTATCATTTATTTAGCCATTCCCCTCTTGGAAGGTATTTAGTTGTTTCCATTGTTTTTGTTAAAACAAAAAGGGCTCCCCAAATTTTTCATATATATGTTATGTTAATAAATATTCATGTATATGCAAAAATATTGGTTTTAATTTCTATCTTGTCATTAAGTTGATCATGTAGAGAAATGTAAGAATGAGTTCTTTGCTTATTGTTGATTAGTTCATTTTCTTTATGAATCCCTGAGATTGATGTCTTTATATACTTTGATTACTATGACAATAACAGCTAATTATTTCTTGGCAATGTCTCCATATTTCTAAGGTACAAATACATTGTTCTGACGATAGAGCCTTTCATATATTTACTTGTCTAGTGTTTCTTAGGTGCCGACCATGTCCCAAGTACACTGCCAGGTGCTGAGGATAAAGATAAAAGTAAAATGTAGCACTGGCCAATAAGAAGTTTAGAGTACAGTGAGATAATTTATTTCTGGGTATTTGAAAACTTACAGATGAATAATATAATTTTTAACATTTATGATCCAGGTGTTAGACAAATATGGCTATATGATTATTTATCCATTTTACCACTAACCATGGCCTTAATAAATCTATGTGGACAATTCATCTGAGGTATCTTCTTCCCTCTTTTTTTATCTGTGTTAGACTCAGAAGTATTTCATAAGTAGTGTTTCTCATTTTAAATTCTGTAGGTCATCATGAAGCAGATGATTAGTTAATTTTTTCCCCATAAGCTGTTTATGGGGAAATAGTTTATGGCAGGCACTTCCAATTGTCCACCCAATATCCATGGTAAATGAACTGTGAGGAGCAGCCTGGTATGAGTATGAGGTTACATACTCAGTATTTTTTTGCACTAGCGGTGTCCAAATAATGCATTTCTGGCCAAAAAGACATACATTGAGGTGTGCGGAGCCTCTAGAAAGACGTTTTATTTTCCTAATAAAAGGACAGACATGGAAGGTCTTCCCTACCCCAAAGCTTTCTGCCTTGGCTGTGGGCATGTTGTCTGGAGTTTCAGTGGCCCTCTTCTGACCAGCTGATGAGAAAAATTTTTGACTCTCAAGACTGAAGAATGGAAAGATAATAAAGTTTCTGGTTTCTTAATGGAATAGTTGAGGACCTAAACAAATGTCTACAATTCACTACCTTCGGACTTCTTCTGATATGAGAAAATTAAACTCCCACACATTTAGTCCTCTGATCATTAAGCTTTTTGCCATTTCTAGCTGAATTTATCAGGACTCCATTGCTTTTTGGCAGTAAAGTCCTCTCACATTCGTTTTGAATCAATATAACAATAAGCTGGACCATTTCTGAATGTTTTGTCATTATTCTTACTATGTTGTTTCTATTATTTTTTTCCATAAGGTCATTTTTCTATGTTGTAATTTAGTAATTTAGTTTTAAATATTTTTTGCTTAAATTGACACTTTGGAGTACTGATTAGGATTTTAATAATTAAGCATTTTTATTTTATGTTAAGGGAGAAACTTCCTTTTAATGTTTTTCATTGAATAACACAGGACTTGTTTGAAGAATGGTGCCAAAACTCAACAGACCTCATTTGTTTCTTGTTTTGCAGTATCAGAATCAATATGTATTTCTACATGTAATCTTGACACATTCAGCTGCATCACAAATACAACATAATGTCATGCTGAAAGAATAACTTTTTTAACCTTAGTTCATTCTAACTCAGAACTTCTACCACTAGATAAGTGAACTAACAATAATTTTCCTCCAAAATAAGAAACTGATATCAAAAACGGAGAGTTTACCTGATTTCCTCCCATACCATGGCAGTTGAATATACCCACTTTTTCATTCTCTTTGCGGCCCATGTTGTCTAAACATTGATTAGTTTCAACATTTCTTATCTAAAGGAAACACACACACAAAAACATAAGTCAGATAGTTAATCAAGTCACCTGAAGTAAGTTTGAACAGCATTGGCACTGGCATTAGCATCTAATAAAGAAGCACTCTTTGTTAATAGCATAGTATCAGAGGAGAAGGACACATTTACATATTATGAATTAGGAATTCTTCCCCAAATCCTCCAACAATTAGAACAGTTTTCAAATTCCACTGAAATGACCATGGCCCATTCTTGAACTCCTATAGTACTGTATGCAAGGGAATAAAAACAAATTGGGCAAATATTCAAATTTGTGTTTTTTAGATCCTTCATTACTAGATGCTCCATTCTGCATATTAATATAGATTAATTACATTGCTTATTTCTGTGACTAAAACATATTCATGCATCTTCTTTCCTTCCTAATGCCAAACTTAATGGAAAATGCTTGACCCTAAGAAAGGCTATAACAAGGCTGAATGGTGATTTCACATTACAAATTCCTCAAAAGCAACATTAAATTGCCAACTGCAGACATAAAGTTCTTGGTTTACATTCAAGCACTGCATCAGTTCCATAGTTAACATAAGTTAATACAGATTTGACCCAAATGCAATTACAAAAACCATTCATTGATTTTAAAGATTCTAAAATGACCAGATCAAGTCCAAACGAAGGCAAAAAAGAAAAAGAAAAACTCTTCTAATAAATGCAATATTTCAGATTTTTTCTTTAGTCTCAACCCCAAGTATGTATTTCTACTTGTCCACTCTCCTTCTGAAAAGTTTGTGTCTCTGACCCCTGTTAGGACTTGCATATTTTACTGTCACTTGGTAAAATTATTTGATATGTCTGTTTAGTTCTCTATGCTTTAGGCATATGTTTCTTCACTTTGGCCAATGAATAAGACTAGAAACATTACATAAACTTATAAACCTATATAAGATGGATTAGGTTTATACAATTCACTTTTTCTATGGTGCAGAACCTCATGGTCAAATACTGCTACCTAGAGTTGAAAAAAGTTGTATGATTTGCATTAAGGCCCCAATCAGCAACTAAGAATAGTAGGGATGAGAATTCACCATAAGGGCTAGAAAGAGCTGGGCAGAGTGGTCAAGCCCTGTTCCAATGGGCTGAGATTTAGAGCAGAGTTATAGATGTTTTAATCAAGAAATCTGAGCAGCAATCCATTAGAAAAGACAGAATATATAGTGAACATTACAGGGAAAGGACACAGGCTTCTAGAAGCAAAACCTGTACTGGTGCATATAGCACTGAAATGTATTCTTAATCTGATTTAGGCTGGTCCAGGCACTGGAGGGAACTGAGCACATAGGCAAAAAATTTTCAGGACCTGCAGCTGGACAGGATTGAGGAAAGTAACAGTTGATAAATAATGTAGTAAATAGGTCTGCATATGTTACAACAGAGTCTGACCAATTTATATAACATATAAGTTGAATTTAAATCCCTTATATTAGAATTTTAAATTTTCATAAAAGACACATTTCTTGAGAAACAATAAGGTTGTGTTATTATTGCTATTTGACATCCTAAAAATGCATATAATGGTATAATGCCATAATACTTAGAGGAATAAATATCTCATAAAATGATCATTTTTAGATGTAAGTTATGAAATCTGTTTAAAAGATTCTCTGTCACATTCATGGTACTTGAATAGATACTAGTGAATAATTACAGAGGTTACAGGCTGAGTTGTGTATAAGGTTTTTGCTGGAACACAGAAACTTCAAAGCCATATACAGTCCAGTATATACACTGACAGTGGCATTTTAAAGGGACATATGATAGATGCATGTCATCCTGTTCTTTGACAAATTAAGCACAAAATTTAGGAATGCCTCCAAAATATTTTGCCCTCAGTAATGATCTATTATTGATCTATTTTCTATAAAAGATCCATTTTAATTTTGGGTCTGTAATATCTCTTCTGAATTAATTTATTTAATTGAGAAATATTATTGGGAAAATGTGTACCTCATGCCAGGCACGGTTGAGGTGCTGAGGATACAGAAGTGAACAAAATAAACACAATACTTTTCATCATGGAGCTTACATTTTGGAAGGAAGAGTGCGATAAACAAATAGATTTGTAATATGTCAGAAGATTAAGTCCTATGAAGAAAAGTAAAACACAGAGTAGAGAAAGTGACAGAGGGGATACTGTTTTAGAAAGGGGAGCAAGAAAGGTCACTCTGAGGAGAAGATGCTTGAATACAGCTTAGTGAACAGAGACAGCCACCATATATTCATGTATGGAAGAGCATTTTAGGCAGGGAACAGCAAATGAATGCTCCTTACACAAAACTGAGTGAAATAACCAGCTAGCAATGCGGCCGAGCTACGGTGAGCAAGAGGCAGGTTAGAGAGGCGACCAAGACTAAATAATGTAAGGAATCATACGTTTTGAGCATGAGCATGGTATGACAGCTCATTCTGGCTGCTGCATGGAAAACAGACTAGAGGGAGGAAAAACTGGAAGCAAGGAAACAACGAAGGAGCCCATTGTAGTCAGCCTGCAAGAAATGAGTGTTGGTTGGAATAAAAGGATAACAAGCAGGTGGAGAGGTCAAATTTGGGATTTGTTTTTAAGGTAGAGCCAATAGGATTTTCAATTGAATTGGATTTGAGCTATTAGAGAGAGAGAGAGAGAAAAAAAAAGACATCTAGAAACGTGCCAAGGTTTGGGACTGAGCAAATGGGCAAATGCTATTTCCATCACAGAGAACAATATTCTGAGTTCTTGTATGTTCATAAATATATCTGTGGCCTTTAAACTTGAAAATAAATTCAGTAGATCTGAAATCCCTGGATCATAAAATATTTCCTTGAGTGTCTATAAAATGTTATCCCTTTTATGTCCAGAATAAAAGGTTGCTTTTGAAAAGTCTGATGACAACATGATTTCTTCCCCTAATTCTTACAAATATTTATTTACCTGGAAGTGAAACTGATTTTTTTTCTTTTCTTTGAAGTCTTGTAGATTTACCACAATATATCTTGATATTGTTCATTATGGATCACTCTTCCAGGTATGTAGTGCTCCTTTTCAACATATAGTTTGAATTTTATGTTCAGGAAAGTTCCCTGGAATTATATATTTTTTTTTAATTAAAAAAATTTTTTTTTTACATTCCAGAGAAGGAATGGGTCAACCCCCATGAGTGGAGGAGACCTGGAATTATAGTTATTAATGTACATTTTATTCCACTGCTTTAATTTTTCTCTTTAGGAAATCATACCATTTGGTCTTATTGTTTATCTTGTTTATTTTCTATTTAAGTCACTAATCACTTTCAATTGAATAATTTTAAATTTCTTTTTACTTTAAAAAATTTCCTTTTTCTCCTCTAAAACTCTTACAGCACTTTCTCTTGGTGTTATTGATTTGGGTGTCTTCATAAGTTTAGTTTCCATTTCTGAAATGATATAGTCTTTGATTTCTAATCTTTTCCTGCATTCCTGCTCCACATTTCAAAGTTTTTCTAAATTTGATTTATGTTGTTCTTTTCTATATTTGACCATTGAGAGTACTTATTTTAGTTCATTTTGAGATATTATACTTTTATTCTTTCTTGTGAACATAAAGTTTTGGTGTAGTTGCATTGTTTGCAGAGATAGCAGTCTACTTATTATCATAGTCTTAAAACATTCATCTTTTTCTAGTATTTTTCTTTCCTTTTATTTTTCCTTTCTTTTTTTTCTTTTTACATGAAATCAATTTTCCTGATCTTAAAGAGGGAGGATTTGACCATGAGACAATTTCTTAGTTCAAAAATCTATAATTCTCTTTCCTGTACTTTTTGAAGTGTTAAAACAATGCCCTTCTATTTTTTTTTTTTTTTTGAGACCTCCTGACTCTGCTTACTTCTCCCATTTTTATCTGGATTTTCCATTTCCTTTGCCCCTACTGTTTCTACCTCACCAATCTGGGCTTTATTGCACAAAGTTTTTTTTGAGAAGGAGCTTCAACTAGTGAGTTTCAAAAATTCATAGGTTGTAGAGTATTCCATACCCTTCAGACATTAGAGAGGAGTTTTCACCCACAAGCAAACACTTCTTTCATTTTCAGCTACTATTAGCACATTGGCCTGAAACAATTTCTAATTTCCTTCAGACACCTTGTCACTTCCCTCTGTTTTCTCTTGCAAAAATTGTAGTATCATGTGGTTCTCGAGATTGTCTGCTTATTTTTGGAAGTTATGATAATAGCTTGCCACCTAATTTTGTTGTCAAAGTTGTTTATCAATTTTTAGTTTTTACATCCTTTTTTTTTTCTGTTTTAATGGGGAAATTCAAAGAGATTCTAATACTATGTCACTGCTGCCACCCATTTTTCTAGAATTTCAGAATAGACTTATTTTGGGAACTGCATGAAAAAAAGCCTGTCTTATTTTTGCCATTTTCTAACTATTCCAAAATATGGCTTGGCAGTTTCTGGATGTATAATGTTACTTGTCCCTTAGAATGAAACAAGTGCTAAGAGGAGATAATACAGGAACTCAAGTCAAGTTTCTTATGGCAGTCTGGATAATGGAACCTGGGAGAATAGCAATAGACAAGAGTCAGTGGTTTAGGAAACCTGTCAGAATGACAAAGGAGAGATATCCACCACTACCACCACCACAATAATAATAATAATCATAAATTATTTTAATTGTATGTGCCATCCATGCAATTATTTCCATACTACAAATGAAATCATTGAGGTACAGAGAGGTTAAGTAATTTGTCCAAGTAAGGAATGTGAAGTTATTATTAATATAATGAGTCTGCAAGTTGCCAGTCCTGTCTTCTAGACAGGCAAGCAGTATTTATTAGAAAGAAGGCCTGGAAGGAGCAAGGGGGGATTGAGTTCTGTTGAACAAAGGTGACCAGAGGCCATTCAGACAATGGTGAAGACACATGAAACAAGACATATGAAAAAAGCCTACTATTAGACCTGGGGGACTAAGTCAAAAAGACCAGGAGACTCTTTATGTGGAGTGCCAGCCTATTTAACTGAGGTCATGTAAATGATTCCTGTCTATGGCCAGGGTGACCTAAGATACAGAGTGTCAGGGAACAGAAGTATGAATTCCCCTCTTAAAAAAATATGAAGGATGCATCACCTGGGATAGAGACAATATCTGAAAGGTTTTTATCACTAGGCCTACGATATCTGGATTTAAAAAATTAAAAAGTCATGCACACCATGAAGGCAGGTGGGTGCACATAGGTTGTTTTCGAATCAGTGAGCCCAACCTTGTAGGCATCTGCTATATTGTCAAAATATAAAAACAGTCATCAGCATTTTCTGACAATCCTCAACGAATAAATCTTAATACACATCACAAGATATTGGCACACAGCAAAGTTCAAACTATGCATCTCATCTTTTGAGATGCAAAGAATAATCATACTTAGGGTGGGTGACCTTGTATAATTTTAAAATCAGAACTTTTCTACAAACACCTTGAGACCTCAGTCAAATATATATCTCCAAAGAATGTTGCTCAAGCAAAGAAGTGAAATTTCAGAAAACATCTAGATTTTATCACTGGTACCATATTACCTGACAGTACCAACTAAGTGGTCATGCCATTAATCCTGAGAAAAATCTAGGCGACTAACCGCTGAAGAAATTTACCCGTTAGAAATTCCTGACAGAGTCTGTTCTATCATTTGTATCAAAATAAGAAGTGCACACTGGTAGTTCCAAGATGTGAAAAATTCTTTTGACTCATTCTTTATGTTATGGTAGAGCTTTGAATGTATGGCATAAGGCCAAGAGAATTTTAACTTTAATTGGTTGTCTACTTTGAGATTTCTTTGTTTACACACAATCTTTTATTGCTTGAAAACAATTCTTAATGATATAAACTTGAGAGTATTTTTTCCACTTGCGTTTTAATGTTTGAAATTAGCAAGGGTTTTTCTAAATGTTTCTACACATAAGCCGTCAGTATCACTGGTAATGTTCTTACCACTTATATAATTTGTTCATTAGCTCTTGCTCCCTCTGCTGGATTATAAAAGCAAGCAGCAATAGGAACTTGCCCGCCACCAATCTTCACGTTTCAAAAATTAATATATAAAATCCATTCTAAAGATAAGACAGTCTAAACTTAAACTCATATTTTTTTACTGTAATTACTCCAACATATGCTTATCCTTCAATTGCACCTTGTTACTTTTTATCATTATTTCACATATGTCAATCTCATTTGGTTTCTCTTTATAAAGAAGGAAATAGGCATATTTGCAGTGAATTGTAGAGTTTAATATAAATATTTCCATACTATAATTGCTCTAGTGGGTATGCATTTAAGTCTATTTTCTGTTTATCAAATTGTGAATAAATCAGAAGGATGAATGCCAAATCTATATATTTAAAAAATCCAAGGTGACTTTACTTATACAGACTTGGGTTTAGAATGTCCTTGGTTAATGACTGTGAGATTTAAAAATTCTTATTATGTGATACTTTAACCCTCCTTCCACAAAAATGTAAACAACATAGAGAAATAAACAATTTCATTTATTTTGGTGGGTAACAACTACCACCACAACAACAGCAACAACAACAAAAATCCTGGGAGAATACAATGAATGCCAAACTGGCATATAATCTGTTGTAGTTGTTTGTGCCAAGACATATTTGAGTAATAAAATTAGAATGAGTACTAGTGTAATTATCAGCAATATAATGTTAAAAAAATATTTTCAGGTAATAAAATAGCTCGTTTTGTTCACAGGTGGGTTATGCAGCCTGACATTCTTTAGGGTTGACATTTGATGAAGAGTGACATATTCCGCCTGTAGGTATGCATATTCAGGTACCCTAGGATAAAAATTAGCTACTGTGTCCCCAAAAGTTTTAGAAATAAAATTATGGACAGGAAGAATGCCCACATTTGTGTAAGTCTCCTAAAAGGAGGCTTTCTTACTGGGTACCCTATTAGAGGGTCAAGAAGACTGTGGCTCTATAAATAGATCTCCTGATTACCAACAGGGAAGGTAAACTTGTAAGCATTTTAGCTTCTGCATTTGACAGTAACTGATTTTACCCTTAATCCCTGTAGCCTAGCAGCTTCACAGATGTCTATTTTTAGCTACGTAAATTTGCTGTTCAGCAATGTTTAATGAATACAATACCAATATGTGCAAGGACCTTACCTAGTTGCTATGGTTAAAGGATACAAGAGGAAGAAGTGCTGAGGTCAAGTACACCATACAAAATACATAGATGAATGTCCGAACATCTTCAAAGCAAGATGCAAATTTTAAGTACCAAGAGTTAAATCATTTGGCTTCAGAAATCTCCATCACCTTCCTGTGCCGTCAGATATTCCAATGTTCTATATAGCTCAGAATATGTTTTCTTATTTTTTCCAGAGTGCTAGCATGCCATAGCCCAAAAATTCAGGCTGAGGCACTCTATTTCAGAAGGCTATTTTTCAATCTTATGTTTGAACTAATTGTTATATTTACAAGATTAGAACTTGACATGTGAAATCTATATAAGCTAAGGGGCTAGTTAAGAGAGAATTTAATGCTACAAAGAGCTCAACTTCCTTATTCCGTTATGATCTGCTTACTGAATCTAAAAAGCACATGCTTCATTAACTTACTTAAAGGTTTTAGTTCAAAGCAATTGCACAGTTTTTAACTTCCCATTGGAAATTGCATCTAATTCCTCGTATGGGTAAAGCAATATTTCAATTACCTAAGTAAGATGTAAACATATAAGAAATTAAGATATAGATATCTGATATCAATAACTTTATTGATTTTGGTGATGATATAGATAATATGGAAACTGAATTCCATATTTGCTTCTATATATTCCAATATAGCAAGAAAGGTTATAAAAAGGAATTGACAGTGAAATATTTATACTCACTAAAACACAGAAATATTAAATATATAGACTTTGAAAAACATTGAACATAAGAAATAAATAAATTTTTAAATCCAAACAATTTTATTTGAAATTAAGTGAGAAGTACAAATGAATATACTACAAAGAAATATTTTTGTTGTTTTGATGAAAAGTAGCTCAGACACTTGATATTGCTTGGGGGCTCTAACTATTCAAGAGAAAGTGCCTTCATATATAAGGGGAAAGATATCATTTTATAATCTTCCAATAATGGTTAATGATAGGCAGTTAGAAAGGAAAAGCTTTAAGTAAATAACTGTGGTCCATTAACAGTTCAACTCTAACTCATTATCAAAATGTCTATCTTAAATTATGTATACATGGCCATGAAACATTGAATTGGGGAGTAGTGCTTGGTGAATTTGTCCTACTGTTTCCATGGAAACAGTTGCTGGACTGCATTTCTTTATAGCTAGTTTTAAGTGGAAAACTACAGTACATTAATACCTCAGAAAGCTCAGAACTTAATATATCTCAAAGATTTTTTTTCATTTATTGGGTTTTTGAAACAGTAGTTCATAGCATGCCATATAACCCATATAGGAAAACTTATTTCTACTGAATTTCTTTACCTGCTTGATTCTCTCTTGCCATACCTTTACTCTCCTTTTTGGTAGAAAGGCTTAAGATTAGAGGTCTTTCCTTATTTGATTTTGCAGTCTTAGCATATGATATAGACTCTAGCTTGCTCCCGTCTGAATGCATCCCTTGGAATTCATGTTGAAACCTGATCCCCACTGTGGTGGTATTAAGAGGCCAGTGGCCCAGTGGATACAGACTATGGATCTGGATCTGAAGGAAGATTCAAGAAGTGAAGACTTCTGGGAAGTGATTAAGTCACGAGGGCTCCACCCTTATGAATGAGATCCATGCCCTTATAAAAGAAGTTGAAGGGAGTTGTCTTGCTCCTTCCTCCATGTGAGGACACAGCATTTGGCTCTTTAGCCATGTGAGCAGCAACAAGGCACCATCTTTAAAGCAGAGAGCCATCCTTCACCAGCCCCTGCATCTGCTAGCACCTTTATCTTAGACTTTCTAGCTTTCAGAACTGTGAGAAATAAATTTATATTATTTATAAATTACCCAATCTAAGGTATTTTGCTACAGCAGCCTCAATAGCTGCTTGAGCTATTTTTTTTTTCTTTTTCTTTTTTTAAAATAGAGATGAGGTCTTGCTATTTGCCCTTGCTGGCCTCAAACTCCTGGGCTCAAGCAATCCTCCCACCCCAGCCTCTTCAGTAGCTGGGACTACAGCTGTGTGCCACCACACCTGGCTTCAAGCTCTTATTTAATAAAAGCATTTTGAATGAATAAAATAAAAAGTATGATAAAAGAACTTATTTTCTCATTTCAGTTATAAGAAAAAGTGAGCTTTACTGTCAGACTAACATGCATTTGTAGCCTGACTTAAATAGTTATCAAGCTATGTGACCCATAGGCCAATCACATAAACATTCTACATGTCAGTTTTCTTATTAAATTGGGGATAACATTTAACCCAAGTCATGGGGTTGTGATTTTTGTAAAATGTAATTCATATAAAGCATCTAGAATAATTTTGACATAGTAGGAAATCAATAAACAGTAGGTATAATAATTGTAATAACTACTGGTGTGCTGCCACTTCTTGCCTTTTTTGCCAGGCATTGCGCTAGAGGCTCTATGTCTTTAGTCATCACTATAACCCTGTATTATTATCTTCATTCTGTTGACCAGAGAGGATACTTAAATTCCATTCAGGTTGGAAGCTGTAAGGCTAGAATTTGAACCCTCCTCTGCCTGACTACAGGGCCTAGGATTTTTCCAGTACACCATATTGCCTCTTCTTAATACCCCAAAAGGCTCAATCCCTCTCTTTAAAAGCTTTTCATAAAGTATTTATATAAATTAAAATATGGTCACCCAATCCATTATAGAAGACACCTAATTCAAAATCAGTAGTTTGTACAAAGGAATTTGGGCACACTACATTTTACTTTTACTTTTCTCAGGAAGTCAATTAGGTTTCCTTGATGTAGTGCAGAAAAACATACAATTAGAATTTTAACTTGGAAGTAAACATCTACTTCTGTTTCTCAGCTCTGAGTCTTTCTCAGAAGTCACCTTACTGGCCCCAGAGAATTTCCAAAAAGTTCTTTTTGTTCATTTCTGTCTTGTTATATTTCCATTCCTCTGGTCATATTTCCTTTTAGAGAAAGGAATCGGTGTTTACTAATCATTTGGGTTCATTGACAACAGTAGGAGAAACACTTTACCACAACAGTAGAAAAACTCCTTTCCTCTGAGAGGATGGTCAGGTTCATGAATGTTCAAATATGTTTTATATGTTTTTCAATAAGGGATGAGAGTATTAGACATTTTCTGGAGATCTTCAGAGGTTTATAATAACTAATATACAAAGAGTATTCTAGTTTAAGAAGCATTCTCATAAATTCTGTGTATTGAATATAAATCCCTGTGAGATTGATGCTAACAAGAGGATATTATATATTTGAAAACAACATCAAAAATACAAGACCCCCCCCCCAAAAAAAAAGACAAACCACAGAAAAACCCCAAAACCAAAACTCTGAGGCACAGGATTGTTAAGTAACTAAAGTCACACACTTAGAACATGGTAAAGTCAGTGTTATTACACATGAACCTTTTTATTACATTATTCAATTAAAGTTGAATATATGTGAATTGAAAGATTCTGTAGAGTTACATATATATACATGGCTAATGAAGAAGTGGAGATTTGGCCCAGAGGGCACAGATATGGCACATAAAAACAATGGCTAGGTCTCTGTTCATTTTTTTTTCTTTCATTGTTTTCTAGTTAATTATAAGTAAGGTATGTTTATAAAGTTATGGATCAGTAAGGGAGATGATCCAAAAAGTATTAGATTGAACCATATACATTTTCAGATATTCCAGCATTATAACCTACAAAAATGGCATTTTAAACCTAAGAACACATTTAATTAGTAATTATTTCCCAAAAGCATTACATTATTGTTGTTGAAATGCTTAATCACAATCAATATTGTTAATTTTGATTCTGAAGCCTAATCCCTATTAAGTGGGAAATTACCAACAGGAAGGATATAATTCATAAAGGAAATATTATTTTGAGCAATTGAATATATATTACACATATTTGCATAGTTATAATGAAGCCAGTTTTGTATTTCTAAATAAAATAGATATTTTGGAAAACCATGGTACGGATCAGTGATTCTCAGAAGGTCCACAAGGTCAATACCACTTTCATAATAATATTAAGATATTACTTACAGTTTTCACTCTCACTTTCTCACAAATGTACAAAGAGTTTTCGAGAGGCTATTGCAATAGACTGTGCCATATTGCAATAGATTGAATACCAAAGCAGATATGAAAGTTCAATTATCTTCTATTAAACCAGACATTAAATGCAATTCACAAAAACATAATCAATGGTAATCTTCTCACTACTTGATTTTGTTTGAGAAAATATTTCATATATTTGTTTTTCAAAATATATTATTTATATTAATGTATATTATAATTGGTTATTGCATTATTTTAAATTAGTAAATAGGCTTTAAGCTTCTCAGTTTTAGCTTCAATACAGTAATATTAATGGTTATAACCCACATAAACAAAAAGTCTTGGAGTTCATAATAAGTTTTAAGAGTGTAAACTTTATATGACCAAGCTTTCGAACTGTTGGAAAAAAACAAGAAAATGTTGTTTGTTCAATCTTAAACTTTTCCTCACTTTTACAATTCCCTATGATGAAGACCTTTCTGGTCCTTGAAATACGAGACGTCATTTAAAATAGATCTATTAAAAAACCCTTACAGCATTTTATTCATAACATGAAAAATATTGAGCTCCCTAGAAATTGCTCCATTTGCAAAATATATTTATAACTTAACCAAAATAAATAATTCATACCTCACCAAGTGAGTAATAACGTCTTGGGATCTGGGAGTCCGGATAGATGTTTTCTAGGTACCAAGAAAAGGGTTTACACTTCAGATTTTCTCTTAGTGTTTTTCTCCCTGACACATCTCCATAATCCACTTTGACAACACCTGGAATTTTTCAGAGAAATACAAATCAGTTTGTGCTATTTTCATTTTAGCACCGTTTCACTCTGTTTACTTTGCTATCAGTTTTTTCTTTATAATTATGATTTCACTAAATTCAACTGCATATGCAGCTGCTACTACACTGGTTTTCTCACTGTCATCCAATTAGTACATTAAATAGATATAAATAACAGTTCTTTCATTGGTTATGACTTTCGAAATGCAAATATTTATCACCAAGTACTTGTACTTCTTAGATTGAATAATTAATTAACTAAATGTAAATTGGTATTAATTTAGTATCATAATCAAAGCTTAACTGAGCTATTTAATAATGCATCTGTTTCTTTTTAATAAAACATTCCAATAGCTCCAATGTTTTTGATAATGCTTACATTTTCTCTGTAGAGTCATTTATTTACCACCTGTAGATTTTATGAGAAATTTATATAAATAAGAGTCTCAGAATGGACTGAACATATGTGTTCTAACTTTCCCTTCTTCTTCTTGAACTTCTATTCTATCTAGGTTTAACATAAACTGGATTATTTTCTTTATTCATTTTTTTCTATTTTTTTAAATGTGTTATTGCAAGCCACCTCAAGTCCTCAGAGAGGTTAATACATAAATAAGCACAAAGAAATTAACATAAATGAATGAACAAGAATATTTTCACATGTACATATTGAAATTACTTAATTGTATTTCATATAATAGCAAAATATTTGAAATTTAAATGAATATTTCCATTGAAGATTATAAAAGGATACTTTCTACTTAGAAAATAAAAACAATAATGTTACTAATTTTTATATAAAAACATCATGGTTACTTGATTTGCTCATTATAATCAATATCAAAAATGACATTTGATGGAAACGACTAACTTTAACAAGACAGCAATTATTTCTTAGATTATTCTGAAAAGATTTCAATATTTAACTCTTTCCTTTAAGGCCAGTAAGCAACCAGACATTGCTACAGAAACAAATAGCCTAGTATTTAGGGTATTCTATCCTACTTAAGCAGCAAAGCCAATCAATCATTCTATAAAATAGGAACAAGTGTTTAGAAACTCTGAATGTCTGTAAGTAATGCCATCATTGAGTCACTGTTTTCAAAAGCAGCAACACTCTCGAAGCCCATCACTCACTAGTTTCACCCCTCTTGTCTCTTCAGAATTTTTGTTTTTTAAAAATTAAATGCCATGCTGTTGTTAGAAAGCATTCTGATGATGCTTAAGCAAACCATTTCCTTCCAAAAGAAAACGTTGATTTTCCTAGTTGGTGTTTGCACAGAAAACAACAAGATCTTTGGGCTTTTAAAAAAGATAAATATTTGTTTTCAAAATGATTCTATCAAGAACTTCCAAACTGGAGTGCAACCTTCAAAAGAAGAGGCTCAAAAGCAATTTCATATTTACAAAATAGATTATTGAAAGAATTTCTCATTACGTTAAGGACTATGGCATTTGAAATGATCTAACACACAGTCCTCAAAGTCATAAAAAGAGGTATAATTGAGATTAGAAGTAAAATAAGTACTATTCCTTTAGAGGACTTAATTCAACAATTTTAATGTTGTGGCTTCATCTTTGAGGTAGGGATATATAAATGAAGCGACTTATTTAATATCAGCTTCCTTCCTTTTTCATCACATAAAGATTTTGTAGTCTTCCCCAGAATTTTTTCCTAGAAGAGTTTTTTTTTTTTTTTTTTCTTTTTTGGTGCTCCAATAAAAATTTTTTATGGACACCAAAATTGGGATTTTATATAATTTTTCTGTTATGAAATGTTATTCTTTTGATTTTTTTCCCCCAACAACTTAAAATTAGATCATGAGCCATTAAAAAACAGTGAACTGGGTTTGGCCCGTAGACCATAGTTGTCTATCCCTGCTGTAAAAGATAAAGTTCTAGAAGGTTTTTGTAAACAGTTTTCTGAGTGGAAGGTAGGTCTGAAGTTTCATCTGCACATCATTTTACCTTAGATCAGAGAAAACATTAATTGCTCACTTGGGTTTAGCACAGGGTCATTGGTGGAGAAAGATAGTTTTTACTGAGGAAAGCTAAAGCCTTCTTACCCTACCACCTCTAAGCAGCCCCTTGGCATTTCCACTGCAACTTGAGCTTTATCTTAGTCTCAGATAATTATGTTAAATTACCTGTAGAAATGCACAAAAATACTGTAGGCTTATCTTAATATTTTGGAAGGAATGGCTTTTTCCCTCCTTTCCTACTTAGCAGTGAGATACTGTGTAAGAGATGGCAGTCAGTGTTCCCAGCACTCTAAATAATCTTCCACATTTCCCAGGCCCCTGCAGTTAGGCAGGGACATTTGACTAGTCCTGGCCAATGCACTGTAGGGGGAAAGGGACACATGTCACTTCTGGCTTTAAAGATAGAAGAGCAAATATAAGAGCTCTCTTTTCCTTTACTACAGGGACTGAGGAGGCCTTGTATCCCAGTGGAGGGGACCTTAGTTGTACCTGTATGATTTACTGAGTGTGAAGTAGAGGCTGAATTGGATTATTCAGATCCATAGCTTGAAATACAATCCCTCCTGTTTCCCAAACTCTTACCTCCAACTCAAACCTCTCCAAAATAGTTTATCCAATTGTTTACTCAACAGTTTTTACTGGGATCTCTAGTAGGCATTTCAGATTTGACAAGTCCAAAATTTGATTCTTCAACTACTTGCTCCACCTCCAAGGTTCTCCATTTCAGTGACTAGCACAGATATCCATTGATTTTCTCAGGGCAAAAATATCAGAGTAATTCTCTTTACCTCACAAATGCATATTTAATTCATCAGTGATTTCTCTTGGCTCTACTTTCACAATATATCCTCAGCCCTCTACTGCTACGATTGTGATCCTACCCTTCCTCATCTCTTGCCTAGACTAGCATTGCAGTAAATTCCTTGATAGTCCCCTGACATCTAACATTTCTCCACCTATCCTTATTCAATATTGCCTGCTCCTTACACAATATATGCAAAATACAAATCAGATCATGCCACTCTCCTGCTCAAAATCTTCCAGTGATTTTCAACTGTGCTAAGAATAATTGAACATCTCTTAGCAATTGCTTGAAGAGTTTTCATGAAACGTCTCTTGGTTATCTCTCTTAATTCATTTATGCTCACTTTATTCTAGCCACACTGACTTTTGACTTTTCTTTGACTGTCTTCAAACATGCCAAGCTCATCCACAATTCAAAGCTTTGTACACTTCCTTCTTTCTGTCTGGAATGTTATTACCCTGGAAATTTCATGACTTGTCCTTCACTTGGCCCAAGTCTCTGCTCAAACTGTACTTCCTCAGGTTTAGCCTGATATTCCTATCTAAATTGATCCTTTCCTCCATCATCCTGAGTCATGCTCTATCCCTCTATCCTGCTTAATTTTTCTCCATGGCACTTTCTCTGTGGCACTATCTAATATCATATTATAGATTAATTTTCTCATTGCCTCTCCAACAAAAACTTTGGATTAATTATTTTATCTCTTGAAGCATAAGATACTCTGTCTGATAATATCTTATAGGATACTGTGAATACTAAATAATGTATTGAAAAGGCTTAGCACAAATATTGGCATAAAATAATTGCTTAATACATATTATATATTGCATTGGATATCTGTTGTTTTGCATGCTCCACAGGCATTCTGCCTTCTGGTAAAAGCACTTGAGTTTTCTTTGGTCAACCATTCCTGCCTCATTTTTGGTTTGGGTGGTTTGAGTGGTGATGGCTTCCTTCTCCTCGCCATCCTTCCAGTTCCATCTGGGGGCACAGACTACAGACACATCACCAGAGAATCTGTTAAAATGCGAATTCTGATTCAGTTGGTGTGGGGTGGGGCCTTCGAGTCTGCATTTCTAACAAGCTCCTGGGAGATGCTGCTGTTGCTCAGGCCAGCTTTTGAGTAGCACCCAAGACAATCAGAGAATTCCATTTCTCAACCATACTGATCTCTACTGAGATCATAACGATTGGTTCAGGAGGACGTGTGAACCAGTCAGCTTAATAAACGTATACTCTGAGAATTTGCTAGGACTATTAGGAAGTTGAAGCTCTATTTCCTCTTGAATAGGAAGCTGTAAATATGAGTTAAAGTTGGAGCTTCTGGGGCTACCACACAGAGAAGGCCTAAGGTAGTAACTCCAATACAGAAGTAAGATAAATCAACAAATGGAAAATGAAAGAGTGAGAGAGAAAAAGAGAAAATGACAAAGAGAGCAGAGGCCAAGCCAAAATTAAGTTAAAAGATATTTATTTATTGTGGTCCAAATATATACATGGTACTTTTTCTAGGCACTTGGGATATATCTGTGAACAAAACAAAATTATCTTCCTCTGTGAAGCTTACATTCTACTGGAGAGAGACACAAATAAACAGTAACACATTTGAAGGTCGTACCTGTTATGGCAAAAAATAGACGAAGATGAAGGAGAAAGGTTGCAATTGAGGCAATCTTAATGTATTCTTACTTTTTAAAGGCAATTTATGAGAATTATGTGTATTTAAGGCCAGTCTTTCAATGGGACTTGCAAAAGGCCTGGATAGGATTTGACAATGAGATAAAGATTCATAATGAGTAAGAAAAAAAAAGAGTATTTTAATTAACTCCAGGGTTGCAGGTTTGATTATTGGGTAAATGATAACACTTACAGGTTACTCTATTTTATTTAATAACCTTTCCTTTATTCATCATCTTTAGTCAATTTCATGGTAGTAACAAATTCGGATATTTAGAGCAAACATGTTTTAAATTTTCCAATAGATATTAGATGGAAGATCATAATTATTTGAATTAAATTTTTCCCTAGTAGACACCTAGTAAGACTAACAGTTCTGTCTCCACATAATCAAGGTACCTGATGAAAGAATACTGACTGCATGCTAAAGCTTAGCATTTTATGCATGAGAATATATATTGCAGCATAACTTAAAGTGTAGAAAAGGGGAAATGATTTTCCTTCAATAAGGAATGCTTAACTAAATCAATGGTATTTCTAGGTTATAAAATATTCACATATTAAAATAATTATGTACTTATAAAGATATGGAAAATGTTAATAAAAGCTAAAAGTATAGTTATCATACAGTCTATAACTAGTTAAAATGAAAATATATGAACACTAATACAAAATTCAGAAAAATAAAATAGCATTTGCCCTTTGCTACTTAAAAAAATTGAGAAAAAGAACTAAGAAATCTCCTATTCTTTCATTTAGTATAATAGTCAAAACTGTGCAGCTAATCATAAAGTTCATTATATATGACATCATATTAACAATATATTTGCATATTATGAGAGCAGACCAGTGTATATAATTCCTAAGCTAAAAATTTATTTTTTGTGATATTTTCTAAATTACTTATAAATAAAAAAAATCATCTTTATTTTGTTATTTACTTTGACTAATTGGACGATTATGAATAAGAATCCACATTTTTTCCTCTTCAAAAGTAATAATAATAATAAGCCATTTTTAAGCCAATTAGCCATTATGCATCCTATACTATCTAAATACCATATTGTTAATGGTGCTGGGAACACTGGATATCCACACACAAAAGGAAGAAATTAGACCTTACCTTACACCATACCTAAAAAATCAAATGAAAATCAATTAAAGATTTAAATATAAGACTCAAACTGTAAAACTACTAGAAGAAAACATAGAGGAAAAGCTGCATGAATTGATCTGGGCAATGATTTTTTTTGGATATGACCCCAAAGCACAGGAAACAAAAGTAAAAATAGACAAATGGGATGGCATCAAACTAAAAGGCTTGTGCATAGCAAAGGAAATAATTAACAAAATGAAAAAAACAACTCACAAAATGGAAGAAAACATTTGTGAACTATAGATATCATAGGAGTTAATATCCAAAATATATAAGGAACACAAACAATAGCAAGAAAAAAATAACCTTATTTAAACATTGGCAAAGGACACGGACAGACATTTCTCAAAAAAAAAAAAAAAAAAAACCGGACTTGGAAATGGCCAATGTATACATGAAAAAATGCTTAGCATCACTAATCATTAGGGAAATGCAAATTGAAACCATACTGAGATAACAACTCACATTTGTTAGAACGGCTTTTATCAGAAAGATGAAAGAAGTGTTAGAGAGGATGTAGACAAAGGGAATTCTTAGACATTGTTGGTAGGAATGCAAATTAGTACAGCCATTATGGAAAATAGTATGGAGGTTCCTCAAACTAAAAACAGAACTATCATATGAAACAGTAATTCTACTTCTGGAAATATATCCAAAGGAACTGAAATTACCATGTGGAAGAGACATACATAATGAAATATTATTCAGCCTTCAAAGGGGAAAAATTCTGTCATTCATGAAAACATGGATAAACCTGGAAGACATTATGCTAAATAAATAAACCAGGAACAGAAAAAAAAATACTACATGATCTCACTTAAATGTGGTATCTAACAGTTGAACCCGGAGAAGCAGAGAGTAGAATGATGATCACCAGAGGCTGGGGGAATGGGGAGGAAGGAACAGGGAGTTGTTAATCAAGGAGTGCAAAGTTTCAGAGAGGAGGAATAGGTTCTTCAATCTATTGCACAGTAAGTATAGTCAACAATAATGTATTGTATATTTCAAAATAACTAGTAGAATAAATTTTGAATGTCCCACCATAAAAAATGATAGGTAAGTAAAGTGATAGATATGTTATTTAGCTGATTGAATCATTCCATTTTTTTTTGTGCGTGTGTGTGTGTGTGTGTGTGTGTGTGTATATATATATATATATATATCAAAACATCACATTTTATCCCATAAATTCATGGAATTAAAATTTGTCAATCAAAAATAATATGAATAATAAATTAAAAATATAAATAAATACTATATTGTATTAGAAGTTTAGCAGATTTCTTGGAATTATTTTTTTAAATTTAAAAGTATTCCTTTAATTCACCATTATAATTTTTATCCATTCTTTATGTGCATACAAATTACCTAGGCCCACAAACTCTCATTAGGATGTCTCTGGACAGAATTACATTAACCGCTAATGGCCCATCTCCACTAATAATACATAGTGATTATCTGTTGAATTTATCATTTGCTATTATTACTGTAATTTTATTTTAATGGAATAAAATGAGATAATTAATTCTACAAAATCATAGCTTCTGCTGAGAGCTATGTCATACAGAAAAACATCAGACAACTTCTCAATTTATTTAATTCTATCCGCTATCCATAGTCAAAAGTTAAAGCAGGTCTTGAGGCTGAATTTTCCAGGTTATTGCCTCAAACTTCAGTTAAATATGATAATAAAGATCTCATATTTAACTGATTGGTCCCTGATCAATGAGAATATGGTAAATAAAAAAAGCCAATGTTTTCAGTATCTTTTAAAATAAAGAACAATATCATATTAGTTGAAGTAAAAGTAAATGGACTATAAAATCTACAATCTTTAGGAAATTTTTTTTCAAGTCAAGACCTTCAAGGCAGTGTTCACCACTCTTCAGAAGCTAAAGCAGCCAAAGTATGTAGTCACCTGGTCCCTAACTCACACATTTTATGGAAATCGGAAACTATGGGTGCACTGATAATACCACTGATCTACCTGTGTGCATGTTTTTTTCTTAATTTTTTCTCCCAGTAGTAAGGAATTGCATATAAATTATGTATTAATCTTTTATAAACTTCTAAAAATTATTAGAGAACTATATATCCATTGCAGAGAATACTAAAACATGAACATGAAAAATAAAATAAAGATCACTGGTAATATGACTTTACTTATATTATGATAACAATTTTTCTACACTTTTTGCTATATATATACACACAGAAATATATAGATTTAACTTTTCTTGCAAAAATTGATTCAAATCATGATATGCATTTGCAACTTACTGTTTTGCTAAAACAGCATGTCATGAGTATTTCCCCATCTCAATTAAAGTCTCCTGCAATTTTGTTTCTAATCCTTCTATGGCATTCTACTTTACAAATTAGTTTTAATTTATTTAATCATTCCTCTATAGTTGGACATTCAAGTTGTTTCTAGTTTTGGGCTTTATAATGAACAAATATACCTTTACACAAATTTTCTATCATACCCTTGATTATTTCATTAGGATAATTTCTAGAAGCAAAGTATCTTGATAAATCCTATGCTTATTTTGTGAACTAAATATGAACATATGTATGTGTGTATATAGATAGATAGATAGATCTACAGATATTGCTGACCTGTTCTCCAGAAAAGTTTAAAAATTTTTCACACCCTCCAATGGCATAAGAAGCCAGTTTCCCTTCTAAAACACTGGCTATTTTAATTTATTTTTTAATTTACCACTTTATTGTTAGGTGAAGATAAGTGGTATAAGTAGTATCTCATTATTATTTAAAATTTATTACTAGTAGAGACTATTCTCATATTGTCCTTTCTATTTCTTTTTTTATAACTTGTCCATTTTCTCCCCTTTTCCAGTTTTCCATTTGTGTGTATACGTGTTTTTAATTTATAAGCACCCTTGAAATACAAGCATATTTGGCATATATATTGCAAACATTTAAATTTTGATGTAGTTTTTTGCAATACAAAACTCTTTAATAGTCACATGGTAAATGCTAACAATCTTTTCCTTTGTGGTTTCTGACCTTTGTATTATACTTAGAAATGCCTTTGCTATCCTTAGATATCAAAAATGTCCAGCTATCTCTTCTTCCATTTTTAAAATGTTTTACTTCATATTCTTTTTTAATTTAATCCATTAATCATCTTAAATCTATTTTAGTGCATCATCAATCATGTTTCTTTTTTTCTTTTGTTGTTTTGTTTCTTTGTACATATCATAATATACGTTTTGAAATGATTCATTTGTTTTACTTTGTTTTAATTAAGGATACTCGCCAGATCTCTAATGTATCTTATAGCTTGAATACTCTGTAGGTCATCTAAATTTTATCTAGAATCAATTTAGTCTAATATATAGCTGTATATTTAGACATTATTTTAACCCCTGTGAAACCTAAATGAGGATTTGGCATTATGACAGTGGTTTTCATTAAGAGTCAATAGTATATATTTTAAGTATATATTATATTAGTTACTCAAAACTTGGTATTGTAACACCATTTTTTATGATGCCAAGGCCCTTGACTATCTCATCATACAATGTTTTTTATTTGTTGTTTTCTATTTTATTTTATGAGAAATCTCAGGAGCAATTTCTTTTATGGACTCAAAAACAGGAAAGTTTATCTTTAGCAACTGATTTCTTATATCTGACAAACACTACTAACTTTATAATTGATGAAGTATCCTTCTATTCTGTTAGTGTATCTCATGAATTTATAATTTAGAAAGCTATCTCAAACCATTTTTGGAAGAATACAAGCATTCATCCATCCATCCATGACATAGTATGATCTGGTTAAACCCCAGAAGTTGGGGTTTAAAGGACTTCATATTCCACAAACATGAACAGTGTCCACAGTAAACACTTTAGTATATACTTCCTCATTAAGTCTATATAACATTCCTATTTATTATTATTGTTTCTTCTTTTTTGTTAAGGATTAAAGAATTAGGACTCTGAATTATTAAATAAGTTTCTTAAGTATACTTAGAATATAGCAGAAGTAGGATTAGAAGTTGTTCATTGCTATTATTTTCAAAATCCATGCTCTTGCCCACTCTATTAGAATGGGGTCATAAAACTGGAGAAAGTTTGAAAAACCTATAGAGATAAATCTTTCCATGGATGTGGTACAAAATATGCTATCTATCATCTCCTGAAGGATAGGATCCACTTGGTAAATTCTCCCTGTCCTGATATATCAATCCTGAACAATCTTGAATTCATAAAAATAATCAGTACTTATGTGATATAATTGAGAGTTATTCTATTGATTTTACAATTAAATCCAAACCAGAAGATTTCAGTATGCAACTGACTTACCAATCAAAATATTTCCATAAAGTCCTTAACAAATTGCGTTCCATCCATCACTAGTTTTGCAGAATGCTAGATATAACTCTGTTTCATTAGCTCTATGACAGTATCTTCTTGTAACCACCCTGAAATGTGATTTATTTTACAGTCGATGGCATCTTACAATTCCTGTTGGGGTGAAAGCCATTGTATTATAGTTATCACTGCTTGAGCATGTGCAAATGTGTTTTCTCCTTTGTGGAATCACTACCCAATGGCAGTTTAAGCAGTTAATTAATGGCCGTTTAAATTAATGGGCATTTAAATGCATCCTGATTGCTGTCTGACAAATCTTTCTTTAATGCCTCTGGGTAAAATCAAGAATGTACCAAGATAAAAATTTGCTGAATGGTTTCACGGACTTGAAAGACTATCCCAGGGATAATGGATCATTATTTTAAGAAAGCCTATATTGTCAATCATCTTGATGGCAATGAGAGAAACAGTGAATGGAAAACACATACACATCAGTAAATTTTCATTGAAAAGTGATTCAAAAAAGTCAGCCTCCAAACGTAAATTTGCTTGATCAAATTATTTTGCTTATTTTTTATTTTTATGTATGTATAAGAATGATATATTATCCAAAAGTTGTGTCTGAATTAGTATGTCTAAAAGAGTTTCTTTAATAGGGATAAAATAATTCCATGTGAAAAGAAAGTTTTGCCTTATAATTAAACTATTAACATTTTTTTCTTTCTTTTTTATGTGGCACTTATTTTTTTTTATTTCAGAATATTACAGGGGTACAAATGTTTTGGTTATATGGATTGTTCTTCTTGAGTCGAAGTTATAAGTGTGCCCATCACCCAGATATTTCACCCATCCCCATAAATGTAATCCCGTTCTCCCCTCTCCTACCTGAATGATTTCCATTGAGTTTTACTTCTATCTGTGCACACGGGTGCTGACTGGTTAGTTCCAATTTAATAGTGAGTACATGTGGTGTTTGTTTTCCCATTTTTATGATACTTTGCTTAGGAGGATGGTCTCTAGTTCCATCTAGATTGTTGCAAAAGATATTAATTCACTTTTTATGGCTGAGTAGTACTCTATGGTGTACATATAACACATTTTATTAATCCACTCATGAATTGATGGACACTTGGGTTGATTCCACATCTTTGTGATTGTGAATTATGCTACAATTAACATTCTAGTGTAGGTGTCTTTTTGATAAAATGACCTTTTTCCTTTGGGTAAATACCCAGTAGTGGGAGTGCTGGATCAAATGGTAGACCTACTTTTAGTACTTTGAGGAATTTCCATACTATTTCCCATAGAGCTTGCACTAGCTTGAAATCCCACTAAAAGTGTATTTCTTTTTCTCCACATCCATGCCAGCATCTATTGTTTGGGGACTTTTCTTTTCTTTTCTTTTCTTTTTTTTTTTTTGAGACACAGTCTCACTCTGTTGCCCAGGCTAATGTGTCGTGGTGTCAGCCTAGCTCACAGCAACCTCAAACTCCTGGGCTCAAGCAACCCTACTGCCTCAGCCTCCTGAGCAGCTGGCACTACAGGCATGTACCACCATGCCCAGCTAATTTTTTCTCTATATATTTTTAGTTGTCCAGCTAATGTCTTTCTATTTTTTTTAGTAGAGATGAGGTCTTGCTCTTGCTCAGGCTGGTCTTGAACTCCTGAGTTCAAACGATCCGCCCACCTCAGCTTCCCAGAGTGCTAGGATTACAGGTGTGAGACACTGCACCCCGGCCTGGGACTTTTCAATAAAAGCCATTCTCACTGGAATTAGGTGATATCTCATTTTGGTTTGGTGATATCTCAATTGATTTGTTTTTCTCTGATGATTAGTGACATTGAACTTTTTTTTCATATGTTTATTGGCTATTTGTCTGTCTTCTTTTGAAAAGCTTGTATTCTGTCTTTTGTCCACTTTTTAAAGGGATTGTTTCATTTTTTCCTGCTGATTTGCTTGAGTTCTTTGTAAATCTTGGTTAATAGCCCTTTATTGTATACATAGCATGTGAACATTTTCTTCCATTCTATAGGTTGCCTATTTGCTCTGTTGATTGTTTCCTTGTCTGTGCAGAAGCTTTTTAATTTAAGGGTGGGCTTCATCCCAGGGATGTAAGGATGGTTTAACATATGTAAATCCATAAATGTGATTCACCACATAAATAAAAGCAAAAACAAAAATCATATCAATAGATGCAGAAAAATCATTTGACAAAATTCAGCATCCTCTTATGATAAAAACTCCTAACAAAATAGTCATAGAAAGAATATAACTCAAAATTATAAAAGGCATATATGACAAACCCACAGCCAACATCATAATGAATGGGGAAAAGTTGAAAACATTCCCACTCAGAACTGGAACAAGATGAGGGTGACCACTGTCAATATTTCTATTCAACATAGTGTTGGATGTCCTAGCCAGAGCAATTAGGCAAGAGAAGGAAATTAAGGGTATCTAAATTGGGAAAGAGGAGGTCAAACTATCGCTCTTTGCTGATAATATGATCTTATATCTAGAAAACTCCAAAGATTTTGGGGTGTTGAATCCTGGAATTGATAAATAAATTCAGCAAAGTCTCAGGCTACAAAATGAATGTATACAAATCAGTAGCATTCCTATACACCAACAACAGTCAAGCTGAGAATCAAATTAAACACGCAATACATTTCACAATAACTACAAAGAAAATAAACTACCTAGGAATATATTTAACCAAGGAGGTGAAAGCTCTCTACAAAGAGAACTATGATTCACTGAGGAAGGAAATTGCAGATTTTGTAAACAAAGGGAAAAACATATCATGCTCATGGATCAGCAAAATCAACATTGTTAAAATGTCCGGGCTACCAAAAGTGATTTACAGATTCAATGAAGTCCCCTTCAAAATACCATCATATTTTGCAGATCTAGAAAAAATAATTGTACACTTCATTTGGAACCAGAAAAGATCCCAAACAGCCAAAACAACTTTAAACAACAGGCACAAATCTGGAGGCATCACTTTACCAGACTTTAAGCTATACTGCAAGGCTATATAACCAAAACAGCATGGTACTGGCATAAAAATAGAGACACAGACCAATGGAACAGAAGAGAGAACCTAGACATAAAACCATCCACATATTGCCATCTTATCTTTGACAAAGTAGACAGCAATATACACTGGGTAAAAGGATCCCTATTCAATAAATGGTGCTGGTAAAATTGGATAGCCACATGTAGGAGATTGAAACAGAATCCATATCTCTCACCACTCACAAAAATTAATTCAAGATGGATAACAGACTTAAATCTAAGACATGAAACCATAAGAATTCTAGAAGAAAATGTTGGAAAAACTCTTCTAGATATTAGTCTAGGCAAAGAATTATCCAAGGGCAATCACAGCAACCACAAAAATAAACAAATGAGATTTGATTAAATTGAACATTTTTTTCTTATTGGTATATTATATAATGGTGATCTTTCCATTGATTGTAGCTTAAATTAGGCGAAATATAGTCTTTAAATATTTACTATCTCATCATATTTTAATGGAAACAATCAGTAAAACAAAGTTGAATAGGTATCTTTAATATAGGACTTAGAAATTTTATTATACTAAAGTACATTGTGAATATTCAAAGTAGGTAGCATTTCCTAAATTTATATGCCCTTTTCCAGAATTTGGAGCAATAATATTCCATTGAAAACATCTTGAGAAACACAGCTTTATTGTATTTTCTATATCTAACCAAAAATATTGGTCACTAACAAAATATAAATTGATCCTATTAGAGAAAAACCTTTGTGAAAAAAATATAATTCTTTCTAAATATTGTTTTAATTCTTCTATTAGCAAGTTTTTAATTAAACCAAGAAAATGGTAGTAAACACAAATACATATATTTGTCAATATGTGTATTTACATTCACTTTCCAGAACAGTATCTGGTGCCACCAGACATTATCTAAATAGTTGAATTACTCTTTGTCTGGCACATGCCCTCTCTTATCTGTAATTCTCTCTCATTCTTTTTCTTTCTTTTACTCTCTCACTTATATGTGTGGTCTAGAAATATGTCTCTATATATTTGCTTTCATGACTTAGAATTATTATTTATACTTACTAAAAGTGTTTTGGACTTATTGAGATGCATATTTTATGTTAGCACTGTAATATAGATCTATAGTAAAATTTGGCTCCAAAGTATTAGTTGGTCTCATTAAGAAAAAATATCATAACAATAATTTTTAATATTTTATTAAATTGCATTGGTCTAATCTATATTTGGTCAGCATTCTTTCCTGAGAAGCCAATAAGGAAATCTAATTATGTTTTTAAATTATGAGTTATTAAGAAAAAAAAGAACATGAACCATAAAGACCATTGTGAATTGGTTGTCACATTTTTGAACCCAAGTTGTATCTAAGATTATATTATGAAATGCATTAACTCAAAGCAAAGAAATTATAGCTACAAATAGTCAAATTGTGACTGTCTAGGCTAACTAACTGCAAATGTAGGGTATACAATTTTTTTCAACAAGAATCTTTAACATATATTTTTATTTTTTCAGCAATAGTTATAACACCTTTTTCTGAGTGTTACTGTGATTATTAAACACTTAAACAGTTCATGATGCATAGCAAGTGATCACTAAATGTTACCAATTATGTTTGTTGTTTTAATGTGGATATGCACCACAAGAGGCACATCATCTCCTAACAGAAGTGTAGGCTATTTTCTGAGCCTGTGTACTTCTGTTATATATTAGATGAATGAAGTGGGAAATCAAACACTTACTTTTGCCCAGATGCCGTTTCAGTGAGAAACAAACCGTACATCACTTCCAAGACTTCTCACAATCGCACTCCTACAGGTATCATTTAAGGTCTCAACCCAAAGATTTTTCTAACCCCAAAGAACTAATAAAAGTGGAACTTGCTATTTCTCCTATCCACATTTGCGCACTGGGGTGATTTTGACACATATGCCACACATTAACAAAGAAAAACACAAATTCCACAATCATGAATTCTCAGTTAAGACATAGCAGTAAGAACAGTAGAAATTGAAATTAAAAAAAAAAAACAAAAAACTATTCTAAGAGAACATGTCAATTTGTGGTTTGAATGAACAATTGTAAAAATTATTCTTGGCTACCATTGTCAATCAATTTTCCTCTGCTGTCCTAAACTATTATAAATGAGTGAGCTGAAAAAGGCTACAGGATTGTCATTAGTAGCCTCCAGGATATCAGGCAATGTTTCTCGGGAAAGACCAATGGCCAAAATTTCAATAAGCATACATTTGACTTATGACTTCTGGGAAATGGTAGAGTAACATACTGCTCCTGTGTTTCCCATGCACTATTTTTCTTCTTCCAGCACCAGTTGTATCAAGGAATTGATACTGAAAACAAAGCAAAGTTTATGTATTGCATACATAAGATACAGTTCCCCAATCAGACTTAATACTGCTTGGTATGAGAACTTCTCAGCAATTACTAAATAAGTGCAACATTCAGTCATGATGAAAGCAGGCCAAGGCTATCAGCTATACTATTGTGATACTAAAATGTTTCTTCTGCTTACTAGTCTATTTCTCTACTACATAGAGAATTCTAACACCTCTCTCTTCTTTTTTGGAGTTTTTAAAATTTTTATCAAGATGTCTTTGTTCTAGGACTATACCATTGAATTTAACAGACCCTCTGTGTCCATAGAGGGGATTGGGCAACTGAAGGGGAAGGCAGGATGCCAGGATTCCCATAACTTGAAAGGAAATAGCATGTGTGCAAAGTACTTTTTGTTTTCTGGTGAGGGTTTGATTTGTCCCGGGGCAAGTAAAACATTTTGATTTATATCATCGCAGTGGCACTCAAACGTACAGACCCTGGGGAGCATCAGGAGTGTTTCTTAAAATATATGTAACTTACAAACCTTATTTCTCTTGTCCTCTAACTTTGTTTGTGACAAATAGGTTAATGCTTCAAAATCAGTAGTCAAAAGATGGAAGAATCCATTGCCAGAAAATTCTAGACAAAAAATTTCAATGCAGTAAAAATTTATGTATTAACAACAGTGTAAAATCACAAAATTGTGTCAAAATTCAAACTCTGCTTTAGAAATGACCTTTCACGGATGAAAAACCTGAGGCTTGGAAATTTGATTGGACTTGTGTGAAATAGCACAGCTAGTAATTGAAAGGGCATGTATTGGAACCTAGGTCTCCTAACTTCCAGGTTACTGCCCATAACATCTGTTTCTCACCCTGTGTTACACACTTTGCTGGGGAAATGGGAAATACAGTGTTGAACAAAAATCATATACAGTTCCTTCCCTCATCAGCTTAATTGGTGCTTAATTAAATAAGCAACACAAATAGAAATTAATGAATGTGAAATTACAAATGTATTTGAGAGATGTTTAGGGTATAAATGCAAAGAATGGACAACTTATCCACTGGCAGTTGGAGAGGGGCAGGTTAGGGAAGACTTCTCTGAGGAAGTGCTCTTTGGGTGGAGAGCTAAAGGTGGGTGACATGAGATAGAGCAGAGTGGGTGGGCATTATAGGAAGTGCCAATTGGTTTATCTGTTTGAATATTGATAAAAAGTTTTTTTTCCTTTGGCTATTTCCAAGGACTATTCATTTGTTTGTTTATGTATTATTTTCTGAAGGAGACACTAAGATGTCCCTCTATTATAACATACTTCCTGGGATTCATGCCTAGGTGTGATCCCATTCCCTCGAGTATGGGCAGAACCTGTGATTTGTTTCTAATCAAGAGAATAGGAGAAAAGTGATGGGACATCACTTTCATGATAATACATAAGATTGAACCTTACATCTTGCTGGTAGATACTCTACTCTCTGGATGTCTGGCTTTTGTGAAGCAAACTACCACCTGGTGAGCTGGCTTATGGAGAGGCCCACATGACAAAAAACTGTTGGCTAATAGCAGCAAGGAATTTCAGTTTGATAATCCACAGGGAAATACATTCTGACAATAGCCACATAAACCTGGAAGCATGTCCTTCCCCAGTCTACTCTTGAGATGAGATTGCAACCCCTGCCAACACATTAACTACAGCCATGTGAGAGACCCTGAAGCAGGGGCCCCAGCAAGGCCACCCCTGGGTTCCTGACCCACAGGAATTGGGAGATAATTACTGTGTGTGCATCCACTAAGTCTGTGGTAATTTAGTACACATTGATAGATAACTAATATGTTACCCCTCTGTGTCATTTCAGATTGCATTTGAAATGTCTTCTTTTGGATTCTGACAGCATTAAGTCTTTGAACATCTTATAAAAATCTCCCAGAAAACTAAGAAAAACATTCTGGGAGGAATATTATAAGATTGTTTAGATCATCATTTCATGTCTTAATATATTCATTTAAAAATTTTTTAAAAGTTCAACTTCTGTAAATATTAACACATAACTAAGACTAGAGAAAGAAAGATATTCTACTACCTCCTTTTGAAATGTCATACTAGAGTCTAAAAAGTTGCATTAGGCTGCAAACTGTGTTGCAATGGAGACATATTACTAATTGCATTTATGTGAATGATCCAGTTTATGAATTCCAGCTCTATGATATACCAGCCATATGACCCTTGATAAACTACTTTACTCCTGGAAGGTATAACAGATAATAATAATTGCAAATATTTCATGGGATCATTATGAGGAAATAAATGAGATAATGCATACAAAATACCTGGCATGGAGTTAGAGCTCAAATATTTTAACTATAGATTGGTATGTCAAAAAAATTATAAATGCCTTTTGTTCAGTTATATAAACTTTGCAGTAAAGTATTTCGTAATTAAATAGCAGATTACAGTTTTATTTATTTTATTTTTTAAATTTTGAGATAAACTTAAAAATTATATTATATATTTCTTCCGTTAGAAAAAGTTTAAAGCAATTTTTAATGAATTTAGTCATGGATTAAGATATTTGCTGCTTCATATAATAGTCATTAAGACAGTGTTTTATTACTATTTTCATGGGCTTAAATAATCTTAATCCATTTTATATGTATAGCCACATATTATATGTCCTCTAGAAACACTGCTGTTAATATGTCTGCTTATTACATAGTACAACAAGAAATTTTCCTGAGACTGGGACTTAAACATTCTTTTAAAGTCACAGTCTATCAAATTTTAAATGAACACAGAAGTTTCTTAGCTATCAAAGCCAATGTAGAGGAATCATGACAAAAGGATCCATATAAATGGTTAATCCAAGGAAAACTATCTTTTAAAAACTTTTATTTTTATTATTTTTTAAGGACACATTGTAATTATGCATATTTATGGGGGTACAATTTGATCTTTTGATACACATATATTCTGTTTATGATCAAGTCAAGGTTGAGCTCATTTAGATGTGGAATTACAAAATAAGATTCGATATCACAGAGAATGGAACAGTGAATATGGGAGGGGGCATGTGGAGAGGATGGGAACAGGTTGGTCAATGGGTATAAAGGAAAATTATCTTTGTCTTCTTAATACATGACATTTAATACATACCTTTGTAATATAGGAAATTATTGTGATTAATCTGCCCCCTGCATTGTTTAAATTGGGCAGAATGAAATGCAATTTTTATGCATGTGTAAACTAAATTATATTAGGTGACTATAGCAGAAAGGACAGATAATGGTTTTGAAGTAAATTTTCTAGAGTTCGGTCTTTTCCTATTAGCAGGAGGTATGAAAAGAAGTCATTCTTTTCAATATAAAATATTAGTTATATTCCTTTTCATTATCTCAAATGAAGGTACAGGGCTGCACATCTAAGATCATTCCTAAAATAGTCAACCAAGGGGTCTCAGTAACATTTGCAATAATTTGTCAATTCTTAATCTGAATATTGAGTAAGTGCAGCAGAACAATCTCCTGCTATTATCCCAGTGAACCTTTTGAATGGGGGTTGAACTTAAGTGTGGTGTGTAGGCATAGGTTTCTCTTACAAAGAATTGGCATTCCCTGCATTTTAGTTCCCCCCACAGAAAACTGGAAGTGAAATGGTGAGTGGGTCTGAAATTTAAGTAGTCTGACTGGGGTTCAGAGTACTCCCAAATGATGGAGGTCATATCAATGCAGTCACAAGAAGGAAGGCCAAGATAATTCAACTAAAAAGGAATGCACCCCCCCAAATGGTGGCATGTCCTCAAGGACCCCCAGGTTTTTATCCACCTCTAGGCCATAGCAAGAGTATGATCAAAACACTAAAGTCTTTCTGTGAGACCTTCCCTGACTACCCTATCTAAAATGGCACTGCTACTCCACCCAGTTCCCTTTCATGATCTACTGATTTCCTCAGCTACTATCATAATCACACATACTACTTAATTATTTATTTATTGCCTGTCTTCATACTAGAAGGTAAGCTCCATGAAGAAAAATATTTTTGTCTGTTTCATGTACTTCTAGATCCCTAGGACCTAGAGGAATGCCTGGGACATGTTAGATAATGAATAAATGTCTGTTGAATTAATGAATAAATAAACTATTATTTTTAAGTCAGGTTAACTACTTCTATGTAATTTTTCATTTTTATTTCCTTCTTGTTCTCCCCTAGGCTTTAGTGTAGTCTCCTTTAAATACTTTAAGGTGAATTTTTAGACCAAAGTCTCAGAGTGATTCTTCCTTTATTGTTAAATTTAGATGGTCTGGGTTTAGCTTAGTGGTGCAAGTACAAAGAAAAGGCTAATTTCTTCCTTCCTCCCCCCTCCTTCCCCCTTCCTTCTTTCTTCCATCACTCACTCTCTCTCTCTCTCTTAACAATGGAATAAACATTTATTAAACATTTACTATACGGAAGATTTTGTGCTATGTAATTCCATTTCTCTTTTTCTTTCTCTTTTAAATGCCAAGAAATTTTCTGTTGCAAAAACAAAATAAAAAGTTCCCAGTGTCAATGTGCATGGGTCATAGATATGTAAAAAATGTAAATCACAAAAAAGACAATGAACAGAACTCAGACAACTCAAAAAGAAAAAAAAAAAAACACTGGACTAAAATATTTAGGTCCTTATTATAGAAGAATTCCTATCATATCATCGTTTATAATTTAATATTTGTTGTACATACTTACCAAGCTAGTATATATTTAAATATAAACTATATATGTTACCTATTTTCAGAAAGCATTTCATTGTCTTCAAAAAAAATCCCATTTTAGGTAAGCCTTCAAGTACAATTATAATAACATATCTGGACTGAGTGAATCCTAACATTGTATTTTATTCCAGGTTCTGATGCTGAGAGTATTCAAAATGAGGTCTACGGCAACCCTAACAGAATTCTGCTTTAGCAAGGCTTATTCTTTTCTAGGTGTGGAATTATATCTTCACTAATTTATAAAGGAAGAAATTAGCTAAAGCTGTAGAGAACTTATCTGGGAATCCTTTGATGTTTGCTATAGTTTAGGGGACAAGTCTTAAGGTTTTTCCGCTTTATTTCTTCAACCTAACTTATGGAATCATGGAAAATCCACCGATTATACTGCCCTAGATATCAATGAGCTTGAAGCAAAAAAAAAAAAAATTCTTGTCATAGTTTTTAAATTTTGTATTTTTGACATAATATGCCTATAAATGAACAACATTAACCTATAATTTCTTGTTTGTTTTCATTTGGTATAAAAGATATTCAATATGACTTTGATAGTAATTGGGATTACAAATTCAAAAGACTTCAATAAGACACAGACACTGAAAAGTTATGCTGCGGGTACATCTTTCATTCTATTAACGGAATTTTTAAAAATAAAAACCTTAAATTCTCCCATTCTTTTTAAAGTCTAACTCTGCTGGAAAAAAAGGATTTTTATCTCTTTGTACTGACTTAGTGACAGATTATAGGAAAGAAATATATTACATGATTTATCTCAAATTATATATACATATATATATATACTCCCTTTAGCGTAGTTCAAAGTATGCCCCCAAAAGACCCTTCTTTTCATCTAGCTATATAATGTAACATACAAGTAAGAAGATAGGTCATTGAATAGTACGAGCTGAGCTCAAAATAGAGGGACTCTATTGAAGACGAGACTTGCCCATTAAATGTAATACAATTTTTAGAAAAGAAAAAGTGAGGTGACTATTTGTATAAAGAAAAAAAAACATACCCCATTCTTTTTAAACCATTCTGAGATTCCAGGTAAAGATATCTTTATTGTGGATTTTCTTAATAAACAGAACCTCTTTGTTGGGTATTTAACTGCTCCATATCATTTATTCCAAGTGAAAAGAAAGGTAAATTATATATTCCTTTGACTCCCTTGTGTGACATCACGTAGGGTTTCTATTTTGTAAAATCTGAAAGTCTTCAGTAATGAGTGGATATGCAAGTTGATACATTGGCAACACAAAAAGAAAATCAAATGTGGACTCTCATAATCTTTATTACTCAAAGCATCCAGTAGATGGAAGCCTTTTCCTTCTAAAACTCAAAACTGCTTCAAAAGCATGCAGGCAGTTGGCTTTGCTATTCCTGAAGAACGAGCAGCTGGAAATAGCTGGGAGAAAACCGTTTCTCTGTTAAGAGAATATCAGAAAGACCACAGTTTACCTGATTTCTAAGTGGTTAGAAAATTGCATTATCAAAGTCAAGTTGTTTTGACCCCCATGAGGTGAATGAAAAAGGGAAATATAAATTGATTGATTCCTGAAGCCAGGCTCTTGGTGGCTGCACACACAAAACTTTTGTCTGTCTCCCTGCATTAGTGTCCACATTATTGTTGCCGCCTTTCAGTAATAAATTCCCTAGACTAGTGGTTACATCTGTTTTCGCCCATTATAGTTTGTTGGAAGTACCCCACCCCCACCTGCCATGAGCAGAGGACATTCTATGTTAGACCCTCCTGGGATACACAAAGGAAAGTAGCCCAGGGTTTCTCCTAAGGGCAATTCTCAAGTGCACAACCTGGCTGTGTTTCCTCTTTGTCCCTATGCATAGCTTCTACCTTCTTTTCTTGGGCTGGTCATCTCTGCCTTCTCACCAGAGTCTTGAGTATTATCTCTGAGAACACACATAGATTGTCCTTACACTTGACTGTCCGGGAAACGAATAATTGTGTTCTAAATAATTGAACAGATTTAATCACTAAGATGAATTAAATCACTATTTTTCTATCAGATTGGTTATTTAGCTCCATGTCTCCTTAAAAAGATATTTAAAATAGGGGTGGTTTAAAAAAAGTCTGGGCTTGGAACATTTCAATGTACAATGTAAATGGGTATTTTTGTCAGTTCAAACTCAATATGGAAACAATACTTGGTCAGAGGAGCCACTTCTTTAACTCTAAAAGGGGCAGTTGAATGGTGTTTCCATCTGTCTACAAGTTGAACTAATGAAACAATTATGTGCAATGACAACCTCTGCTAGTGTACTTGAAATCAACATTGCACACTTTCCACTGAATTGCACCATAATTAGGTAATAGTTCTCACGCCCCCCCCTTGTTTTATTCAATTCTGAAGTTTATAGTTAAGCTCTAATTTAAAGCCTTATCTCTGGGAATGGCCCCTAACTGTTCCAAACGCTCATCAGCTGTTCTTGTACTAAGAATCATCCACTCACGTTCCATTGAAAACTCATTTAACTGTCTCCCCATATGCTTTTAAGGAGAAAATGCAATTATGCTTAATTAAGATTTGAAAAACAACAGCTACCACAACTTCCCCAGGTCAATAGTATATAACTATCCCTTCTTCAACAGACATATCTGGGTAAAATAATTGGATGACATTTACTGACTATTGGAAATTTACCACATATCTAAACGGCTTCTAGCAATACAGACAATAAAAATCATATTACCAATATGCAAAATGGAAGTTTTAGTCTCCTACTTACACCCAAAATTTCTATACTGCATGAGTCAAGAAAGAAGGAAGTAGGGAAAGGAAAAAGACTGGAAGTAGAGATAGTACTCTCATTATAACTGGTAAACTGACCCAGCTGACAAGTCTGAAGGAAGAACTCCTTAAAAAGGCTTTGAGGAGCTATAGCATATTTTGAACACCACTTTAGCTTTACAGCTTCAAAGACTGAAAATGGCACTCAGATGTATGAAATCTGTATTCACAGATAAAACAAAGCAAAACACAAACAAAACCCAAAGAACCCTGAGTATGTTTGTTATTGTTCACACCCTGTTTAAAAGATCTTTAAAAGTTTTTAAAACAATCCTCCTGCCATACTTGTGAACTACTGCTATCACAAGGCCAAGGCAAGATTTGGGCCCAAGATGGCAGAATGTCTATTGTCACTATTCTGTGATCAAAACTTGTTTTTGTGTCTTTTGATTTAACGGCTATGTAAACCACAGCAATTCAAAAAATAGTGGAAACATGGAATGCTCACTCATTTTAAAAGCAGGTATATTTATACAAGATTTTGGGGGGCAAACAGTCCAGTGATGGGGTTATCTATCTGTTCTGTCCCTTACTAGGTGGTCTTCCATAAGGAATATACCCTTTTAGACATCATTTTTCTTAGTAAATTGGGAGTCTTAACTAGACGATCAGCCTTCAAGATTTTAAATTTGAATTTAAAATTATATTTAAGGTTTTGAATGATCAAGACATGGACAGACAGAAGCAAAGACAAAAGGAACAGAAAAATCATAGTCTTATTTATACCCAAGCCTCAATTTAAATGGTGAGTACATACATATATAACACAACTTCAGTTTTGTCGTAGCATTCCTTGTATTTAATTTGGTTACAAAACAGCTAAGTTCAGTGCTTTTCTTTTTAAAAAAAAAATTAGTGTATTTCCTCATATACTGTGCCAGATGTCTTAGTCTGGCATCAGCATCTGGTAATAAATAATAAGTGCTGAAGCTGTACTATAAAATGTATACAACTGAGGAATTCTTTTTGTACATTATTCATTTTTTATAATGTTTTCATGACTCTAATTGACTTACTCATTAAAATACTTGATAAAATGTTTTGATTTTTTTAAAACCAAAATTCAATTTTAGCTTATCTTAGCTCCTAGAAATAGTGTCCTTTAAAAAAGTGTTCCAAAAAACAATTTATAGACATAAAATTCATGATTAAATAAAAGATCAAGTCAATCTTTTAACTTATTTTAACATTGTCATATTGAAAATGGAAAAAAGAAATGTGTAACATTTTCATGATTTGAGTTCATCTATAAAGGAATGATTTTTTTAAACATAGAGCAATGTTTGCACACTGTGAAAACTTAAAATATGTGGAAAAAGAAGAAAGCAATAATAACATACAATCCCACTACCCAGAAATAAGCATAAGTGACATTTTAATCACATTTCTTTTCAATATTTATTTTCTATGTATTTTTTAGCCAGCTGAAAACATTTTGTATTTTGCATTTGTGCTTTTTATATTTTACCTTATTTTCTAAGCAATTTCCTAATGAAATACATCTTATATTTTAATTGCTGCATGATAATATATCTAATAGATGCACCATGATTTAGTTGATTGATCTCCTATTGCTGATTGTCAGATGTTACCCCTGTACAATATTACAAATGACATCAGGATGAATGCATCTGTATATAAATATTTGTATGAATATTGTAATAACCTGTAAATCTCTTTCTTAGTAGGGCTCCAGGGACTAAAAACATGGTTTTTATTACCTCTAGTCATTAGGAAAAGTTTGCAACCACAGAAATCAATCAGTAAACAGAGTGAATAGTGGATTCTTCCCTATCCTCAGATCACAATCCCTTTGGATAATTAACCTGAGTAAATTCTATTCCTCTCTCTAGACAATTTTCAAATTACTGTGACAGTAAAATCTCATTCAGTTTGATGAATTCTTGGAAGTTCTGAATTATCCATTCATTTTTTGTAAATCTGGGTAACTTCCTTACAATCTAAAAAAAAAAAAAAGACTCATTTTTTATAAAGCCATCAAGCTTTAGAATCTTCACAAAGTTGTCTGAACTCTTCACCAAAAAGTAGCCTTCTGTATTTTCCACTCTTGATGAAAGCATCTCTTCCTTTCTAATACATTGTAATAACCTATTGAATGTGATTTTATAATTTTACGTAATAAATTTCCATTTTACATATGGATTTTTCTATATCAGGTATAAATACTTAAGCTTGTGTTTTTAAACTTTGGAAAGCTCTGTATTGAATAGACTGTTCATTCTTATTTAACTACAGGACAGGTGACTATTTTGATATACATCTTGCCCAGGCTCTTGATCATAATGGCCCCCAAAGACTAATCTTTCTATGGGAAACTCAAATTTAATGAAAACACTAATGCATATGAAGACAGCCTTTTTAATTATTAAAAATATAAAAGATATGCAAAATTAAGGACAGTTTTAAAAATAGTTTTTGAGAATGCACTTTAAAAAAAAAAAAACAAAAAAAAAAAACTTAAGGACTTGTTCATACCTTTTCCCCTACTTAGGATCAGACTGTAGCTGCAAACTAGGTAAGAAGAATTACTCCAGTGATGATAAATAAAAATTCCTGCCCTTGTTACCAGAAGATATAATACCTAAAATTATGCAGTTTCTGTCCCCTCTGCCTCCTAAAAGACTTTCTTCTTGCTATTATTTCCTCTTTATTCTGAATCATCAGTTTCTCTCTCTCTCTACTGGATTCTTCTTATGAGTATATAAATATCATCTTGTAATTTCTATTAAAAATACAATCAAAACTACAACCATAATAACAACAAATTATTTTCTTGCTACATGGTTATCCCTCTGCTCTCCTTCACACACACCCAAAACCTTCTAGAAACATTTGTTTTTAATAGTGATTCTCAATGCTGGAAGCAATATTAGAATTATCTGAGAAGTCTTTAAAAGTATCCTAAGCTTCTAAAATAATTTCAAACTCCAACCCCTTCTCCCAGCCAGAGGTTCTGATTTAATTGATTTAAGATTAGACTGATGTGGGATCAGGCATTGGTAATTTTCCAGAGTTCCACAGGTGGATCCAGTGATGAGAAACGCCTGTCTATAATCTCTGTTACCATTTCCACACTTCCCATCTGCCTTCAAACCTACTTGATGGTGGTTTTCATCAACACTACTCCATTGAAACGCCAGTAAGCAAGGTTACCAATCACTTCCATGTAACCAGATCCCATAGCCACTTCTTTGATCTTAGCTTACCTTGTCAACCACATTTCATAGAAGTGGCTATTCCCTACTTGCCAGCTTATCTTTTGTTGACCTCCCAACACCCCATTCTTCCACTTTTCCTTCTATCTCGACAGTCACCCCTGGTTCCCTTTGCTGGTGCCTCCTCTTATACCGGCCTTCCAAATGCTGTTATTGCGCTGAGGCTCAGTTCTGAGACTCTATTTCAGTGTAAATTTCTCCGTAGGGAATCTCATTTAGTCAATAGATTTGAATACTATTTATGTGTAGATAAGTCTTTAATTTTTAACATTAATCCTGACTTAACTCAAGATTTATAAATCCAGCTGCCTATTTGACACCTATACTTGAATATCTAGGAGGACATCTCAACAAATCCAAAACAAACCTCTGGATTCAGTGACACTCAACCCCCAAATGCCTTTCCTTCAATCTTCTCCATTTAACAAATGGTGCTTCCAACCATCTGGTAGCTCATAACTAAAATTTACATTTTATACTTCTAATTCTCTTACTATTCCCTTCCATCCATTCCATTAGCAAACCCTGTTGACTCTATCTCTATGTCACATCCTAGTCAGTTCACTTATGCCATGCCTCTTAAAACTGTCCTCATCCAAGTTCTCCTTTTGACCATGAAGTAGTTTTCTGACTGGTTTTCCTACTGAAACTCTTTCCTCTTTACATTCAATATTCCACAAAGCCACTATAGTAAATTTTGAAAATGTAACTAAGACTTTGTTAATATGTTTTAAAAACCATCCAATGACTTCACATCACTTAGGATAAAATCAAACTCCTTAAAATAGTTTAGAAGGCACTGTATGACCTATTTCCTCTCTACTTGTATCAATACCTCCTCAATAATAATCCTATTAGCTCCTATGGGACTGATTTGTGTCCCCCATAAATGTCATACATTGAAACACTGACCCCCAATATGACTTTATTTGGAGATAGAGCCTTTAGGAGAAAATTAAAATTAAATAAGGTCATAACAGTGGGGCCCTAATCCAACAGGAGGTTGCCTTATGATTTCTGAAATGTACCATAGATGTCAAGACTTTTGAGAAGTGTGAATTAGATGAGAATTATCAGGTGAGAACCAAGATGATCTGTCAAGAGACTGGGCAGGTATTTAAGTATCTCTGTCTCTCCCACATACTGTGAAGAATTTATGTGAGCACACAGAGAGAACCCTACAAACCAAAAGAAGATGCCTCAAAATGAAATATGCCTTGCTGACACTTTGATCGTAGGCTTCTCAGGCTCCAGAAATGTGAGGAACACATTTGTGTTGCTTCAGCTACCCAGTCTATGATATTCTGCTATTGCAGCCTGCTATGATTTGAATGCTTATCCCCTCCTAACTTCATGTTGAAACTTAATCTCCAGTATGACAGTATTGAGAAATGAGACCTTCAAGAGGTGATTGGGTCATGAGGACTCTATCCTCATGGATGGATTAATCCATTAATGGATGAGTGAATTAATAAATTAATGGGTTAATGGATTAATGGGTTATCTTGGGAATGGGACTGGTGGTTTTATAAGAAGAGAAAGAGAGACCTGAGCTAGCATGCTCACCTCCCTCACCAGGTGATGCCCTGCTCCATCTCAGGACTCTACAGAGAGTCCCCACCAGCAAGAAGGGTCTCACCAGATGCAGCCCCTCAACCTTGGACTTCCCATCCTCCCGATCTGTAAGAAATAAATTTTATTTCATGTCTATAGTTATACCACCCTGAACTTGCCCAATCTTGTTTAATCTTGAAAGTTAAGTGGGGTTGGGCATGATTAGTATTTGGATGGGATAAATCAATTTATTTCTTAAAAATTATCCAGTTTCAAATATTCTATTATAGGCAACCAAAAATGGACAACACAGCCCAAGCATACTAATATAGATTTTCTTTCTTTCCATTAGAAATATCAAGTTTATCCCTACCTTAAGATTTTGCACTGTGTCTTCTACCTTTAACACACTCTCCCAGATGGCTGATCTTACTCATCAATTCAAATGACACTTTCTCAAAGAGACCTTTCTGAACCATTCAATCTAAAGCAGCCACCTTTCTCTAGTTGCTCTTATTTTATTTTTTTCCACAGGACTTTGTTTGAAATTGTAGTATTTACTTTCTTACGTATAAATTATTCATCTACTCCAGTAAATTTAAACTCCATGAGAGCTGAAACTATATCTGTTCTGTTCACTGTGGTGTCTCTAGCATTTAGAAGAGTACCTAGATCATAGTAGTAGCTTTGTAGATGATTATTGAATGAAAAATATCTGGAACACCTAATAAAAATTCAATAAAACTAAATGACTTATGCAAAAGGAGACAAATCCCAGTGTCTTCTGCCATTTTCTGTTGCTTATAACAGAATATCTAAAACTGGATAATTTGTTTTAAAAAAGAATTTATTTCTTGCAATTATCCAGGCTGAGAAGTCGACGGTTGAGGGACCACATTGGGTGATGGTCTTTTCTCTGGTGAGGACTCTCTGCACAGTTCTGAGACATTGCAGGGCATCACATGGTGAGGGGGCTGAGTGTACTAGCTCAGGTCTCTCTTCGTGTTTTTATAAAGCCACTAAATGCACTCCCATGGTAAACCATTAATTTATTAATCCATTAATCCACTTGTGGATTAATCCATTCATCAGGGCAGAGCCTTCATGGTCCAATCACCTCTTAAAGGCCCTACTTCTCAATACTGTCACAGAGGGGATTAAATTTCAGTATGAGTTGAAGGGGACAAGTATTCAAACCATAGCACCTAGAATCTGAGAAATCCTCAAGTGGTTAGAAGGAGCTATGTGTGGTATTGATATGTATCAACCAACATGTAATGGTCAACCAGAGGTCTCTGATCTCCGCCTTTCCTAAGAAGAGCTGGCATTGATTGCATAGAAATATTACATGGGTATTGTATGTGTATTTCTTAAATAATTTTCACAGAACCAGGCATATATTTATTATGATTTCATTTCTGGTAAGAAAACTGAAGCTCCTATAAATGAACCTTACTCCAGGTTACATGTAAGCAAGCAAGATTTAGCCCAGTTTGGTTAAAAAATTTGAGCTCTTCAATAGTGCCATGCTGCCCCTTCCAAAGCCCCTTTGAGATACAATTAGACACTTAATGTCATCTGAAACAAATTCTATCTCAGGCTTTTAGGGCTCCCCAAGGAAACCTTTTGTCTTAAATAAATTAAGTATAATCCTCAAGAAAATAAACTTGATAACCTCTTAAAGCCTCCACCAGGTACTCTACAGTTCAGAAACACAATGGAGCATTCACTTGTGGAATACAATTAGCAAAATCTGACCTTTGAAGAAAGTCAAAGGGAATTGTACCTCAAAAGAATTTTCTTTCCCCTTAACATCTTTAACTAGCTACTAGAAAGTTGTGGAGAATTTGGAGGGATGTTATACTGAGGTAATAATTAAAATAGTCAACACTGAGTTTCTTCTGTTTCAGGCTTGTTCTCATAACTGTATGATGCACATGTTAACCCATTTTAGTAATGAGAAAACTGAGGCCCAGAGAAATCAATTAACTGTGCACCATCCAATAACAGGGCAATGGCAGAGATAGGATTCAAAGATGACAAATCTAACTCCAGAACTGTGGCTCTAAAAATCTCCCCATTAGGCCAACTCCATTGCCTCTGACTAGACAATCCCTCCAAAGGTAACACCCTTTATTTTGTATTCCACAAATAAAGCAGGTAATATTAGGGAGGCATCTGACTGAATATCCTCCACAGAAGAATTGCCTTCATCTCACTTAAGTTGGACCCATTGTTCTTTAAAGGAAAGATTGGTTTGCATCTGGTCAGCCATTCTCCCAGAGAGAGCTTTGCTATTATCACAGTGTTGGCAGGGATTCCCATGTTATTGCCAGCTTTGTCTGAACAATACAGGCATTTGTACTGCCTAATCTCTCTAGAGAAAAAGCTCATAGTTAGAGTCTAATAATAAAAAGAAAATTTATGTAGGTTTATTGCTATGAAGAAGTAACAATAATTTGTGATAGTAAATCTGTGAAATTGCCTTTTTTCATCAGAGTTACAGATTTTTTTCACATATTTTATCCAACTTATTAGCCATTGAATTATCTTTTAATCAAAGTGAATTCATTGGCACCAAATACAAATGTTTATTCTATTGAAAAACCCCACATTTCAAAATTCATTCTTGACCAAAACCTAATCTTTCCAATTTATATTAATTTATTATTTTTCTTTTCAATCAAACATGATTCATTTTTATTCACCTCTAAAAATATTGTGAGAATCTCTATTATCATAAATCATCACATTTTATTTTTGAACTTTCTTTTTTCTCTCAGTATTCCCATTTTCATGATACATGCTTTCATCCTTAACTGCTTTTTTTCCTGTAAATTACTTTGCTTTGGACAATTCTTCATTCATGCTTGTCATTTAAAAATATGTCTGTAGATCATTTCCACCCTACCTATTCTTGCTTTATCAATAGAGAAATTGACAAGGTCATAAAAATGTAGTCTTATTTTAAAAATTATGGAAGAATTAATAGATTCTAGGTTGTTTTACAGTCAGGCCTTATCAAAAGATTCCATTCAATTTTGCAATAGGAACCGTGAAAATGTGGGGTTTTCTAAAATATCAGAATGGGAAAATAGCCCTTTTACACTGTTATTTTATACTCTTGAAATGGTAAATAATGGAACAGTATATAAGATTAAAGAAACAATGCTGACCTTGGGCTTTGGCAAGTGAACTGCTTTCTTTCACAATTTGCTGGTGATTTTCAGGAATGCTTTCTAACTGCCGAGTTGGAGACATAAGTAACTAGCTCTATGTAACTAGTGGCTAACAAAGTTATGCTTTCTAAACTGTCTGACCCATTTCTGGACCATTTGCCTACATCATCCTTTCCTTTTTTACATAATTTTTCTTCCTTTTCTTGGAATATATTTTTACTTCTAGGGACTAAATTCACAAGAGGAGGAGTTGATATGGTTGTCTTCCATTTTCCTGCATAGATGAGGCTTCTTAACATCTTGAACCCCCTTAGTCCTTGCTAGTTATTTTCAGAATAACCTTGCTTATTTTTGTATCATTTATGTTTTATCTCTTTATTCATGGTTTCCATCTCAGCTGTTTTATAACCAGAAACTTTTCACATTGTATAAAACAATTCTATTTTTACCTCATTATAGAAATTTCAGTTTTTTAAAATAAAACTTTTATTTCTTCATTTTATCTAAAACAAGTAAAGATGGGAAAGTAGCAGCAATGAAATTCCTTCATCTCACGGTGTCCAAGCTAGCCTAAGGGAAAGAATACTCCATGGTATTTCTTCCTTTACACCATTAGTAATCCAGTCTAATCAGTCCCCATACACTCACCTTGAATATCTGACCCAGGTTGTTGGAGTCCCTGCACCCTTATTGACATCCTGGAATTGACTTATTTATGACCATCTGACCTAAAACTTGGGCTTGCTCTTTTTGTGTAACTATACTTTCCTCTTTCCCTCTTCCCTGGTGACCTCTTTTCACACATTAATCATTGTTGGCCTCCATCCCAGTCTCTGTCCATCTTACAGAAATGATTCTTCTTATTGTGCACCAATTCCTGCCCAGTCCTTTCACAGATCACCTTGGTTCTCGCCTAATTCTCACCTGATTAACACTGCTCAGAAGCCTTCACATGTATTATACATTTTGGAAATTAATGCTTACTTGGAACAGATTTGAATTTGTTTAAAATTTCAACTCATTGTGCTTGATATCTCCTCAGTCTAAAAGAGAGACGTCAGTCAGTTTATTCAATATTCTTATCAAGGTTCTGGTTGTCCCATCACATCCCTCTCTTGATTAGACTTATAAGTCTATGCCATGCCATGTATGACAATGCCATGCTATGCCATGTATGACAGGCATGGAGTTCACAATTATATTACATATATACTAATTACATGTATATACAGAGAGAGACATGCACACACTCATATTTTGTTATTCTATACATGTGTACATATATGCTGTATATGATATTTTCTAAACTATGTTTTTTAGACAAAGACACAAAACCTTGAAAAATTTTTTTTTAAAATAAGGTAGAAACCTTATTTTTGTTTTTTTTTTTTCAAATATCAATATTAGATTAGCTCATTCTCTATGTCTGGGGCATTTTTGAGGGATAAGGAAGAAGAAAAATAAAGAAAAGAATAACCTTGGCTGTAATATGTCACTAAATCCTTTCTAATGGCTTTGGCATAAATCATTGTTAAATGACATATGTGCACACAATCAGGAAAATATTTAATGTATTGTTAATTAAGATTAATTACAAGAAAAAATCAATAGGCTTTAGTTCTCATCCACGATATTTATTTCTTAAGTATTGTAGTGGAAAGGATAAAAGCCTTTGATGATTGTCAATAGCATTGACTTCACACTAATGGCCACAGGTCTAGGTCTCTTTACCAGGCTGTTACTGGGTCACATTTCTCTGCAGGGAAAACTCATTACTCTTCACATTGAAGACATCCTTCAGAAGATTAGACTACTAAGGGGGCTTTCCATTTACAGAGATATTTCCTTCTATGCAGTAAGTAAGACTGTTCAGTCAATCAATTTAATTGCATTTACTGAATATCTAACAGGAAAGAATGCAGACAATGGTTCCCTAAGCCTATGGTTATTTCTACTTGCTCTGGATAAAGCTGGTGGAGAAATATTTCCTTATTTCAGTCAAAATGGCAAGTCTTGGTCCATCTATAGTGTAAGCTTGTCAAGACAGTCCATATTACTTTATGAAATAGATATGCTTATTGTAAACAAAATCTTAATTTTATAGGAAAACTTACCCTTTAAAACTATTTTGGTATGAACCATTATAATAGTACACAAATAAAATTGAAAGAACTTTTGGTAATATTATGTAAAGGGCACATTCTAACATAAGTTCATAGTTTTTTTAATGTTGGCAGTTTATAAACAGAACACAACTGTATTTTGCCTTTAATCTTTGATGGTTTAGCTGTGTTTCTCATTTATTTAAATTGAAAGTTATGGTTGGAAATGATCTGTGTAAAACCCATTTGTATCCAACAATTGATTCTAACCTTAGGGGAGAAACATGCCTATTCTTGTATTCCCAGAGCCTAGTAGAGTAACATACATGGTGAGGGTGTTCAGTGAATAGAATAAATGGACAAATAGAACCTCTATGAAGTTAGTGATTTTACCCATTTGAAAAGAAGAAAGCAGTAGAGCAGAATGGGAAAATCACTCCAAATACAGGGATTCTATTTTTCATATGTAAATTAAGAGATGTTGAACTAGATTGTCTAATAGGTTCTACATTGGCACTTACTTATATTTTTGCACAAAATATAAGAATCCAAATGCATATAAAAAGTGTAGAATCACAATACTTAATAGTTATAGAAGAAAATGGATTTAAAGTTCATTTCTAAAACACAGTGTTAAAAGACACAGCATTTAACGAGAGATCTGATTTCATTGGACCCAAAGTAGTCTTTCTAAGAATATTAATTTACTGTACTTTCTAGGTATTGTTCTCAGTTTTGATGTAATTCACTGGAAACAAGATATTCTCCTTTGAACTTCTGAGGCCATTCCTCCATCATCATCAAATTTTGCTGATGTTCCATAGGATAAGTGATATTCAACAAAATGTTAATGCTTTATAAAGTTAGGTGAAATGTCTTCTTGCCAAAAATGAGTTTATACTATTACATTCCCAGAAGTAAGGTTAATTGAAAATTGAGTTACTATTTTAACTTCACGAGATAGTTAGAAATTTGATTCCCATATTTATATGAGTTGTGAATTATTTTCTTTTCTCAATGCACTATAGCTTGCCTACAAATAGGTATTATGATAAAATTTCAATTCTGTAAGGATATTACAACAGTATCATATCTCTGTTTGCTCAATACTTTTCATTGTATTCCATTCAATACATAAACTGTGTGATTTTTAGTTTATGCAATTTACAGCTCAAGGATGATGGATTTTTAATGCTCTTTACATCAAAAAATAATTATTGAAAGGTAAATGATTGAGACTGTTTCACTTTTTAGATCCCCCAGTTAGTCTTATCTGACAGCTATACAGGGATTGAAATGTTTATGCCAACCCACTGAGCAGTTCTCAAATGTGATTCTTTTGTAGATGGGATAAAGCACTTCGGTGATATTTTCAGATGAATAAAGACATTGACTTAAAAATACAATTGCATAAACATGATGTGGAAGGCACAGGTCTGGGGAGTCAATTCAACATTTCTATTTAACTCCAGTCTTTATCTTTTATATTTATTCTAAAGGAGTTTCACATAAAAACTCCCTACAGACGAAGAATTTGCCCACATTTAAATTTCAGGCTATAGACATAACCATTTCATTTCATCACACTGCTCTTTGCTTTTTTTCATATTTTGGAGTGTGGTTTAATTTTCTTTCATTATCATAATGCGTCACAGTGTGGAGAACAGTGATTGTAACAAAATTGCATTTTTAAGAAAAGGCCCTACAATTAGCTGATGGATTGATAGAAATAACTACAGCTGGCAGAATCCTCACTAGGTTCATTGCATAAGTCCATAGAATAAATGTTTGTAATATTTACCACCCGGCAAAACAAAAAAAAAAAGATAAAACAAATGCTATAGACATAATTCAGAGGACTCCAAAAATGCTGCAGGCAAACCAAGGCTTGGAAACATCTGAGCCATGGAGGGAAGACAGGGATGGTGAAAGAGTAGTGGTTCCAACTGAGGTGAGCTGGTTGGACAGGCACACATCTGGTTTACCAAGCCTATTGAGTTTTTAACCCAACTAAGTTAATATAGTGCTAGAGAGAGTTATTAACAGAAAAATAAAAACTAGACTCTGAAAACTTTAGCAAATCCCAGAGACCAGTGATATTGTACAAGAAAAGAAAAAGCACTGAATGCATTTAAACCTAGAAAACATTGCTGTGTTAAATTAAATCAGAAATCAAGATATTAATGGAAAATGAAACTTAAAAATCTGTGTAATGAAATCTGGTACTTCAAAAACAGTCTGAAATTTTATTTGTGATGTAAGTCTGTTACAGTGAAACTCACAAATGACTTTAATATCTTCAAGGGCTTTAAAGGTTGGCCTACACTAATTATTGAGCCATCTTTAGTTCTCACTCGTGAAAATGAAGGTGGGGAGAAAGAAGAATGGAATTTCTTCTTTAACGGAAAAGCTAAATGGCCACTTATGGGCAATATTTTAGAGGTGAGTCATGCATTGCTAAGTGTAGCAGTTACCCCAAACAATGACCAGCTTTTTGGCTCATAATTCTGCAGGTCAGCAATTTGGCTGAGTTTAGCTGAGCTTTTTTTTTTCTTTCTCTCTTTATTGATTAAAGTTTCCTCTTGCATTTGTGAAGAGCTTTTGGGTTGGTGGGGGTTGGCTAGTTTAAGATGACTTTGACCAGAAAGGATAGGATGGATGGGACTGCCTGCCACATGGTCTCTCATATTCCAGTAGGCTAAACTGGCTTACTCATATGGTAAGCCTCCTCTCTTCAAAGAGAGAGAGACAGAGAGAGAGAGAGAGAGAGAGGAAATATACAAATTTTTTAAGTCTGAGGATCAGAACTTACTCTGTGTGACTTATGCCACAAAAACAAGTTATAAGAGCAGTCTAAATTCAAGAAATAAAAATCACTGAAAATCAGAAGAGGGTTTAGCGGGAAGAGTGGAGGGGCAAAAACCTACCTATCAGGTACAATGAATACTATTTGGGTGGTGGGCACATTTATAGCCCTGACTAAATCATTAGAAAAGCTATCCATGTAACAAGAAAATATGTATCCCCTTAATATTTTGAAATTAAAAATAAGTGGAAAACTAGACTCACTTTTTAATGGGGGGGTAAGAATTTGTGGTCATTTATAATACTCTGTGACAACGTGTGTTAGAATAGAGACCTCTAAGGATCATTCTGATTCCTACTGTCTGTCCTTCTGTGGAAACAATAGGGTGCCGCCTATCCCTGTGGTCACCCAGTTATTTACGTATCCTCACTGCCTGCTTTACTCCTTGTTTCTTTACTCCTCTATTCTGCTTTGAGCAACAAAAATCATGTGATCATTCCAAACAAGGTTTTAGCTGAAAGAAATATTAGAGACCATTTAGTAACATTTTAGAAGAGTTAATAACTTAGCCAAAGTCACATATATAGCCACCATCAGAATTGGAACTACAATCTAATTTAGCTTACATACGTACCAACCTTTTGGGAAGTGTTTATACTATACATGCATATAAACTCTATATTGTGATAAACATTGATCTCCAAATATATCCCTATGCTTTGTAACACCAGCAGTGTTGATCACATTGTGATTAATAAAATCTTTCTCAATGTAACTTAAATATCAGACAAAAACAAATAAGATGTTCCTTTGGGTGTTTGGTCTGAAAGATATATATGGAAAATATGGTATCTGTGCAAGATTTCTCTATCTCCTTCCCACCATTCACTCCATGCTGCACTTAGTTTACATAATCCACCCTTCTAAATTATGCTTTGTATTTTCATTTGTCTTAATTTTTTGAATTTCCTAGCTGTTTTCTCGACCTCATCTTCACTCTGCTTTTCCAATCCTCTAAAGTATGATTCATCTTTATGAGCCAGGTCAAATGCTACAACCCTTATTGGCTGGAATAATCTCATCCTTCTTCCTCTGAGTTCTCACATAGGACTTACATAGCCTAATAGCTATCATGGCCCCACATCAAACTGTGAGTTCCTTGAAAGCAGGAGCTCTCCTTTATGTTTCTTTAAATGTCTACCCCACAGCATACTACTTGGTACAAAATATATGCTCTATAAAGCTTTATTGAATAGTCTCATGTATGACAATAGACATTTTTGGGACATTCATCCACACATAGGTACACTATTGCAAATTTGTGGCACTCTAAAGACATAAGCACAAGCCATCTGATGAGTATTTCCAATAGAAAAACAAAAGCCCACAATCGTTTGAGAATGTTTTTGTTTTTCTGTTTTTGGGATAAAATACAGTCTGTGGTACCTCCTTTGGCACCTTCCCCTCTGCATGGTGTTTCTAAACCCCCAGGATCTATCTAAGAGAGAAGTTGGACAAAGAATTGCCTATTCTCTTAATATTCAGAAACATGAATGGTTAGACTTTTTGGTTAAAGGAAAGAAAAAGCTTGACTATAGAGCCAGTGAACTGCAAATGGATTTTTTCTTTACATTGTAAGCAACAGCAGTAAACAGGGATATAAATGTTAATGATCTCCTTTAATTGAAGCTATCCAGTCAGCACTGTTGCATTTGGAGCAGTGCAATGATTAAACTACTGTAACATATGTATATGTGAATATTTACAAATACCCAATCAAGGAAGAAAAGCAGTCAATGTAATACTGTATAACTCAAAAAAACAAGATCTTTGTTTTTTTACAAGAATTATTGTCAAGCATTTTTTCAGAGATTTGATAAAGTTCATTAGCTACATATTCAGAGATATAATATGGTCCCTTTTATAATATTTATATCTATACTCATTAAATCATGTTTCTTTGGCAATGCTTATTTTTTGAGATCAAAGACTACTTTTTCAGTCAGTTCACCTTAACAGATTGCCTTAGACAGCATTCTATCACATTAGATTAAAGAAAATAGCCATTCTAACTTATAATTCATTTTACTGGGGAGCAGCAATCTAATTCCCATTGATTTTGAGTAAACCTTTACATACCCATCTGCTCCATTTTAAGCGAGGCTTGTACAAATCAATGCATCTCTAGCATCAACATGCACTAATCAATAGGTAAGGAAAATCATTATTTACTGCTCAGTAATTGTGTTTACATTCAAATAAAATATAATAAAATGTGCAAGGCCATTTTGGAGGAAGAACAAGTGGCCCATGGATCACAAGTGCATTGTCGTACTTTGTATTTTTTGAAATGAAGCAGAGGATCTGAGGAATTTGCCAAGAAGGTAAAGAAATGGCCAAAAGTCTCACCTTTGCCTAGTTTTAGCTCTCAAGTAAAGTTGTTGTCAACATTTTCCTGATCTTTCAATTCTAGGAACCCTCCAGTTGGTAAATAGTCCTTTCAGACACCATGGCTGCAGGCAGCAATCCTCTTTGCTGGATTACGATTAGTTACAGTGCCGATCCTGTCTCTGCCCACTTATTCACTCTGGGCTCTGAACTCTCATTTTAATTTTCCCTCTTGTTATTTGAACTTGGACTATATACTTTGTTTCTCTAGTGTTTGAAGATCAGTTTTCCCTAGTGGATTACACCTTGGACTTGTCCCGCTGGTGCTCTGTTTCCAAGACCACCTGGAATAGAACAGCTGCTCTAGTTCCAACTCCGTTTGAACTCATATCTCTGGCACTACTAGCTTCCTGATTGGTATTTTAGCTCTGCCATGAAGGGTGGGGCAAGGAGAGTCAAACAACAGTAGTACAAATAGAAGTAAATGAAGCACCTTGTAATTCTTATTCACCAAGCTCTATTAAGGCAGCCCTACAAGCAGTACTACAGATAAGGCTAGGTTCCTGCTTCCCAGCATAACTGAACAGATGGGATGTGATGAAATTGCCCATCAAAATTTGTTTTGTCCTATTTTATTACAGTTATTCAGACAAGGAATGCAGATTGAAATAAGGAATGGCTGAAAACAGGTTCTGTTTTTAGTGAATTTCAGTGAGTGAACAAATTCACGGTACTATGAATGCAAGTCACACATTTCTTTCATTGTAGCTTCTGATAAACTAAAAAAGCTAGAGACAGCACTTGGTGAGGATCTAAGCAGTTAAGTTAGATGTATAAATATTGGAATTATGCAAGGAAAATGGGCAGGCACACTGCTCAAAGATCATGCTCATTTGTAAATGAAATTAGAAAATAAGGATATAATTTGAAAAACAGAAAGATTCACTGTTTGTAAACCTGAAAAGAAAAAAAAATCAAACAAGCAGACAAAATCCATATAGGACTAATTATGATATTCTTGTGCAATATTGTATGGACTTCCCATTTTTTGGAGTAAGTTATTATATTGGATAGAAATTTCAAATTAAGTGATTTTCATCCTAGAAATTGCTTTAATATATAAGATATAAAATTTTACAGAAAAGTAAACATAGTTCTATGAATGTATATAGAGTTGGTTTAGAATGATAAATGATCTTTCAGTTTGTTGATCTTTAGCCAAAGCATCTGAATCTAGTATAATGTAAACAACTCTGAGCTTGCATAGTGAAGAATAGAAAAAAATATATTTCTGGAAATAACAAAACTCACCTAAAATAAATCACCTTATTAAAAAAATGACAGCCCTTTCTAAGATGTGTGATTTGCTAAAAGAAATAAGAAGGAAGGAAAAATATCAAAGATAACTGGATCACACTTCCATGGTAACAGAAGTTGCTGTTTGGAACAGCAGCTTTCTTTGTTTCAATGTATATAGTGGAGCATTGTAACTTGTTTAAGAGCAAAGCAAATCAGAAGATTTCACGAAGCCAAGTATTCTGTAAGCAGTGTGCAAAAATGTCCACATTCTATAGAAGTATTACAGTTTGGAAGTGCGTAGTCCACTCAAACTCAGATATACTCAAATTTTGCTGATATGAGTAGGTTAGAAATGCAGTATGGAAGATCAAAAGAGACAATTTTCTGAATTTAAATTAGAAAGTTAAACATTTATAGTTTTATTTTATTTAGTCATTCAGTCATTCAATCATTTGAGCATAGCAGAGCTGCAAATTGTTATTCTTTATCCTCCCTGTGGCAATACTGAAAGGCCAATGTTGTCTCCCACTTCTGCCAACACTCCAGCTGAATGTCAAATGGGATTGATATTGAGTATTAGTGAGTATCCTGACCATTCCATTGAATAATCAGTTATTCCTTGGCTCATACTGTTTGATAAATGAAGCTTTGTCAGAGGTGAGAACACAGACGATCAGAGTATTTGAGTAGTTTGCCCAATGTCATAGGAAAGATACATAACAAGTCTTTCTCCAACTGTTCTCCACCAAGCACAATGCCTCCTGATTACCTCCTGCTACAGACTAAACTCAGCTACCTAAACAATTTGCATTTCTTAAATGTCAGTAGTACCCTATTTCCTACATTTAGCCTGTGGTCAAATGAGAGATCAGAAGTCGACCTGGGACCCCAAGCTAGATACTGAACTCGAATGAGGATATGAGAACCCACATGGAATATGAAAATCAAAGGATAATACTTATCGGTAACACAAGAAAACCAAAAATTATTGACAGTAATACAGCTTAGAAGATACATTGCCCCAAATAAAGCATGATTCAAAAGTCCTGTAAAGCATTTTTGATTCTCCTAGAAAGTTAAGAGCTAGAAGAGAGCTTCAAGTTTATTTTACTGAATTCCTTTAATATGTAGACGAAGTAATTGATTTGGCCTTAGAAATTATGTACCCAAAATTACATTGCAAGCGAAAGGTAAAAAGGTAATTAGAAGATAGATCTCCTACCTCATCTAATACTCAAAACAATGTTCTTTTCATTATATTGCCTGAGTTCCCACACTTCTATTTCTTTTCATTCAACTTCTAGGTTAATAAAAACAAGTATTATCAATATCTGTATTTCTATAGATCATATAAGACAAACAAAAGCTGTTCCTAACTAGAGATACATATACTATTTAGTCTAGTGGAAGACATGATGATCATGGGTAGTACATGGATATCATTATACATGTTAACAGGTAAATATTTTAATGTGCATTTGAAGTAATATGCATCAACCTCTAGTTTCATAGTTTAAGGCTTAAAGTGGAAGGAGATTTAAAATCAATTTACATCTCTTTCCATTTTAAAATCAATATAAAGAAAAATAAGTAAATATAGATTAGAATATGGCAAAGGTAATGAAAGAGGTAAGTAAATGAATGGCAGAGGTTTAGAAAAAACTGACCTAAACTAGAATATATTAGATACATACAATTGAGGAGAGTGGTTATTTACAAAAAGATGCACCAGCAATGAGGTTTCCGAAGTAGAATCATTTAATGTGAATGATAAAGTACCTCATGTAAGATATGAAATGAACTAGAATACTCCATGATATCCACCCTGTAAAAATTGGTTCAAAATAATTTATTTCTTGTATATTGCTTTATTGCTATATTGATTTCAAAAACCAACTAAAAAGCACTTCTTCCATGGGTGTAGATTTCTCATAACTAAAATCCAATCTGAGCAAATTGAACACTAGCAGTTCTCAGACTCCTAAGTGAAAACACACCATTTTAGAGTCTGAGTTTAGAAAATCAGATTAATGCACCAGAGACACGTTTCTTCAACAGTCTTTTCTTTTCCCAGAGTGCTAAGAAAAAAATATACCTAATAGCAGTTAGATTTAAATTTACTTGATTAATAGCAGAAAACTAATGGGCAAATCTGTAGATAACTTTATTGAAAAATAAAGCAACAGATTTTAAGCAACTTCTGAGAAGCTTATCTCACAAATAGTAGTAGAATGGTGATCAAAGAGAAATCATTGGAAATTATGTTTAGTAAAGATTTAGTGAGCAATATCAGAACTAAATGAAATAAAATTGAGTTGTTTGAAGGCATTTTAATTTCAAGGGGAGCTTGACAGCAAATAAGAAATTCTGTTCTCAATAAGAACACATGGCAATTAAAGATATTGGCAGGAAGAAAGTCGTATGCCAAGACTGTGACGCTTATCACTAACTAGACAATTTTAAATCCTTTCCGTGGTACACTGGCAGCAAGAGAAAAACATGACCTCACAGTTCATTATCAAAAACAATCTGACCTCAGAACATAGTGTCTAAAGTTCTAGAACATTATTAAGTGGATAATTTTGCCCAAATGGGTGTTGGAAAAGTACTCATTTTATGCAGTCTCTCAAACTAAAAGCTGTCTTGTGGATGCTGTGAGAACTTATTATTACATTTATAAATAAACTCTGGGGTTAGCAGCTACACATACCAGCAATAATGATAACGAACAACTCAGTTTTCACAGTTCTATAATAAGTTTTTGTATATCATATGTGTTTTGTGCTTTATGCTTATATTTGTTTATATATATATGAAACATAAATATGAAGTATATATATGTGTACATATATAGGTGAGATTTTAAAAGGTGAATTGTACTATAATATATAATATATATTCTGAGGCATCATTTAGCAAATCTGAAATATATTTCTTTTATCTATATTTAAACAATGCTAACCAGAGCTGTAATTCATCTCACATAGCTTAAGATAAACTACATTTGCCTAAAGAGAGACAATAATTGATATTATTTAAAATAATAGCAGAGATTCAACCAGTCAATCTGTAGGAGTAGTGAAAATTCAATGGATTTGTGGCCTCATCAATAGTATCTATGAGCGTATCCTAAATACACATTAAGTGCCTTGCATTAAACATGTCTCATTCAAATATTGACTCTAGTTGGTGCTATGGATATTTAAATATTAAGTGTACTGATGTCTGCAATTTGCTTTGAAACACATTAAAAATAAGATGAAATAATAGATAAAGGTCTGGATAGATAGTTATGTAACATAGCAAGTATATAATATCATAGAATGCTAATAGCCGAATATAGGTGGTTGAGTATATAGTTGGTCACGGTAAGGTTTTGTCAACTTTGCTGTATGTGAGAAACTTTTCATAATAAAATTTTGAGAAAAGATGTACTATTTTAACTACAGATAGCCTACTGAAAAGGTAACGTCATTGCTAGGACATTTTAAAAAATATATGAAAATTAGTCCCCACAAATTTTAAAATCATTTTGTGTGTTTTACCTCAATATGGAGAATAGACAGTGATATGTATTATTCATTAAAGTTGGTATGATAATGACACAGATTTACAAACTTTTGTTTTTCTCATCAGGCATCACACTTACCAACTAACTTTTAGAAATCATTTCAATTCTGTAAGGACATCCTCAAAAGAAGGCTCAAGGTACCCAATGGTTTTGTAAACTAAAGCCTGAACAGTATTTTTGTGGTACTTTTCCATGTATCTTTGATCACAACTTTAGTGAAAGTAAAAAACCTACCTTTTTCTTTCATGTTACAAGTAAGCTTCGAACTTAATTAAAATATAATCATAATTCCTTGCATTTAAGAAGAAAAACTTCTGAGACTCTCAAGAATATTTTTGAGTAGTGCTAAGAAGTGCTTAAAAAATAAATCAGTAAAAATACTTAAAACTTTTTAATGTGCCTTGGGCACAATGCCTCATTTATGTGTTTGTCAGTTTACCTATTTTGAGAAAATTCATGTCCTAGGTAACATGATTCAGCTAATTTCATACAAGAAGTTATCTCAGAAGGAATAGAGTTCAGGAATCCTTACTTTTAGTTTCCTATTTTTAACAACAGAATAGATACGAAACAATTTTACATAATAAATGATCAATACATATATACTGCCCACTAAGTACCTGATTAATTAGTTCTTTTAATTAATTATCAATTTAGTTAATGAAGATTAGTTAAGCAGGTGTTATGTGTCAGGCTTTGTGCTAAGAAGGATATATTGGTTAATACAGTACTATATTATACAGTTTTGCACAAAATGTTACCAATCTTCCTCATATTGAACACATAACTGAAGAAGCATTAATGGAAATAAGACTAGATAAGAACATGTAGGCAACCTTCCAAGTACGACCAGGAATTTAACTTTTAGAGTCCTAGAAGAGAAGCAACAAGCTTAAATGGGTTTCTGTTGTTCCAGCTGATGATGTCAAGACAGCATTTGTGCTTTGCAATCCTGTCCTTTATGCCAAAGGAAAACGCTTAAGATTGCTTTCTTCATTTTAGTGTGGCACATACCATAATGTCAGAATGAAGTGCTACATTTACATGTACCTATGCTGATATACTTCAGGAACCAAGATTATTGAATCTAAGAAAAAGAAACCATATTCTGCATATTTAGGGAAGTAGTAGATTGAATCATAAGAAATTGTTTGTGTAAAAAAAAAATGTCCACATATCAGCACTTTCGTGTGTTTCAACTAAACATCTCCTTAAAAAGGCAAGTCTCCATTTCTTCATCCGATCTGTTAAAGTTCCACAACTGACTTATTGCAAAAATTAAATGTGAAGGCAAATCTGAAAGTACTTGGTAAACTATATCTGCAGGCTATACAACCTGAGCTCGGAAAGAGGTAAAACATGGGGCTGGATGTGATTACAAATCGTGTGTGTGCTATCCCAATGGCAGGTGAGTGGGAACCAAAGCTTAAAGTCATTTGTAAATTCAAATTCAGTCCACAAAAGAGAAGACAAGAATTATATGGATTATGATTAAATTCCAGCTGAGTCTAATTTCTTTCTGAGAAGGCTTAGGGCAGGCAGTGGCAGTGATCCAGTCACGTAAGAAGTTAGTGTCATGCAAATAAATGGGAAGTCTCAGGTGTAGAAATACTGTGATTCAATTGGACCCTTATCTTACATCACACACAGAAATCAACCCCAAATGGATAAAAGACCTAAATGCAAGACCTGAAACCATAAAACTCCTAGAAGAGAACATCATGAAAAAGCTCCTTCACATGGCCTGAGCAATTTTTTTGGATATCACACCAAATTCTCGGGCTACAAAAGCAAAAATAAATAAATGGGACTATATCAAACTAAAAAGCTCCTGGATGGCACAAGAAAAAAATCAACAAAATTAAAAGACAGCTGATAAACTGGTGAAATATTTTCAAACAATGTATCTGACAAGGGGTTAATATCCAAAATTTATAAAGAGCTCTTACAAATCTATAGCAAAAACCCAAATAATTCAATTAAAAAATGGGCAGATGGCCTCAACAGACATTTCTCCAAAACAGACACAAAAATGGCCAACAGGTATATGAAAGGTGTGTAGTATCACTACTCATCAGGGAAAATCAAATCAAAACCACTGTGAAATATCACCTCACACGTGTTAGGATAGCCATTATTAAAAAGACAAGAGGTAACAAATGTTGGCAACGGTGTGGAGAGAAGGGAACGCTTGTACACAGCTGGTGGCATATACCCAAAGGAGCTGAAATTACCACCTATTAAAGATATCTGCATTACCATTGTCACTGAAGCATTGTTCATAATAGCCAAGATACAGAAATCACCACAGTATCCATCAAAAGACAAATGGATAAAGAAATGTGGTATATATACAATGAAATATTATTCAGCTGTAAATAAGATGATCCTGTCATTTACCATAACATTCATGGACCAGCGGCACATTATGCTAAGTGAAATAAATCAGACACAGAAAGAAAAATACCACATTATCTCACCTATATGTGGAATTTTTAAAAATAAAGGCAAATATACAGAGATAAAGAATAAAACTGTGGTTACCAGGGTCAGAGGTGGGAGAGGGGAAATGAGATATAGTTCAACAGATATAAAGTAGCAGATCTGTAGGATGAAAAAGTCTAGAGATCTAAAATACAACATGAGGACTACAGTTAAATTTGCACTGTATTATGGATCTTTTAAAAATACATAGATTTTAGCTGGTATTGTCACAGACATACCAAAAAAGTAATCATGTGAGATGATGAATATGTTAATTTGTTTCACTATAGTAACCATTTTACCATCTACATGTATCCCATAAAATCATGTTGTAAACCTCAAATACACACAGTAAAATTCACTTTAAAAATAAAAGTAAATATAATTTTAAAAACAATTATAACAAGGCAGGTTTATTGAGTGCTAATTATGTAGGAATGCTATGCTAATATCCTCTATATTCATTATTTGAGGTGACAACAAGCCTAATGAAGTATGTATTATAATATTCATTATTCAGACGGTAAACTGAGGCTTCAAGAGCCAGTAGCACTGAAAACATATGAAAGAAAAATTTTCCTCATGGAACTGAAATGTAGAAAAACTTCACGTGAAATAATTAGACTTCCTGAAAGATGGTGCTTTTAGTAGTTTGTTTGAAAGAAAAATGAATTCTGTGGTGAAGTTTTTATAATCTATGGTTGATTAATATATATATTTTATTCTTCCTTTTTACATGCTTATATAAAACTACTTATTTTATTGAACAAAGTGTTTAGAACCTTTATTTTTCCTTGTGATAGAGATGCATGGATCAATATGATACTATAAGAGATTTATTTGTGTACAAGTGACTGACTGATCTCATAAAATAGAGCTCTGGTCTTTATTGCATTTTCTTTTCTTTTTTTTTGTACAATTCAGTTCTAGAAGCTCACAACTGCAAACTCCTACAGGAGGCAAGAAGAATATTTTAAAGTTAACTCATGTTTCCAAATGAAATTCTTTCAGCTTTATTGAATCTGAAATCTTTCAAAATAATAAAATCAAGCTTAATGACACCATTTCCAAAGGATATTCCATGGCCTTGACATTAATGCTTTGACTGAGCCAGAGCTAAACTGCTAAGTCATTCATGTGGCTAAAAGTCGTTCAATGCATCCCCATGTTCTTCATGATACAAACTAGGGCCCTTGCATGGCATACGGGAACCTTCATGAAGCTGTCCGCTTCTGTTTGTATAGCTTCAAATCTTGCATGCCCACCTGCCCTGCCTCCAACTTTAACTCCATTTCTCACATACATCTCTTAATCTTCAGCAATATCAAAGTATTTATTATTATCCAATAAAACAAGTTGTTATTTTAAAAAAAAACATACATTTCTTCTGCCTTAAATATTTTTCTCAAAGTAGAATTGTTAGTTTCTACTTGTCATTGAAGACATGGTTCAAGTGTGAAGTTCTCTGGACAACTGCCCAGTCCCTGCTGCCTTCCACCCCTGCCACACAATGCTACTTGCATTCTATTCACCCACTTGTCTCCTAACTAGAATATGAACACATGAGGGCTATTGTGCTGTTTTTATCCACATTCCTAAAACCAGCACATTCATTTGCACATAATAGGAAGTCAAATAATTTTTTTTGTGTGAATAAATAAGTTACTCTTCCTACTATTCTGACTCTTAATTAATATTCTATTTTTGATAGAGTTGCTTCTGCTTTATTCTTTTGTCCTTGAATCCCATAAACTCTAAGTTAGCAGCACCTAAGAGAACTGACATCTGTTATATTTCTGAATTGCACACGGTCTAATGATCAGAGCCCTGATACTTCCAGCAGACTCCCCTGGTGTGGTCCTACTTGCTTTTTATCCAGCATTACCATGCTCTGTAAACATGTGCAAAACTCAGAGTTACTTAACACTGGACCCATTTTACATTCTTGTAGGTCTGAATGGCCACTTATTTCTCAGTGCCCAGAGATTTAGGATATTAAGTCTGTGCACTGGATTGGACATTCTCCCAGCATCTGCTTCTGGATATGACCATCTCCTCCCCTCCTGGCTTTATTCTCTGCACCTGTGTCACTCTAGGCTTTGTTTGGATTTATATCCATTTCTAAGGCCTTTCCCAATCTAAATGATTTCATAGTAAATTGAATCACACTCATCCACATTCCAAGAGATGACTTGTGGCAGCTTTAATGTTCAACCTAATAGCCATGTTGTTTGTGAATAATTTGATTTTATGCAACAGAACATTCTGACTTCTTCCATATTTTAAGAGAAATATTTATGATTAAAAATGTGTAGCATGTTCATCTCTATTTTGGTAAGGGAAAAGAAAAACCTAGAAATCAGTCCCTTTTATTAAAAGTGCTCTCAACTATTTTAGGTGGTACTTAGATGATCTTTGCAATGTTTTTGTAAGCAAAATAAAATAGCTGTATTTTATCCACATTTTATGGATAGGGAAATGTAACAGGGTAAATCCAATGACATGTTCCATCACTTATGTATCTAATTATTAATGATGATGGTAATGAAATGGAAATTCTTAGGTTCTTGCTTTATATAATAGATCTCTCCTTGGATTATATAAGCCTGTTTACTGATGATTGCCCATGTGTACGTTTGTTAGGACATTCTTGGTACTCTCCAGAGTCACATTTAATTAATAGAGCATGTATGAGTTGTTACAGTCTTTTAAATGTTATGGAAATTTCAAATAATTTGGTATTTAAAGCATTTTATTGAACCTGAAACAGAGGTGATCTTGAAATCTCAGTATTCATTTCCAAAAACCTAGTAAAAAAATGTAGAAAGGCATTATTATCTGAAGAAACTCAGTAGTACTTTCATTTTCATGGCCCTTTAAAAAGTTCCAGAAAGGCTCTGTTTGATTCTGACTATACTCTTTCATTCTTAATGCTCATCTCTGAATAACATGCAGACTCCAGAGAGCCAGATATTCAAGCACATTTCCAGGACCTTGCAAAATAAAAGTGTCAGGGATGGCTTTGTGAAAGCTTTCCTACTGTCTAGTATAAAATGGTATTGGGACTTCCTCAAATAGATTCCCCTGCTGGGATTCACCATTGGGAAGCAACTCACAGTACATTTGACACAGGCCAGGCCCAAACATAAAATAAATGCTGTGGTTTTGTTATGAATATGACAGACTTCAGGGTCAATGCTTCTACCAGGAGGGAATGCACACTGTTTTTCAAAGGAACTCTAGGACATGCAAGGTAACCTAAGACTGTGGGGGTATTTCTCCCCTCTTGACTCTAAACTCTGACTAATAGAAAGTACACTAAAAACAAGCAAACCAACCAACCAACCAACCAACCAACAAAACAAAAGCATATTTTAACACTGAGAAACTATTAAGCACTATTAATGCTATTAAGTCGGGACTGAATATATTAAGAGTGCCTAATCTAACAAGTGTGGTAAAGAAACCATTTCGGGTGTGGCAAAGTCATAACATGTAACCAAAATGTTTGTACCACCATAATATCCTGAAATAAAAACAAACAAACAAAAAAAAAACTATTTGGGTAACCATTTGTAAGAGTACATTCTTTTCACTCTCAAATAACTGGGAAGTTAAAATATGAGCCAGTACACTGTAGTTTGAGGCAGGATTATAGAGTGATAAAGAGCCCAAAGTTAGAAACAAGACCAAGGTTATAAGCCTCTCTCTAAAATTTGATAATTCTGTGACCTTGGACCTCTGTTTCCTTATCTTTAAAACAGATATAATATACTATGGTATTATGTTCAATATCAAATAAGATTAACCATGACAACTCTTCAGCAGGGTCCTTGCTTCTTTATAAAGTTTGATAATTACTAGCTATTTTGGAATCATTATTATAAACATGGATGTACTTGATTAAACAAAAAAAGTTTTGGTAAGGTAAGTGGGGTTATGAGTATCACAGTCTGGTGAAGAGCCATACTGACTTTGAGCTAGCTGGATCTGGTTGAGGAAGCCAGTGCCACTAATTTCTAGCTGTGTGATCTTAGCACTTCACGTAGGCCCTCACAGCCTCAGTTTCTTACCACATAAATAAGAATAATACCTACTTCTGGGAGTTGTGGTCAACCTGCAATAAGGTCACACATACCAAGTGCCTACATGGCTAGTCCCTTTTGTCTTCATTGGAATCTATGGCTATAATCTTTGTCCATCATTTCAGCTGGAATTAAAAAGACCAAACATTTTCATTCTATGATTTTTGTCTAATAATATGACTTCTTAAATGTATATGCTCCAATATTATTAGCCAAGACAGAGTTGAGATAAAACAAAATCTATAGGTGACATACTGACATACTGATATGAAGCAATCATATTTAACAATTAATTAATTGGTCAAATTACTAAAGAGTAGATAATTTACAAAATTGAGAGGAAATAGAAAAAAATTACTAAGAAATATAATTGCAGATTTGAGTACATAAAAAATTAAAAGTCAGATCCTTAAAATATGTTGCCAAAATTTTTTTAAAAAGGCATTTGGAATAAAATGTTTTCTTTATAAGAAACATGAAAGATCAAGGGTTATCTTTTATATAGTATGTGCTCACATACATTGATAATCAGTGTACTAAAGCCCTGATAAATAAATCGGCAAAAGCAAGGATAGGGAGTTTATAGAAGAGGAAATACAACTACTGAACAAACATAAAGCAAAATATCCAGGATTGTTATTAAACCAAGCATAAAAATTAAGATATTGTTATAGGTTTAATCATGTGTTAACTGTTTTAACATTTAATTAATAATAATTATTGCTGGTGATGACCAAAGAAACTCGAACTTTCTAACATTGCATTTTTTCTCACTTTTCAAATTTTCCGAGTAAGCTTATATTATTTTCAATGGTAATTATTACCTAAAATAATTAGATATTAGATTAACAGGTTTGGAGTAGTTGACAAAAATTTTTATACCAGAATGGGAACACATGGAATGCACAGTGGGTTGCTATGCACAAAAATTATGTCTCAAATCTATTTTGAGAATATTTCCAGAAGCTGTTACTTACACAGTTGACCAGAGTCTAGGAGAGAATGGACATTAGGCAGTAAATGCATCCTGTATTATATTTAAAAATAGGTTGTAAATATAATGTTCTATGTAAATATAAGATATTATTATGAATATAACTTTAGAAATGGGAAGATAGATCAATCTATGAGAGCAAGTATAGACAGGTGACAGAGTAATTGTATTTTTTGATATTCTCCTAGCATTTTATTTAGTTTTTGAAAAGCACTGATATATATTTCTTTAATTCCTTCAATGATTATGTAAAATGTATATATTATTTCATTTTTACAGGTGAGGATAGTGAGACTGAAAGAGGTGAAATGAATTCCCTAAATTCAAAAGGGCAGTAAAGACTTGAGCTAGCCTTGAACCTGAGTCTCAGGACTAAAAATTCTATACTTTCCACTATGCTAGACTGGATGAAAAATAAAAGTATTAATGAACTTCAGTTATAAAGAATAAAGTGTTACTGTACATTATAATAAAAATTTTGAATAGAGTTTAGGATAATTGGCATGGAAAAGATGGAAAGAGGAAAGAAAGTAAACATATATAAATAAAGTTTTCTTTAGCTTTTACTGTTTTGAGAACATTATCAATTTATCAGACTTTAAGCTATACTACTGGGGAATAATAACCAAAAGAGCATGGTACTGGCACAAGAACAGAGAATAGACCAATGGAACAGGACTGAAAACCCAGATATAAAGCCATCCTCATATAGCCATCTGATTTTTGACAAAGCAGACAAAAACATACAAGGGAAAAACAACCCCTAATGAATAAATAGTGCTGGGAAAATTGGATTTGTAGAAAATTTGATATGTAGAAGACTGAAACAGGATCCACACCTCTCACCCCTCACAAAAATCAATTCACGATGGATAACAGATTTAAACTTAAGGCATGAAACCATAAGAATTCTAGGAGAAAATGTTGCAAAAACTTTTATAAACATTGGCCTACGCAAAGAATTTATGAAAAAGATCCCCAAAGCAATCACAGCAACAACAAAAATAAACAAATAGGACCTTATCAAATTAAAAAGCTTTTGCACAGCCAAGGAAACTATCATTAGAGTGAATAGACAATCTACAGAATGGGAGAAAATATTTGCATGCTATATATCCAATAAAGGGCTGATAACTAGAATCTATATAGAACTCAGGAAAATCAGCAAGAAAAAATCAAACAACCCCATTAAAAAGTGGGCAAAGGACTAACGGCCAAGAAACATATGAAAAAATGTTCAACATCTCTAATCATTAGGGAAATGCAAATAAAAACCACAATGAGATATCTAACTCCAGTGAGAATGGCTTTTATCAAAAAGTCCCAACGTGATAAATGTTGGCGTGGATGCAGACAGACAGGAACATTCATACACTGCTGGTGGGACTGCAAAATAATACAACCACTGTGGAAAGTCGTAAGGAGATACCTCACAGAACTAAAAGTAGACCTACAATTTGATCCAGCAATCTCACTACTGAGTATTTACCCAAAGGGAAAAAAGACATTCTATAATAAAGATATCTTCACTCGAATGTTTATAGCAGCACAATTCACAATTGCAAAGATATGGAAAGAACCCTAGTGCCCATCAATACATGAATGGGTTAATAAAATGTGGTACATGTCTACCATGGAGTACTACTTAGCCATAAAAAATAATGGTGAACTAATACCTCTTGTATTTTCCTATATGGAGATGGACCCTAATCTTCTAAGTGAAGTATCACAAGAATGGAGAAACAAACACCATATGTACTCACCATTAAATTGGTACTAACTGATCAACACATATGCACATACAGAAGTAACATTCATCAGGTGTTAGCCAGGTGGGAGGGAGAAGGAGGACGTGAATAAATTCACACCTAACAGGTGCATTGTGTACTGTCCGGGGGATGGGCACGCTTGTAGCTGTGACTCTGGTGGTGCAAAGGCTATTTATGTAACCAAAACATTTGTACCCCCATAATATTCTGAAATAAAAAAACCTTCAAAACAAAAAGATAAAATATCCCACTGATTGCTAAAGGAGTAAATGAGAAAATTGTCAGGAAATGCTGTCTTGAAAGTCTTTATGATAGAAATGGCCATTTGCATCTGAGACATTGTGAATAGTTATGTCCCCAGGGATCTTGTTTCTGGAGTTAGATGGAGTTTCCAGAAGTGACTGAACTTCTGTAATTATGGGGAGTTTGCATCACTCAAGCATTCACTGGTGGGTCTCATAAGCAATTCGATTTTAGGATATGTTTCAGCTCAAGCATATTACCTCCTCTTTATTTTAGAGCTGTGCTGTCCAAATAATTAAATTTAAAGCTAAATGAATTTAAATTAAATAAAATTTAAAATGTAGTTCCTTGATCATTCTAGGCAAATTTCAAGTGCTCAATAGTCACATGTAACTAGTAGGTACCATATTGAACAGTGTAGAATTATAGAACATTTTCATCATTGCAGAATGTTCTCTTGAGCAACAACTTTCCTAGAGTGTGACTACTTCTTCTGTGGGTAAAACCTTCAACTCAGGGAACATGGGAGCTGTTGAACCATTTGGTGAGCTTGGATGCTTTCTGTGAGACTATTCTTGATCTGAGGGGGCCATCTGTCTCCTGTTCTTGGCGTTTTCAGATGATTATGCACTTTCCAGCTACTAAGAGTTCAGGAAAGAATAGCCATGGCTAAAATGGACCATTCGTCAATCAACACTACTTGTAGGAGTGAAGTTTATCTTTATCTAAGGTCTTTTTGAAAGCTCTGTCTCAGGAGATATACAAAAGCTGTTCATAGAAAATCCTGCCCTTGTTGACTTAATTCCTCAAGTAGTGGATCCTAAGGCATTTCTAATTTGGGACAAAGTTGTAAAGCATGTGAAGTGTGTTTTTTTAGCACTTGCTCCATTTTCTTTAAGTCTCTCAGTATTTTTCTCCCTCTTTTTAACCATAGTGTGCTTGGAGCACTAAGGAATCCTCCAGTGGTACTGGATCACATTGCCATATGCTAATTAACTCTTCCAAAAGCTCAAAATGCATCTTGCTTCCCCTACCCCTCCATCTATAATTCAAAATATACCTTTCTAGAATTCTATTGTCTCTAGCTAGTTGCACTAACTAATTCTTGTCTATACAATTAATGATTAATGGTGACAGCATAATGAAAATGCCCTACAAATAAAAGTATTTGGATTTTCTGGTGTGGGAGTAATGGCATTACAAGACTGTACTACTGAAAGAGAACAAAAAATGGAATAAGGAGACCTATGTTTGGTTGTGTCCCCACCATTTCTTATTTATCCACAGCCATTATTCAACTGTCTTGAGCTGGATTCTTCATATGAAAAATGGGGACAATACTTACATCATAGGGTTTTCACAAACATTAAATGGGATTAAATGGGATAATGTATTTGCATATAAATCCATTCCAACAATTTTTCTCCATGATGTCAAGCTAATGTCTTTACCAGTTTTATTTTATTCCTTTGTGAAAGCATTGATGTCAGCTAAGGGCTGTTTTCTGCAGAAAAATTCCAATGTCCTTTAACACTGTCAGAATGTTATTTGTTCGTTGGAAGATAAAAGGATGACGGCAATAGCTATAGCAACATAATGGCTTGGTGGATGTCTTTGTCAGGTCAGTCAACAAGCAAGCTCCTTCCATTTGTGAGATAATGTAGTTTTAGAGTTGATTTTCTTTAAACTTTGTAAATTTGCACCATGTGATTATGCAATTTACAGTTTTTCATGTTTTAAAAGCAGAAAATTTTAGATCTGAGGTTAATGACACAACCTGATAAGTAATTTATAAAGATCATAGAGACAATACATAAAACCCATCTTAGAAACATATTCTATCAAGTAATGGGTCATAAGGTTCATAAGGAGAGAGAAAAGAGTGTATATTTGGAGCCGTATTCATATTTCAAAGCCACTAAGGTGCCACTCACTGAAATATTCTGCCTATAAATAGATATAAGTGACAGAAGCACATATCCTCTCAAAATGCAAAATGTTCTTCTCAGGGGTTCAATTAGTCACAGTAAAAACAGACAGAGCAGCTATTTCCCCAAGCTTGAATAGCCCATAAAATTTTTTTCAAAATATTTTCATAATCTATTATCTCATTCCATGCAACCAAAATCCCTAGGAAGACTCCTGTCCTTTTCTGATTATATCAGTAATTAGGGGTGAACTTGATGCACTGTACATAACAATGTAGTAGCCATGATTTGAGATAACATATTCAAGAAGACCTAGGACTTCCAAGACTTCATTATATGCAAAGTTCATTCAAGTCAAAATGCTGTTTTACAGATACAAAAAAAAGGCATGCTGGGCAGAAGCATGGCTGTAGTTTATTGATTGACATGATGTAAATTTCAAATATACTTTAAAAAAAAATGAAAGCTGTAGCATTTTATTGTATCAGGTCTATGAGCTCACATCCTAATTATATCTCTGCATTATAAAGTTGTTTGTTTGCCTGCTGGTTTGAAAATTTCTTAAAGTAATGTGTCATTTCATTTTATCTCCAGTGACCAGCTAAGAACCTAATATACTATATTAAAACCAATTCCTTACAATGAATAAATTTATGAATGAGCAAATGTATATATTTACTGATATCACTCAATTCCACTCCTCCAAAACAAATAACTCTAATCTTCTGAGGCAAGTAACAGTTCTTTCCTATTGCCTTTGTAAAAAATAAATTTACTCACTTTTCACATCTAAATCTCTCTAAATCTATTTTCCCAGTCTCTGGTATCTTTTTTGAAGGAACCTGGCTGGAGGTGCATAAAACCTTTCAGGTGCTCATGCCCTCACCTGTTTAGCTACACAGGGCAGGGTTTGTGGTAGAGTAAAAAGGGGATCCAAGACTTAAAACCCAGATCAGCCTGAGTTTGTATTCTGATAATTTATTAGATCACTCTGATCCTCGACTCGTTGTCTCTAAAATGGTGATAGCAAATTCATACTAAAAGTGATAAAGATTGCAAAGCACTTCGCCCATAGCAGATGTTTAAGACTTGGTACTAAGTACAGTGGCTTAACTCAGGAAAATTAAACCATGTGTGCTCCATAGAAAAGAAAAAAAATCCTTCAAATATTTTAAAAGTTAAAAACCCTGAGAAATACCTTGTATGCACACATGTACACACACACTCTTTATTATATGTTGTACTTTACTATATATTTACACACAATTGTATAGAACTGTATAAACCTGAGGTTGGCAAATTTTTCTGTAAAGGGCCAGAGAGGAAACAACTTAGGCTTTGTGAGACATACTGTCTCTGTTGCAGCTATTCAACTGAGCTGTTGCAGAGCTAAAGCAGCTCTAAATAATACAGAAGCCAATGAACATGTCTGTGTTGTAACGGAACTTAATTTCTGGACACTGAAATGTGAATTCCATAGAATTTTGATAAAATATTCTTCTTTTGAGTTTTTTTAATCATTTAGAAATATAGAAAACATTCTTAGTTCATAAGCTATTAAAAAAAAAAACAGACAATAAGCTGGATTTGTCCCATGGCCATAGTTTGCCAAACTCTGGTATAAACCAAGCCACATATACTGAAATTTAAGGGTGATTTAGAGAATTTTTAAGATTAATGTTTGATATACAGTTTTTCTGCCTTATGTGCTGACTAAATAACTCAACTACATTTTGAGAGATGACTTAACTCTTACTGTTAGTATCTTTGAATTACCTCAGTACTCAAGCCTTATTAGATCATTTTTCCTCTATGTCCATTCTCTTGGTGAGCTCATCTAGTGTGTTCTGAACTTAAAATCACCTATAAGTAGATGAATTCCAAATTTATATCTTCAGCCTGATCTTGTTTCCTGAACCCTAGACTCATATATCAAAAACCCTACTTAACATTTCCACCTGGATGTGTAAAGCACATCTCAAACTGAACACGTCCGAAACTAAATGTATGGTATTCCTCCTTAATCTGTTCCTCTCATAGTCTATCTATTCCAATTTATGGCAACGCTTCCTTCTATTTGTTTAGGCCCAAAACTGAGTCATCCTTGATTATTTTCTTTCTCTTACAACACACAACCATTCCACCTGCAAATACTCTTGGCACTATCTTTAAAATATATCTGGAATACAGTAATTTCATGCCATCTCTACTGTTAGCATTATCATCCTCTCACCTAGATTATTGCAATAGGTTCCTAATTGGTTCCGATATTTCCTCCTGGCCATCTACAGTTTATTCTCAATACAAGATTTAGAATGATTGGATACAATCTAAGTTAGATCATGTCACTTCTGTGTTCACAACCCTCTGATGGCTCTTGATTTCACTCAGAGAAAATAAAATGTCAGTTCTTGCTGTGTCCTACAAGGCCCTATCTGAGTGGCTCATATTCCTCTTCTCCTTGCCTCCTTTTCCTCCAAACTGTCTGACTTCATCTTCTACAGCTCTGCCTGTGGCCCACTTTGCTGCAGCCACACTAGTCTCCTTGCTGGTTTTCAAGCATGACAGTCCTGCCTCTTTCTGGAATACTCTAACCCTTTTGCTTAAGGGTTACTTTCTCAATGAGGTATTCGCTGCCTACTGATATTTTTAACACTGCATTCCACATCTCCACACCTAGCACCTTTCTGCTTCCTTTTTCTCCATCATATTGTCACCATTTGACATGTATTGTACATTTTAATTATTTAAATCACCTCCATTAGAATGTAATGTCCACGAGAGCACAGATTTTTTTAATTGTTTCTTTTACTGTGGTTCTCCGTAGTAGCAAAGAACGGTACCTGGCATAGCAGAAATGTAAAATATATTTGTTGAATGTTTGACCATGTTTTGGTGCTGGGATTGTAGTTGATCTTTATTGTTTTTCTTTGTACATGCCTGTGTATATTATTAAAAAGAAACAAAGAAGCTAGACCAGACTTTAAATCAAGACACACAAATATTGGGCTCCAGCCCTGGATATGTCACTTTATATCTGTGTGATCTTTGGTACATTAAAAAGTCTATGACCTGAATTTTTTATCTTTATGAGTAAAATAATAGGATAAAAAGATATCTATTATATATGAATATTGCATCAATATATATAGATACATGCACATACCAAACATACATACACACACATGCAAACACACAAATATATAATAAAATAAAAAGATATCTATGACTACTTACCTTACATATTATTGGTAGGATAAATGATATGATAAATGGTTTGAGGATATTTTATAAAATATTATTGTTCAATATGACATCATTACAAAGGGAAGTTATTGTATGTTTTTCTACTAATTATTTTAGGGTAACAATAGTTCATTTACATTTACATATTTATTTTTGTCCCATAGACTTTGTAATCTGAATTTTAATGAGGGACTAGTTTTGAATCTAAATTTAGGATGGCAGTATAGTGATTTTTCTCCAGCTAAGGAACAAGAATTTAAAAAAAAAAATTCCTTTCTACCATCAACATCAAGATATTGCATTAGATGACAAAAAGAATAATAAAAAAAGAAATGAATCAAAAACCATTTTATTAAATTGAAGTTATTATTATAAAAACTCAGTGTGAAGTAACATTAAGAGCCAAACAATTTTTATGCACTGGATATCCATCTTCATGTGTGAACTGAACACAATTCAATCTCCCTAAAATGTTACAGAAAATGTTAATCCTTATACTTTTAAAATTATTTCCAGTCAAGCCAAACAATTTTTATGCACTGGATATCCATCTTCATGTGTGAACTGAACACAATTCAATCTCCCTAAAATGTTACAGAAAATGTTAATCCTTATACTTTTAAAATTATTTCCAGTCAAACATGTCCCTATAAGAACAACTATTTTAGAAAAAAACCCCCGCAATTTCTTTCCAAATAATGAGCATATTTCAAACATCACGTTTGGCCAACACAGTTCTTGACTTATTAACAGAAGGTGGTCCTAAAGTACTAAAATACATCACAGCGTTTAACTCTCACCTAAAACATACTTATAATTTTATTGAGTCACTAAAAGACAAGTGTGTCACTTGTCCAAAGTTCTTCCAAATTATAATCAATATTATTATTCCTGTTAAAGAGTAAGGCAAGCCTGAAAGTATGAAGAAGCCATCCATATAGAAGATAGATAATGATAGGTATACACACTACATGGTAGTTACTCTTGGTTTTGAAACATCTTGTATTAATATAAACTACAAGAAATCTACACTCATATAATGCATTTGAGAATGAGGTTCAGAGTGTAAGTTAAATGAAAGCACAGTCTGTGTCTGGGTTTGCCCATGACTGAATGCGTAACACACAGGAGATGCTCAGTAAATATATGCCTAATAAATGAATGAATGAGTTTTACAACCATCTTATCTTTGGTCTAATTCCTTTCCTTCAAAGCGCATTATGCATCTCTGCTCAATCTTTAAAAACATCATATTTAATGCCAATTTTCATTAACCATGTCTTTTTATTTTCTGTGTTCTGATACTTTTAGATATGATGTTGCTGACCCTGTGTTAGCCAATTCCTAGATACAGTAGACAACTCAGGAGGGAGCCTGCCTTTCAAATGCAAACCAAACAATGCAGAGCCCTCACCTGCAACTGCCTCCTCCAAAGGGCTCTCAAACTCTGGGCCACCATCAACCTGCCTTAATTTCCCCAGGGCCTGGTACCAGACAACAAAGGACAACCTGTATGCCTGCTGAAATTATTCAAACTAGCCAGTCCTAAGCTTGCCTGCCCTCCCTTTCCTGTTCCTTTCCATGGATACCATAATTGAGGGTCTTGCCCACATTTTCCCCCTCCCTCTGCCTCCGGACTGACCCTGGTGAGTCCACATGTGGCCCTGCACTGTGTGCCATGCCTCCTATTACTAGGGATCTGTGAGTACAATAAACTTCATGACAGTCATTTCCATGTCTGCCTGTCTCACCACATCTAATTAACACAAATCCCAGGTGGCCTTAAAATACAAGTGCTCCGGGAAATGTTCACATTCAAACTGTTAGCAAACAAACGTAACTCCAAGGTGAAAAAAAAAAAAATGAATGATCTCATATTAAGTTTATGAGAGACTTTTTATCTATGAAGTTGGTAAAGATTTTTAAATTGGTCATTCTGAATGTAGTTTGGTGCTAACTTTCTACAGGACTCTTTGGTAATACTTAAACCAATATAGCAGCAATTCACTCAGCTTACAGTAATAATTTTTAAAAAACTAGCTAAAATGCCTAATGGAATAGTGTGATGTAAAAAAATAATATATATTAATATAAGCCATATACGTAATGTACATTACATAGAAAATGTATAATACATTGTTTAAAAAATATGAAAATTTTTTGTTATAATACAAATATGTGTTATAACAAAACACACATTTGGATATTCATATAACAAAGGCTGGAAAGATAAACACTAAAATGAATAATAATTACCACTATGTGGTAGCTTTATGGGTGTTTTAAAATGTTTTATTTTCAATTTAAAAACATTTCAAAACTAGAGAAAATAAACTCTGTACTCACAATCTAGGTGTAATGAAGTCAATTATTTTACCATATTAGCTTAAGATCTTCCTTTCCTTTAAAAAACTAAAATATTAGAAAAATACCTAAAAGCTTCACTTAATTCCTCTTCCCATCCTTCCTCTCTGTAAGTTATCAATAAAGCACTTATTTTTCATAGGCACCTTTTAGAAAAGTTTCTAAAGTTAACATATATTATTTTGTAATCAGTAAAAACATATTTTAAATTGATCTGGTGTGGTATTGTAATGTTTCTTCATATTGAATCAATGTTAATCTGCATCACTATTTTGCATTTTAAAGTAAGCATTTCAATTTAAACCTTGGCCTGAATTTGGAATACTTGTTGTGCAGGGCCTGGCAGTTTACCAGAGGCTGCCAGACATATCAGGGATCTTTTAATAGGGATACATATTATATATATATACTTTTATAGAGAAATATATTAACAATTCAAAATTTATATTCATTTATTAATAACTAGGGATAGTATATTTACAAAGGTAGTCTGATTATAAATTTTTTTGCTTAAATGTTATTCTAAGCTGTTATTTGCTTAGATGTTATTGGACCAGACAAGAATTTTAATATCCTGGACAAATTAAGACTGTTACCCTAGAGATTTACCTAGTTGGGTATACCAAAAGGTCCTTGCTGTAAAGAAGTCCTACTGTGGGGAGAGTGCTAAGTTAACTGGAAGTAATTTCACTGTAAATTTCCTAACTAATAAGTATTGAGACATTAAAATTTTAAATAAACACAATGAATGCCAAGTTATAATTACTACCTAAAGCGTTTAATCAGAAAATAAATTTGACCACTCTCAAACTAATTTTATAATTATACCCAAAAGACATGTGCTCTTATGGTTTGCTTAAAGGAAATTGCCCAAGATCTCTGAATTCAAAATTAAATTCTAAAAGCACTCTTTAAATGCAACCACACTTTAAATAAAATAGGAGATGTTCTACAAATGAAATAAACCCAATTGATGATTTCAACTTTAAATTGACCCCTGTGGTCTCACATATGAGCTTAGAAGCCAAGAATATCCCCGATTTGAGTGCAGCAGTCATCACTGATGTGCCTGATCTCTAATTTCCTGGATTGGCAAAGCCCTCTGGTTTTCCTGATGGCCTTTGAGTAGGTTAGGCTACGGCCACTTTTAAAAGAAGAGCAGAAAGTCTGTGGCTCTTGTCCTCACAAACTGAACTGCTTATTTAAAATATCTCTACCATTAACCATTCCAATTGTCCCTCATAATCTATTCTTTCAATCTCAAACATAGCAGGAGCTCATTTAATCAATTAGACTCCTAGGTATGCTAGGTAGTCCTATATGCAGGTGGCACTCAATTCCTTCTACAACCCACTATACACACTATTATTCTGTGTTTGTCTTCCATACTGACAAATATATGCTCTTTTCTAGCCATTGTCTATAGATTATTCATCTTTGAATTCCTAAGGATTTCTAACAAATTAAAAGTAACAGATGCTTAATGGACAATAAAAATAAATAAATTTACCCGAATAGCCAAAGCAATCCTAAGCAAAAAGAACAAAACTGGAAGTATCACATTACCTGACTTCAAATTACACTATAAGCCTATAGTAACCAAAACAGCATGGTACTGGTATAAAGGTAGACACATAGACCAATGGAACAGATTAGAAAACTCAGAAATAAAACCCTATATCTACAACAAACTGATCTTTGACAAAACAGACAAAAAACATACACTGAGGAAAGGATACTCTATTCAGTAAACAGTGCTGGGAGAATTGGATAGTCACATACAGAAGAATGAGAAACTGGATCCCTATCTCCCACCGTATACAAAAATTAATTCAAGATGGATTAAAGACTTAAATGTAAAACCTGAAACCATAAAAATTCTAGAAGACTACCTAGAAAAAACTCTTCTACATTGGCCTAGGCAAAGAGGTTGACTGAGACCCCAAAAGGAAATGTAAAAAAAAACAAAAATAAACAAATGGCACTTAATTTTTTTTAGGATTGAGAGAGAGAGAGAGAGAGAGAGTCTAACTGGGACTTAATTAAACTAGAAAACCTCTGCACAGCAAAAGAAATAATCAACAGAATGAACAGAAAACCTACAAAATGGGAGAAAATATTCACAAACTATGCATCTAACAAGGAATTAATATCCAGAATCTATAAGGAGCTCAACTTAGCAAGAAAAAAAAAAAAACCTTATTAAAAAGTGGGCAAATAACAGGAACATTTTTCAAAAGAAGAGATATAAATGGCCAAAAAACATGAAAAAATGCTCAATATCACTAATCATCAGACAGATGCAAATTATTAATAAAACCACAATGAGATAACACTTTACCCCAGTCAGAATGGTCATTCTTAAAAAGTTAAAAAAGAGCAATAGGTGTGGATGTAGGTAAAGGGAATAGTTATACACAGTTGGTGGGAATGTACATTAGTACAACCTCTATGGGAAACAGTGTTGAGATTCCTCAAAGAAATAAAAGTAAATTTACCATTTGACCCAACAATCCCACCACTGGGTATCTACCTAAATGAAAAGAAGTCATTATGTCAAAAAAAAAACAAAAACAAAAACAAACTTGTACTCATATGTTTATCACAGCCCAATTTACAGTAGCAAAGATATGGAATCAAACTAAGTGTCCACCAACTGATGAGTGGAGAATGAAAATGTGGTATTTTCACACACACACACACACACACACACACACACACACACACACACACACCATGGAATACTATTCAGCCATAAAAAAGAATGAGATAATGTCTTTTGCAGCAACTTGAATAGAACTGGAGGCCATTACCATAAAGTGAAGTAACTTAGGAATGGAAAATCAAATGCCACATGCTCTCACTTGTAAGTGGGAACTAAACTATGGATACACATGGTCATACAGAGCAGAATAAAAGACATTGAAGACTCCAAAGGTGGGAGGGTAGGAGGGAGGTCAGGGATGAAAAATTACCTATTGGGTATAATGTACACTATTTGGCTGACAGGTACACGAAAAGCCCAGAACTCACCACTATATAATATATTCGTGTAACAAAACTGCACTTGTGCTCTATAAATATATTGAAATAAAAATAAAATAGATAAAAACAGACAAGTTTAGGCTCACCAAAACTATAAGAGATAACGGAAGTTGTCAGATCAAGAAGGAATTAGCTTATTTTTGGTTTATTTTACCATTTATTCTAGCATTTTAACTTCTAATTATTTATACTAAGGATAGGTAAAAATTTGAATCACAAAACATTCATTGTAATGCTGCTTATAACATATTTAAATGACCTACAATCCCAGTAATTAGGGTTTAGGTAAATTATTTTGATTAATTTATATAATAGAATATCATGCAGCTATCTTAATATAATTAATAAAGAATAAATATAATTTCTGAAAAATGTCCTAGGTATATAAGTTAATTTTTCTTTTTTTCCCCCTCTATATAGATATTAGGAGAATATATACAAAAATTTTCACAGTGATTGCTACTGGTATTGGAGTTATAGTTGTTTCTCATTGTCTTTTTTTAAAAACTTTTTATGTCTTTTTTTCCAAATGGACACATGCTCATTTTACAATATAGGAAATATGAATTATTAAAAATGATTAAATGGAGTGGTTTAATGATTAAACAAAGTGATTTTTTAGCCAGGGGTTCTAGTCCTGCATTATGGAAAATGCATATCTGTTTTATATAGAAAGCTTTAATCTTTGAAAGTAAGAAATTTAATTATATTTTTGGGTTTGAAATTATGATGTTTAGTTTTTGCCATATATTGAACAAAATCACTGAAGGAAGCAATAAAATTTGCAAATCTATACTCTCAATAACATTGTCTTACTTTCTTCTATTATTTTATATTATATTAACTTTGAATTCACTTGAAATAGCAATGAATTCTTTCTACTTCTGTTTAACTATAAAAGAAATGCTGAAAAATGCTTTAAATATCAATGTTGAGCAATGACTAATAATAGTTATAAATAAATAGCTCCTGTTATTGTTAAGGCAATTAGTGGCCTATTCCTACTTCTAGGCAAATTAAAATGATGAATATTTCTCCCTGTTAAAGAAGAAAGTAATAGTTCTCCTACCAAATCTGCAAGTGGCAGCTGATGCTTTGTTTGAAACTAGCCTTTTGTATTAACAAATGAAAATAATCTAGTGTCTTTGCTTGGATACTAAATGAAAATATTCTAGGGTCTTTGCTTGGATACTAATCATGGAAGATAATATGAGAGAGGCCTATTTCTACAATTGCCATAACTTGCAAAGTTTTACAGACAGCTGAGTTCATTATGTTGAAGTTGTCAATCACACAGCCAGTCATTTATGTTGCTTTTGAACTCTCCTTGTTATGTCTCCTCGTGGACATTTCTTTTCTCTTCTCTTTCACAGAATGTTTAAACATTCTAGTCATCTCCTTACAAATTACATTCTAGAAGATCCCCATAAGATCTTCTTTGATGTAACAGAGAAATAAGATGCTTTGTTCATTCCACTAATGTTTGAGATATGATTCCTCAAGCTAATCTCAAAAAATTTTTGAAATCATATTCATTATTATTTTGAGAATGTATTTTTGCCTGCCTTGTGAGAAACTATAGTATACTATAGCATTCTACACACCATAAGCTCATTATAGATTTACATAACATCTACCGAGATAACTCATTGATATCTAAGAAATCAATAAACAACCTTTAAACTGAATTGGAACTGGAAGTATTCTCACTACCATAGAAATTTAAGCTATAAACATGACACAGCAAGCAATGTTGAACTACTGATCTGAGTTTTCAGTCCTTATTGTCTAACCTCCAAGGCCACCGCACCAAAACTTTTTGAGGGGGCCCTATTTTACACAAAGGCAGTAACCATTCCTTCATTTGCTCGCAACAGAAAACACGCCATTATCCTTAACTTCTTTCCTGTCTTAACTGCAAACTTTCAACAGATCACTATGTTTTGTTGTTTTTACCTCCAAAATTTTCCTGGACTTTGTGTATTCCTTACTATGCAGGTTTAGGCCATCAACATTTCATACCTGGTTTAAAACAACATATCTTGCAGCCTCCTAACCTCTCTCCACTCCAATTCTTCTACCATATAACAGCCAAAGTGATTCACTTTCCACTTACGTCCTTCACTGGCACACAACTACCCTTTGATATACATTCTATGCTGCTGCCTAACTCTTCCAACCATATTAAATTTCTCACTTGCAGTTCCTGGACAGCATCATGCTTTTTTGTAATTCTCTGCAGGGACAAAGTGTGATCCTTCTGTCAGAAAAACTGTATTTTCCCACTAGTCTCCATTTTCCCTAGCTAACTTCTGCTCAGTTTAAAAGTCACTTCACTCTGAAAGACTACTCTGACCTCCTAAAATGTTTTTCAGAAGCCTCCTTATATGTTCTATTGTACATTTTCATCCTACACCCTACTTTTCAAGTGTACCGTAACTGCTTATTTACTTGTCTTTATTAACATCTATGTGGTAATATTTAAGAGGGATGGAAGTATGATCATTTGTTCAACATTTGTTGAAGAAAAAGAAAATAATGGAGTCAAGATTCAACAGCAAAAAATATTATTCCTATACATTTCATCATAACTCAAATTCATTGTCAAATGAACAGAACTACCTAATTTTCTTCTAGCTTAGGGCTCTCAACTCCTTAGTCCTATCTGACTACCTAAAATAATGTCATCATTCCACAACCATTGTGATTCTTTTCTATTGTTCCAAATTTGTTTTTTCTCCATTTTAGAGGCTGGAGATTTTTCTGCTTTCTGGACAAATAAAATCCACTTTTCTCTTACAAGCAAGTCTCCTGTTTTATAGCTGAGTTCTTATATTGCCGAAACACCAAGGATATCAAACTTAGTAACAGACTCCTAGGACCCTTGTCCATAATGGCCCTTTGTTGGAGTAGCTATCTCTTTCCTATGTCCCTCCCATAAATGTATCCACATGAATAGAGAGTAACACTTCTTCCATGAGTAAAAATCCTCATTTGCTTAGTACTAAATTGAAGCAGCTAAACAGTCTTCCATTATTACCAAGATTCCTGTAATTTTTCTTTTGCTAAACCATTGTCTGCTATATATTCAAGCACTCTTTTCTTTCCTCTTTCAGAGTGTACTTAAGTCTAAAGGGTCTAAAGGAAAAGTTAAAGACTCAATGGTTTTTAAAAAGTCAATGTTTCCTGAGGCCCTGTTGAGTCACAGGTGCAGAGCTGGGGAGGTCTTGGCAATATACAAAGGGAAAGACAGGGTGCCTAAAACATTTCCTTGCTTTGGGAGAAGGTAGATTCATAAACAGGAAATTCCAAAGCCATGTAACATTTTAAAACCAAGGTTTGTGCAATTTTACAGAAGCATTGAGAATGGAGTGATAATTCTGCTTGGAAAGAATGAAGAAAAGGAGACGTGATACATGGGGAGGCTTGCAAGATGCACACACCTATGTGCTTTTTGAATTGCCACAACAGAACATTTGAATAACTTAAAAAAAATATGTAAGTAAGCAGCTTTCCTACTTTTCATATATTTGCTTTTTTTGTCACATAAGAAAACTAATGACTTTTCTGCATTTTCCTTTAGGCTGGAGTTAATATCATTTAGTAATTTAACCAATTTCAACAGATACCTTACTGGTATTGTGGCCCGGGGAAAAGGGAAGCACTGGCCATAGCTATAGCAGGTTTGAACACAGGGGAACCAGCCCATAGAGCTAGAAGACACACACATGTTCTGGTGATTTCTCTGTTGCAGGGTGAAGAACTGGAAGAGGTAGGTGTATTATAAAGAGGCTTCTCAACTGGTTTGTTTGAGCTCTCAGTATCTGGACAATTTGGTCCAGTAAAGAATATTATTTTAAAAAATAGATACTTAATTTTCAAACCATGGAGTAGAGCTTTATAGATCACATGTTATGTCCTTTTAATATCTCACCTGGTTAGACACTCAAAATTTTTATATGGAGTAGCAAGGGCAGTATTTACTATTCCCATTTTACAGACAAGTTGCTGAGGAGACTCATGGAGGTTTAAGGATGTATCAAAACTAGAGAACTCGGCAGGCGTGGTGGCTCACGCCTGTAATCCCAGCACTCTGGGAGGCCGAGGTGGGTGGATCACTCAAGGTCAGGAGTTCGAGACCAGCCTGAGCAAGAGCGAGACCCTGTCTCTACTAAAAAAATAGAAAGAAATTATCTGGCCAACTAAAATATATATAGAAAAAATTAGCCGGGCATGGTGGCGCATGCCTGTAGTCCCAGCTACCCGGGAGGCTGAGGCAGTAGGATCGCTGAAGCCCAGGAGTTTGAGGTTGCTGTGAGCTAGGCTGACACCACAGCACTCACTCTAGCCCGGGCAACAGAGCAAGACTCTGTCTCAAAAAAAAAACAAAACTAGAGAACTCTTGTAAAAACCTAGCTTCGCACATTCTGACTTCAAAGTCACCATTTATGTGTCTTATTTCTAGGCTCATAAAAAACAGTATCTCTTTATCTCTTGCACAACATATGTAGTCAATAACAGCCTCAATTCTTTTCTCCTTCAGTTTTGTACCTTTTAATATTACAGGATGAAATAAGAGGATATATAAAGATACAGAGGCTGTGTATCTGGATTGCTATCCAAGTGTAAGAAGAATGGTATTTTGAATGCTGAGTCCAGGAGGTAATAACTTCAACTATTTTCCATAAGATAAAATAAATTATGCAACCCAATACAACTGCATTCAAGCCTGAAATAGATTACATAGACACAGCACATTGCTATTCAAATTACTCAAACCAGTCAAATGAATTTATTCCTTAATGAAGATTACCTTGGGTATTTGCCTCCAGAGCTCTTGTGTCTTTCATAAATAACACATTTATAGTTCTCTATTTCTGTAGCAAGAAGCAGGTATCAGCTTATTCCAAGGGCTAGATGTTTGGGATTTTAGAGAATAAAGTTAAAAGTATTTCAAATTAGTTTTCATGACTGTTCCACATATTAAAATCTCCTGGTTGTTGATAAAGCCAGGCGTCATTCAGAGTACATAAAATAGTGCATAAACATAACTTTGTCAAAATTAGATATCTTCACTTTTCTCTGAACTAACTCCCTAGGAATTTATTTTCATGAAAGTTTAGTGGAGTTTTTATTTGCAATGAAAAGAGTGTTATTAAATAACAGAAATATAAGTTCTAAATAAAAAATTGGGGTTACTTAATACATTTTTTCTAGCTTAGATTATTTCAGAAGATAATCTTTTCAACTTGTTGCCACATACTTTTCCCCCTGTTTCAAAAGCTTGTGTTACTTTTATTTCATGTATAGCAATGCCTTGATTAAAGTTTTATTTTGCATTGCATTTTAATAGGGAAATGGCATAATGTCATAAAGGGAATGTTATAAAGGAAATATTTATGATGACATTTTTAAGTCCATGTAATGTTTATAATAATAAAAAAGTATCTAGGTATATTAATCACTCCAATCTACTCTTTTCATATTATCTTTTGTTCTTATCATTTTTCCAGCCGAGATGAGGGAAATAATGAATTGTGAAATAATATTGTACAATAATGCCTTTGAATTTACATTATTACAAAGAGGAGGGGATTTAAAACCAGTTAGTAGGAACTTAGTAAAGGGAGGGAGTGTTATACTGTTTAAGTTTAGGACATACTTCATTTTGTTATTTGAACCTGTATAATTTCAGGTAAGCCATATGGGACAACACAACTGAATCCAATGTAAAATAGGGGGAAGAATAAAGTCTTATTTTTTGATTTATGGTGTAGTGTGGTCTGAGTGAAAAATTAATATCCTATTGAGATACATTTCAGAGACTTCTGGAAGCAAGAAATAAATAACCAAACCATTGGTCCCTGGATACTCAGAAGGAGCAGAGAAGGGGCATTATGAAGCTGGGAATCAGACTAGCCCAAGGGTGGGGAACACTTTGTTCTGTAAAATTTGGATTTAGTCAAAAGGCCGTACTCAAGGACCTGGAAGGCTACATGTGACCTTAAGGCTGCAGGTTCCTCACCCCTGGACTAGCCCCACTCTTGTTAACCACAGCCCAGTCAGTTAAGATAGAAAAGAAAAGAGCTGTTTATGTATATTAGGGAGGGAGGTTGATTAATGTCTGCCCCACTTTAGGATATTTAGCTTAAGCCAACATGTCTGTCTAGTCTCTCCAGCTCTTTGCTTCCTTGTGGCTACTGAACATGTGCTGGTCATTCTCTCTGTGTTTACAGTGTGTTTTTAAAAATTTTTTTGACTGGGTTCCTAGGTGAGATTGTGTCTGCTTGCTTTCAAGATGGGTGCATATCCCTTGCCTAGCTATATTAAGTGATCTTTTTCTCCTATTTGGCTATTTTTTTCTTGTGTGTATGTTCCTTCCGCTGGGAACTCATTAACTGAGATCTGAGGGGGTGGCAGTATAAGAACTTCACTATGTCTTCTGTTTCCAAATATGTGGAGGAGTAGACATCTAGAGATATCAAGAAGGCAAAGCACACCAAATGAACGAAACAAAACAGAACATAAAAACCTGATAAGCACTAAGAAACTGATAAATTTCACCACATTAAAAAACAAACTTCAGTTAATCAACAACATCATAAATAATGAGAATAAATTTGGAGGCCATCAATAGGGTAGAAATTCTTTCAACCCCTATAACCAACAAAGAAATAGCATATAGGATATATAAACAATAGCTTAAAATCAATAAGGGAAAGATAAAATGCAAACTAAAAGTGAACAAAGTTATGAAAACGTTTTTAAGAGAAGAAGAAATATTGATGGTCAATAAATGGTTGATACTCAACCTCATTAATAACATGGCTGCATAAAAGATTAATATATAAACATCAATTGCATTTATATATAGAC